>NC_047143.1:21790485-22460902 GCF_009829125.3 Periophthalmus magnuspinnatus
CTTCAGTTTATTTATTCACAGGAGGTTTAAGTCCATATCTATGTTATAATGTTGTTTCCTCATCAAAAACAGCCCTGGAGTTATGTTTTGCTTCACTCACGTATGTTTAACACACAAACCCTGCACATTTAGGCTGAGTTCTTCTGAACAGGAAACACTCCGTTCCACCTTGTGATGTCATGTTGTAATACAGGAAGTGCTCGACTGTGTTTGCAAACTCCACACACCTTCACTAGAATCATTTGGATAATTTCAGCCCTGGAATTGCTTATTTTTTTCTGAACAAAAAGTAAAAAAGTAGCTGTTAACTTGAAAACTACCACTTGATGACATCACAAGGTAGAACAGAGCATTTTGAGGTTTGGAGATATAGACGGACTAATAATATAGGATGCGAAACAAAATGAAAACACAACTCCAGGTATGTTTTTGATGAGTTAATACTGTTACAACATGACTTCTAGCTCAAAAGAGTCTATTTTGTGTAATATAGAACCTTTAATACATTAAAACATAAAACATGGTTAGATTGTTAATGTTTAATAGAGGTTGTATACGTTAACTGCAGCCCAAGAGCCAAAACTATCGAGCTGTTTTTCTCAGACTGATGTCACTCTTTCCGATGTGATCAATGAGTGATTGATTATCCCTGGGTGACTTGAAAAGCTAACATGATTACAAAAACTCCAGGTGTTTTTACATGCGTCGCCTCATTAACCACAAACCATGCATTCCTCTTGCCTTCCCCAAATGTATTTTTCTTACAGTGAGCGATCTATTTTCCACTACTTTACCATACTACGTGGATGTAAGCGGATGCAATGATGGCATTACAGACAGGAAAGCACCCTCATCAGTCTAAAACATTATGTAGAAAAATGGAGTTTGCTAATGTGAATCCATGACGCTGGTGGTAAATGAGTTAAACCTGCCAAATACAACCTTTTTGCTTTAAATAAACTGCCTTGTCGTTCCCGCGCACGTCGCCAACACATTTTTCAGTCTAAAGCATCTATATGTGTTTTTATCAATCCCGCCCGGTGACACTTTGTAATTGGCCGGGACTGTGTTTGTCCAGCCAATGGGATATCAATATGCTGCGGCGTCAATCTCGGACATGCCGTCTTCTTCCAAAAGCTTTTGTGGACAATAGATTTTCATTTAGGAGCGGCCTTTATTTAACCTATGTGATCACAAGCTCCAAAAGTGAGCTGAGTAAATATAGACGGCAAAAAACAGATATGCTTTCACGATCGACGGAGCACTTTAGCGTCGATGCTAATCAAGCACAAGGTCAAAGTTTAAAATAATGACTTCCAATAATACCCAATTGACCCTTTTAGTGTTGGTAAACCATAATGCTGAGTTTGACAGAATGAAATTAGCAGCAGCGACTAAATTTAGATGTTGCCATGGCAGCCAATTGCCTTTATGCAACACCAGAGCTTGATTAGAAAGTAGTAATGCATTTAAGTACACATTTTAGGTATTTGTTCTTTACTTAAATCTGTTTTAAAGTGGATAGTTTTTACTTTTACTTCACTACATTTAAGAGCAGTATCTGTACTTTCTACTCCACTACATTTCTGAACTGGACTGAAAAGTAAAAATACTTTCTATTATTGTTTGAGATCTGCAGAAAAGGCTGAGGGGGTTAATTTCATTGTGTTCATTCTTTATCAAAATCTCGACATTTGAAGCTTTCTTAGATCTCAAAATCTGTGCAAAATACTTTTTACTCTTTACTAAAGCTTTTTTTTTTTTTACCCTGGTGTCTGTACTTTTACTTTTGTAACAAAATGGAATACTTCTTCCACCACTGGTCAGATGTAACAGTATGCAACTTTTTAGCCAAAATAAATAAATAAAAGAAAGAATAAAAGTATATGGATTTTAACTTTTATTTATTTATTTTATTATTTGCTTTTATTACACTGGGAAACATGCTTCCTTATAGTGAAAGGAGCGTGCATCTCCACAAACCTGACTCAAATCACACACTTTCACATAATGTATGATTTCCACATTATGATTTTAATTTTTTTCTATGGAATCCTGCAAGGGACATTCCGCTTTAGGTAATCAAAGCCAAACTTTTTAGCCAAAAAAAATAGAATGAAAGTATGTTTTTTGGGTTTTTTTTTCACATTTTGTTTGCTTTTATTGCTCCGTTCCCACTGACCCTCTCTTCTTCCCCTATTTATTTATTCTCACAATGCTCAGCTAGTTCTTATGGCCTCTTTAAAAGTTAGAAGACAGCATTGTAGTCCCCTAGTGAGCTGTAAGGCAAAACTAACCATACTCGAATGCGCTTTTTAATGGCGGTATTGTGAACCTTGTCATCTGTGCTTTGCGTCAATATCATGGCTCGCAAACAATTCAATTAACTTCAGAGTTCCCATTAATGATTTTAGCCATATCAAATTAACATTTTTATGGGCCATTGCGCCACTCCTAACACTCCTCGCATCTAAACCCCTGTTAATTGTGACCAGCTAGGACCATACAAACCGCACTACCGCTACAACACGGACTTGCTTTTAATCTGAATTTAAATCGCTTCATTTACTTTGCCACTCCACATTCCACGGGAAACGTAGCTAGTTACCGCGACGTGAGAGACAAAGGCCTCACCAAATTAATCTTAAGATCTTAATGTGTGAAACAAAAGGCTATGAGATGCTATTGAGAAAACCACATTACAGTAGAGTAGCGGTGTTAATGATTCTCCGGGTACGATCTCGGAAGTCTTTTCAGAGAGGAAAAAGAGGGACGGAACTAAAAATAGATAGAGAATGAGAGAAAAAAGAAGAGAGAAAACAAGTTGAAAGTTTTGGGGGAGTTCAGAAAATAAAAAGCTGCTAATTAGTGAGAAGGCAAGATAGACAGGAAGAACAAGAGAGACAACATCCTGCTTTCATCACAGTTGGTCTGACAGAATCTGACACTTATATAGGGCACACAGGGAGTTATGATTCAAAACCAGGCTTGTCGGAAGTGTAAAGTTCGGGAATGTGGCTACAAAAGCAGATGGGAAATCGTTGTTGTGCTAATTGGCTAAAAATATAGGCGGAACTTTTGGAATATGTACATTTCCATTATTGCAATCTGTCTTTTGTGTTGCTGCTACTGCTATTTAGTGTAGACAAGTGAATGGTTTGAGTTCAAGTATTTGAGCTGATGTACATAGAGTTTTATTTTATTTTTTTGTTAGCATTTCATTTCAAACTGGGTTAACATCAGTTTTTTTTTTTTTTTTTTTTTTGTTTTTTTTATAGTACTTTCTACATTTTCTATATATGCAGAAGACATTAAATATATGAAGCAAGATATATGGAATTATGCCGTAAAGAAAAAATGTACTAAATATTTTTTGACAAAGCAAAGTTTGGGTACTTCGCAGATTTGAATACAACATTTTTTTAAACATATTTTGTTGAATTAATTAACATAATTTATTTGCTACATACTTCCATATATCTTACTTCATATATTTGATGTAATCTGTGCGGATATAAAATAAAAAAGTAGTAAAAATTAAACACTGAATGAGATGGTGTGTCCAAACTGTAAATTGGACTAGTATTTGTAATATTTGTATGAAGTCACATGTATTTTTTTAGGAAACCATATATTTGAAATGGTGACATATGATTGTGTAATGTGTATTTTAATGAGATAAGTTAGTATAGTAATGCAATATAATGTGTAGTTTTTATTTTTGTGTGCACCTGCCTGGGAGATAGAGATGGAAGGTAGTAGTAGTAGTAGTAGTAGTAGTAGTAGTAGTAGTAGTAGTAGTAGTAGTAGTAGTAGTAGTAGTAGTAATGTCTGAAGTTGAATGAATTTGTATATGATCCCTGACAAATAAAGAGTAAACAAAACTAAGTGCCCTTTTAATACAATAAAATATAGTAACGTTGTTTTGTATATAACCGTTTATAGTACTACTAACAACCTGAAAAGGCTAGTTGACTGGACTGAAACCAAAAGTGTATGCATGGTACTTCAACTGTAATTTGCTAGTACAAAATAGAAAATACATCTGTAAACTAGAGATAGACCTTTCGCACTTTTTAGCGCATCGGCTATCGGCGTTCAATCTCCAAGAGAGGCCGATATTTTGTTTGGTCCAACCAGCTGCCTAAAGAATCCACAAAATGCTTTATTTGAACACTTAACAACAAGAGAACATTGCACAAAAAGTGTTTACACTGTTCTCTTATCCAGTTTGAAGTAAAACAGGGCTATGGATGAGGTTGTGGTAGAGTTTATCGACCGTCGTTTTCGCTGGATTCTAAGCAATCTGCATCATGGAAAAAACCCAGTCGATATCTACCCTAAACTGTTTGTGTAACTAAAATAGCAGACATAGACAGTGTGCGGAAAGACTCACCCAAAGCGGCCGGAGCGAAGAGGCTGGCGAAGACTAGCAGCCGTGCGGTCCACATGGCCTCCTCCTCTTACCGCCCGCTGCCCGACGTCCCAGTAGAGTTCAGTCCACAAGTCCTTTTGTTTGGCAAACGCCTGTGATTCCAACTCTGCCCTCCTTCCTCTGGCAATGCTTTCTTATCCCACCAGACCGCAGAAACCACCAATGCCAGATGCCGCCTCAAATCTGCAACGACACAAAATAAAAACAGCATTTTAAGAGATAATTCCGGTGTTAAGGATCACAATGAATCATGCTTTTTATGAGAACAATAGTGCAGATTCTCCAGAAGGAACAACGCAACAGATGGCGGCACGGCGGCTTTATCATCAATCCTTATGGCTATGGGTTTGCAAGTTGTCGTCAAGTGACACTAAGCAAGTTGCTCAATCTCCAGTCATGCAAGAGCTCATACTGGGTGTGATCAGCCGCACCGTCGAATGTATTTTGGGATCTTCTGTTGTTGTTTTGCTCATCCAAGCGTTAACTCCCCCACCTAAGACACAAATCACCCCCACAGAGCTGCGAGAAGCAAGTGCAAGAAGCTATAGCTGCGAATGCATTAAACCAACACGCCTAAAAACCCTTGTGTGTGTTTTTTTTTTTTTTTTACAGGCAGTAATTGACATATGAATCGCAGCAGTCTTCCTCTTCCTACAGGCACGAGTCGCAACGTCACAGTTTGAGTTTTAGCACCTGTAAAACTATTTGCGCAGCCCCCCCCAAAAAATCTGGCACAATTAAAATGTCTAACCAGGAGTGAGGCATGAATGACATCACTGCTGAGATAAAGCAAATCAGATTAAAATAACATGAAAAAGTTTCTATGGTGATAATCAGAATATCAAAAATATATTACTCAGCTGCAGCATAGTGTGAAATGTAGGGTTGGGTATTGGTTAAAGGTAACAGTACCAAATACAGTACCTTTCTTCAAAGTAATTTTTTTGTGGAATATATTAACATCCCTTAGTCGCTCAGGTATGGTCCATAGCAAACGAAAAAGTCAATTATGGCAACCAGACAAACATTGTATTTCAGTTTTCTGTTCTAAATGATTATTACAGGAATAGGTATTGAAAAAGTACTATTCAGGAACCGGTAACAAAATGGAGTACTTCTTCCACCACAGTCTCAAACTAGCAAAGTAGATTAAAAAACAAAAAAACAAAAAACAAAACATATTATAAATTGTCTCATGCATTGTTTTGGTAGTTAAAGTCACAGTATGCATGTTTTGTTTTTTTTTTCTCATTTTGGCTGCTTTTCTTACATTGAGAAACATCGTCCTTACAGTGAGAGGAGCTTGCATCTCCACAAACCTGACTCAAATCACAAACTTTCACATAATGCATGGTTTCCACTGAATGCTTTTAACTTCTGTTGCCATGGAATCCTGCAAGTCACATTCCACTTTGGATAGTTAAAGCCCTAGTAGGTAACTTTTTAGCAAAAAAAATAGAATGAACGTTTGTTTTTTTTTCTTTTTTTCCCCCATTTTGGTTGCTTTTATTGCTACATTCCCACTGTCCCTCTCTTCTTCCCCATTTATTTATTGTCACAATGCTCAGGTAGGTCTTATGGCCTAGAAAATGAGGTATCGCTCAAGTACTAGTAGCTAAAAAAAAAATGGAAAAGGTCATATTTTTGTATAGCGCTTTTCCACCTTCACCTTCTTCCACCTTGCCCAAAGAAACAACAACAACATTCATCTGTGGAAGCTGGAATTAAACCACCAACCTATTAGTTTATAGCTCTGACTGCTCAACCAATGATGTTTATGTCGAGAGCCAGATTCAAACCCTCGGATCAGTGGATGAACACTCTACCAACTGTGCTACTGTCGCCCAGGGTTGAAATCTGCTCAGTCTTAGTGAAAGGAATTAACTCCAGCCACAAGGGGTCAATAAAGGGACACCAAAATAATCATTCTTTATAAGGGTTTTCCGTTTGATATGAAATAATCCAATGGATGGTTTGAGTTCAGATCAGGCAGCTGTTCTATTGTAATTTAGGGTCAACAAACAAATACAAAGAGAACTGTGTTATTCCTGCATTCAGGAACGCAACATCCCTACAGTGACATTACAATTTGAATTTAATATCCTAAACTATTTTGGAAAACCATAAAAAAAATCGAATATTATACGCCGAAGTGAGTTAAAGGATGACATCACCATTTATAGCTACTGTGCCCTGCAATTAACTGCTAACCTCAAACCCAATGAGATTTATATGGTGTTAGCATTGGCTGTTATTAACATTAAGCATGTGCAAAAAAAAAAAAAAAAAAATGTCAAGAAAAAAATATAGCACATAAAATATTACCACCCCTTGTCCTGTGATAAGTAGGAAGCGTGTACAATATATTCTGATGAGATTATCCCCATTAAACCCCATATCATAATATTAAGGTTAAGTCAGCTTTAATGGTTGAGCTCTATATTATCTACTATCAGTCATGGTCCAGTGCACACAACACTGCAGTGCGACACATGTTAGCCACGTTAGTCGAGCTGCGCTGCCTTTAATACGGCCTTGGGTTATTCCACTGTGGGACGGTTGGGTTACAAAAGGTCAAGTGCAGCGAGGGCAAAACTAGAGGGAATTTAAAGCTGCCAACCAAATCAATATTACAATAAAAAGATGGCTTCATATTTGATGTAGACCTTTGGCATAGAGTCTACTGTTGTTGTATAGGGTTTGTGACGCCATTTCTAATATGTAGCGTTGGAGTGTACAGGTCAGTGTTGACAGGTATGTGGTTTTCAAGCGGGATTAGGCGGCTTTTTGAGAGCTGCTATGGGTGAAAAATTTGTCTGCGGGTTAGGCCATGTAAAAAAGTATTGATTTTAGTATTATCCTGTTGAAAGTCTTGAATTTCAGTGACAAATATTCATATTCAAAGCCATATGTTCTGTGGGTTTGTGGCGGTTTTTCAGTCTCTCTTGTGGAGGTTGGACCTGGCAACTCTGGTACAGGTAGAATAGGCTTAGGTAACGACAACTATGGACCAAAGAACAAATTTTTACCATTTAGAATAGAATCAACCATAATTTCAATAGGTAAAAGTAAAAAAAAAAAATTCTTAGGCATTGCTATATAGAATGGTAGATACTCCAGAATCGTCTTAGCTGTTTTTTTAACACAATAATTCAAAATGCATGTGGTAATTTTCCATTATTTTCCATTTCATAATCTCCATCTTGTAAATTCTGCCTCACCAAAAAAATATTTGAAAGTCGTCGGCACTGTTTTCCCATTTATTCCTGTCTAGGGCGTGATTATGAGTTGAATTCTGTGTTTGAGGTGCCATCGCTGCCTTCACTTCTTTAATACATGCAGCACGTCAGTAGCTTGAAGACATTAGGCTGTGATGGGAACGACTATATTTGATCAAAGCAATATCCTTGTGAGTAAACCGTTCTTTTAATAAAATGCCCTGACAGCCCTGGCAGCAGTAAATAAAATATGACTTCAAACCTGATACAGTGGCTCTATTGGTTATTATTTACAGGAAAATAATGCATTATCTCAGGAAGGATTTTCAAATGAGTTGAGACAGGTCAAAAAACAAGATTTAATACTTGTTACCTACGCAGTTTTATCACCATTTCTATATATTTTTAGCTTTTCCCTTGTGTCAGTGATTTGCTTATTGACTTAGCACAACGTTTTAAACCAGATGCCAAACTTAATGCAATTATCTTCGATTGTATAAGCTTTGGACTGTTCGCCATCTTGGGCGTCATTGCAAGGTTGGAATATTACCTTAGTGGGGGTCTATCACTCTAATAAGACTTGGAAGTACAGACAGAGGTGCGCAGAGTAGTTATTACCGCTTTGATTCAAGTAGAAGTACAAAGGGGTCCAAAAATTACTCAAGTAAGATGAAAAAAAGTAATTTGGGAAACTTAAGTGAGAATTCATTGGTCAATATAATGATTTTGTCACTTGTAAACGTACTCACTGTGGGAAGAGCAACCACAACTTTTAGTCAAGTAAGTGTACTGTTGCTTTGGATTACTTAGGAGTCACAAAACTACTTCCCAAAGTAGAATATCAAAGTAAATGTAACCCACCTCTGCAAACACATTAACTATAGACTATAATCAAACAACCATGTGTTTGTTTTCCATGTGTAAAATAATTATAATGATCACAAATTCACACATTAAGGCGATAAAAATGGTAATCGCTCAAGCACAGGTGTGAAATTACAAAAGGCTCCCCCCCCTTTCGTAGTTGTTAATTTGCTAAGGTACAAACTGCCACCAGCAATTTAAAAGAACGCACCATAAAAAATACATATTTATGAGCAAAGCAGAGGGTTGGAGCTAGTTCAGTGAAAAGAGATAGAGTGGCGCAGTCCGACCGTGCCAACTCGTCTCGTATTCCAGAAGGAGTGGTATGATACATTATGGCGCTGACGTTTCAAGGGTAACTTTTGAGAAGGGGATTTGGGATAACTCCCTTAGATACGCTGGCCAACATTTGGGGACAGCCGCTGCATCAAAAAGACCATTTCTTCATTACCACCTTGCACTAAAATCTTTACAACTTCCAATCGCCAATGCTGGATGTGTTTTTCTTCCCGTCAGCGCAGAGTGGGCACAGATCAAACCTGGCAGTTATAATTAATTGACTTTTCTTTTGCTTCTCAATGTAAGAAGAGAAGAAGAAGAAGAAGAGGCAACAGTAAGAGAAATAGCAGGAGGCAAATGTAAAGTACTTTCATAATCGGGTTTTTAAGGTGAACTATGTGACTCTTCTGCTGGAGGGTAAACAAACTGATTATCTCCCTGGAGATGTTACTGGAATGCCTGGAGTGCTCCACAACAATAGACTGTACACATAAATGGACATAACTTGCTAGCCACTGCATCCTAAACAGGAAGTGATCATGGGTGCGCTTCCGGCTCCATCGACATGGCTCCAATTCACTTTACATTGAAAAACTGTCACCCCTCTGTCTGTAATTCCTTCAACTGCAAGTCATTTTGGTCTTAAAATGTTCATATTAACCTGCTCTACATGATCTTCACTATTTTGTCCATGATTTAAGTTATGAACATTAGTAACAGACAAATAAGGCAGCTTCTTTCCCCCAAGGATTCTCCCATCAGCATCAGGTTTGACTGACATTCCCTCGCTCCGGACTGGCTCTTTGGTTGCTATGATACTCGTGGTCAGAATCCCAAATACGGAACTTGACTCCAAATTCACCTCTATAACCGCTAGCTTCAATTAGCTTCGTTTGACTGGAGCTGAACGCTATGGGTGAAGCCACACTGATTTAATCCACTTCTTTATACAGTCTATGTCCACAACATCGTATTAGGCCTATACCGCTTGCCTTTATTCAATTACAGTTCTTTAATTGCTCCAAAATACCTTAATGCATTCTTAAAGATTAATGATCCGGCCTGTAACAACTGCTTGTCCATGGAGATAGTTATGTTTAATGCAAGACTGTGGAACACTCTAGGCAAAGCATCAACATCTCCATGGAGACAAGCAAGCGGCGTGGTTCCCATTAAGCACATCAATTTGTTTAAGTACAATTGTTGTGGTGGGATTTTTTTAGACATTTTAGCTCAATGGTCCATACTGAAAGCTTATCTTTGTTTATTATGTTTTTTTGCGTGGTTGGGTGTCTATTATAGTCTTTAAAACAGCTTTTTTTTTTTACTATGAAGGAGTTTAAATACAGCAAAAATTAAAAAGTTATAACTCGTATTAGGAATAACACCATCTGGAAAGGTGCTAACAAATTTCCATCTGCACAACAAGAAAAACGGTGATTTTATGAGTTTGTTTTTAAATATTTTTTAACACTGCACTATTTGAAGATCTGAACTGTGCGTTGTTGTCACGAGAATCCATATTGAAGAAGGAGAAATGAAGGCACTCACTCTCTACTTTGTTCAAACCATTGATTTACATTTCCTTTTACATTTTCTTTGCTTAAAAAAACAATTGTGAATTTACATACAGTTCAATGGCCCTACATTTACAACAGCGCCAAGTACTTCTTGTTCAGGCTGGAAAACTTACATCCAAGCCTTGTTACTATGTGTCGTCATCTCGTACGTGACACGTTTTTATTGGGAAAAACGTTGCATAGCGGCATTAAACTTATGTATTTAAATGGAGACTGGACAGGAAGCCATCAAGTGAGGTCACAGGTCAGGTCGGTGGAGTGGACTACATGTTTTTCAAGGTATTTTGGAGTAAGATAAACCAGCTGGAAAAGAGTAAATGCAATATTAAGTTTATAAAGCCTACATTATAAAAAAAACAATTGACTCCTGTGAGCTTTAATAATGTTGTTTCCTTCTCAAAAACACACCTGGAGTTGCATTTTATTAGTTTATCTACATCTCCAAAGCTCAAAATGCTCTGTTCCACCTTGTGATGTCACGAAGCAGTAATCTTCAAGTTAACAGCGACCTTTTACCTTTATTTAGCAAAGATTGGAAATTCCAGGACTGAAATTATCCAAATGATTCTAGTGAAGGTGTATGGAGTTTAAAAACACAGTGGAGCACTTCCTGTATTACCACATGACATCACAAAGTGGAACAGAGAGAAGAACACAGCTTAAATACGCAGGATTTGTCTGTTAAACATGTGTGAATGAAACAAAACACAACTCTGGGAGTGTTTTTGACGGGAGAAAACAACATTATAACATCAAAAAATAGCGTATATGTATAATATGGGCCCTTTAATGCCACATTAAAATCCAGGCAAAGTAACAAAATCTCCATGGAGACGAGCAGGTGGCTGATCAGTGACATAAGCGCACCTTTAAATAAACTATGGGAAAAACACACATCACCACCTGGGGGCAAACCTCTTCCTTCTCCGCCTCAAACTCCAGACAAAGCTTATTAATCCCATGTGGATTTGTACAGCACCACCTAAACAATAAAGTAACAAGATCCACAGTGTTATCTATAGTAAGTATGATGTTACAAGTCGCGCCTGTTGAAAGCCCCACCCACTCACACACACAGCCGCACACATAGATACACACACACACGTTGGGTTCCCATGCTTCTCGGGGACATTACATTGACTTACATTCATTTTTGCAGACTGATCCATAGTCACAATTTGCCTAACCCTAATCTAATCCCTCATTTTAACATTTTTAACCCATATTTTAAAGAAGCACTGTAACGTTTTTGCTTGTCTCTATGAAGATGTTACGTCTTTGTCTGGGATGTTGCACAGTATCGCGTCAAACTTTCCTATATTTAATTTATTTATTCAAAAACAGGTTCTTGCTTCAAATATAGAAAAACATGCAATCTTACTGATATGACTTGTAATTTTGCACCATGGATTTAAGTCACGCTGTCCCGATCGATGAGCGTTTCCAAACCAGGGGTACGAAGATGAGATGGGTACTTGGAATGGTTTCAGATTTAAAACAAAGGAAGTACTGAATGGTATTTGAATGCTAAATATTCTTTGTACTACAATATATAACCTTAAACATATTTCTGTGGGATAATTTTCGTACAACTGTATTAAAACCACAAAATATACTTATAATTGACTTATAACACCACTACTATTGATAGAGGATACTCCGAATGTCAGACAACGCTTCAGGGCAATTCAAAACAGGAAAAAGTTGGAAACCGCTACCATAGACGGGCAGATGAATAGAATATGTGTGTGTGTGTATACCGTTTTTGTCCCCGCAATGTAATAAATACCCGCCCACGCAGAGTCGCGCATAGACAGGGGTAATGAAGTAAGTATCATGTAGCTGGGTTAAGTACTGACATCTCCTACTTTCAACACTTGCATGTCCAGATGCTTATCGCGGTAGCATTGAGGAGGTCTGGATAATTTTTATGAGACAGACAGTGTGCATATGCAAATGAGGCTTAGTCATGAAAAGCATATTAATCAAGAACGCTGTCTGCATACGGCCTGATTGATGAGCACCAACTTGGAAATCTGAGGAGATGACATGATTAAAACCAAGACAACCCTTTTTTTCTCCACAGTTAAAGATGATGATTTTCTACACTTGGTTGAGCTTCCAGATCTTCTAACGCAAAGCAAGGTCAAACGGTGACTTTTTTTGTTTTTTTAACTGTCCCGTCAACAAATTATGAATGCTCTGTGTGTGTAAATCTTTTATTATTTCAGTATTTCATAATAGATAGTATAAGCCTTCTAATTTTCCATGTGGTTATTGCCATTTGATACGTTGTACGTGTATGTTGCTGTTGAAATGGTAAATGTAGGTCATCCAAATTCACTTTTTAAACCGTTAACAAACCAATCACATCTGTGTTTTTAAGGATGTTAACTTATTCACATAGAAAAATTATGAATAAAATATATTGCATGTGTTATTAGCGGTATGGAAATAAATGTATAGGGATTGGCAAAATGTCTAAAAAGGTAAAATAAGAATTGTATCACTTCGTTTTGCAGTGATGTTGCAGTTTTTACGGTAAATGCATAACGTGGGGAATGTCGAAGAAATATCACTCTAATGTAAGCTGAGAGGTATAAGGACTGAATGGAAAAGTGGTCTTTCAAGGCAATATGTGCATCCCTGGAGCTTGACAATGCAGGCAGCAAGGCATTCACTCATACAATTGGTTTTCCACCAGGGACCCCAACACAGCTAGCCACTGACAGGCAGATAATAGCGCTAACTTTAGCCCCGCCGCAGTCTCCGAATGGGCCCTTATGATAGGCTTGTTGAGTGTGACTGATGGCTTGGGTTAAATAATGGGACCATCACCATCTTTCCACCGCCCTTCGCTCACAAAAGCATCGCAATCGCCAACCAAGACGCAACACACGTCCGACGACAAGACAATAGCAGCACGGCCCATTAGAGGAAATTGCTTGCACATGCTATAAAAGAAAGCTAGCCTCAAAACAAATTACCATTGCAAATATTTAACAGTACACAGGCATGGGGACTGGTTACATTTCACCAGGGGCGCACAAAAACCCACAAGCAGATCTGCAGAATGAATGCAGATGGATGCATAGTACAAAGTCGGGGCAAATCTGGTTGTGGACGGCGCTCCATTATAATGCAAAGCTTTAGACGCTATCCCTTTTTCTATCTTTGCTCCCTCAGCATATATTTCCTAATGCAGCACAAATGGGCCTTGGACAAAGAAGGGAAAAAAAGAAGGGATGAGGCAGTGTAATAGGTAGGAAAGAGGGAAAGATAGAAAAAGAGAAAGCGCGATTGTAGATAAATGAGTCATCAAACTGATATAGTGATGAGAAGATAGTTGTGTGATTTGAAGGTCATGATTTGCATTACACGCAAGAGGATATGGCAACGCCATTTCTATAGAGTGGGGCTCGGGTGGGCTGGTTACTATGGCAACTCTCACCTGTCGGCCATTAATCACCAACCGCGACCAATCAGGACGCAACGGCAACAAACACTGTAGTAATTATAGTGAAACTGGCTTGCTATTTGGATTAGTGCTACGTGCCACCCTTTTAAGTCATAGATGAAAAAGAATAAATACAATACAATCAAATCAAGCTAAATTTAATGAAATAAATGCAATTCAAATAAAATGTTAATAAAATAAAGCGTTTGTTTTCATACGCCTTCAAGGTAATTCCTTCTTTCCAACAGATATCGATTTCTGCAGTCTCCAATCTATCCTCAATGTTTTATGCTGACAAAAGCCATTTTACATATCCACTGTGGGTCGACACTATTGGCAGCGTTATGATGGATAGAGGTGGTAAAAAAAAAAGACGATATCCAGAAGTCAATGGCACGGTTTATGGTCAACACTTGAAACGATGATGATTTGATTTTGCGGCGGACGTTTCGAGCAAACCATATGCAAGACGTGTCACGATAATATTGCGATAAACGGTAATATTGAAACCACTTTATGGCACTAATAAATGTTTTAATAATGCAAGATAATCCCATTAAACCATTTTTAAATAGGTTGCTTCATGAGCTGCAATAAAGAAACAGCGGAATGTACCAATAATAAGCCATAAACGGGACTTATTCACCCATCCACACGTCACATCTTATCATAATACAACAAAAATATGCCAAATCTTCCTGCTTTTGCAAAGAAAAAGTACTCACGATAAATATTGGAATCCAGCTTTTACATTTGAACGATAAGTCGATATAGTAATTATCAAGACAGGCCTAGCCATATGGTCTACAGCCGCTTCGAAAATCCATTAGCTATGACGCAATGCAACACAACAATACACGCTATGCCTGTTTACACCTGGCTGTAACAAAGCCCAACCAAGCCATAGCTCTAATTACAGATCCAATTTCGCCTCATACCTCATCATTGGTGAACCATGTTTAGAGGGCAGCTGCTTCATAAATACGCTCATTCATTTACTTTTTGACTTTTCCAGGTCTCCATTTCCATTCACTTTGTACCCTCACAACCATACCGTAATTTGCATAATTTGCTGCTAGATTTAGGAAGACGAAGAGAGAAAGAAAACGAACGGCGTACACACAAGAAGGAACAACAACAGCATTTTCAACACGGCTACGCGAACCGCCAGCAACAGCAAATTCCAGTGTCAATAAAGCTGATCCCAAATGGCGCATGGATTTCAATATCATTATTCGATGCTGAGCTGAGAGCATGGGAAGTAATGAAAATCTTAAAACGTGAATATCATCATTGGTAAGTGATAGGAGATGGCATTTTGACTGCAACGTGGGCCAAAGCCTTGAGTGTCTTGTTAATTCAACCTTCTATTGTCTGTTTTGGGAATCTTAAAACATGAAAAAACATCCTTAGGGATTTTGATGCCATTTCGATTGGAGATGCATCGTTTGTGAAGAGCTCAGAGTTTCCTTGATTTCAATATTTTTTCTAGTGTATTAAAATGTGCATTTTGAAAGCTTTTTATAAGATGGATTACAGAAAGAATTATGGCCAATTGCTGAACTTAAACACATGAGGCAGGTTAACATGCATATGCACTGCAGCTTCAATGAGCCACAGAATGTAAAATATTGTTTAAGGTTTTAGATTTTGTAGGGTTCATTTTGAGCAAGCCATATGGTCTACACCACATGTGTCAAAGTCAAAGCCCGCGGGCCAAATGCAGCCCTCCACATCATTTTATGTAGCCCTCGACAGGGTAAATTAAAAGGTATGATGTCTCCAATTTATCAGGAGATACGCAGTTACGCAGCCATATTTTTACATCTAGGCAAATGTATATGCAGTATTTGTAACTAGAATAAGTAATAAATACAGAAACAGTTAATTAACATGTTGAAAAATTAGATAGATTTATTTTACATCTGGCCCTTCGAGAGCAGCCATTTTGCTGATGTGGCCCTCGGTGAAAATGTGTTTGACAGCCCTGGTCTACACCAACTTTAAAAGGTGATTTCATTAAAAATCCTATTATTTTCCTTTTGATCAATTTGATTATGGATATAATTTTACTGTGGAAAAAAAATGAACAAAAAATGCAACAGTGGGTCAGGTGAATTATCTACATGTACTCTGCTAGGATGAGGTCAAAAGCCAATAAAAAAAGATCAGATTGACTTGCCAGTGTTACCGAAAAGGTGGAAGTAGTTTAAAATTGTACTATCTGGTTGAGCATGGGCAGCAGATGTAACATAAGAAATAGTTTCATAAATATTATCTATATTTTTCATCACGCTAGGTCTCCCACATTAAAGGGCCCTGTATTGCTATTTTCTGATCTATGTTATAGATATCTATATTTCCTCATCAAAAACATACCAGGAGTTGGGTTTTGTTTCATTCACACATGTTTAAACACACAAACCCTGCAAGCTGAGTTAGGCTGAGCTTTTCTCGCAAATTGAAAACACTCTGTTCCACCTTGTGATGTCATGTGGTAATACAGGAAGTGCTCCACTGTGTTTTTAAACCCCATACACCTCCACTAGAATCATTTGGATGATTTCAGCCTGGGAAATTGCCAATCTCTACTGAACTAAATGTAAAAAGTAGTTGTTAACTTGAAAACTACCACTTCATGACATCACAAGGTAGAACAGAGCATTTTGAACTTTGGAGATGTAAACAGACTAATAATGCAGGATTACTCAAACATGTGTGAATGAAACAAAACACAACTCCAGGTATGTTTTTGAGGAGGTAACACCGTTATAACAAAAATTAAAGCTCACAAGAGTAAATTTTGTGTTGCATAGGACCATTAAAAATAAAATAAAAAACAACAATGACGTCCTTGGTTAGTAAAATCCAATTTAACAACGCATGACAAGGTTCCATTAACTTTATTTTGCCATGTCTGTGTTTGGATAGCACAAATTGCTACGGTGAGTCGGATGACGGTGGCGCGAGTGTCACCAAAGCAAAAATAAGTTGTAAATGGTCTGGAAATGAGAGGTATAACGCAAGTCAATGGTGGTCATGACCGCTGGGATTTCAAAATAGTTTCCACCTGGACAAAACTCACAGCTCAATTAGAAAGCAAAGTGGAGTGTCGGCAGATGCAATAATAAAGAATAGAAAGTCCTTTGAAACCGAGGCAGCCGGATTTGCATGTGTCCATCAATGTCGGCTAAATGCTGGCTTCATACATATAAATGATTGAGTTTTTTTTCAGAAGTGCTGTCCATTAGGAGTGAAAGAAAGAACGCAGAGAGGGGGGTTTGGCGGTGGGGGCACGTGAACTCAGAACACCCCTGTCGCAATTTTCGAATCGCTCACGACTGTGTCATTCTTCGCACCAGGAAGTTTAATCATTTATTGAAGGTAATACATAAGTAAACAGGGCAAAAGGGTGACACGGTTTCAAAGCAACGTTCTTTCATTAGCGCATAGTAGATTTCTATATTTCCAGGCAATTTTACAACACCACATATCTCCATATAATTTGGCTTACTAATGTAATGACAGTACTATTTATTCAGGAAAGTTTCAGCGCTTGGATGATGAACTTTTGACTTGAAAACTTTCGTAGAAGGCGTAATAGCTATATCTAAATAGGTTGTATTCGGTATACTTTTTTTTTTTTAACAGAATTAATTCACGGATATTAACAATGGGATAACATATTCCTTTGTGCATAGTTTCTTGGCCTTGAGCTTCAACATTCAACCCTCGAGATAATAGAGTAACAACAACGGCTGATTCATTGGCAGAGGTTTTGCAAAAATTGAAAAAGCATGAAAAATTGCACTCCTGAGTCCTCTCCGTCATAGTCAAAAAACATGGCAAACAAACAGGGCTGACCACGAAAATAGGACTAAATCAGAAGTTTAGACAATGCAAAAAGAAGTCAGAACAGTTCAATGAGGTTTGCATGTACAAAATGACAAACCACAATTTCAGAAAAGCTTCAATTTCAATACGCGATAAAAGTTTTGTGCATAAAGTTCTGTCATATAAAAAGCTTCCACGCTGCATGAAAAGACGTCGTCGTGTGTAGTATCTCTCCCCGTCTTCAGCCCAGTTTAAAACGCACTCTTGATTCCCCTCCGTCATAGTTAAGAACCATGGCCATGTTTAAATGTAAATAATGACCCAAACACTGTTGACACAAAGGTCAAAGGTCAGGGCAGTGATTCGCTTTGTAGGCTTTTTTAGAGTTGCCGCGTTGACCTCTAGAAAACACAGACCGTGGTGCAAGAGGGCATTGCCTGTCACAGCCTCCCTACTTCGGAGTGATCGATTATCAGGGCAAGAATAAACTTGTGAACTTGTAGTGAGATGCGTTCTGCCGTGGCCTCTCAACTTTCAAGTTTAAAAAGTAGGAGGAATGCTAGAACCGTGTTAAAATGTTTACTTTGTGTATTGTGTTTGTAGGAATGTAACCGTTTTCATGCACCATGTACTAACTAAGAAAAGTGTTGAATGTTCCTTGACAGCTTTTGCTCCACATTACCATTCAAAAAGTCCTCATTATCAAGAATTTACAAGTTAAATTATGAGGAAAACAACAGGATTAACCACAAAACAGGTTTAAATCAGAATCAGTAAGACAAGAAAGTACCTAAAAAGTTTCTGCCTTGCAAAAGTGTCAAAAAGTCATAACAGTTAAATGAGGTCTGCATTTACAAATACGAATGGGAGGGGGCTTAGACATCATTTATCTTCTATTTATAACTCCATCCTCAGACCTAAAGCAAAACAAGTGATAGCCAGTATGCTAATAGGTGTGAGAGCACCCATTAGGGACCTGAACGATTATGCAAAATATGACTCAGGCACAGTTCAATAGACCTAGCCAGCTAACAGAAACTGTAAACAAATAGGTGTTAGTTTCAGTGTAGTTAGCACTTCCCTTCAGATAGATATAAGGCTGTGTGCAAAAGGAATCTGACCAGAACTGAAGAAGCAGCTTGGATGAGTGGAGAAATGTCTTTTGTCCAGTTGACTGAATTGGGTTTTTATTTTGCATTTGACAAATCGGCAAACCACAATTTCAGAAACGTTTCAATTTCAATACATGTTAACATACATATATAACATATTTCATTCTTCCAAGCCACATGACAATAAGTTAGAATGTGTAGTATCTCTCAGTTCTCAGCCCAGTTTAAAATGGATTTGATGAGAGTCTGATTGGTGGAAGCAAACATTCTCTAGGGTTTGTCGCCGTAGAGAGCTGCCCCCCTCCTCTTTTCTCCTTCTCTCTGTTTTCTCACTCCTCCTGCTTTCCCTCTCCTGTCAAGGCAAGTGCTCAAGCTCTGACAAATCACAGCAGGTCTGGAGGTGCCCAGTCTGACCAGGGATCTGAAAAGCTGATGAGATAGCTCCGACGCCTTGGGTCATAGTCACCTCTGTTCAACTGCCCACTGCATTTCAAGTTAGAAATTGTGATTTTTGCCTTTTTCGATCCAGAGAGTTGCACGGATGCCAAAAACTCTTAGTTTGTAGAGAGGACCAAAGTTTGTGGTCTGATCCCCACAAGCCAGATTGCGCATTATGGTTGTGTTCTTGCACAAGACAAGTATAAAAATGAGAGATTGTAGGTGATCAATAAATGTACCCATCGATTGGAGACAAGACTTCATAATGGGGAGAAATGCCAAGACATAAAACGAGTTCCTTTACTGGCTCCTAAACCAATGCGGCTCGAAATACAACCAAACTCTGCAATCATAACAAAAATAAGTCTGCAATAAAATATAAAAACCTGACTATATTTTTTGGATCCACACACCAAAACAAATCATTTGGGCTTGTACACACTACCTGAAGTCAAAATGCAACCAAGTTACTCCATCCTCCTTGGGAATCAGCTGATTGTGTACATGCGCCCTCACGCTTTGTCCTAAATGACTTCTTAGAAATTAGCAGACTTAATTTCACTCGATGCTGACTAATTCTAATTAAACCATTAAAGACTTGGTACAGAGTGCAAATCTGCAAACTCAAGGGATTTTAATGAAGTAAATTAACACCAAGGGATCACGAACTCAACAGTGCAGAAGGTACCGAGCCTTCTTCCATCTTAGCTGAACATGAGCCGAAGAGGAAAAAAAAAACTTTGATATTTTTCTGTAAGTAGGAAGCGTACCTGCTGTTTTGCGCGGATGGGCGGCCGCAGCATGACCGCTGAGTTCTCTAGCAAACTGTAAGGAAGCATGGGCGTAACATTTCCCTGACCTTGGCCCCTTGTGAGGCTGTGGTCCGAACGCCAAGAATGTCTGTTTGGGTTTGGACCTTTTGAAATCTAAAAGCGGAGGTCTCCCCGGGGTGAAGCTGGCCACATAATGGTCAGGCGATAGTTAGCGAATGTCAGCCTACAGCGGGCAGTCGGTGGAGACTCGGGAGCTGTGATTGGGTCTCGCTGCACATATACTGTAGACGGGCAGTAACACACAAACGCATCTACGGGAGGGAAGTGACATTAAGGGTTTTAGCCTGTGAGACAAATTGGACAATATAAGCTCCTAAAGTGTTCGTAAACAATTAGGCTGGGTTGTAAATGGTGCCGTAAGGTTAGTAAGTGCAAAACATTTCTCTAAAGAGGGATAGGCGCTAGGTTATTTCAGGTTTAGGTACGGTCTGCTAAATAAAAACAAGCGTTGAACTGTTTTATATCATGCTGAAATTACTGCTAATGGGCGGCAAAGAGTCGCAGGTATACAAGTAAGGTTACAGAATTTCATTGGAGTTTCGATCAATAAATGCCTTAGTTGTTCTAGTTTAGCAATGTGGCTGAAGCTAGTATCAAATAAAATGTACAACTACAATTAATATACAACAAACATTAAGTATTTATGTATGAGTATTTGAGTATTTATGCATGAAGTATTTATGTATCAACCCATCTCACACAAGAAGCTCAATTTTACGCTCAGTTTTGCATTTTCTCACTGTCTGTGTTTAGGTTTCTTCAACTCTTATTCCCCCATTACTTAAAACATGAGCAAAAAGCCCGAATTGCATTGTTAGTATATCGTTTTTAAAAGTTTAACCTTTAACATAGGGCTGTGAATTTCGCTCTAAATTAAAACGTGATTTGTTATTTCTAATTGTCAGTGATATGCTTGGGTCATTTAAATTGAAAGGTCTACAGCCAATTCTCCATCAGTAAAGGCATACAATTTGGAGCGGGGTTCAGACTTTGGCGGAATAGAATAGTAGAAGCTTTAACAAGTAATAAATCGTAATCAATACGAGTAAAAATATTGTGATGCTTTTTTTTTCGTAATTAAAGACCATACGGCTACGTGAGAACCAAAAAGAATGTCTCAGGCTCCTCTCTTAAATTAACCATGTCATGTTATTGTTTGTCATTCATCAGTGCATTCCTGACCCTGCCTGACTCTGTCCTGCCTGCACTGCCCAACTAAAACACTCTTTAATTGACATGGCTTAGCACCATCAGGACGTGCGACCTGGGTGCAAGGCCTAATTGCCCTCTGGTGTAATGTTATTCATCCAGCCACAAACAGCTCTGCTCCCTTCTCCGTGGGGCCGGAGCAAATCGAGGAAGTCAGTAATTGCATTTGACTTTCCAGAGTTACTGCTGCAACCCCCCAAAAAATACATGGACATTTTGCAGACCCGACCCAAGCATAGTGCATTAATGAGATTGCCTGCCAGTTAGGGCTGTAATGAAAATCGAAAGATCGATAGATCGTGATCTAAACTTTGGTCGATCTTGATGATAATGCAAGCGCATTTTAATCGACAGGTCTATAGCCAATCATGTGGCAGTAAGTGCGTGTGGTGCTGAAGAAGAGTCATCGCTCTCTTCTTTAGGTGAAAGCTCTGAGTCAGGGCCACAGCGCGTCTCTTTATGTTTCCTCACGTGTCCTCGTGTTGATCAAGCTTTAACTTAAATCTGCACCATTTGTCTAAAAGTCCAGTGTCTCCTTCCCTTCTGCCTCTCGTGTGTGTGGTGCTGTCTGCTCCACCACTCTCTCTGATCCAGCTCTTCACCTCCTCTCCTTTAGTACTTCCCATCATCATTGTAATCCAAGTTACAGAATGTGAATAACTACTTTATCATTTATGAGTGAAACCTTCTTATGTAGCGCATGGACATTGCGTGTGTTTCTGCCAACAGCAGCAGTGTGTGTGTGTGCGCTTTTAAGCTTAATATATTGTAGAAACTCATTCCAAACTTTAAATCTGGATTTCTCTGGAATTACTGGTCCTATCTACACAAAATTTAAACTGTAGTGATCCTGACACTTTGCACTTTAAACCTGAGGTAAACATGTCTATGTTTTCAACAAGATGGAAGAAAATCCCATTGAAAATCGAGATAGATCATATATGGTGGAAAATCTTGATACTTTTGTTCCCCATATCGCCCCGTCCTACTGTGCGTTTATGCAGACAGAATAACAGAGTGTTGTTTGACGCCATTTGCCTTTTCTCAATCTATATGGACGATATCAATGTTGCAGTGAGTAAGTGTTTCCCAATCGTCATGTTGATTAAAAGATGATAGTTTTATCTGTTTGGGACTCAGTGTGCAACTAATGATGCATTTTGGTGCACAATTACAATAAATTATGGTTAATGAGGAAAAAAACAATGTGAAATCAACAAATTATATTTTAAAATCTGAAGAAAACATATTGATGTCATAAACAAGTTATTCATGCAGTAATGAACATATGAACAGTCAATTTTTAAAACCGTTAAGCATGTACAATAGTGACATAAGGCTAAAATAGATATCCAGGCACTCAATACTCATACTAGTTTTGATCTGTATTAGGATTAGTTTGTAAGAATTATTGGCTTTATTTCACCCCGCCCACTTTTGCCTCTAAATGTTTCTAAACTGCACTTTTTTTGTGGTGGCACTTCCAGTTAAGTGAGAATCCCAGAATTTACGAAAAAGTTTTGCAGCTAAACTCTGATATATACAGTAGGCTCATTTGTGCAAAATGTTCAATGTGATCAATAGGTCAACACTGCATCGATTCTCTGGGAGGCTTTAAAACAGCTTTGTGGTCCCTATAGGTATTTGCTGTCAAGATCGGCAGCTTCTTGCAAAATAACACAACCTGGATAACAACTTCGCAACTTCAGGAATAAGGTGAATAGAAATTATACACAGGATTATAGAAACTACTATTATGGCATGTTCGAAAATAACATTCTATTGTCTTTTTTTATTTAACTTATGGAGTAATGAAGTAAGAATGCTTATAGTGTAAAAATGGAGGTTTAAAATGTCCATATTGTGACAGTAGGCCTTTGCAGGGACAGGATAGCGAAGTTCAAAGAGCTGGGAGAGACATTTAACCGGACTGTAAACGTGCTGCAGCTGAGTCCCTCAACACTCAACAGCGCAGTCCAAACTCTAGTCCTGGGGAGTCCTGTCAGAATCCACTTTTCCATACATACAGCAGGAGTCTTTCCGACCTTCTCCATCCTTTCCCCTCTCATTCCCTTCAATTCACTTCTGTATCAATCCGACACTGGAATGCTATTCAAGCTTCGCACCAGGCCATCGAGAGTGCGGGGGACCACCTTAAAAGCAAACTCTGAAATCCTATCCCCATACCCTTCAAATTCCTACCCTTCTGTGACCACTAAGTTTTTTTCTTTTTTGCTTCTATATCTAGCACCCTTGGGAGCCAGTTTCCAAGCCAGAATTTTCTTTTTATTTGGACAGGACTCAGACAGGGGTCCCCGGGACACTCCACCAGTCTGGCATGTGATTTTTTGAGCAGTTGGTTTGGGCGCGGAGGGGTGTCTGCCTTGGAGGGGTTTTGGGGAGGGGGGGATTTTTTTGACACACGTCCAAAATACACAGCTGATGCCTCCGACTGGCACAGTTAACTTCATCATCATCTGCGCAAGCTATTACATTCATTTTCCAATCAGGGAGGGGTTCAAATTTGACTTTACAGCCAACAATGTCGTCCGCATGCCATAAATTATGAAATTGGTCTTAATTAGGAATTCTTGGCTTGCACACAAATCATAAATTGGGATAATTGTGGTTCCCTCTGATAGACAGATGACAGAGCACACCCAGACCAGGGCGAGCTTTCAGCCTCAGAATCCGGTGCCATCTTGATTTGGAGAAGCATCATTGAACTTGATGGATGTTTCCAAACACAGATTGGAAAATGAGTGCTGTGATCAAGCCAGAATGGAATGTGCAAAAACATTGGATAATTGGTGAGAGCTATTTAAATATACTATAGCGGGCATAGTGTATACATCATAGGTCTTTCAGTTAGATTTTGTTAGCTGCGTTTCGTCAGAGAAGACATGGACATTTAAAGGTGAATGGATGTTTGTGCTTTGCCTGGAATGTTCCACGGTATGGCATAAATCTATCACCATGGAGACAAGACATGCCTCCATCGCACCATATATGTGTACAGCAATAAAAGAAGACGGCTGAAATTGGATAAATCTGTGACAGACAAGTTTAAAGCCATATAGGGGAACATTCCAGGCAATGCAATATCATAAAAAGGGTTATGGCACATGGTCACATTTTTTATATAGAGGGTTTTATATCAAGGAACCAATCACCCATTCACACACCAGAGTACGCCGACACTGGAAGCGCGGTGGGATAAGTGTTTTACCCAAGGACACAACGGCAGCATTCATCTATGGGAGCTGGAATCGCACCGTCCACCTGTGGTTCAGTGGGCAAAGTTTCTACCAACTGAGCTACTGTCACTCCAGATAAGATGGGTATAATGCAATTGTATACAATTTTCAAATCATTTATAACTGATTTTAGTATTTGGCCTGTATTTCCCATGAACCATCTCTAGCAAATCAATAATTTTGGGAGCTGGAATTGCACCCCCAACCTATGTGTTTATAGCTCCAACCGCTCAACCAGTGACATTTATGTTGAGAGTGGGATTCGAACCGCCAAACTTCAAATCTGTGGACAAGAACTTTACCAACTGAGCTACTGCCGCCCATATCCATGAAACACACCAATGCCACACTTTCTACCACAAAAATCACACAGTGTACCTTTAAAATTAGGCTCATTCCAAAATCCGGAAATTAGAAATAATGAAACAAACATAAATGATAATATCCATATTTTTGCTGTGTTTTTTGTGTTTTGTTCTAGAATTAAAATGATCAATGTGTTTTGCGTATTCATTATCCCGTCCCAGTGTGCATGTAAACAGGAAGATCTGTTTTTGCCTATAATTTTGCCTCCAGCTACACCACATTGTAATGATGTCTACTTAGGAGCCGGAATTTTAACAGCGCTATCACAGAGAATCATGACTTTCATCTTTTGACGCATTACAACTCTATCCAAGTCTTTGGTGTGATTGATGGTGGCGGGGTACGGCTCTGCGCTCCTGTTTGGTGCACAACATAAAAGGCAAAAGACCTATATCGCTTCCAATCATCACGGTCAGTTTACACCGCTCTTATGGACGTAGTTGACCCCCAAAAACGCCAAACGAGCTTATTTGGACAAAAAGGACACTACGCTACTATGGCGATTTGGGGTTTAGCTGCGATTTGTCCGAGTCATCATAATGGTGGAAAAGAGGTGCAAAAAGCTAATGTATCTGTGGTAATAATAGAAGGGCAAATTGGACGGAGAAAAAATGAGGGCATAAAGATAATTAAAAGGACTTTTACAGGAGCAGTGAACAATGCTAAACTCCAGCGGCTGGTCTGTGCTTTTGGGGAAATGTACACAAAATATGACCGCTTGCATTTCTGTGGTAGGATTATACAAAATGATACTTAGCAACAATCTATTTGAAATAATATACCTGAAGCGAGTGAAAAAAAATGAATGGAAGTTGTACAAAGGTAAGGTAAGGTCCTGCAAACTCACTCTTTGGGTTGTAACTTTTCAGACTTAAAAGCATGGGAAATGTATTACTAAAATAACGATGAGTACTCCAACTATAAGTACTCCAACTCCAACTATAAGTACTCCAACTACGAGTACTCCAACTTCGAGTACGCCAACTTCGAGTACGCCAACTATGAATACTCCAACTACTTGGACCTCAACAACTGGGACCCCAACTACTGGGACCACTCCTAATACACCTAAGACTGCAAGTATTACTACAAATTTTTATTTTATTGTAGGAAGTTATGTAAAGTCATGCCAAGCACTGTTTGACTTGTAGCTTTTATGTCTCAAAAGCATGGAAAATGTAATACTAAAATAACTACTACTCGAAATAGTACTACTACTCCAAGTACTACTACAGCAACTGAGCTATAGTAACTCCAACTACAGCAACTACTATATTCTACTACTAACTTGTACAACCACTGAATGCAAGAGAGGTTACAAAGGTTAAAATAAAGTTTCCAAAACCATTCAGTTTCAGTTTTAGATTTTATGATCATTTTTAAGACGCATTTCTGTCAAAACAGGGCAAAAATAGAATTGCATAGGAATAAGTTTTAAGGAAATCGTACCGTCATGTTTTTTTTTTCCCTTGCATCCCTCTTTGCCCTTCTGACATTTTACATTCTGAGTCGTAAACACCAAACTAAATTAATTTTGTTTTTCAAATCTGACACTTGATATTTCCCACAATCCCCAGCAGGTCCGGCGTCTCGTCCTGTCACCGCTCCGTAAAGGGCACATGTTAAGTGGAAATGTCCTCCGCCTGTGTCTGCTCTGCCCCTTCAAATCATTATTCAGATTTGGAGCACACCTCAGTGATAACCACGCACCGATGCGCCCCGCAAATGGCGCCAATAACTCACCGCATTTCAGTCACTGCTGCCCTACCCGCTGAGCCTGCCACTTTCTTTGACGATGCCTTAAAAATTCAAATGGACCAAAAGGATTGTGGGAAAATGAGGTGCGCTGGAGGCAGGCCATGCATAAATGTGCATTGTAAGCATTTGGTCAGATTTAAGTGCGGGGAAATTTGACGGCAGTTTTATGAAAATTTGTTTAAATTTAATGCCCCTCGCTTAATGCTTCAGGTATTTTGACAGAGCAATTAATGTGGTATTATATTGTTTCTTTCTCAATTATGTTAATGTTTGAGATGGCAGAGAGGGAGAGGATACAGGAAGAACTGCCAGAAGTCTGCCGTGCCAATTGCTTTTACTTACCTGTTGCCAAATCCTGTAATGAAATTTTAATTATGCGTGCCAATAAGGCTGTGCTTTTGCCGTTGTTGGTTTATTGGTCAGTGCGAAATCAAAGTTATCCAAGAGATTATTGATTAAAAAGGTGAAAACATTGCAGGAAGAAACAAAGTTATTTTAATTGGCTAAACTTCCTCCTGTGGCCAAACCTCGGAGCCAGAGCCTGATCAGGGTTGAACCTGGTTAGAGCATGGATGGGAGACTGCTGGGAAAATGGAGGTGCCACAGTGGGGCGCCTGTGGCAAAAACGTTGTGTCGCCAGTGGCAAAACACTTCACCCACATTGTCATACAGTAGTAGCTTATGAGTGTGGAGTGAATGAATAATGCACAAAATTGTAAAGTGAGTCTGAGCTTCTGGAAAAGTGCTATACAACTAATATGTTTTCATTATTATTCATTTTGTTTAAAAGATTTATGTTCAAGAAACTATGGAAAAAAATTTACATACATAGATTTTTGTATTAAATGTCCTATATTGTCCAAACTTGACTCTCGTGAGCTGTGTTAGAATGTTGCTACCTCATCAAAAACATACCTGGTGTTTGTTTGGTTTCATTAACACATGTTTGAGTAATCCTGCATTATTAGTCTCATCTCCAAAGCTCAAAATACTCTGTTCCACCTTGTGATGTCATTTAGTGGTAGTGTTAGCTACATTTTGGCTTTAGTTTTAGCTATGTTGTGGCTTTAGTTCAGTAGAAATAGGCAATTCCAGGGCTGAAATCACGCAACTGATTTTATGTGAAGGTGTGTGGAGTTTAAAAACACCGTGGAGCACTTCCTGTATTACCACATGACATCACAAGGTGCAACAGACTTGTGCACTTTGGGTTTGTGTGTTAAACATGTGTGAATGAATCTAGGTCTATGTTTTTGATAAGGAAACAACATTATAAGTAATCGTGGGCCCTTTAAAGAGTCATTTTAACCAATTTAAAGTCTGCATATGTTTTTCCCAACAAACAATTTCCACCAGAATTCCAGAGTCATTCACAAAGTAGCAAAAGTAGGTCCCCAGTCACACCAGTTAAGAAATGATGTATAGCGTTCCCCATTTCCGCAACAGTCCATTGCAATTCTCCCTGAGCAGAGCAAACCTATGGAGTGTGTGCAGCTGTGCTTAAATCAGCATGCCAAAGTCCAAATATGTCTTCATTCACCGAGAGCCTGTGGACAGCTTGACCCATGCATTTAACACCAGGGCACCCTTATTAAGTCTGAGGGCTACAGGCCTGGATCACGTTTCCATTTGAACACAGTGCGAGCCTGAATGCACATCTGTGTTCCTGTACGCCACATACCTCCACTCAACGCAATGACTGACAATGTCCAAACTCGGAGTAAGACTTCATATGAGACTGACTGCTGAAGGAAAAAAACACAGCAAGGGGTCGAGAACATCTGCGCTAAAGGTGAAAGTAGTGCTATATCAACAGTTACTACTACTGCTGCCAATAGAGCATCTATAGTGTTACAATCCTACTACTTAAAACTAATAAAGCGCAAACCTTTAGTGAATAAACTAGCTACCTGTTACATCTTAAACTTGTGCTACTGCTTGGGTGGCACTGTGCTTCAGCCTCCCACGGTTTGCACGAAGGCCTTTCTCTGTGTGTGTTAAGGTGCGATTCAATTTGAATTACTCAGTGTTAAGCTTAAAGGTCCTATATTACGCAAAACTGACTCTTGTGGGTTTTAAACCATATTAAAATGTCCCTATCTGCTCAAAAACATACCTGGAGTTGTGTTTTATTTCATTCACACATGTCTGAGTAACCCTTTATTATTAGCTTGTCTACATTACCAAAGCTCAAAATGGTCTGTTCCACCTTGTGATGTCATGAAGTGGCATTTTTCAAGTAAACAGCTACTTTTTTACCCTTTGTTTAGCTGAGATGGGCAGTTCCAGGGTTGAAATTATCAATACATTATCAGTAATTCTAGTGAAGATATGTGGAGTTTAAAAACACAGTGGAGCACTTCCTGTATTACCTCATGACATCACAAGGTGGAACAGAGTGTTTTCAGTGTGAGAGAAGAACTCACCCCAAATATGCATATTATTTATTATTATATATTTTACATGATAAACGTGTGAATGAAACAAAACACAATCTCGGGTATGTTTTTGATGAAAGAAAAACATTATAACCTACAGTAGATAAAAAAAATAGTGTAGTATGGGCCCTTTAAATTACCTTTCAGGAATAAATACAGTTATAATGAATTGAACTAAAGGAGTTTGCAAGTTCTCCCATGTCTGGATACTCTGGTTTACTCTAAAATGTGCATTAGCCTGCCTCTAGGGCCAGGACTCTCAATGGGACTGTCCTGGTTATATAACAAAGAAAGTAGAAATAAATTATTAATATCGCATGAGTAATTGTGTTACTTGGAAATGATTGAGAATTATGAAAATTAGGAACGCTGCAGAAGCTAATGAGGATCTCAATCAGTTAAACATATGACTGATGCCACTACTGCGACTGTTACGACTGCTGTGGCAAAACCAAGGTCGCTACTTTTTTTCTGTAATATCCATCCAGATTTATACTCCAGATTTTTCATAACAAAAAGTACTTCCATAAAAGTAGCCATAAAGCGCTTATTATGATAGACACCTTCAAACGGGAGGAGCAGAGGCGTGAAGTGAAGTCAGTGCACTTTGTATGTGTGTGTTGAACTGTTTAATTATGCACATTATGTCCTGTCTACAGTGTGCCGTGGCCTTCTGCTAAATCATTTATAAATACAATAGCCCTCATGCTCGTGTGATAAATGAAGCACTTAACACCGAGATGACTGCAGTTTGTACAAGAGTACCAGGGCACCATATGGCTCCAAATGACTTTTAGTAGTGTACACGGATATGACACGCAAAACAAGGATAGAACTGTTTTATCACAAATGCAAGAAAAATGATCTATTGGAACTCGTTTGAATGACAAATAATAAGAACATGTTGGAGGGATTTGTAAGTGAACGAATACCTCCTCCTGGTTTTAAGATGGATGCTGAGACTGATGCCAATCTCTGCGTGTACATGGGACACTACCGCCTTAATGTGATTATTCTGGTAATAGTTGGAAAGCTTTGTGTTCTTTTGAGTTCATTACATCAAACTGCAAATAAGGATCCTGATCACCCTGCTGTTTGCATGAGTGTAACTAACCAGGATATCGGCATTGTCAACACGGAATGAAACACAAAACACGAAAGACATGTTGAAAAGCCTTAAAGATCCTATATTGTGCAAAATGGATTCGTGTGAGCTTGAGGCCATGTTAGAATGCTGTTACCTTGTCTAAAACATATGTGGAGTTGTGTTTTGTTTCATTCACACATGTTTGAGCAATCTTGGATTATTAAGAGGTGAGCATCCCGAAAGCTAAAAATGCTCCGTTCCACCTTGTGATGTCATGAAGTGGTAGTTTTCAAATTAACAGCTACGTTAACCTTTATTTCAGGAGAGAGGGCATTCAAGGGCTGAAATGATCCAAATGATTCTAGTGAAGGTTTATGGAGTTTCGAAAAACACAGTGGAGCACTTCTGGTATTACCACATGATGACATCACAAGGTGGAACAGAGTGTTTTCCTATTTGAGAGAAAAACTTGGTTCATATTGCAATGAGATATGCAAAATTTGAATATCAAGTTAAAAAAATAATAAAATAAAAAAGCTGACAATCTCAAATTAGCGTATATGCATTCAAATTGTGTTATATTTGAACCTCATCATTAAAATATCGTGATCATTATTGGAAAAAGCCAATAATATTGCAACATTCATTTGTCATTTCAACACAGCCTACCCACTTTCTCTCTGCCTCATTTGTATTTGCTTTAAAAAAAAAATCAATAAAAAATAAAGATATCAGTAAATAATTAAACACGTCGTACAGCACATAGTATTTTGAAAGTCCAACCATAGCCGCACCAACTCAAATTTTGCCGACGTTGCACAAAAACACCCGACACGTCTCTTGCGTTTCCGTCTGACCTCTAAAGCTGCTGGATTTGAATACATCCATATTTAACACATAACATTTATCCACACGTACCTGCCTGATACCCCACTTATACTGGACGTACATTGGGTTGTCATCGTGGCACCTGACCAGAGCCGCAGACAGTGATGGAGGAGGCAGAATTCACAAGTGTATTTTTAGTGGGCTTCACTTCAAGATGAACAATGACAAGTGACTGTGGACTTTGGGGAATACGAGGCGTTCTGGTATCCCCGTCTGAGGTCTAGGCACAAAAGATTTTGTACTGATTTTACTTTCTTAAACGCGCTATATGACACAAAATGGATTCTTGCGAGCGTTAAGGCACGTTATGATGCCGTTACCTCTGGAGTTGTGTTTCTGTTTCATTCACACGTTTGCGTAATCCTGGTTTATTAGTCTGTCTGCATCTCCAAAACTCAAAATGCTCTATTCCACTTTGTGAGTAGAGACGGGCAATTCCAAGGCTGAAATCAAAACAAGCATCTAGCGAATGGAGTTTAAAAACACAGTGGTGCACTTCCTGTATCAACACATGACATCACAAGGTGGAACAGAGTGTTTTCCGTTTGAAGAAATCAGCCTAAATACAGAGTTTGTGAATGAAACAAAACACAACTCCAGGTATGTTGATGATGAGGAAGCATCATTATAACATAGATCAGAAGATAAAATAATATGGGCACAGCAACTAGCATGCTAACAGCGTACCAGCCTTACGATGTGCATGTAATATATAAATGCTTTATAATTAGATGCACATTGCACACAGTTTAATTTTGACCCCAAGACCTGCTTTTGCAATACATCTGTACTGGGGCATGTGAAATTCTACTATTATGTGAAAAAAAATTGGGTACCGCCCCTTTAAGAGTCTAAATATCCACGTTTCCCAAGTTCTGGTAGCTTTGGCTATTTGGAATCATTTTCAAATACTTACTTTTGTCATGAGTTAGTCCACCTGAAAGCCAGATGGTTTAAAGGATCCGTTGTAGATTTTGAACCACAAGTGAAGAAGTCCCGCCCACTTAATTCCCTCTCTGCGTCTGGAGTAGTCCGGCAGTTGTTTCCACATGGTTCACATCAAGTGTAGTTTCTGGTTGGATTCAATTGCGTCCCCTCAGCAGTTGCTTTCTAATGGTTTTCATATCGTTCTTTTATCGTTTCTTTTATGACTTTTCTCTTCACCTTATTTTTATGTATACATTATGCACTACAACTAAAATGTACAGCCAACACCAGCAGAGAGAACAGTTGGATTAAAGGACATGGAAAGCAGAAGGTGCTTTATACCTGGCTCATTTCCATTAAAGTAAATATAGAGCCCTTTCTCCTGGGAAGTGCACTAGCAGCGTCCCTCTACCTGCAGTTCTCAGTGGACTCTCCTCCTATGAGCCTGTACTGTAAAAATAACTCCGGTTCTGTCAGTCTGCTGGGACACAACGAGAACTGCTCATCTCCAAATACTTTTAATGAAAAATGTGCAAAATCCCCAAGGAGTAAATGTCTAATATGTCCAACGTGCTCACAGTAAGTTTAGGTATAAAGCTTTCTTTGGTCAAGCACTGGCCCGTCTGGTAGCCCCTCAATCGTTCAAGTAGGATCTATAGCAAAAGAAAATTAAATTTGCTATATATGGCTTAAAGTGGACTCTGTTGCTGACTCTGAGCCAAAACCACAAGATTTAAAAAAAAAAAAAAAACGGACTACTGCTACTTTATCATGAGCAATTTATGTTTTCCATAAAATGTACCTATGTCCATGGAAAACTTTCTATTATCTCCTAAAAATTCGATTTCCGATTTTTTTTCCCCCCTCTTTCCACTAAAATGTTCTGCAAACTTCAGAAAATGAACCTGAAAAGATAATATTCTATGATCATATTTAACCCATTGGCCACTGGGGAAATGTTTTATGAATGAGATAAAACTAACTATAAATGCAATAAACACGTAGACCGAACATTTAACATTACTGATTTCAAAACTGAATTTTTTTTTTTTTTTTATGTTCATGCACTGTTTTTTTTTGTTTTTTTTATTTGTTGTTTTTTTTTACAAATAAAAAAAAAAGAAATATGTGCTGCATGGCCTTGTGTTAAACTGTCTTTTTTACATTTTCAACACAATTTCCAATGAAAAAAAGTGGAGAAAATAAAGTCGATTTTCTTCCATTCAAGTCAATTCAACCTTAAAACTTGATTGATCAATTTAATAGTTTTTTGCCCATCTCTAAAGGTGACGTGCCACCTCCAGAAAGTGACATCCTGCGCCTTTAAAGACCACAAGAAATGCAAAGACGATTCCCTTATTGTCCGACACCACAGTCCCATGTAACATAAAATCCGCATTAGTTCAAGGTTTTAGATCACGCTTGGAACAACCTTTTCCTTGTTCTATCTGTGGTTTTATGTCCAGTCCTACCAGTCGATCTATTTCGTTAAAAGCACCAAGAAAAGACCCGGCCGTTTCTCAAAAATTGATGACGGTCTTGCATAAATTATGTTAACTTTTGTCCTTGTGCCAAACAGTGCATCTACTGAATAATAATTAGAGCAGGGACTTAGGGATATGCAGAATATGAAACACTCGAGCCAATGTCCCCCCTGTCAACAGCAGCCAAGACAAAAAGGCTCGGGCTTAATGAAACGCAAAACTAGAGCTAGAACCGGAACTTGAATTTTTCTATGTACCTGACAAGATTTTTTCCAATTTTAACCAAGCAAGATCCAAGTTTGTATGTAAATGAATTCACAAGTTTATAGCGTTGCTTAGTGGCGTAGATGACTATTAGATTTTTATGGGAGTTCCATGTAAATTTGATTTTGACTTGATAACTCTATGAATCAGGTCGTTAAACTGCAACAACAAAGTTCAGTGGGATTTTATAGTCCATAGGAGGGTGGCGGACATGGGATTTTTCTATAGACAGCGGCTGACTGATAAAACGTGATCTTATTAAAGTCTGTGTAAGTTCCAATAATTCTCGGTGTAAAATGGAGCCGCTACAGTGATGACCCGTTACACTTTAGGCTCTTTAAAAAAACAAAAAAAATTGAGTTTTCAGTCCTTTTTTTTGCAGAGCTGCTCCAATAAACTCTATAATAAATGATAAACAGGACACTGCTGATTCAAGTCTGTAAAATAGAAGACGGTGATCCAAAACGATTGACCTTTAACTCACGAATTCCATGGAACCGTTACCCGATTTAAAAAAAAAAAAAAAAAAAAGAAAAAAAAAAGAGTTTTCAATAGTAAAAATCAACTTTTTAAAGCTTCACTACGTCACTTTTCTGGTGGAGTGTCTGCCATTTCCCTTTATCCATCGTCATTTCTTGTTACCGTTTGAATATTCCACGCTCATCTTCAACGAGTCAAGTGGGTGACAACATCAGGCCCAGTTACAGGTCAGATCTGTGGAGCGGCGACTCTGCTTACAGTAAGAACACATGCCTTTTAGCTTACAAAAATGTACAGCATGCGTGCCAATTCTTGATTTTTTTTATTTCATTTTTTAAAATCAACAAATATTCAACAGATTTGGACTATGTTTACCCATTCGACAAAATACATTAGCGGCTTCATGTTCCAATAGGCCCCATACATCATCTCGTACACCCACACGTGTGCAGACGATGGTAATGCGATGTCCCTGTACCGCAGAGGTGCTGAGTTTCAGGTTAGTGCTATCACTTTTTTGTGTCAGTGAGCAAAGAGCAGCGTGGAAAAACAGCTTCCTACATGTCGAATGTACTCGAGTGTCTGATCGTGGACACGCTCACATTACTTTCAAAGTGTCATAAATATTCAGCTGCCGTGGATTATTTATGGGGGGCACTGATTAAAACACTTTTTGGGAGTTGGAAAAGCTCTCTCGTCGGTACTACTGCTCTGTCCGGGTTCAGGGTGGCCTTGGTTGGCAAATTATTTAAAAGTAGGACGTGTCAGAATGTGGAGAAAGAACCAAAATGTGTTAAAAGCAGTGATGGGAAGTAATTAGGAGCTATATTCGGAATGACCAAATTTTGTGATGCGAGTCTGTCAACTGCTTGTCTCTATTGAAATGCTATTACTTTGCCTGAAATATTCCACACTATGGCGTTAAACACATCTATCACTACTGAGACAATCAAGCAATGCCAGATCAGCGGAGAGGCGACCCTGCTCACAACAAGAATGCAGTTAACCCTCCGTAATTTAATAAATGCCATACTATGGGACATTCCAGGGAAAGTAATTGCATTTTCTATGGAGAGCTGCAGGTAGGGGACTCTACCACAAAAGTTATAAAGTGTACCTTTTTATGTCGGAACATTCACGGTTTTCCAAGGACTTTCTGAGGCAAAGAGGATAGACGACAAGCAGTAGCAATAGTTTGTTGCGAGGAGATGGGTAATAACTGTAGTAACTGTAAGTAGAAGTACTTCTGTGGGGAAAGGAAAGGTCTGTACCATAGACTGTATAAAAAAGTGGACTAAGTAAGTGTAAAGTCACCCGTAGCTCACCGAGGCTAGCAGTTATAGCGACAATTTGGAGCACAGTTGCATATTAGGAATTCCAACCGCAAGTATCATAGCAACCAAAGAGCCAATCCAGAGCGAGGTAGTTGAAGGTAACGCCCATTCCTGCCCGCACTGCTGGTTTACCAGGGAGTGGGCCCTTAGCAACGCTGTCAATCAAACCTGTTGCTAACGCTAGTGGGAGCGACCTCGGGGAAAGAACGTGTCTGATTTGTCTGTTATTAATGTTCATATCTCAAGTCGCCGACACAATAGCGAAATAAAAATACCAGGATTGCATATAGAGCGGGTTAATTTGGATTTTAAGGCCAAAATGACGAAGCTCACAGCAGCAGGTATGCGTGACAGTTTTCTAACGTAAAGTGAATTGGAGCCAGAGTTGATGGAGCCGGAAGCGCGCCCATGATCACGACCTATTTAGAACGCAGTGGCTAGCAGATTAGCTATGCCCATTTAAATATATATATCGTCTACGGTTTGTACCTGACGTGCGAAAAGGAAGGTAGTGTCAAATATCATCCAAAAAAATTAATTAATCAATATAAATCCCAATGGAGACGTGAATGTGCCTTGTTGACACTTTCATAACTGCGCACAATCCCTTGGCTATTTTTAACAGATTTACTGCATTGCAAAGAATTAATTTATCCTTTTTGTCTTTTTATTGTGGAAGTAAGAAGGGCAGGGTACATTGATTTATGGAAATATATGCAATGACATTTTTCAGGCTTTTATATCAATAGCCGCACTGACAGCAACAATGACCACATTTCAAATAGATCCTTGAAATAATAAATTGACTAAAAAGTGTGGACAAAGCATTGTTTAAATCAGTGGGAACCATCAAATTATATTCCATTGCAATCCAACAAAAACAAGTGAAATGACATTTAAGCTTTATTATTTCAAATTTGACTTGGTGTAATGAACTGATAATATCTGGATCTATTAAACCATGAGGATATTATACCAATGACAGTCAAACAATGGAATGGCAGTTCATCAGAAATGTGCTAAAACCTGCAGGAAAACTGTGAATGAACAGGAAAATGAACCTCAAATCATCTAAAATATCACTTTATTCTTTATACTGATGCATTACACTGAAAGACTGTAGTATTTTTTACATTGATATTATGATGTTATCCATTTTTTCTATATGCATTTTCTCCCCCAGAGCTAGGTCTCCCTGTAGATTACATTATACTTTACTATGAAATATCCAAAAGTTAAATGCAAAAGTGTTGAACCATTTCTACAACCAACTAGATGCAAGAACGTGATATTACAACACAAATCTTGGGCCCATATTACTCTATTTTCTGTTATAATATTGTTTTCTCATCAAAAACATACCTGCAGCTGTGTTTTGTTTCATTCATCCAGGTTTAACACACAAATTCTGCATTTTTAGGCATATTTAGGCGTATTTCTCTCAAATGGAAAACACTCTGTTCCACTTTGTGATGTCATACTGTAATACAGGAAGTGCTTTACTGTGTTTTTAAACTCCACACATCTTCACTAGGCTTATCTGGACAATTTCAGCCCTGGATTTGCCAATCTCTACTGAACTAAAGGTAAAAATGTAGCTGTTAACTTGAACACTACCACTTCATGACATCACAAGGTGGAACGGAGCATTTTGAGGAGATGTAGACAGACTAATAATATAGGATACGAAGCAAAACAAAACCACAACTCTAGGTATGTTTTTGATGAGGTAACAGCATTCTAACATGGTTTAAAGCTAATAAGAGTTAGCTTCGTGTAATAAAGGACCTTTAAATATTATTGGCCAATAAAATGTAGACCTTTTACCATTGTATTCAAAGTCTGATATTTTACATTTATGTATTTGGACTACAAAAAGAAACCGCTGCTAAATGCAATCTTTAGTTGCAAAATGTGTTCAGATAGTTTTAAAAGCTTCCTCACTGGTGATGGGACTTTCGGTTCCTTCGCGGGATCCACATTTTTTGGATCTGTTCATGTCATGAGCTGTTCAAAAGACTGTAGATAAAATGCTTTTGTCATAAATAGTAAAAGAGACCAACTAAAATGAGCAAGGCAAGATTTGATTCAAACAGTTCAAACTGAGAGTGGTAGTGTGTTTACCCTTTGGAATTATCCATCTAAATTAACCAACGTAGTACAATAATAACATAAAAAGTAGCTGTTATTAAGATGCCAAATATGTTTTTTTGTGCACAATTCTCTCACTCGTGCCGCTTGCTCTGCTTCTGTGCTAATTCTTGTGTTCGTTCAGGGTTAATCCGCATAAAAACGCATTCAAACTAGAAGGAAAAAGATTCAGTTCTTGTAAAAGATGAGATGCGGTTCCAACTGTTCACGTTAAGGAACCGTTCAAAAGATGCGGCACATCACTATTCCTCACTATGACAGCGCACCACCGTTTTTGAGATTCAGAATCAGAGGAGAGTTTTGGTCTTAATTCAGTGCTAAGTCTCGCCGTAGGTGCACACATCTGGTGATCAGCGAGCCCGCCGCACACTGTCACATGGCTGGCAGCGTCGGGGAAACTGCAGGCAGATGGTACAGACGCAATTAGGCCCCGCAGAATCTCTCAATCACTCTCCTATAGCCACACGGCAACCTGGACTGCAGCACAAACTGTCTGCTAAAACCCAGGCTCCTGTCAGCGCTGCATTATAGCACTACTTAGCTCTGTCAGGGCAGCCACTAGGGGGCTCTCAATCAAAGGGAGGCGTTGACTTTTACGGCCGGATTGGGGGATTTATTAAGCGTGTCGGAATGGGTAATTTTTTAAGGAAATATCTCGGTGAAAAGCTATAAATTGCACCAAAGTAACTAAATAATTCAAAGCAGATCATTCAGAACTCAAAAACTTACAAATAATTTTCGTAAAAACCTTTTGTTATGCGTTTTGTGAGCAACTGAAAACCAAAGATGTGATTTGTCCAAGTTGTGTTCTGCCATTTTGTATTTTTCCAATATAAAACTGCAAATTTAATGATGCCCTAAGTGACTTTTTCAGTTGGAGGCCCTGCTACCTTCTTGTCTCCATAAAGATGTTATTGCATTGCCTGTAATATTCCGTGCAATGGCATTAAACTTGTGTATTTTCATGGAGACAATCAGGTTACAAGTCAAATATGCGAAGAGGCATGCTTGCTTGCAGTAAAAGTGTGTCATTCTTGAGGTATTTTTGAACTACAATTCTGCAATAAACAGATGCAATGCAACATTTTAAGTACAGAAATAACATCTCCATGGTAACAGGCAAAAACAACGTACACAGCGCACCGTTAATTTAGCCAGAAGTCCAATTCACGGCAACCCTCACCAAGGTAAAAGGACTTTGCAAACCAAAGCAAAAAGCCACACTTGTTCAATATTACATCCCACTTAACTTCCTTTGTAGCTCGTTTCCGCTCGTTTCCTTGCTTGTCTAACCACTGGCCCCAATAGCTGACCATACCATAGACAATAGCTAGGTGCAAGTGTTTCATTCACACCCAATTACAGTGAAAGGCTTGCTTTTCCGGAGCGCACAAATTCACAGGAGAGGACAATAAGACTGTCAGAAAGGAACAAGATACCCCCGCAGTTTCACGATCTGCGTCCCTATATGCTTTGCACACAAAAGAGCAGAAAAACAATCCAGCGTTATGTGACACTACTGAGGGCCATTAGAGAAAAGGGAGGACGAGACGTGGAGATAGAGAGGAGGGAGTGCGAGATGGGGGTTAGAAGAGAGCGAAAGAGAGGTAGCAAACTGCTTAACTAAGTCGGAGGATCTGCTGCCGAAGGTCTGGCGAGGCGCTGAAGACTTTGATCACTAGCACCTTGAACAAGAAGCTACAAGAAAAAGACACTCGAATGCAAACGGTGTGCTTACAACTAGGGAAGTGCGGGCCAATATGGAGGTAGAAGAAGTAGGTGGAGGAATATTAAGCAGCAGAACGGTTAGTACAGCGCTTACTAGTATTGATACGTTGCAGTGACATCGCAAGGGGGTGTTCTACATGTACGTATATGGTGGAATGTTCAGTAGTAACCATGACGACACAATGCACACGTTAGCACACACTGTCAAAAAGGTTTTAAGTCTGAAAACTCACGAAAAAATACAACACGGATTTAAAAAACACATTTTCAGGAGCCTGTGTTCATGTTCCCATTTAGGTGTTTTTCAAAAAGTGTGACTAACTGAAAAACTGTTGGCTAATGCTAGCTAGCTTGTGACTGTAATTTTATGCGGGAGAGACTCGCTTAAGAGCACAAATCATCTCACCTGTTGTAGTTCCAGCTAACACAGTTCTTTATGGCCAGATCGTAAAATAAAGCTCAGATTAAAGTCGAACTTGAGTAATAGAGCTTCAGACAGAGCTGTGCCCTAGTTAGCATCACACTCCCAGGAAATTTAGATGACATCAGCTGTATCAAGTAAGTATCCGTGAGAAAAACTACATTCACATGGCTTTTGTCCAACTATTCTTAAGTAAAACTATATTATTATAAAATATCATGTTCACCTTGTTAGTTTCACTTCGGTATAAATACATTTTAAGAATATTTTTTGGTAATTATTGACTTCTGTAACGGCTATTCACACTACAAACTTATTAAAAACCTGACATTTTACCACCACTTTGATATGGCATTTCCCTTTAACTTTGATTTAACTTTTAACTTGTCATATCTGTGCACCGTTTCATTAGACTCACGCATTTTATATGGACGTTACCACATGTTAAGTAGATAGAATTATGCTTTACTAATTGAAAATATATAAAAAGTAATAAAAGTAACATTTCGTAACACCGCACTCCCCATTTTCCTGTAAGTTACACGTCTTGTCACTCACGTCGAAGTAGTCAGCCAAGGTCACAACACAACTATGACTTACTGTCTATGCGGAATAGAAAGTCACCTGTAATCTGGAAAATATTTTCTTATACACGTATACACACAATGAATGAATCTTTCAGCATAGTCTCGCAAAAAGTGACATCTCATCTCCGCCGGACGCCAATCCAAACAGCTCACTCAACAGCAGCAGCAGCAGAAGGCCAGACACCACCTTTGGACTGCCAATCCCTCTGCTCCACTTCCCTCCACCTGTGACGGGACGGTGATTCACTAGAACTGCCAGACTGTGCATTGGGGCGTGCGGACTCCGCTCTGCCCCCCCGTCCCTCCCTCCCTCCCTCCCTCTGTGCCCCATCTCATCCAGACACCCCCCCACCCACCCACCCACCATCACCGCTACCACCTCCCCCACGCGCTGCACTGCGAACTGTGATAAAATAATACGGCCAGTGAGCACATGTAGCTTTCCATGCAGCCATTCACCAATCTGAATCAAGGCACTGAGCCAAATGATTGGGGTATGGAAGATGGGGATGTAGTTTGTACTGTACACGCTACCGGAATGTGAAAAGACATAGGAGATGGCATCTTGTTATTTTGTATATTTCATTTATCAAGTTTGGTCTATGGTGCAATGCAGTGAAGTCTAGAAGTTGAGATTAGCTTGGGCTACTGTAGCTCAGTTAGTAGAGTGTTCGCCCTCTGATCCTAAGGTTGGAGGTTCGAATTTCGATTAAAAAAAACATCATCGGTTGAGCGAACAGATCCACTGACCCACAGGTTGGCGGTGTGACTCCAGCTCCCACAGATGTCCTTGGGTAAGACACTTAACCCCCCTCGTCCCAGTGTCTGCGTACACTGGTGTAGGAATGTGTGTGTGAATGGGTGAGTGATTCCTTGATGTAAAGTGTTTTGAGTGCATTTCTGCGCATCTATAACCTCAATACGCCATAGATCAAGTGTCAAATGAGAATCTAATTGAACGTAGGAAAGTGCTATATAAAAGTGTGACCATGTGAACATTGTGGCAGCGTAAATTATGATCACATGTGCAATAAGGCCTGATAAAAGAATCACATTTTTGAACATGTTTGTAGATGTCTGAACTACAGGTATAACACATCTACAAAAGGACAGGACGTTTTGTACTTTGCAGAGGACATTCTAACATCTACATAATTGCAGCCTTTGCGATTTGATATTTGTGCCAACTCGAACTGCGGCAACTGCGATTTCATTTGATTGTGATATAATGTGCAGCACTATCCAGCTATATTGGTATGTATCTAAAATTCCTACAAAGTCATAGAACCTACAATAAAAAGAAGGCAAAAGGAGAAAATATGGAGCAATTCATATTTAAAACTTCTCAGAGCTTCTAACCATGTTGTAGTTGTTTCTCCTCACCATTTGCTCACCCGAAGCTGTATTTAGAGCGATTCGTGCATGTTTAAGCAATCTTTAATCACTTATTTTCAAGACGCCATATTATCGATCAATCCCCGTTTTCACCGCCACTGGCATACGCCCACTGCTTATTTCGTTCTTCAGTTTTACTTCGTTCTCCAATATTATATTCTTAATCGTGAATCAGGATTTGGCAGCGTTGAGTAGTTATTTTGGTCCAAATGGAAAAAAAAAAAAAATCCGTTGGCTCGCTAGTGTGATGTTCAGCTATCCATCAGAGGTGCCGACTCTTTGTTGCGACGATGGACTCGTTTCTTTCATTAAGTCGCTTTAGATGAATAGAGCGATTTCAAATACGCGAATAACATAATAATCCACAGGTGTCAGGTTATAGCTACAGAGCAGACCCATTAGATTTATTTTTCAAAATAATAATGTTGCTAAAGGGTTGCAAGTCAATACCATTTACCTCTATGCACAATTAATACAGGCTGAAAGTAATTTGGAAGGAAACATGATAGAAAGCAAACGTAGAGTAATCACAAAGAATCATTACAATTTGATAAATAACCGAACTGAAGGATTTCTGCATTCCATTTAATCTGCAGTTTATACATTTCTGCGTATCTATAACCTCAATACGCCATAGATCAAGTGTCAAATGAGAATCTAATTTAGACTGAAGTACTCTCGGCCTCTTAAAGTAAATTGAAAATATTTCTTGGGTGAAATTGTCTCCAAAAGGGTAGGTGCATAATTGCAAAAGCCACCGCAGGTCAGAAGTCTTAATGAAAAGGCGTGTGCGGTGGCCAAAGATTCCTCTCTATTCTCCGCTAAGGTCGTGCGCACTTGTAGATGTTCATTATTCCGAACACACAGAACATCCAGAGGGTCGTGCCACTGTCTAATTCCTAATTAACTGGACAGAACAGGGATCGTGCTCCACCCTGACCCCCACCTGTGTGCTAGACTACACCATTACCTTTAGCCAGGTATGGAGGCGCTAGAGGCTGGTATAATCTTATTTTTACATGTCATTGAAGAGGGAGGAAGAGTGTTATTTCCAGAGAGACAACTTAAAGGTCAAATGAAGCCCACTCTGGTCACAAGAGGTCAGTAAACGTACAAGTGATTAGTTTTGGTGGATGCTTCGCCATTGTGTAATATAATTGTCTTCAAGGTCAGTGGACCGTAAACTTACCTCCGAACTACAACGCTGCATGTAATGTCTCAAAACAAGTATTACTTTGCAAAGATGGGGCTGAAGAGTTAGAAAAAAAGCAAAAAAGCAAGATTTCCAAGGTAAGATCTTGGTCAGTTCTTGTTCAGACCTAGATAAGATCGCTATGTAATTTCTCCGCATGGTCTAATGTTCCACAGTATGACATTACAAATCTTCTTTTCTTGCATTTATTCAATTACATGTGTTTTATTGGCCAACACCCTCAATATCTGAAAAAAAACCAAACATGCATTTTTACTTTTGAGCTGCTTCGCCACTCCACAAATCTAAACTATAACATGCCCTGATGGCGTTACTTGCTTGTCACCATGGAGACGGCTAAACTTAATAGCATACCGAGGAACGTTCAGGTCTCGTATAATTGATTTTGTAATTAAATTAAACGTCTCTCCTTCCCGGCCCGACCCACGCCAATTGTGTGTCATACAGCGAGAAGTAGGCTATGTCATTCTTTACCGTAGACAACGCAAATCCCACTCAGAGCTACAAAAACAACTGCAGACACCTGGAGACTTACAGAAGCTTATGGGCAAACACTCCCAAAAATCCCATGGAATAATGTTTTCCTTGTACACTGCACCTATCTCTCAGCAGCCGATGAATAATTCCTACCTTCACGGCTAATCTGAGCTAAAGCTACCTACCCACCAGCGGCATGTTGTTGTGGACTTAGCCGTGTGTACTCTTTGCACTGCACATTCATATCGAGGGCATTACGTGGTGCTCCCAGCTAGTACAAAAGCATTCCTGATGACTGGATGTCTGTTTGCTCAGAATAGGCCAGGCGGGGCATTGTGGTTACGACACGGCCCACCTGCATGTATGGGAAATGCGCATCAATGGGACTTGGTGGATTCTGGTGAATGAACAAGGCAGACATGAGTAACTCTGGGCCCCTAGATGTTGCTTATCTGTGCGCTTATATTGCACAAAGGGAAAAGATAAGCTATGACATGCAGACAGATGGAAGGGAAGTAAAAGGTGGGTAGGTATTCAGTTAAAAGTATGCTTACCTGGGAGTAGTTTTCATGCACCATGTAAGAGTACTTGAGCAAAAATAAGTATTGTGGTTATATTATATTATGAAAATATCTGATTTGGGGTTATATTTATATTGCCCTTCCAATTGGATTAAACTATCAACCAGACGTTACAGCCAAAGAGTTATTTCTATACTATACTATAAGGTGATTACAAATTTCCCCAAATACATTTACTTACTTCTTGGACCACAAGTTTGTACATCTACTTAACATAACTTTGAAGTAACAGTACTCTTACTTAAAGCCCATATATTACGCAAAATTGAGTCTTTAACCTTTAAGCCATGTTTATAATGCTGTTACCTCATCAAAAACCTTCCCACGCATTTGAAAAACCATTTATTATTAGTCTGTCAACATCTCCAAAGCTCAAAATACTCTGTTGCACCTTGCGGTTACTTGAAAACTACTGCTTCAGGATATGAACTACCTTTTACCTTTTGTTTAGCTGAGATTGGAAGGATGGATTTCAAGGCTGAAATTATCCGCATGATTTTAACGAAGGTGTATGGGGTTTAAAAACACAGTGGCGCACTTCCTGTATTACCATGTGACATCACAAGGTCGAACAGATTGTTTTCTGTTTGAGAGAAGAACTCAGCCTAAATATGCAAATTTGTGCGTGAATGAAACAAAACACAACTCCGGGTATGTTTGCGATGAGGAAACATTATAACATAGATAAGAAAATACCGTAACATGGGCCCTTTAAGCGTATTTTGGCTCCGACTTCTTGAAGGAACAGCTCAAAGACTTATGGCGCGATACGCTTGGATGCTTGGGAGAACAGTTAACCATTGACTAAAAAGACCAAGGATGCATGTCTTTCTGCTTATTCTATTTCAGAGAGCATGAACACAAAAGCCCACAGTCGTCATTACAGGCCTGACCCCACTCCGGGCCACTGAACGCAACACTAATCAATGAGAAAGAACGGCATTGTGAGGGTCATCTCTGAATGGGGCTAATATTGTGTTTGTGTGTGTGGATAAGGTTAGAGTCTCAATTAGGGCTTTCTTTGAGGTAGGTGGTCTGGAGAGACGGTATCGTATCCCCATGGTCATGTACACTGAAATATGCATCGTGAAACTGAACCCGAGCTATTCACACCTAAAGTATTCGTATGTCCGAGCTTATGTAGTTACTGAGGTATTGTGATATAGCAAGCAACCACGGTTCATACAGTGAGAAGTAACTGAGCATATCACTAACTATCCACTACTAACGTTATTTAAAGGGCCCATGTTACGCCATTTTCTGATCTGTTAATGTTCTTTCCTCATCAAAAACATACCTGGAGTTGTATTTTGTTTCATTCGCACAGGTTTAGCACACAAACTAAAACTAAACTAAACTATTAAAACATTAAAACTAAGTCATTTTTGCATAATATAGGACCTTTAAATGAATTCACATAGACTTCGTTTCAGAAATGGGCATCTTAATTAGGTATAAATCAGCCCCTATAAAAACTGACGTGACTGAGTGATAAATGGCGACGATAAAAATTCTGTACCGCTTACGTTCAAGAAATAAAAACTGAAAGACATTTGTATTTGTATTGATAAGAATAGTATGTAGTAGTATCAATGCTCAATATTTGCAGTCGCATTTTGTCTTGTATCCATTGTCCCACATTTGTAATCTTATTTAAAACCGATGCCACTAAACTTCACTTGTTGAGTGCTAGGGATGCACCGATACCAATACCAGTACTCATACTCATCAATGGGCTGCTGATACCAAGAGCCGATACCACTATAACTGCAATTTGACCATAAAGAAGCACGTTAACTGTTTTGCATATTAAGATCAGCTTTAATCATACATAACTCTCACAAAATGAAAATATTTAGGACTTTTAAAAGTGTTTATAGTTCAAACGATATCGACGCAGTACTTGTGTTAACATAGTAGCACGCTAACGTTCCTAGAGGTGCTGTACATGATTCGTGTCTTATTGCATCCAACTCAATCTTGTAATCGAACCACTGTACAATAATGTCTGGTTTCCGTATTGGTACTCAGATTCGGCAAGTACTCAAAATGAAGTACTCATACTCACTCGTCCTGGAAAAAAGCGGCATCGTTGTGTCCCTATCGAGTGCCATAACTCTTTCCCGGGTGTGTATTACCCAATCATCCGGAGTGCCAGGAAACAAATCCCATTGACTTGATTCCTATTTAATTACTGCACTTCAAAACACAACTCACTTTTTTTTTTCCCCCCCCCTCACACAACCTGGCATAACAGCGAAATAAAATCTATTTCCTTATTTGGAGAATTGCGGTCCCTGTTGCTTGTCACTTCCCATTCACTGAAAGTCAAGTCTATTTTATTTAAAGCCAAAGAATTGTAGTCGGAACACAAAAGGGACTCTCTTGAGGTACAAATAATTGGTGTGACAAAGTTGGACCGTTCTTGCTCTGAGAAGGGAAATGTCGATTGGAAAACAGCACAACTCAAAAAAAAAAAAAAAAAAAATGTAAAAAATTATTACAATAACTCAAATAATCTTACAGCAAACACAACATATTTCTTCAAGTGTTAAGTTAGGCTACTCTGCACCCCTGTCCGTCATCTTGCCTGCCGCAGTCTATATATTGATTAAACCATCTATCACTTAACCGCTACAAGACATTATTTCTAATTAAAAACTAAGTCATAAATTTCATCCTTTATTGCAAGCCCCAGGTTGTAAATATACGTCAAGGGGGAGAAGCGAAAGGAGGCAGATTGGAGGAACCGGGTTTAAAAGCCGCTGTAAAACTGGACAGGACGGTTGAGATAGCACCTTAAGGATATGTGTATTTAGAAGACATCGTATAACAACAGGCGAATCCATAATTTTGTCTGTTTTTGGATGAGACTGCTAGTTGCAAAGGGTCGGACAAGCGTGGTATGCGTAGGGATATTTTGATTAGGAATTTCAGAGAAGAAACTTTAAATTGTAAGTGGATGTAGAAAGTTGTGGCAGCGTGACGTCGCAGCTAGGTTAGCCACAAGAGCATGTTTTGTGAATAATAATGGATAACAAGACATCAGCGGTGAAAGAAGTACAGTAAAGTATCACATGACAAAATCTGGTTAAGTAAAAGTATTAAAGTATTCGTTAAAAAGTATTTTGCATAGATTTTGAGGTGTAAAGAAGAGTCGAATGTATTGATTTGTGCTGAATTTTGCTCAACTGAAACAAGAGTATTTATAGTTTTTTTTCCAGTCTGTCGCATATTTACTGCATATGTTGTGTATTTTTGTTTGCTCAAACTATTAATATGTTAAAGATAAACCCTCAACTTTTTCAGCAGGTTTTAAACCATTATAAAAATGCCTTTACTTAGTAGAAAGTACACCTATCCGCTCTAAAATGTAGTGAAGTAAAATGTATCCAATTTAAAACTGAATTAAGTACACATACCTAAATGTTTTACTTAATAACAGTACTTTACTGCTTTTACTTCATTCCATTCCACCATTGACAGACATGCATTTAATAATCCACTTAAATCTTGTCATTATAATTTGATCCATGTCCAACTTGCTCTAATGTTTGTCTAACAATTTGTGTGTTCACATGACTTTTAAAGTGCACTATGTAACTTTTCACCTGTTTGTCTCCACAGGGATATAATATGGATATAGTATGGCATTAAACTCATATAAATGTAACATCTACTCAACTACAGCTACATTTATTGACAGACAAACCTTGAAAACATGGATTACTGTGAGCGGACTTGCCTCTCTGCTGATCTGGGCGCGGTAGTCTCCATGAACATAGAAAAGTTTAATGACAGTGCGGAATATTCCAGTGAAGTAATAACACCTCAATGCACTAAAAGAAATGACATAATTCATCTTTAATAACAAAATATTCACTTCCAGCACAATATGCCCCACCCATGAGCACCGTTATTAAGATAATTGGTTATTCGGTTATTCATTATGTCTGAATGGTGTAGTCATAGACACAGAGTAGTCATAATAAATGTGCCTATATTTGTGAATGGGTGGAGGCAATTGAATCAAAATCCATTTCTGTTGCATAATTTCTGGAAAAAAAAATTACCAACATAAAATTTTTTCCTATATACTAAGAGGTGTTTTATCATCACTGGTTTAGCTAATTACGAGGCAACGTCAAGCTTCTATTATCTTTCTGTGTCACCATTTTCCTAGGCTAAACACATTGGCCTGTGTATTTGTGGATAGTGGATACAGGTTCCATTAGTACACCTCCGCTTGCTAAACCCTGCACTCCTGAGTCAGAGCAAAGGACACTTCACATCTGACGATTCCTGATTACCTCCTACAACCGAGCATCCGCGCAACGAAACGGCTGATTTTACAACTCGATGTGAAAGAAAGGGTGACTTTTTTAAAAATGAGAGAAAGCCATGTCCTCCTCTCACCTACGATTTTAATTTGATTAAAAAAAAAGTGAGGTAAGTATTGGCTGAGGGCAGTCTCGGGTCATTTAATCAGTGAGACTTATATTTTTCTCCGTCAATTAGTTACATGAATAATTAGCAGTATTGAAAGCCAGTGGTGGAAGGTAATGAACTACAAGAAGAAAAGTACTGTACTCAAGTAGAATTTTTTGGTATCTGTACTTTACTTAAGTATATTTTACTGTGGATGCTCTTTACGTTTACTTAACTATATTTGAGAGCAGTATCTGTTCTTTCTGCTCCACTACACTTTTTACTTTTCAGTCCAGTTCAAAAGTACTTTTCATATGATTTGAGGAGTTATTTTGACCATGTCCGTGGCGACATCCTGACTAATGTTTTCAAGTCCAAGCTTCGAATCAATATCACCACATTTAACAAATTAACAACACTTGTGTGAAATGCTTTTACTTTTTATTCTTAAAGTACATTTTACTTAAATACTTATACTACTTAAGTATATTTTTTCAAGTGATACTCTTATTTTACCTCTGTATCTGTACTTTTACTTAACACAACTGAGTACTTCATCCGCCGCTGTTGAAAGTATATTTTTAGATCAAATAATAGTACTTTTGCCAATTATTTAATCATTCCAAAGATTTATCACAGCCAAAGGTGGAAAGTGAAGCCAGAAATTGTACTTAACTAAGAGTACTGTTGTGTTAGTGCAGGGGTGGGGAAACTTTTTGACACATGGGTCACAATGTGTAAATGTGACAGAAGGGCCAGGCCAGGATAGATATAAATTTGTATATATTACATTAGAGATTTGGAATGCAACATGTAGCAAAGCATGAATATGCAAGGCTCATTGTACAAATTGTTTTCCAAATGCATAAATTAAATGAATATTATGAATGTATTAAATTTCAGTTAAATAAGCACAGCAGAAGAACTTTGAACAAGGTTTACCCTGACTTATTTTAATATAATTTGGTCATGTTTGGCGGGCCGGATTAAAAAGCCCAAACGGCTGTGTGTGACTCCCGGGTCGTAGTTTGCCCATGTCTGTGTTCGTGTGTAGTACTGGTGGTTTGCGTTCATGGTTCCGGGTTTGTCCCTGCCTTACTTGCGGGATCATCAAAATTGAATACATTTTAGATAAAGTAGTATTAAAGTAGTATTTGTGTATTCTTCTCAAAGTTTTTTTTTTGTTTTGTTTTTTTGTTTTGAATAATATTATTTACTAAATGATCCATCTCCAGAACTTTTTACTACAAAGAACAAAGAAACAAAGAAACAAAACCAGGAACAAAAGGCGTTGTTGTAGTAGCAGCAGTCACTCCAGATTTCTTGTAATGAATGATAACAGAAATAGTCCACGTAATATTCACAACTTTTGGGACTTACTTTCAGTCATTATTTCAAAGTACGAGCTCATTTCTTTGGGGCTAGCCTGAACCTCCCTGAGCACCTGCCAACTCGAACACTGCCACATCCGTATTGTGCACTTCCGACATTGATAGAAAGTCTTCCAGATCGCCTCTGCCAGGAATGTGACTGGCCAAATCAGAGGATGTGGCCGCAGCCTTCCCTGGTACAAGTTTAAAGCAAGTTGTGCCCCCCGAGGGAACGGCTAAAACTAATGAGTGAGCTAAAAGGAACAAGATGGAGTGATGCTCTATAAAAAGACTAGCGGTAATCTTTTTCTCTCTCCTCTACCCTTAATGTCCAGAGAGATCCAGCGGCTCAGTAAGGCTGCTGCTGCTGCCTCTGCACATCAAAAGCACACCTGATTAGAGTGGCACACCTTGGTAGAGCGGCGGAATTGGACGGGTGCACGAGTAGTTCAAGGGAGAGTCGGTGTTAGACAAACCACAGAGGAACACTGCTCAAGTTCACTCAGTCTCACCCCAACACAAAGGCCGGACTCTGCTGGAACGGCGTGATTCAAATCCCTGCAAAGAAAGATCCAAGTTTGTCAAATTTGATAAGACTTTGTAGGAATGTGTTTGTCATTTGTATTATTTATTCATACATGTTTTTGTTGTAAATTACAGTTTGAAATAGTGTCTGTGCAATCCATCAGTCAGCCAGGAATAAAGTATAAAGTAAAAGAAAAATTCAAATCTGTCAACTGAGTGAAGATGTCTGTGTGAAGATGCCTCACTCGTCAAAGTAGTCGACCCAAAGCAAACTAAGGAAACAAAGAGAACAATAGAGCTAGCCAGTAACTCCATTAAGACTCAATGTAGGTCCATTAAGGTTGAAACTGTAAACGATAGCCATTTCCAGTTTCAGAGTAGTCAGCTCCTCCCTTCAGATAGATATAAGGCAGTGTCCACCAGTAATCTGACCAGAACTGAAGAAGCGGCTTCGACGAGCAACGAAACGTCAGCTTTATGTCCAGTTGACACAAAGATTTAACTTTGGCTTTTACTTTTGTAGGAGTGAATATGTTTGGCTGCTCATCCAAGCCGCTTCTTCAGTCAGTTCTGGTCAGATTAGTCATGGACACTGCCTTATATCTATCTGAAGACCGTTTGAGCGCTAAAATTCAATTAGTTGTGCAGAGAAGATTTAAATTCTCTGTCAATTAAAAAAATAAAAAAATAAATAAAAGTAGTTGTGAGGCAGAGTTTACGATTTTTTATGAAAGAAAAATTTAAATACATTTTTTATTCATTCTTAATATGATAAATTTCGTGATCTGGCTATGAGGAAAAAAACAAAAAACATGTTAGTAGCTCAGTTGGTAGAGTGGTTGCCGGTTCAAATCCCGCTCTTGACATAAACATCATTGGTTAAGCTGTCAGATCCACTTCGCCACAAGTTGGTGGTGCGATTCTAGCTCCCACATATGAATGCTGTCATTGTGTCCTTGGGCACGACACTTAACCCACCTTGTCTCCAGTGTCTGCGTACACCGGTGTATGAATGTGTGCAAGAATGGGTGAGCGGTTCTTTGATGTAAACCACTTTGACTGCCTGGTGGAAAAAGCTCTGTATAAAAATGTGAAATTAACCATAATCACTTCCAACTACAAACTTTAAGTATTTTTTAACAATGCATGATAAAAACAAATGCCGCATCTTAAATCGTGTTTTGTTTACATTTGCTCAATCAATCAACGATAAACAAACACAACTTTATAACATTTACACCTAACATTGTTGTAAATCCAGCCTATGCATCAGTAGTGGCTCATCCCTCACCTCATATCTCTTACACGACGCCCGGAGCACCAATAACATCAATGTCGTTCAAATTAGCCCGGTTGCTGCTGTGAATTCCTCTGTCATGTCGGATGATATCAGGAAATCCCCCAGTAGTGAACACTCGTGCTCGGATCTAATCGTCCTCTGCATACCGCCCTGTTGGTTTACATTAGCATAAACGGTCACGTCGAGGATACAGTGGGGAACTTGGGAGGAGAGAAGGGAGCAAGGACAGAGGGGGATGATGGAGGACACCGCGGCGCCGAGTTCACCGTCAGAGCTGTTGTTTTATTAAGATGGTGAATTGTTAGGGCAGGTACCGGGAGAGCAGAAGGGGGCATACGACAACCCTAACATTCCGCGAACATCGTCTCAAGACTAAAATAACCTCGTTCAAATGTACCAGCCACTCTGCAATACTTGGACTATTGTCAAAAACATGTTATTCCAGTGCAGACGGGTGAATAGGTCAGACTTCAACTGACTGAAGGTTTGCGCATTTGCTCGTATATTTACATTGTATATTTCGTTGTACAAATAATGGAATGACATTTTGGCAACGCTGACTTACAACGCCTCGTTAAAATATGAAAATTGTCTTATTTTGCCCCTAATTTTGTAAGCGCTAGCCAATTATTTCCAATGCATTTATAATTAGGATGCATCTTTCTATAGGGGCACTATGTAATATTTTTGCTGGAGTGTCCACCAGCAGCTCATCTTCATTACAATGCTATTGCTTTGCCTGGAATTTTCGACTTAGTATTTAAAATATCTATGCAACGACAAGTTACAGGTCAGATCTGTGGAGATGCAAGCCCACTCCAAGCTATTTTCGAGCAATAAAAAACACATGGAAAGTAATAGCAACGCAATGGAGACTAGTAAGCTGCATAGTGGACTTTTTAGGTGTGGACCACAACCAGACCCTTAGATTCCAGACAACTTCTCAGTTTACTTTAATTCTTTGATGGTTTGCTTCTTGAAAATTCCACAACAGCACTAAGGCACATCATGATGAAATCTCAAGAAAAACATTGTAGCGCCAACCTCTGTGCACTTGACATTTATGGGTGGAAAAATGTTTTAAGGCAGACAAACAGTATTATTTTTCCTCTCTTTATGTGCTGAGTGACTAAGTGCCATTCTCCCGCAGATTCAGCCGTTCCAATCAAGTCCAAATGACCGCAAACATGTCTGAGCAAATAGATTTCCAGCCAGTTGCAGTTGTCAAGACAACACCAATTTGTGGAAGGGTCAACAAATTTGTGTTTATCAGCGGCGCGGTGCATAAAGCAATGTGTGCCTTTGAAATAATTTGCTCATTTAGAGGGTTCGGATGCTCTGCTGTCCCTCCTCAGCCCACTCCACTGTGTGTTTTCACTCACTACGTTTACATGCACGTCAAGGAAAACAGATAACTAGTCTGGTCCAATTGAGGTATTGAGGTTTGAATCTCACAGATCCCTATAACACATCTGCCCAAGTCTGTACGTATTCGATTACCCATTGCATGTAATAGCCATAGATTATATATATAAATGGACATAGCTAACCTGCTAGCCGCTGAATTACAAACAGAAAGTAAGGATGGTTGGGCTTTCCGGCTCCATCGACTCTGGCTCCAATTCAATTTACATTGGAAAACTTTGGCCCCTCTCTCTGTAAATGCTCATCATGTGGTATTAAAATGTTCATATTCACCCGATCTTGGTATTTTTATTTTGCTATTGTATCCTTAACTCAAGATATGAACATTGATAAGACAAAAATCAGGTATTTTCTTCCCCCGAGATTGCTCCTGCTAGCGTTAGCAATAGGTTTGATTGACAGTGTTGCTACGCGCCTACTCCCTGCTAAAAAAGTAGTACGGGGAGGAAGGGATGTTACTTTCAACAATCTCCTTCCAGATTGGCTTTTTGGTTGCTATGATACTCACTTCTGGAAATCCCAATATGAAACTTGGGTCTAAATCTGCTCCTATAACCGCTAGCCGCGATGAGCTTCATTTGGCTGGAGCCGAACGCTATGGGTGACGTCAACGCTCCCTTGGTCCACTTTTTTTATACAGTCTATAGTAACAGTGCAGTCCAATTACATTAGACTGACCAGGAGAGGCATTCAACTGCATGAGGTAAGTAGCAGCCAGCAATATATTAGACATGTGTGAACGATCTGAATTTGGTTGGTTAGTTCTGTGCGCGCGTAAACGTACACTTACGATAAGAAAGATATGTGCAAAGTCGCCTAGCTCTGGTTAGAGAAATTCAAATTGGTTTCAGCACATGTCAGCAGTCTTACTCCATGCCTCCGCCTCTCCATTCAAATGACTGGTTTTGCATCACGTTGATGTGTCCGGACTTGGGAGCGCGCTGTGAAAACAAACGGCAGGGGTTTAAGATAACAGAAGCAAAACGCCTGGCAGGGCTAATCTCATCAGCTGCTATTATGGTCAAGCACTCACTCGAAAGGCTAAAGCTATGGGTAACCACGTCGGGTAGGCAAATTAGAAGGACAAATAATGTGTAACAGTGGTGGGAACAATTTGGAGAGAGTATCACGTTATCTTACCCTCCAACTGTGATTTGATAAGTTGATAGAATTTTGTTTCTCTTGTGGTCTGTGAAAAGCAATACAAAAATACAGTTTGTTTGATTGCTTTAAAAAATCCTGACCAGCCAGTCCCTTCTACATTCTGATGGAATTCAGAAGAGCCTGGAACCGGACAAAAACGGTGAAAATCCTTCGTCCTAACCTGAGACAGTCCAACCACAGCCGTAAATTTGTATCACATGTTTCTCAAATGCAGAAGACATATCCTCACAAAAAAATCTTAGAACATTCAGAACAAAATATAAGTAATTTTACCTGAGATAAATAAGTGTATGGCGCTTTGATTGTTAATTCTGCAAAAACCTGTACTGTATCCAAGTCCTTTAGGTTGTTTTTTTCCCCTCCTTTTTAAGTGTAAGCCACTATGTTTGTTTTTGGCACAAACAGACCATGCGTCGCTCTGATTGGTTAATCCGCCTGTCAATCACGCCCCTCTGAAATCAGGGCGATAGGATACAGCTCGAGATCCACTCATCTGTGTAAGGTTTTGTCAAAGCGTGTGGTTTTGGCTGGCCAGGGGAAAAAAAATGTCAACATGATTGTTAGAGCCTGGATTAACAGATGTTTGCACAGGGGAAAAACAAACAAAACAAAACACAAAAAAACACAAATACACTATAGCTAAATATGTGGCCAATATGTATTTATTAATTTTAATTTTATGTATTAATTTAAATTTATGTATTTATATTTTTGGTATTTGTTTATTTAATTTATATATATATATATATATATATATATATATATATATATATATATATATATATATATATATATATATATATATATATATATATATATATATATAAATTGTATTTATTTTTTATATTTTATTTCTTTATTTTTTTATTTCATTTTGACTGCCAATCCAAGGCCATTTTCAATCTGACGGTACTGGCCTGAAAAACTAGAAATTATACCACCTTGACCTCGATTAGTCCTGGCCTAAGGGAGGTGAATCTGATTTGTCTGTGTTTACTTGTTAGCTTTGTTATGGGCTGTTCCCTCCTCTAAAAGTTAAATAACCTCACATTAAAAGGTCGACAATTTTGTGAGGCCATAGATAAGAAAACAAAAATACAAAGTGATAGAATGATCGAATTAGGCCTGTCATTATTATTACTATATCGAGTTATCGCTCAATATATGAAAGATGGAACATTACTTTTTGGAGGTCAGTATTTATAGTGGGGACTTTCTTTGTACTAGTGCGGAATTTTTTGTTATTTTTCTGTACTGCAATAAGATTTGAGCTGTAGAGAGTTGAATAAATAACTTCTACGACTCATTATAGAAATAAACAAGTACTAAAGTGTTTCATTCTGATATTTATTCATTTATCATGAGGAACAATTCACAGAGAGAACACAACATGCTATTTTCTCGTTGTGTAGCCCACCCCGTCTTTGAGAAACTGCGAACTCTATTGAACGCCGGAATTAATTTGTTTGTGCGACTCGGGGGGCGCAGAGCAGAGGACAGTAAAGGTTGCTGACACAGGAAGTATGGTCACATTAGTCTGAAGGTGAGACTAGACTCGTGCTGTCATTTGAATAACACCGCACGCTGCAGGAGGTCCTTAAACGCACCGAAGCCTTGTGCCGATCCAGATACAAGCACCGGGAACAATGGCCTTGCCCTGTATTTGGGATGACTTGTTTCGTAACCCGCTGCTTTCTCTCCACATGTCCCCGCGGTGAGATGGAGTATCGGAGGAGCTCACCAATCACACGCTGGATTAGAGCTGAAATATGTCACATGAATTCAACGCAAGGAAAAGCCGGGATAATGCATATTCTAATGTGGTCCGACAAAGAATTATGCCCCTCATTTCAAAGCCTGATTTGGTGTAATTTGTGGTCACTTCGGTTTGGGGTTAATCTAATTGTGAGAGATCTTTTTGGACAACTTGGCTGAACTTCATTATACCAAGACACTTAGGCATATTAAAAAGGTTTTAGTGGAATTAGGATTATAACACAATATGGTGTTCATCGTGTGGATGTCAGTATTTATTAGTTTTAGAATTACAGTAGCGTAGTATAGAAATTACAATAAAATAATTAACCATCATATAGGAGAATTTTATAAAGTGATGTGTGTGTGTGTGTGTGGGGGGGGGGGTGTATATATATATATATATATATATATATATATATATATATATATATATATATATATATATATATATATATATGAATGTATAAGTGGATTAAAGGAGTGTGCGTCATCCATGGCGTTCGGCTCCAGTCAAACAAAGCTCATCGAAGCTAGCAGTTATAGCAGCGAATTTTGAGCCAAGTTCCAAATTGGGAATTTTGACCTCAAGTAGAGCGAGGCTGTTGTTGTTGCACCTCTGGTTTAGCACAGACCAGGCGCTTAGCAATGCTGTCAATCAAACCTGTTGCTAACGCTAGCGGGAGCAACGACGGGAAAACAAGGCACTAATGTTCATATCATGATTAACAGAGACAATAGTGAAATAAAGATACCAGGGTCATGTAGAGCGGGTTAATACGAATATTTTAAGACCAAAATGACGAGTCTGACAGCAACAGTTATGGCAGGAGGAGTGACCGTTTTTCAATAGAAAGTGAATTGGGGTCAGAGTCAATGGAGCTGGAAGCGTGCCCATGCTCACTTCTCATTTAGAACGCAGCAGCTAGCAGGTTAGCCATGTCCATTTATAAATACAGTCTACGGCAGGGGTGTCTAACTCATTTTCACAAAGGTCCACATCAACAAAATGGTCGCTCTCAAAGGGCCAGATGTAACTAACTGTAAAATAAATGTCACTAAATGGAACCAAATTTAATGTAAAATAAATGTAACTACTTTTGAATCTTGTTAATTAACCGTTTCTATATTTATTACTTATTCAAGTTACAAATATTGCATATGGATTTGCATAGACATGAAAAAATGGCTGTGTAACTGTGTATCTAATGATAAACTGACATTTTAAAACAGTCATACCTTTTAATTTACTTTGTCGCGGGCCACATAAAATGATGTGGCTGGCCACATTTGGCCCACGGGCCTTGAGTTTGACACGTGGTCTACAGTATGTATGTGTGTGAGCGTGTGTATGTATGTAAACAAATAACGGTGTATGAATCTACCGGTATGTTATTGACCAATCACTGTTCTATTGCGTGTTTTTTTTTTCCAGTTGAACAACATAATGCTAAATTTGCAAATACAAATCCAATTGAAATGCGTGTAACCAATACCTGTTATCTAACCGATTGCTATGTGGTAAAAGTAAAAAGCAAGAAGCCCTTTTAAAATCTACAATCCAATCAACTACTAGCAAAGGAAAGCGCAGGAGATGAATGCGAGTGATACAGGAGTAGGACAGTGAAGTGGATGTATACGTGTGTGGGGTAGGACGGGGAAGGGGGGCGGTCGAGGTTGGTTGGGGGTGGTTGCGGGAGGACAACAGAACACTGAAGGGCAAACAATCTCCCTAATTGAATCCAATCCAAGCGCTCTACGGGAGGCGAGGGGCTCACTGGCTGCAGTCTGTATAGAGAGGGTCCTGCAGAGGAGGTGGTGTTGACAAGGGCCTCAGCTGGTGTGTACAAGAGGCAGAGCACAATTGAACAATAATAAGACTATTGTGAATGCATTTGAGTCCTGCTTTGAATAAATGACTCGAACACATTATTCAATCAAAACGCAAATGGATGCAGAAAACGCCACCTACAGCCTTATTTGCATGTTTATCAAAATGTACAAATCCAAAACTCCAAGGTCAGTTTAAGATAGTAATGTGAAATGTTTAGAAAGAAGGAAATGAAAGGCAGGAATGGGGTTTGTGGCGGCAGAGAGGTTAGCGCTCTGACTACCAACTATTGTGACTAGGTTTTCAATTCAGGATTCAATTTATAATGCACATTTTAAATTGAAAGAAGACTAAACTACATCGTTAGTCTATAAAAAAAATAATAATTTGACAGTGGACAGTCTATTACCCAAATAACCGCAGCTTTTGCAATTTGATAAATGGAACACCCCATATTGCTTTACTAACTAGACCGCGATATATTTGGTTAGTAGAGAATTAAAGATTCTCCACTCCACTTTAAGCCCAAAGTAGCTCTACAAGCTACATAAAACAGCAAAACAAAAGTCTTATTTCTTTAAAAGGCTGTGTAATCAGAAAGCAATATTTTCTAATGTATTTTGAAATCCACTTAGCGTACATGCCTTGTATTAAATCTAGTCATATTAGTAAAAGCAGTCCAGCATCAGTGTGCAGGAAGAGAAGTGCTCCCGATGAAAATTTTGGGTGGTAGACAGAAAGAGAGAGAGAGAAAGAATGGAGAGAGTAAGAGAGGGAGAGACTCAAGTCATGGTGCAATAGAAGCCAGCTGTGCTTTTGCATGATTACACTGAAAACATCATTTGCATGGGAGGGGGGGAAATGAAATCCAAACATGCACGGTTGCCATGTACGCCGACCGAAAAGCTGCTCCGCCTCCTCCTCGAATCGGGCACAAATTAAAGGCTTCACCAGCAGTGTCCCGTGGATTTGCATACGAGGATGAGAGCCTATCAGGAATCATTTTCATAAACATCCTAGCGCACACAAAAGAACAAGCCCGGATTGGCCCACGCGGATGCTTTTCATTACGGAGCTGTGTTGGGGTAAGCAGTCTGCTGAACGTGATCTATTGCTTATTCATGATCACTAATAAGACAGTTTCGGCTCGGGTTGTCAGGGCTGGTGTGTTTGGAGAGAGGAGGGAGACGGTACAATACCTGTGTGAAGAATGGATTGTGCTGTTTGGGGTTCTCAGAAATCCACCATGTTACATCCCGGGGAAAGCGAGCATGTTCAGGCCTGGAAGAAAACAAAAATATATCAGAAATACATTCAAGAAAAAGACAAGAGGGTTAACTACAGGCTTAGCAACGTAATCACCCACAACAGTATAATGTGAATGAGGTAAATTCAGTAAGAACACAATAGTAGGATTAGTAGCTTGGGCACGCAGCACAAAAACAGCCATGGAAACCAGTCAAACCACAAATAGTTTACAAATGATGGGTTAGGTCCAGATAAAAGGCACAGAACTGAAATTAAGTTTGAAATTGTCATAGCGCTAATAGAAAGATTATAAGATTATGATTTGAATGATAACAAAAAAACAATGCTAAGAAAATAAATACAGTTAAAACACATTTATCAGTCCAAGTAATTTCCCCAAAAAATACAAAATTAAATCGAATATTTTTCATTAGCGGAGATTTGTAACCCAGATTTGAAAAAGTCACACCACAAGTATTTGCTCAACAGCAAGTGGACAAAATCGTCACTATCACCTTCAAAACCAACTCTTTTAAATAAGGTCTAACCATCAGAATAAATAAAATAAAACTTTAAATGGTGCTATACTATATTATTATGCAAAATTGATGCGTATGAGCTTAAATCCTTGTTATAATGTTGTTCCCTCCTCAAAAACAGACCTGGAGTTGTGTTTTGTTTCATTGACATGCTTAAGTAACCCTTTATTATTAGTCTGTCTACATCTCCAAAGCTCAAAATGCTCTGTTCCACCTTGTGATGTCATGAAGTTAAGAGCGTCATATTACTTTTAGTTCAGTAGATTGGTAGTTCTATGACTGAAATCATCTAAATGATTCTAATGAAAAAGTATGGAGTTTCAAAACACTATGGAGCACTTCCTGTATTACTGCATGATGACATCACAAGGTGGAATAGAGCGTTTTCAGTTTTTCGAGAAGATCTCAGCCTAAATATGCAGAATTTCTGTGTTAAACATGTGTGAATGAAACAAAACACAACTCCAGTTCTGTTTTTGATGAGGAAACATTAAAATAAAGATAAAAAAAACTGCGTAATATGGGCTCTTTAAGCAGTTTTTGTGGTGAGGATCAAACATTCATTAATGGGTGACCTCTTTAGCTACTGCCACCCTATGGACCAAGGCTTCGATCGTTTCCATTTTCAATATAAATCCCTGACAAAATGATACATAAAAAGACCATAATTCATCATAATGACTGCCGACATGATATAGACGCCATAAAAACCCAATTTCAATAAAAACGTGTTGGTTTAACCGTGGTTGTCTCCCTTCTCAGTGCTGGGTCTGGCTTTCTTCTGGGTCGACCACTATTTAAGAGGCATCTTCATAAATTTTTCAGCTGTTGTCTCGTTCTCACAGTGTATGAGGCGCTATTCGGGTCACATCAGCTTTTAATGGCTGATTTATTAAGGCCCGACCAGCGCTCTGGGATGGGCTGCAGGACAAAGAGCCTGTTTTAAAACTGCATTAACACTGTGCAGTAAATATTCCATACCGCATTAGCATTTTGATGGCTATCTCCCGCTCTCTCACCCCACAGCCGGGAATCAGGGTCCCTCACAATTTGATGTGACACATGACGCATGCTTCACGATAATATCAGAATTTTGCGACACATGTGATAATCGAAAAATTGCACATGATATTCTGCAATACACCATGATTTTTGGGGATTTTTTTTTTTTCTGTTTTCATTTATTTGAGCAAAATTTGTCCTCTTATAGATATTGGATATAGGAGCTCTTGGAGGCACAATAAGTCAGCTCTGTTCTGTTATCAATAGTGGAACATAAGGAAGAAAAAGTACTGTATCTAAACATACATTTTAGGTATATGTACTTTACTTTTAAGCGGATACTTTTTCCTTTCACTTCACTACATTTAAGATCAGGCATGTGCACTTTCTATTCCGCTACATTTTTTAACAGGGCTGAAAAGAAAAAGCTATTTTTTATTGTTTGAGACCTGCTAAAAAGGCTGCGGGTTTTATTTTTAATGCATTCGTAGTTTGAGCAAACAAAAACACACAAATAAAAATAGCTAGAAAAAAATATATCGATCCAGCCGTTTCTGTTGAACAAAACTGAGCACAAATCTGTATCAAAATCACTACATTTGAAGCTTGATTAGATCTCAAAATCTGCAAAAAAAAAAAGCTTGTATTTTCTACTCCAAGTACATTTTTAAAACAGGTACTTTAATACTTTTAGTTAAGCAGATTTTTGCATGTGATACTTTTACTTTTGAGTTATTTTTTTGCTCTGGTATCTGTATTTTTACTTAATGAAACCTTAAAACCCAAGTACCTTCTTCCACCATTGTCTGTCGCTGTCATTATAAAGTCCTTTGTCCAATAAAAACAGGAAGTGCAAAGTCGGTTAAGTTGCTGTTAGCGTTACCATGACAACAAACTCTGCTTTGGCCTCAGACATTTGTGAAAAGCACTTATAAACCCATCATGGTTAATAATTAGGATGCCCCGAATGCATAAGGTTAGTGAAGAATAACTTTGAAACAGTGCAGACCATTTAAAATTAGTTTTTCCAAGTGTTCAGACAGGCAAAAGAAATCCATTTTAACAACCATATTTCTTTGTTAAACCTGCACAAACTTAATGCAAAATACACCCATTTTAAAGTGAGAATATGACCTCATTATATACTGTATCGGTTCGCAGTAGCTCACTCTCCTCTCTTCAGCCCGAGCATCAATTCATCTTTTTGCATCTTAGGGACTTTTTCTATACTATTTCATTACAAAGCGGTTCCATTTAATTAGAAGCCGCATGGGGTAAATTCAAATTCATTCAGCGATATCTCACCTCTATTGTTGAAAAACTTGCCACGTTATTCCCCGTTTGGAGGAATAACGTTATAAACAGCTGTACACGGAGTCGAATTAGCTCCAAGTCTCACCTGCTGTGATTACAATGATTAATGTGGAAGCGATAGTAAATAAGATGTCTACGATAATTAAAAAGGGAGAGAAATTAACAGATTAGTTTAAGTGAAATATCTGAGTAGGAATGAGAAGATTGTTACCTCAAAATGAAAAAAAAAAATCAGCCAAAGAGGATGCTAAATATCAGTTTTATAACTTAAAAGTCAACATATGTAAATAGTGTGTTTCGTGTTCCTACTTAAAGCTGGACTGTGGAACTTTGCTTGTCTTTATGTCATGTTCTATTGTCTCAGTTTACATGCATGTGACACCAACAGGCCAAGTTCACAGTCAGATCTGTGGAAAGGTGACCCCGCACGCATGAAAATGTATGTAAGACAAAACGTTTAATGTCATACTATGGATAATTCCAAGCAATAAAATCTCCATGGCAACAGACCATCCATTCAGATAAGTTAAAGACGGGGTATTTGACATCTACAAGGTATTAACTGCAAGCACATAACATATTTAGATCACCACCTTTTACCGTTTTGAAAATGCTATATTTCACCAAAAACAATGTGTTAAACATTTGCTCTCCTCCCCTTTGCTCTCCGTGCTAAATCACTCCCCCTTCAGAGTATCATCACAATACAATCAATGTGCATCCTGCTTATTAAACTACTGCACATCGCATTCATTTTTGGTCACGTTTTTGTATATTTATGGAGAACTCTTACGTGGAAACATGGGTGACAAAGGCTAGCAGCTCAGTTGAGATGGCTAAATTAGTGAAACATACATGGATAACATCTAAAACCTCTTCAGGCACGTGTTTTTGTTGAGGGAACGTTATAACATGGTTGAAAGCCAAAGAAAACAATTGATTTAAATAGTCCAACTTCAAAATTCCTTCCCTTAGCTACCTATAATCATAATAATTAACCAGTAAGTATATATTTTTGATTGCATTTAAAACAACCTTTGCACTAATCCCTCAATAATTCATTGCCCAAGACTCCAAATAACAGTATAATAGCATAGAATAAATTTAGTGCATGAAAATTATAATTTAAATAGATTTTACCATTTAAATCATTGCAAAAGCCAGAAAAGCAGAGCGGTCCAATTAGAATTGAAAAGCGCTTGATCAAAAATGACTAAACTGTTTTCTGTTTGTGCACGCTTCAAAAAGAGAAATAAATTGCATTATGTTGCCAAACTTCTGAATATCATCTGGGCACGATGTCTGCTCCACATTTGGCTTGAGACGATACAGCGACAGCGCTTCGTCAAATCTGCCTTCGTTATGGTTGATGGAGTTTGCGTTCTTTTATTTATTTATTTTTTGGCGAGGGGGCGACGCAGATGCCAGAGGTCGGCCAGAATGAACCGTTGAGCCGGTGCGGTCAGCGGAGCATCTGCCAGTCGTTTAGCCGTGCTGTGAGTGTTTGGGAATGAGACAATCCCGCCATATTGTAACCGCAAACTGTTGGGTTGAAGGTTCACTGACAACAGCTAATCACAATCAGATCAGATGGTTCAGTGGCCTGTGGTTGGAATACATAATTTCATTACAGTGACCATTTTGCATCCAATTCTTTGTTATCCTCTGGAGCTTACGAACAAATACTTGGGCTGCCAAATTAAAAAGCAGCTTATTCACAAGTTAATTGCAATTCCTTATTATTTGAATGGAGCCTGGATGAAAAAGGTGGTCTTGCAAAATAGCGAGGCTACTCAAGGCGCTTTGCTTTGTTGTGAAAATGGTATTTACCGTAAATGTAACACGCTTTACCAATTGCGCTACTGTTGTCTTTACCATGAAGGTAGAGTGTTTGTCCACAGATTTGAAGGCTGGCGGTTCGAATTCCACTCTCTAGCAGTTAGATCCACTGGCCCAGAGGTTGGCGGTGAGATTCCAGTTATGTTGTGTCCTTGGGCAAGACACTTAACCCCCTTCGCGCCCAGTGTCCGCTTACATTGGTGTATGTGTGTGTGAATGGGTGAGTGGCTCGCTTTGAGTGCCTAGAAGACAGAAAAGCGCTATATAAATATGTGACCATTTACCATTTTAAGCTATTTAAACAACAACTGGCATGCCAACAGTGCACTTCCTGATTATCGGACAGTAAAATGCTTTATAATAAGATGCAGACGGAACACAGCAGGCACTGTACTGCGTCAAGACACATTTTGCTCAAGGATCTTTTGATTTTCACTGTCAATAATTGTGAATAATTCCACGATTATGATGTTTCTTCTCACAATCGTCGTCACATTTATGTCATATATCTTGACATTTTTAGCTTGGCCTTTTGAAGTGCGATATATTGCTGAGGTAAATATAGATGATAAACAATAAAACTGAAACTAAACCATACAGCAAAACCATCCCACAAAAACGATTCTAAATGTAAAAAAATATGAACTGTAATAAACGACAGAATCCAGGTGCACTTAAGTAGTTGGCTTGTATCTATAATGACTCATAATTCGACCTTCTACCACCTGAATCTCATCATGATACAGCAAACTAACCAAATATTTCACACTCGTACAAAGAAAAAGTACCCACGATAAATACTGACCCGCAAAAATGATTCTTCCATGTGTATTATATTGAACGATAAGTCTATATTGCATTTACGGTGACAGGTCTGCATACAGCTGCTTTACCATAGGGTCCATAGGGTAACACATGTACTGGCTTAAGTTGTCAAATTAATTCAATATACACCATAGCACACTGATATGGTGCAGTCTGCCGGTCCAGAGGTCTACCCAATTTAAAACAGCAGTCTGCACAGGCCATCTGCTTAGTGCAATATGCAGCTGCAGAGTCACAGCTGATTTAAGGTGGTATCATTAAATGAGATGTAGGACAGTGCTAATAACTCCCCTGTGCTCCAACGCAAATTTGGGAAGGACTCTAATTGCAATTTACTTAAACCAGTGTTGCCAAAGCCTTTTTTTTTTTTTCTTTTCACATTTAGCAGCACTTAAGAAGAAACCATAAAGACACCCAGTGGCCACATTATTAACAAATTAGTCTAATGCTTTTACTTCCAACACATTTTGAGACTATTTACTTAAGTTTACCCCAGCTGAATATAAAGAGCCCATAATGCGCCATTTTCTGATCTATGTTATAATGTCGTTTCCTCATGAAAAACATAACCGGGGATGTGTTTTGTTTCATTCGCATGTGTTTAGCGCACAAACCCTGCATATTTAGGCACTGTTCCACTTTGTGATGTCATGTGGTGATGCAGGAAGTGCTCCATCGTGTTTTTAAACTCCAGACGCTTTCACTAGAATCAGTTGGATGATTTCAGCACTGGAATTGCCAATTTCTACTGAACTAAAAGGTAAAAGGTAGCTGAAAACTAACACTTCATGACATCATATGGTGGAACAGAGCATTTTAAGCTTTGGAGATGTAGACAGACTAATAAAGCATTACTCAAACATGTGTGAATGAAACAAAACAACTCCAGGTATGTTGAGGAGGTAATAACTTTATAACATGGCGATTAACTAACCGGTCAAATATGTCATTAAAAATAATTGTTTAATAATTTTTACCTTTTTAATTATAAGACGTTTCCTTAACAAAAACAGATATGAATTTTTTTTGTACGGCACATTTTTATCAATCTCCCCAGATATGTAGATGCTTGTTTCCACCTTGTGATGTCATTAAGTGGCCAGTAATTGTCCATACTACTTCACACTACTTCACCAGAGTCAAGCCGCCCACACTAGGCCACATCCCAACTTTAAAAGGTCACGTAAGATCTGTGGAAAGCAAAGCCCACTCAGAAAGGATGCATTTTCTGTAGGTATTTTTCAGCGATATAAACAAAAAGTAACTGTATAAATGCGAGATCGATATGTTTTATGTCATACAATGGAACACTCCAGACAAAACAGTAACATCTCCATGGAGACAAGCAATGAACCTTTCACATTAAAACTGATATAGCTGTAGCTGGAGTATATCTTTGTTTACGTATTGCAACAAATCTGGAAGATGCAAATGCGATAATGACATTGTTAGAAACTGCTAATAACCAGTGTCTTAATATTGCAGTGGGAGAGCTCAGGAGACACACAAACACAGCCCCTGTATGACCGATCCAGGCCGACAGTGTGTGGTGTCTCTGTAAAAGCATTTACAGAAGCAGCCACCGTGGCCTGCCCAAAGCTCATCAAAGACTGGCTTATTTTATCAGTGGAGTGGAAAATGTGCTGAGTGGAGGATGCTGCGGAAATCGGCCAGCGAGTCTGCGAAAGTAGCGACTCCTTTGTGCCCGACGCTGACCCAAATGCCGGTATTACTGTGGTCATTACTGCTCGTCTCCATAGAGATGTTATTGCTTTGTCTGGAATGCTCCACAATATGGTGTTAAATGTATCCATGTTGCGTTTATTTCCTTAATGGGTGTTTCTATAGCTGAACAATGCAGTGAAAGACGTGCATTCTTACTTTGAGCGTGGTCACCTTAGTGGAGAAAAAGCAAGTTTAATGCCAAACTGTGGGACATTCCAGCCACAATCTCCATGGAGACAAGCATGTGGTTGACCTACTAGTGGAACCTAAATGTAGTATGCTTAGTATCTGGCTGTTTAGGTCACATTAACTTTGCACAATAAGAAAATGTGTTTTTAAAAGCTAATAAAAAATTATTTTTTTTGTTTTTCTTTTGTTTTGTTGTGTATTTTTTTCCTCAAAAGCAATGCAACAGCAAATAGACTTGCCATGTACATTTAAATAATCTGATTCTGGTCAAAGTTCACATTTTAAACACATCCCAAAGAACTGACAAAAAGACTGAAACATGAACTAACCAACGAACACAAGGATCACATTTCAAAACATGTCTGTACAGATCTAAACTACAGGGTTGGCAGTTTTTCTTTTGTTTTATTTTTATTTTTTTATGGAAACAGGATTTTATGTCACTTGTGGAGGAAATTCGATCGCTTCCAAAACTGCAGCCTTTGCGATTTGCTAATTGCATCCATTCAAATTGCGATTTCCTAGAAAATAGCGACGCCAACACCGACCCAAACTGCGGCATCACTGTAGTCAACAAAAGCACTAATCTACAGAGCAGCCCTGCGAATGAAACCTCCTTGTGGTTATGACATTGTAACTGGCAAGTCCGAGCATGCGTACGAAGCCAAAGGGAAGGAAGATAGGGTTAATGAGCACAGAACTGTTATGAAATGTGGCCATCTTTTTAACAAGTGGCTAACCTTCATAGAGCACTCCAGTGTGAAGTATGCAGTTATTCAATTACGCTTAGTCTCGCAGCTATTACGCAGATTAGACAGACTTTCAAATGAGGAACAGGGAAAAAATATAGAAATTTCTTCATTCGCCCGAGGTAAACTGTTGTATAATGTGGCATGACGTGGACCGAATGGTTTGCCAAGGCGTTGAATCAAGGGACTTCTTTCAAATATACTTGTATGTTAGCTATTTTTTGAGCTAGTTTTCTCGATGGAGTGTTCCCGTACACTGTAGCAAAGGCTGCACGAATAATTTCAAATGAATTACATTTTTTGAAATCCATTGGTTACTGCTGAGGACAAAATATCTTCTTCTTGTGTCTGTGTGTAATCCCTCAGTCGTCCAGGTGTGATCCATGGTAAAAGAAAAATTCCAATCTGTCAACTACAACTTTTTATCCAATTGGCAGATTACAATTTTTCTTTCACAATATTCTTTTTGCGGTATAAAATCTATAAGTTCAGAATACACACTTCTTCAATACTTTACGAAGATGTGAGTCTGGTCACAGGTGAATCTCGTCATTTTCAAGGACTTGAGACAGACCAATAAATCAGGTGGCCGATATTTGGACTTCGGCCTTAAATCTCGGGCAATATTTTGTTTTGGTCAATCCGCTGCGCGACCAAATACACACAAACCTTTATATTAACACTCACGGGGCTGAAAAACATGGCGGATTTCTGTTGAATCAATGAGCGAAGCATTAAACTGTTCATCTGAGGTGAGATAAATTTGATTTTCTTTGTAAATCACATTTGACCAATGAGCTCCTTCGTTTCACCGTTTTGCCGTGCATTATTATTTTGTGTGCAGGTCGAGTTGTTTGGTACAGTCCTGGTGCGTGCGTCAAGAGCCCGACGCACTGCACCTTTAAAAGTTTGTGCACGCCAGAAGCTCGTGCTGGCTCATCCTGCTCCCAGCTGGTCACCTGCGCATCCCACACTTATTTTTATTACTTTACTTTATGCAACATTCAACATTGCACACGCACACATTTCAAGTCACATGCTCACACTTGTATCCCTGGACATTTACAGACATTCACGCCTCATTAAAACTTGCTTTAAGTCAATTAATTTGGGTAAATAAACACTTTATCTAATTGAATATGTGGTTTTGCTTATTTTCAGTCACGGCTTGGGTCGGGTTATGACCGTCACTGAAAGAAACAGATGTGACTGGACGATTACGCTTGACCAGGCTTGAGACGCAACAGAGGACGTGAGGGCCAGACTGATATCAATGTGTATAAAAAATATCAGTCAGTGGATTTACCAGGCAAGTATAGATCCCATTTTAAATCTTCTAATATCAAAACAAAATGAAATTCAATCACGTCTAATTGTCAGTGATGTGCTTGAGGCTTTATAAAGAGGTGAAATCATGTGGTTTGGAGTTTGGCGAGTTCTTTTTACAAATTTAAGTTCATGAAATCAATACTTAAAGATTTTTTTTTTGGTTTGCTTTTGACAAGAAAAAAGATGTAATCAAAAACAGATCAATCAATATAACAGGTTTGTTTTTTTCCTGCCATATCGCCAATACAATCCATCAATCCAGTCACATTTTATTGACGCCCAAAATCAAAGCCGTAATTGCAGTCAGCTGACGACCCAGGGGAGACAAAGACTGCTCACTCTAAACACAGTCAATGGAAGTATTTTAATGCACGGAGCCCTCTCTATCCCCACGGGTCACATTAGATTATCACAAGCTGATAACGATTGACTGAGGGAGCTGCCAACTGCGAGAAGATTATGTATAGTTATTTGCCAGCTTCCCTGTTCCTTAGTCACACTCATTTACATCTTCGGTCATCTGAAAGTACTTTGGAGTGAGTGCATTATAATGTAACACTAAAACAGATGGTAGGGCTGCGGCGATTAATCGACACAACCGGGAATAGTACACGATGAAAAGAGTCATTTATTTTAATAGATTATTTTTTCAGACCATGGTTTTGTTTGTTTTCATGCCCAGCAGTTTCAGCTGCTCAGTAGCGGTTTTCCTCAGAGTAATCGCATGACCACTCTGAGGAAGTATCTAATGAAACAAATCAGACCAGATGAACCTCATTGGACTAATCATAATCATAATCGTTATCTGGACTATACAGACTTTTTTTTTTTTTTTCACAAAGACAGTAAATTTGTGAAATCAAAATGTTAAAAAAAAAGGTTAAAATTGCATTTAACAAATTTCAATGTAAATAGAAATAATTATTCGGCCTGTCAGCTAATTGAAAAAATAAAAATAAAAATAGCTGACTAGTGAACACATTTGTACCATTTGCAAAATTAAATGTAGGTTACTTTGGCTCATGAACTTAAAGTATGTCAGTGCCCTGTATTACTTGGTATTACGGATGGGAGAATAAACAATATCCTTTATCATGGTAAAAAGGGTAGACAATCCTTCGTTGGGACATTTTATATAATCGTGATAATCGATAACAAAGAAAGAATGTGCAGAAAAAAGTTATCCAGAGAGGAGTCAATGGGGGGATCTTTTGTCCCAGGCCCCAGGGTCTTATGGCCCCAGAATTGGACCTTCTTCCTATTAATTTGTATTAGAGGGGGGCCCATGTGGGGCTTCTTGCCCCAGAACAGAAAATTTCTGTCGATGGCCCTGCTCATTCATAATATTCCCCACTAAATCGTAGTTGTTTTCACTAATAACAAAGTACAATTATATAGAAGCTGTTTAAACATGTGATGGATATAAATAATGAGTTCCATAAGTTCCATATTTAAACTGTCAGAAACTTCGTGCTATAATCGTTAATCGCACCAAATTTCAATATCGTTCCATGCCTAGTTGGTATTGGTTAAAAGAAATAAATACTTGTATCACCAATCACAAGTAGAATACAGTCGATCATTATGATAATCACGCCCGTCTTTCATAAAGCTTGGACATCATCACGGCTGCAGCAGAGAGGATGTATGGGTGACACCAGAGGGACTTGACATCATAGGTCCTTCATGAGTGTGTATACGCTGTGTGCATTTTTACCAGCAGTCATTTAGCTGTTTTTCTTTGATGATATTGCCTCATAAAAGAGGACATTTGCTCAGTATTGGGTTAAGGGCCAAGGCCAAGAAGAGCGCTCAGACAGAGTGGGGATGTGCTCAAGACGAGAGCCTCCGTAACATAGCAGAACGCGGATTAGCTTTAGTCTGGTCCCTCTCAAGTGTCAGCCAGCCAAAGTCATTTCCTTACACGTTTAATGCAGTCCGATTAAGCGTTTAATCCGCCATCTTAATGAAAACTGATGGGTTATTTTTAAATGCATTTGGAAGATGTAGGCAACTGTTACGCAATGCCCCAAGGCTGCCTATGAGGATATCAACATTTGATTATTGCCAAAGAGGTTATGAATTTTTTGGGATTGCTTCGCACGTTGGTGTATCAAAGCCTAGAGGAGGGAGTACAAAAATAAATGTGTAGTGTTACAGGGTGAATTATAAAATAGTTTAGCCCTCAAATTATCAGAATATACTGTTTTGTTTTGCTTTTCTTTCAGTCCAAATCAATACATTTTCCCTAATGATCCATTTTTTTTCTCCTTAAAAGTGCAAAAAACATGTATTTGACTTGCTCGAGGATCTGTGCTTTCTGGGTGACCTAAATAAATTATTTACTTCAAATTCTAGTCCTGGCTTAGTCCTGGCTTAGTCCTGGCTTAGTCCTGGCTTAGTCCTGGCTTAGTCCTGGCTTAGTCCTGGCTTAGTCCTGGCTTAGTCCTGGCTTAGTCCTGGCTTAGTCCTGGCTTAGTCCTGGCTTAGTCCTGGCTTAGTCCTGGCTTAGTCCTGGCTTAGTCCTGGCTTAGTCCTGGCTTAGTCCTGGCTTAGTCCTGGCTTAGTCCTGGCTTAGTCCTGGCTTAGTCCTGGCTTAGTCCTGGCTTAGTCCTGGCTTAGTCCTGGCTTAGTCCTGGCTTAGTCCGGGCTTAGTCCGGGCTTAGTCCGGGCTTAGTCCGGGCTTAGTCCGGGCTTAGTCCGGGCTTAGTCCGGGCTTAGTCCGGGCTTAGTCCGGGCTTAGTCCGGGCTTAGTCCGGGCTTAGTCCGGGCTTAGTCCGGGCTTAGTCCGGGCTTAGTCCGGGCTTAGTCCGGGCTTAGTCCGGGCTTAGTCCGGGCTTAGTCCGGGCTTAGTCCGGGCTTAGTCCGGGCTTAGTCCGGGCTTAGTTCGGGCTTAGTCCGGGCTTAGTCCGGGCTTAGTCCGGGCTTAGTCCGGGCTTAGTCCGGGCTTAGTCCGGGCTTAGTCCGGGCTTAGTCCTGGCTTAGTCCTGGCTTAGTCCTGGCTTAGTCCTGGCTTAGTCCTGGCTTAGTCCTGGCTTAGTCCTGGCTTAGTCCTGGCTTAGTCCTGGCTTAGTCCTGGCTTAGTCCTGGCTTAGTCCTGGCTTAAGCCCTAGTCCTGGTTTAGTCCTGGTTTAGTCCTGGTTTAGTAAATTAATAAAAAACATTTTTTTCCAGAATGATCAGATGATGTGTATCCATATAAGTTTCTCCTTAAGAATACAAAAAAAAAACAAAAACAAAACTCAAACTTTTACACCCCTTTTCTAAAACATTTGCACAACGTTGTCAGTCAAATAAAAAAAAAAAAAACAACTAGTCCCTTTTGTGTCTTCTGAATTATAATGCACCATTGCGAGACACTGGTCGGTCTTTGAAGTCCTGGAGGATCTTTGCTTTCTGTGTAACCCAAATAAATAATTCACCATTCAACATCTTGACCATCTCCAAATGCCCCTAATATTCTCCAACTGTTTCCCTTACATTACAGAATTTCCATGCACTGCGTCTTATGCAGAGACCCCACTCAGACCGACAGCAAACCTGCAACTGATTGAAACAGTGGATCAGGTTTCGAGTAGTTTACTTCTACTTCTCGTCTCCTGGAGCAGTGCACCTAACAACCTTTCTGTGCCCTTGCCCTCCCCAGCACTGCAAATGTGGAACTTGACCCTTTTTGAACAGCCGAACCTGCATCACTCAATATAACCTTGGCTTTGTGGGGAGGGGGAGTACGCAAGTGTGTTTCTAATAAACTCCAGTCTATGCAGTGGTGCTGTGTGGGAATGTATGCACGCTGTGTTTAGTTCAGGTTCAATTGTGGATGTCAGCGCTTCTCAAGCTGTGGGGTGTGGGCGTGATAGAAGTACGTAAAGACTAGAGGACTTCTAGAGGTCATTTTGAAAGTTGTTTGCAAATTGTTTACTCTCAAGACACAAGTTAAGACCAAATTTAATGTTGTGATTTGTCTGGAATTATCTATTGTTATCATTGAATGCATCTATCTCCATGGAGATGGGCCGGTGATCTGCAATAACAAGGTTTTCTAGCTCTTTTTTTTTTTAGCCAAAAAAGATATCAAATGGGAAAAAAAAAAAATGCTGCGGAACATCCCATCTAAAGCAATAACATCTCTGTGTACAGAAGCAAGTAGTAAAATGGTTTAGTTTAGTCCAGTCGTAGTTTGGTTGAGTCCTGGCTAAGTCCAGTCCTGGTTTGGTTTAGTCCGAGTTTAGTCATTTAGTTTACTCATAGTTTACTCCTGGGTCAGTCCTGGGTCAGTCCTGGGTCAGTCCTGGTTCAGTCCTGGTTCAGTCCTGGTTCAGTCCTGGTTCAGTCTTGGTTCAGTCTTGGTTCAGTTCTGGGTCAATCCTGGTTCTGTCCTAGTTCAGCCCTGGTTCTGTCCTGATTCTGTCCTGGTTCAGTCCTGGGTCAGTCCTGGGTCAGCCCTGGTTCAGCCCTGGTTCAGCCCTGGTTCAGCCCTGGTTCAGCCCTGGTTCAGCCCTGGTTCAGCCCTGGTTCAGCCCTGGTTCAGCCCTGGTCTGAGCCCAGCCCTAGCTCAGACATACACAATTATTATAGTATATTTTCCATGTCCATTTTACCTGCTTATTTATAGTAATTTGACTTCATTAAATACTTTGAAAGGAGAATGTTCTTTGAGGCGGTATTCGGCATGAGCAGAACCACTTGTGCATACCCTTTTTTGCATACCACATTTTTACAGGCCTGGCCACACGTGTTTATTTGCTCATTTCTTTGGCGTGCGCTCTTAAGGGTTCAATAAGAGGGGTGCAGCAGGGGGGCTCTGGACTGCCTCAGCACCCCAAGGCGCCAAGGACATGGGTTGACAGGTGTGCGTGGAGGTCCCGTAGAGTTAGCAGTATGAAGCAGAGCAGCAGCAGCACAATAAGTCTATTCAGGCTTAGGAGGCTAGCGAGATATGGCAGGACCCCCGTGTCAGGGAGGGGGTGGTCACCTAGGAGTAGGTCAAAATGTCCGCCAAAAAGCCAACTCAACAATGACAGAAGAGAGGGATTTTTTATACATTTTGAAAGAGTTGAAAGACTGGAAGTAATTAGCAACTAACTTTCCTGCTTGACGTCATGAAAATGTTATTGGTTTTACCCAAAATGTTCCGCAGTATGGCCTTAAAGATCTCAATTATGCATATATTTCATTAAAACGCATGACGCACTTGTATTTAGGCCTGTCACGATAACGATTTTTGAAGTTCGATATGTTACTCGACGATAAATTAGAGCAGATTTAAACCACAAAAACTATTCAAAATCTACAATACTGTTAAAAATCATTAGCTGCAATAAATAAACAGCAAAAAGAAACACTTTAGTACTTCGTTTGCATCGGTAATGAGCCATAGAAGTTATTAATTCAACCTTTTAATGCAACGGATGTGTTAAAAACGCGCTGAATAGAATATAGATTTCCAAACATCAATTTCAAATCTATTTCACAACAATCCTACACACAGCCATGTCGATTTCTGCAGCGAGTTGTGACATATTCTACATGTAACGCATTTCAACATAGTGCTGGAAGTAGCATGACAAATCCCTGATACACTCACTAATGGTGGAATATGACAGAGATGGCCAGTGCGTGGAAGAATTACAAGCATATAGGGCCCATACATCCTTAACGCACGTCTTGACAAGCGCTTTTAAAACACACAGAACTCCAGCAGTGCTATCCATGCAGAAAATTGGACAGACATCCTTCAGCTCCTGACAGAAATCTCAGGCTCGCAACACGCATCCGGGAGCAACACACTGGAAAAGGAGAGAAACAAAAAGTAATTGAATCAGAGATGAATATAGACCAGGGAAGGGTGCAGAGCGGCTCAATATTAGATAAAATATGAGATTTGATATAGGATATGACCACATTTATTCATATGTTTAAAGTATAGACAAGGTAATATGTATGTATGTATTGGTGGTTTTCAGACTAAAATGTGATGATGGCATATTCCCAGATGGGTGGAGGAGGGGTAAGAGCCAGCTTTTCTCATTGATTATATTGTACTTTGCCATGAAATATCCAAAAGGTAAACTCACAAATGTCTAATCTGATTGTTTTGATAGCGATTAGACTCAAGAAGTCTATATATTATAGCAAAAATCAGCATTTTAACAATATACATTTTAACTGCCCCATTAATACATATATATTAAATATTATTGGCCTATAGAATGTTATGATGTCATCTGAAAAACAGGAATATGTACATAATTGTACAGGCTCCATTTTAACATTCAAAAGAACCAAATAAACTTAAAAAATAAACTTAATCAGGTATAAAGAAGGCAGTAAAATGGCATAGGTCTTTAACTGGACTAAAACAGGTCGAAAACAGGTGTAAAACAGGACTAAAAGAGGTCTAAAACAGGATTAAAAAGAGGTCTAAAACAGGATTAAAAAGAGGTCTAAAACAGGATTAAAAAGAGGTCTAAAACAGGATTAAAAAGAGGTCTAAAACAGGATTAAAAAGAGGTCTAAAACAGGATTAAAAGAGGTCTAAAACAGGACTAAAAGAGGTCTAAAACAGGACTAAAAGAGGTCTAAAACCGGAGTAAAAGAGGTCTAAAACCGGACTAAAAAGAGGTCTAAAACAGGATTAAAAGAGGTCTAAAACAGGACTAAAAGAGGATTAAAAGAGGTCTAAAAGAGGTCTAAAACAGGATTAAAAGAGGTCTAAAAGAGGTCTAAAAAAGGATTAAAAAGAGGTCTAAAACAGAACTAAAAGGGTCTGAAAGGATTGAAAAGAGGTCTAAAACAGGACTAAAAGAGGTCTAAAACAGGACTAAAAGAGGTCTGAAACAGGATTAAAGGAGGTCTAAAACAGGACTAAAAGAGTTCTAAAACAGGACTAAAAGAGTTCTAAAACAGGACTAAAAGAGTTCTAAAACAGGACTAAAAGAGGTTTAAAACAGGACTAAAAGAGGTTTAAAACAGGATTAAAAGAGGTTTAAAACAGGATTAAAAGAGGTCTAAAACAGGACTAAAAGAGGTCTAAAACAGGACTAAAAGAGGTCTAAAACAGGACTAAAAGAGGTCTAAAACAGGACTAAAAGAGGACAGGATTAAAAGAGGTCTGGTCTAAAATGAAAACCAAATTTGTACAAAATCACAATCACCATTGTTTCCCCTTTTGCTTTGCCTTGAATAATCCACAGTATGGCATTAAACTTATCTTCCTAGCATGTATTCAATTACAAAATGCTTTTACAAAATCAAGATTCCCAAAGCACAAAGGGGGGTTAAACATCAAGGGCAATTATTTTTTATCTTGAACCACATGGGCCAATCTATTAGAAATACTACTTTAATTCAACATATTGGTCAAACTGATAACCTTTACCTATAAAAGCGTTTTCCGTATACTACACAGCAAAGGTCTTGAGAGGATAAGCCCCAAGAGTTCAAAGGCCAATAGCACTTCATATTCACATGGGCCACCGAAAAAACGATAAGCATCTTCCTCTCAGAACCAAGTCAGCATCATTTTGTGAGAGGGACTGGGGCTGATGCGATCACCGCCGGCAATCCAATGCTTTAATGTTACAATATGGGCTGGAGAGGTGTGCTTCGTTTTGTCCCAGGGTGCACCGGGAGATAAGAGCCGTGTTCTCATTAGAGCTCCTGCAATGAGCAAACACAGAAAGAGGGCAGCGGAGAGATGGCGACGCGAAAGGATGAGAATGGGGAGGTCGTTATGAAAGAGGTGGTTTTGTAGAAAGTGGCAGGCAGTATACTTGATATATACTTGAATAGATGATCTGCAAGTTATGGGGTAAATGCTTTTTTCGAATGGAACTTCAAGGTAATTTTCTCGATGTCAAATCAAATCTCGTACAAAAGACAAAAAGTCATATTTGCAGTGGTGGAATGTAACAGTGAAAGTAGTAAAGACACATAAGTGGATACTTTTGACATTTACTTCACTATATTTCAGAGCAGGTATATGTACTTTCTACTTCACTATATTTTTCGAGAAGACTGAAAAGTAAATGTGTTTTTTTTTAAATTATTATTATTGTTTGAGACCTGCTGAGGTTTATTTTTATCAAGTTCATAATTCGTTTCTTTTGAAAATTCAGCACAAATCTTTCTCAAAATCACAAAATTTGAAGACCTTAAAATCTGTGCAAAATACTTTAACTTTTTAGTCTTTAAATACATTTTTAAACAAGAACTTTAACGCTTTAACTTAAGTAGATTTTTCATTTGATACTTTTACTTGAGTTTTTTTTTTTTTTTTTTGCTAGGGTATCTCTACTTTTACTTAAGTGACAAAAAGTCTGAGTACTTCTTCCACCACCGCTTCATATTTGACACTATCTTGCAATGGTGAAAATCCAGTCCACTTACTTCACAATCACATTGAAGTTAGGATTTGGATTAGGTCTTGGCACAGGTGTTTCGGTTAAGGTTTACGATTTGGGAAAGTTTTGGCACAACCACTTTGGAGATAAAAATGACGCAACTACATTTGAGGATTCCGAGTCCTTCCTCTGCCACACATGAACACTAACAAACTCTTCCCTGAACCATTGTGGATGGAGTTTGATCAAGAACCCAATATTTTTTCATATATTTACGTTTAATCCCATTGACAGGATATCTTGTGGTGTTTTATAATTCTTTGCCTGTGTATTGCATGATCTGTGTATCTGTTTTTGTTGCTTTTTTATGTGAAGCTGAAGTCGTTTTTAAATGCTATATAAAAAAAATTAAATTTAACTCGTCATGGATTACTGAACGCATTCACAATTTCAATTTCTCCAGGCTTGCATTCAATGGTAAAAAATTAAATAACGATAGTATTAAATATATATACGTAGTATGGTATAGATGTTGCAGTAACTGTTTTGTCAACCTATGGATTTCTCTTTGCCCTTCTAGGAAACGGGTCAGCTGGATCCGATTTCATTTTTACATGGGAATAATAACTCATCCCATGGAGCTTTAGGTAACTGTATAGGGGTTGCACCAAATGGCAAACATCTCCTATGCTCTGGAATGACAGCGTACGTGGTGACGCTGTACATTTCTTTGCTCTCACTTTCGCAGGTCATGCACAGGTCTGGAATGAGATTTTAGACAAGGTTCACGGGGTTATGAGATTGCCTGGGCATATTTTGCATGCCATTAAAATTGTATATGGGTGCGCGACAACAAACTGCCGGCGCGTGGTAACAGACACAAGCTGACAGATGGCTAGCGGAGTGGGGTTTCTAATGCATGACGAATGGGTGCATCTGCCGGTGTTGGGAGTGTGCAAGGCTGGCTTTCCGGGGTAAGAAGTCCTCAAGAAAGCAAGGGGTAAATGTCAAACAAGACGCGCAAAAAGCCAAAGCTGTCATCCCCCTTTTGTCCTACAGTAAGTGATCTTTTGTGAGAGCGGTAAGGGGGGGAGCGGTCCGTCCTGGGAATCCTGTAGGGGATAGGGGGCAGGTTAAAGCGGTAGAGGGATACCCAAGTGACGTGACTTCTTGCCAAAACAGTGGCTCAGGATCAAGGGCAATGGCTCTGGAGATGTGTAATAGGTCCTGAGGGAAGGGAGAGAGGTTAAAGAATAGGACCACGACTACAGCAGGTATTACATCAGGTACAGTTTTTCATTATCAGTCCGTGCACGGAAAATAATTGGGTTTTAATTTGCGCAAGATGAGTTTAAAATGATTGATAAAAAGCATTAAAGCGTAGGTCCAATGCTAACTTGAACTTGTTTATGGTATTCAAGCAAGGGAGTAGACGGGAGGGATTGAAGGTCTTAAACGTCTGTTGTCCCGGGTCGGAGCGTTTTAGGAGCCCAGAATTGGACCTTCATCCTATTAATTTATGTTAGAGGGGGGCCCATGCGAGGATTCTTGCACCGGGCCTCGGAATTTCTGTTGACGGGCCTGTTTGCAAGAATAATTATTACTATTATTTGTATGTAACGTTTGAAAGATGCGCTGTGAAACTTTTCTGATTTGAAGTAGTGCTTTTTGCCATAGAGAATGTATATTTGTCTGAAAGGTTCCGCAGTATAGCATTCAACTAAACGTATCCAGTTTGTATTTATTCCATTGCAGGTGTTTTTATTGCCATTGTTTACCTTGAAAAGCATGTGTTCCCCCTAAATGAGTACCTCTCCACAAGTTTGAAGTGCAACTTGTAACTGTCACCTGCTCGTCTCCATGGAGATATACAAGTTTAATATCATACTGTGGAACTTTGCAGGAAAACCAACGGAGACCGGCTGTATTCTCCGCCAGAAAATTGCACAGTTCGCCGTTAATGTTGTTTCTTCTTTTTACAATTTTTTTATACATATTGCACAACCTTCCTGAATACTAATACAGACCACGTTCACCTCCAATGGGACGTGTACCGCAGCTCAAAAAGCAGCGCTATATATACTATACAACACAAGTATCTACCCAGGCTGTAGTTCAAGTGCACCAGACGTCAAAACAGATCACAGAAAAGCATCAAAACTCCATCAGGCCGGAGTGCTTGTGTGGCCCCTGTCCAGACTCCAGCCCCACTTCCCATTCAATCCGGTGGCATTTCCTAATTGGATGTGAAGGCTAAGTAGATGTACTCGTATCAGAAACAAGGCAATGCACCTACACTGCCAAAGGAAGTAGCTGGTATGGGTTACGACATACATTAAGAATATTAATTGGAGCAGGCTTGCATAGGTTAGATTGAAAATTTTTTTGTAAGTATTGTTTAAAGGTCCTACATTACACAAAATTGATTCCTGTGAGTTTTACGCCGTATTATAATGTTACCTCTTCCAAAACATACCCAGAGTTCAGAGTCAAGTTCAAAATGATCGATTCCACCTTGTGATGTCATGTGGTAGTTTACAAGTTAACAGCTACCTTTGACCAGTAGAGATGGGTGCACAGTGAGCACTTCCTGTATTACGGCATGACATCACAAGGTGGAACAAAGTGTTTTCTGTTTGAGAGAAGAGATCACAGTTTAAATATGCAAAGTTTGTGTGTTAAACATGTGTGAATGAAACAAAACACAACTCCAGGTCTGTTTATGGATGAGGAAACATTATAACTTCAGAAAATAGCATAATATGGGCCCCTTTAACTTCTTTTGCAACCCCGTACATTATGTTTCTGCCTGCACTGCGAGTACACAAGTTAGACGTCCTAGCCTCCTCTCAGTGCGTACGCATGTGTACGGGGAGGGGAAAAAAAAATAAAAAAATCAATGCACAAAAGCACCTCATTCCTGCTCAATTTCATCCTTTACTGCTGTTATAATTAAAAGTGGCTTACGGCTCTCTCGGTCCAGAATGGCCCCTTTAAACTTGGGGTGGCTGGCACAAAATCATCAATGCTAAATAAGAGGAAACCACTTCTCCTGGGATTGTTTTGGCAACGTATGGAGGGTTTTTGTTGATTGCTTGGAAGGTCAGGTTATCGACAGTTAGGCAGGGGCAATCAGTGAAGAACATGTATTTCTGGAACTGTGAAAAAGTGGTATTTTTAAAGAAACAAAGATGCAGTGTACCGGCATAGTCTACATCGTTAACATGTGATTTGTTTATTTTAAAAGGGCCCGTATTATGCTATTTTCTGATCTATGTTGCAGTGTTGTTTCCTCATCACAAACCCTGCGTATTTAAGCTGAGTTGTTTCCTCAAACTGAAAACACTGTTCCAACTTGTGATGTCATGTCGTAATACAGGAAGTGCTCCACTGTATTTTTAAACTCCATTCTCCTTCACTAGAATCATTTGGATAATTTCAGCCGTACTGAACTAAAGGTAAAAGGTAGATGCTAATTTGAAAACTACCACTTCATGACATCACAAGGTAGAACAGAGCATTTTGAGGTTTGGACATGTAGACAGACTGATAACGCAGGATTACTCAAACATGCGTAAATGAAACAAAACACAACTCCAGGTATGTTTGCGATTAGTTAACAACATTAGAACATGGATAAAACCTCACAAGAGTCACTTCTGTGTATTGTAGGACCTTTAAGCTACTTTTTTATGCTTTTGTCGTGTCCTTAGGCAAGACATTTCACTGACTTCCTGTGTATTAATGGGTGAGTGCTTGGAGAAAAAAATGTAAGTCAATTTGAACTACTGGCCCTATCACCAATTAGTTCAATTAGTCCATGCTCTTGTGGTCTCCCTGGGCAAGACATTTCACCAACCTTTCCTATAAGTGAGTTGTTGGTGGTAGTTAGAAGGGCCAGTGGATCAGATTGGTAACTGTGCTTTTATTAGTCTACCACACGGCAGCTGGGGATAGGGTATGGGGATTGAAAAATATATATTATAATAAATAAAAAATATATATATATTCTGAACATTCTAAAGTATTAAAAATATTCTAAATTGAATATTTTTGCATTGTTGCTGTTCTTGTATGCTCTTCTTCTTCTAAAATGTGCACTGTGGCCCAGACAACCCAAAATGTGCTGTCCACGTATGATGACACCAGGTGCTAGGGGGTTAAAATGACTTTTTAAAATTGACATCTTTATAGGTTTTCGCAATTACCATTCCAAGAAACATTTCTGAAGCTTGTCTGCTGGTAACTGCAAGACCTCAAATTGCCTATGGCTGCATTCAAGGCTCTCCAACCATTATTTCTGCATTGGTGCCGACGCAAAAAGCCCTCAAGACAATGCGAGCTTAGAGAGGTTTACCACTCGTCAAAACCATAAAGAACATCACCGGGAGGGAGTCTAACCTTTTTCCACAGCAAGCGACGACAGAAGCCAGGCTAAATGAACCATATTGAAGTTGCCAAATTTAGAAGCTGGGGCAGTGGACAACAAAAACAAAAAAAACTCTAAGGGAACAAGCTATCCTTGTTGTCTCTGCCAAATCAATATGTAGCTGTTCATTAGCAGAGACTGTACGGGATTCTAACAGGAAGAGGGAAACAATGGCTTAATAACAAGGACCCATGGGCAAGTGTGGAGAAGTACAAGTGGATTACAGATAACAGTTAAACTCAGGCATTCAGGTGATGGCTTGCAGCGTAATGAATACACCTCCGTTATTAATCATTATGGGCAGGAATTCCATAAAGGGTTGACCTACGCTAACCCCGGTGAGCTCATGTCTAGAGGCAGGCTGCATACTTTACATGTGAAAAACCCCAACGAGCTATGAAAAACAAGAAAATTATCATGAAAAATTTGCATATTTGTATTTTATTTTTTGATTTGGTGTGATTACTTAACTTTCATTTATTTAATTTTAGAAGATGTGATTCGCTTGCTGATTATCCTCCCCGTTAGGGTTAGAGATCACATTGCTACAGGACAAAAACAATGAGATCTGATGATTTTTTTCCATGGGTTACCATTTGAATCGAACAAAAAAGGATTACGTGATGCTGAGTTACACGTCTTGAGAAGCTGTAGTTTCAAAAAGCAGCGCTACAACGATACAAGTTTGAAATAAAACTAATCAAAAAGTGAGAGGTCGAAATTGTGAACTCTATTATAGGTTATTATATATGATGTCAAAATCTCCTCATGTCTCATTTTTGCGAACCCCGTCTCCTGTCTCAACTCGCCCGGTGGAAATAGGTTCTGTGCACGGCGGCGCACAGGCTAGTTCAAAGCTCAATCACGTTTATTAAAATTGGAAAACATAGCAAACAACCTATTAAAAAAAAATAAAAAATCAATAAAATAAAGACTACCTAGTTATTTTATATGTAGAATACTTCAGTTTTAAGGTGTTGTTTCAGTATTTACCAAGCCACAAAATTAGCATTGAGACAAACAGTGACATCCACCTGCAGCTCCCTGTCCTTTGCTTTATCTTTAAATATTTATTCATTTAAATTTTAGCGTGATTCATACCTCATACAGATACAATTAGACAGGAAGTAGTGACGCTAACAGTGAGGTTGCCGGGCGCTGTTGTGCAAAGATCCAGAAGCGTCTGGTCCCACTCCTACCTTGCTCAATTTCTCCTTGTGTCAAGAATATGTTATGTTAAAGATGCAATGATGTAACTTTACTGATAGAGGGTCCACATCTTCAGAAGCCCATCATGGAAAGTAAAAGATCAAGGCCAGTTGCGTCGCCCGGACTGGCGTTACCGGGGCCCCACCCTGGAGCCAGGCCTGGGGTGGGTGCTCGGCAGCGAGCGCCTGGTGGCCGGGCCTTTCCCCACGGGGCCCGGTCGGGCCCAGCCCGAAGAAACGACGTGGGGCCGTCCTCCCGTGGACCCACCACCTGCGGGAGGAGCCATGAGGGGCGGGTGCGGAGAGATTCGGGTAGCAGTCGAAGGCGGGGACCTCGACGACCGGATCTCCGGACATGGAGACTAGCTCTGGGGACATGGAATGTCACCTCGCTGGGGGGGAAGGAGCCTGAGCTTGTGCGGGAGGTTGAGCGTTACCGGCTAGATATAGTCGGCCTCACCTCTACGCACAGCTTGGGCTCTGGAACCCATCTTCTTGAGAGGGGTTGGACTCTCCATTTCTCTGGCGTTGCCCGCGGGGAGCGGCGGCGAGCTGGTGTGGGCTTGCTCATTGCCCCACAGCTCAGCCGCTGCGTGTTGGGGTTCACTCCGGTGAACGAGAGGGTCGCGTCCCTGCGCCTTCGGGTCGGGGACAGGTCTCTCACTGTTGTGTCGGCCTACGGGCCAAACAGCAGTGCAGAGTACCCGGCCTTCTTGGAGTCCCTGGGAGGGGTACTAGACAGTGCACCAACCGGGGACTCCGTTGTTCTCCTGGGGGACTTCAACGCCCATGTGGGTAACGACAGTGACACTTGGAGGGGCGTGATTGGGAGGAACGGCCTCCCCGATCTGAACCCGAGCGGTGTTTTGTTATTGGACTTCTGTGCTAGTCACAGCTTGTCCATAACAAACACCATGTTCGAGCACAAGGGTGTCCATCGGTGCACATGGCACCAGGACACTCTAGGTCGGAGGTCGATGATCGACTTTGTTGTCGTGTCATCTGACCTCCGACCGCGTGTCTTGGACACTCGGGTGAAGAGAGGGGCTGAGCTGTCAACTGATCACCACCTGGTGGTGAGTTGGATCCGCTGGCGGAGGAGGAAGCCGGACAGACCTGGCAGGCCCAAGCGTATTGTGAGGGTCTGCTGGGAACGTCTGGCGGAGCCCTCTGTCAGGGGGGTCTTCAACTCCCACCTCCGGGAGAGCTTCTCCCTGATCCCGGGGGAGGTTGGAGACATGGACTCCGAGTGGGCCATGTTCTCCACCTCTATTGTTGATGCGGCTGCTCGTAGCTGTGGTCGTAAGGTCTGTGGTGCTTGTCGCGGCGGCAATCCCCGAACCCGGTGGTGGACACCGGAAGTAAGGGATGCCGTCAAGCTGAAGAAGGAGTCCTATCGAGCCTGGTTGGCTCGTGGGACTCCTGAGGCAGCTGATGAGTACCGGCAGGCCAAGCGTGCCGCGGCTCGGGCAGTCACAGAGGCAAAAACTCGGGGTTGGGAGGAGTTCGGGGAGGCCATGGAGGAGGACTATCGGACGGCCTCAAAGAGATTCTGGCAAACCGTCCGACGCCTCAGGAGGGGAAAGCAGTGCTTCACCAACACTGTTTACAGTGCGGGTGGAGAGCTGCTGACCTCGACTGGGGATGTTGTTGGGCGGTGGAAGGAATACTTTGAGGATCTCCTCAATCCCACTGTCACGTCTTCCGAGGAGGAAGCAGAAACTGGGGACCCAGAGGCGGACTCGTCCATCACCCTGGCTGAAGTCACTGAGGTGGTTGGCAAGCTCCTCGGTGGCAAGGCTCCGGGGGTGGATGAGATCCGTCCTGAGTACCTCAAGTCTCTGGATGTTGTGGGGCTGTCTTGGCTGACACGTCTCTGCAACATCGCGTGGCGGTCGGGGACAGTACCTGTGGAATGGCAGACCAGGGTGGTGGTCCCTCTGTATAAGAAGGGGGACCGGAGGGTGTGTTCCAATTACAGGGGAATCACACTCCTCAGCCTTCCCGGTAAGGTCTATTCCAGGGTGCTGGAGAGGAGAATCCGACCGATAGTCGAACCTCGGATTCAGGAGGAGCAGTGTGGTTTTCGTCCTGGTCGTGGAACACTGGACCAGCTCTATACTCTCCATCGGGTCCTCGAGGGCTCATGGGAGTATGCCCAACCAGTCCACATGTGTTTTGTGGATCTGGAGAAGGCATTCGACCGTGTCCCTCGTGGTGTCCTTTGGGGGGTGCTCTGGGAGTATGGGGTCCGGGGCTCTTTGCTAAGGGCTGTCCGGTCCCTGTATGACCGGAGCAGGAGCTGTGTTCGCATTGCCGGCAGTAAGTCAGACCTGTTCCCAGTGCATGTTGGACTCCGCCAGGGCTGCCCTTTGTCACCGGTTCTGTTCATTATATTTATGGACAGAATTTCTAGGCGCAGCCAGGGGCCGGAGGGGGCCTGGTTTGGGAACCACAGGATTTCATCTCTGCTGTTTGCAGATGATGTTGTCCTGATGCTTCTTCGAGCCAGGACCTGCAGCAGGCACTGGGGCGGTTTGCAGCCGAGTGTGAAGCGGCTGGGATGAGAATCAGCTCTTCCAAATACGAGGCCATGGTTCTCGACCGGAAAAAGGTGGTTTGCTCTCTCCGGGTGGGTGGTGAGTCTCTGCCCCAAGTGGAGGAGTTCAAGTATCTCGGAGTCTTGTTCACGAGTGAGGGAAGGATGGAGCGTGAGATTGACAGGCGGATCGGTGCAGCGTCTGCAGTGATGCGGTCGCTGTATCGGTCCGTTGTGGTAAAGAAGGAGCTGAGCCGGAAGGCGAAGCTCTCGATTTACCGGTCAATCTACGTTCCTACCCTCACCTATGGTCATGAGCTTTGGGTAATGACCGAAAGGACAAGATCGCGGATACAAGCGGCTGAAATGGGCTTCCTCCGCAGAGTGGCCGGGCGCACCCTTAGGGATAGGGTGAGGAGCTCGGTCACACGGGAGGAGCTCGGAGTAGAGCCGCTGCTCCTACACGTTGAGAGGAACCAGCTGAGGTGGCTCAGGCATCTGCTCAGGATGCCTCCTGGACGCCTCCCTAGGGAGGTGTTCTGGGCATGTCCCACCGGGAGGAGGCCCCGGGGAAGACCCAGGACACGCTGGAGGGACTATGTCTCTCAGCTGGCCTGGGAACGCCTTGGGGTCCCACCGGAGGAGCTGGAGGACGTGTCCGGGGTGAGGGAAGTCTGGGAGTCCCTGCTTAGACTGCTGCCCCCGCGACCCGGCCCCGGATAAGCGGAAGAAAATGGATGGATGGATGGATGGGTCCACATCTCCATGGAGACAAGCAAATTGCAGACCGCCCACCAGAAAAGTTGCATAGTGCATTTTTAGAAACTCAATGGAACTGAATTATTATACACATATTCATACACAATAATAGTCTCTCTTTAAGCTATTTCATCATTTTGGTTTAAAACAGGAGTCTCAAACTTGCAGCCCGGGGGCCAATTTCGGCCCACGAGACAATATTTTGTGGCCCGCAGGACAATATGAAAGTTTAATATTAGTGTGGCATTACCATATTGCGTGTAGAAGGTTCGCACAAAAGATTCAACAAATAACGATGTATATCCATAAAATCCACAAGAATTGGCATATTTCCTCATGTATGTTAAAATCATCTCAAAAGTCATCGCTGTTTTCAACAAAACTTTTTTTGTGGAATAGCTGATGCGGCCCAGCTACAACCAGACTCTGCGTCCTACAACCCAAAGCTAATCTGAGACCCCTGGTTTAAATGGAAAGGTAACATGGTGCATGACAAAATGAAGCATGACAAAAATGGAAAAAAAACCAAATGCACAATCATATTACAGCTTAAACGGTAAATAAAATATCCGGTTGAAAACTGATTCCATTGTGTAATGTTGTTTCTCATACTAAATGTCATAAGTAAATGTGGCCCTATACATTATCCAGATCAGAAGTGAGGAGGAGGCCTGACGTCAGTAGCCTGGAGAGGGCAATCTGACATCTCCACTCCCACTGTCTGTCAGTCTGTCGGGCCCAATGATGTATGGATGCAGCGCGGCACCACTCAACCAGCAGAGCAGTCCATCGAGCTCGCAGAGGAGGGCCTGGGCAGACAATAGGAGACTGTGACCCTTGTTATGGAATGACAAAACTCCACTCAGGAGAAAGGGAGACTAGAGGGGGAGGGGCTGTTTTATTCAACGTCAGCTCGGCATCAGTCATCAGCAATGGCATTTGAACTGAAGTGGGTCGAGTATTGTTGTTACTCTGGAATATATCAAGTAGCGGTTTTGAGATAACACCATGGTTCTGTTTAGAAACTGGTGAAAAACGAAAAACATAGCATTTTTTTTATTTAGAAAAAGGTGTATTATGTAACTTTTGTAGTGGGGGTCACCTGGTTTCCTTAAATATTGTCAAGCAGACATATTGTGCTTATGTCTCTTGTTATAATCTATGACATCTGTGGATTATGTTATAATTTGCACATTTTAAATCGCAAAATTCAACGTCATCACAACAAGAATTCTTCACTTCCGATGGTTAGCTGCACATCACACTAGCCAGTAGCAGATTTGTTTTCATTTATACCAAAATGACTACGTAACGCTGCCAAATCCTACACATATCACCGACTAAGAAAATAAAATTGGAGAACGAAGTACGGTGGAGGTGAAAACGGGGATTGACCGGCAATGTGGCGTCTTGAAAACAATTAAAACATACAGGAATCACTCAAAATACAACTTTAAGTGAGTAAATGATGAAGGGAAACGACTATAACATGATTAAAAGCTTTGAAAAGTCAATTTTGTATCATAGGTATAGGTATTTGTATCATAGGTTTAAAATGTTCACAATGTTACTTTTTTGATGAAGTATTTGACATTATTATGAGTATTTGCGCGTCTCCTTGGAAATGTCATAGCTTTGCCTGGTATGTTGCACAGTATGACATTAAAGTATCTCTATGGAGACTAGCAGGTGTCCACCAAATGAAGACAGAGGTGTCATATCTGTGGAGAGGCAAGCCTGTTCACAGTAATAATACATGTTTTTCAAGGCATTTGAGCAAATAAACATGCAATTGAATAAATATATGAGATGGCAAAAAAAAAAAAAAAAAAAAATGGCACAGTGCCTTTAAGAAAAGCATTTCAGAGTTTGTTTTAAATTGCACGGCATGTAGAAACATTGCTTCGACACAAACTTTGAAATACCATGTTTTATTTTTATTTAAGAATATACACAAACAACTTTATTTTCTGGTGGAATCTCATCGTACACCTGTCTACGGATCCCCCCAGGTAACACAGATAGCAATAAACAACAGAATTAATTATTTGGTATGCGGCATGAAAAGCAGGCTGCAGCCCTTGAACCAAGGTGATATCTCGGCACAGGCGTATATATGTGAGAAGACGGCACCCCACATCCTCTGTTCTGACGCCCGCGGGTGCTCCTCTCTCGCGCCTCTATATCTGCTGCTTATTATTTGGCTGAATGAGCTGGAGCCGGGCTCACGGGGCACACATCTGACATAATGACTGATTACGCTGTTGTGGCTCCCCTCCACAATATCCCACAGTCCCCACTATGGCTGCGTGCCGGATCGGCATCACCAGACCGGAGACGAGAAATGAGAGGGGGGTGCTAGCTAACCTTACCTAACCTTACGTAACAAGCCACAGACACAGGGGATTATCAACACACATTTTTCCTTTAAAGAATGTCAGGATGCAGTTGGCTGTGGTCTGATCAGATTGCTAATTTGGTGAGTTTGTTACATCGTGAATCACTGCGTTTTTGTATTATGCAACTGCAACACAGACCCTTTTCCACACCCACTCCAGTTGGCCTGTGTATTTAGCTACCTTCACACTTGTTTCACGAATCCTGTCTACAAAGTTGTCTTGCACTGCGCCTCAGACATCACTCCATTTAAATTTTCCCAGGATTGTGACGTCACAGGTAGAAATCCAGCCATCTCCTGTCATTACAATCATGAAAAACCGCATGATTATATTAGCACGTTGAGCCATGTTGCTTAATGGCTAGCCTTTGTTTGTTTTTTGTTTTTGCTGCCGGGTGATGCCGTGCTAACACCAAATCCATATGTGCGCTTTCAGTTGGCTACGTAGACCTGTCACGATAACAAATTTTGAAGCACAATACATCGCTACAGAGAAATATTGCAATAAACGATATTATTGAAACTACTTTACACCACTAATTAAGATTTAAACCATTTTTAAATAGGCTGTTTCAGTAGAAGACATGAGCTGCAACAAATAAGCAGCAAAATGTACAGCCGTGTCTTATCGTATTAAAACAAAAATACCCCAAATCTCCCCACTTTTGCAGAGAAAAAGTACCATAAACACTATAAATATTGAGGGCCAAGGCAAAGATCAAGGTAAAAGGTACTCAAGACCATGTTAAAATGCCAATAACAAAATAAATAGTGCATGACATGAGTCTCAGAACTTCACAGTTAGATTTAGTTTTGATTTATACATCTTAATTTAAATAATACGTATTTAGACATGGACTCACATGGTTGCATTCGATAACTTCTCGTGCAATAACCATTACGTGAGAGCAAAAACAATAAAACGTGAGGTAACCTACTGTAGACTCACCATTATAATTACACAGTTTGCAAATGAGTGCAATCAAAGTTAGTGGTTAATGTATTCTGCAGCTGTGTGTGTGTTTTATGAATGGGACTCGCAGCTGTATACAGGTGTGGGAGCAGTCTGACAAACACTACTGCTTGTGTCTATGGCCTGCTTTTCCAAACAACATAAGAAGTCATTCTGTCAGCACTTCTCAAACCGGGGCTCTCGGGCAGTCAATTAGGTTCAAGGTGAGACAGAAATGTGTTGTCGTTTAAACGTTTTTGCTCCGGCGGCTGATGCATCAATCCAGTCATCTCCGTGGCAGAGGTGACAAAGGCCTAGCAGAGGAGTTTGGATGAACTGCTACTCTCTGCTGTCGTCGTAATCACCTAAAATGTTTGTAGGGGAAACAGTGCTACGATGTGTGCTCTAGTAACAACAGTTAGAGTTACTTCAGAATAAACATACTTAAAGGTGCTATAATACACAAAATTGACTCTTGTGAGCGTCAGGATGTGTTATAATGCTCTTACTTTCTCAAAAACATACTTGAAGTTGTGTTTTGTTTGATTCACACGTTTAAGTAATCTTGCATTATTAGTCTGTCTATATTTCCATCGCTCAAAATGCTCTGTTCCACCTTGTGATGTCATCAAGTGCTATTTTTCAAGTTAACTACCTTTTACCTTTTACTTAGTAGAGATAGACAGTTCCAGGGCTGTAATTATCCAAACAATTTTAATGAAGGTGTATGGAGTTTTTGGAGCACAGTGGAGCACTTCCTGTATCACCACATGACATCACAAGGTGGAACAAAGTGTTTTCTTGTTTGAGAGAAGAAGAACTCAGCCTAAATATGCAGGATTTGTGTGTTAAACATGTGTGAATGAAACAAAACTCCAGGTCTGTTTGTGATGAGATCAGAAAAACTAATAATATGGAACCTTTAAAGTAGAAGTTATACCACTAATAATTTAAGTGAATATATTACAAATGAAGGTTGTAGTCTATAATGGATCAGACCTGGACGGCTGAGGGATTACACAGATATCTTGTAGTCTATAATGTTCTTAGCTAAAACTACGAAGACACTACCTTCCATATGAAAAACACTCTTGTTGTAGAAGTAAGAAGTGCTTCACAAAAATGGAATATTTTGGACATGGGACATGCAAAAATGCAAAAAAAAACCAAAAAAAAAACAACAACTTTGTTTCCAGATTATTAAATTGCATTTGTGGCACCAAACATTTATACACCTGTCCCTGTTTTTACTGCTTTAAATGAACTTATGTAGGTTTTATTTGTGTATTTTTTCTGTATTTTGAACAGGGCACCATGAAAAAGCAATTCTAAGTGCTCTCATTGGGTCTCCATAAATAAAGATTTAAAACATCAACATAACAACATCCTGCTACTCTCTCTGCCACTACAGCCAGTACTTCTAATATACTGCAACATCCAGCTCCACTAGACAATCCAAAAAACTGCAAAATGTTCCAAACGTACTGAAAAAGTATCTAGTTTATCTTCTATTCAAAGGGTAGAGTTGTCCACTGAGTCTAACCCCACCTACTTTCATATACATTTCAATTGCGCTCTATTGATTAGACAAATCAATGGATCTGGGCCACGAGGGTTGTGCTGAACGAAGCAATATATTTCCACAAGTAGTATATGAGCCATTCAATTATGACATGAAAATTAAAATTATACTGTACTATATTTGATGCATAGGCCACTGGAGGCTGGATTTCTACATTATTAAAATGAAGGCTGCTACTGCAAATCTACCTTCCCAATTCCCATATCGTTTCATGGCATTTTGAATGTCCCTGAGCACGATTCCACAGATATATAATATTCGAATCCAAGAAGGTAGATTTGCTTGGGTTGCTTAGTAAACCTGAACAAATTCTGAAGAAATGGTAGTATCAAAAAGGTTTTATTTCTACTTTGATTTTGCCTAATGGTTCTGCTTCAACAACTTTTTAGAGCGTTTAACCATAGTATATTGTATTTGGATCTTTAAATTGCTTATTTTCAAGACGCCATATTGCCGATCAACCCCCGTTTTCACCTCCACCAACGTACACCTACTGCCTTGCACTTACTTCAATCTTTGATTTTATTTTCTTAATCATTTCAGCAGCGTCATCCAGTCATTTTGGTACGAATACAAAAAAATCCGCTATTCGATATTGCGATCTGTCGTTATCCATCGTAGGTGCCGACAGCTACGCGGCTCTTTATTGGAAATCAGCAAACTTTTTTCTTTTATTAAGTCGTTTTAGATGGATATTGCGATTTAAAATGTCCAAATTACAACATAATGATCCACGGGTGTCATAGATTATAACTATAGAGCAAACGCAAGCACAATAGGTCCTGTAAATAATAAAGGAATCTTGTAAAGTATTTTTGGTACATTTTTTGCAATTCAGTTCACACAACCGAGATCCTCCATTGTGGTACCCAAAATTTATGGCCGTACCCTCTTTCGAACGAGAAACCCATCTTCATTTCTCTTCGCGAGCCAATTAGCGCCCCGATCAGGAGGTCCCACTGGTTGAGAGAGGCGTAAATACTAACCGCCATTTCCATTCATTTGTATGCGGCTGCAGGTGCACTAGCTCATTATGTATGCATGCGCCAACCTGCCTCCCAAACAGGCCATAAATTAACTTCTTTTAGAGCTCGGGCATTGGATCTCAGCTGAACTCACGCAACTCGAGAAGAAAAATAAAATAATAAATGATGTTAGACACACCAAATGCACCGTAGTGTAAAACGCGCATGGAAAGTGTATTCGATTTTACTGTGTTGTAAAGTTGTTGATGTAGTATGGCTAGGCGCTGGCTTGTCAGTTTGATAGGATTTGATACCTTTTAACACAAGCAACAGTGCTATAACGGTGCCCCCAGTCGCTTTAAATGCTAACTTGACATTTTTTGGAGCCGGAACTGCACTCTGGCTGGCCACATTGTTAAATTTACACCCGTTCTCTTAAACGTGCTAGGAAAATGTTACAGGAAACCGTTTTGGATCTTGTTCACAATAGCAATTAACCCAAAGGCCAGATTAAACCAATACTTTCTACCTGTGTAATGAAATGTTTTTACGCTTTGTGAACCAAAATTCCAGTTACTGTTCAGTAGCGGTAGTAAAAGTAGCGGGAGTAGTAGGTAGGCCGGTCGCGAGAATCCATTTTGAAGTGCGATATATTGCAAAAGTAAATATAGACAATGAATAATAGTAAAACCAAACCATAAATCAGAATTATCAACCAAAAAAGTAAGTAATTTGTTCATAATTTTAGTTCGTAATTCAACCTTGTTCAGCTCAAACTGTGCAAAAAAAATAACCAAAAACTTTCCACTACTACAAAGAAAAGGTACACATGATACTTGTACATAGTGACCCCCAAAAAATATTGTTCGAGCTTTCGTATATATAGAACAATAAGTCGATATAGTAATTATCGTGACAGGCGTCGTAGTAGAGCCATATTAGTAGTAGCAGTACTATCAGTTGTTCAAATATTGTAATAGTCGTAGTACTGCAGTAGTAGTATATAATTTCTGTAACTGGGCCTTACTATATCAACTTATCATTCAATATATGAAAGCTGGAACTATATATTTGAGGGCTAAATATTTACAATATATACAGTTTCTTTGTAAATGTGGGGAGATTTGGGGTATTTTTATTGTAATATTTGAGCTGTAAAAGACTTCACTGGCAAACTATTGGTTAATTCAACTTTTTTTAAATGTTTTACTGGGATTATCTTGCATTACTGTTATTGTGTCAGTGGCATAAAGTAGTTTCAAGATTATCGTTTTTCGTAGTATATCTCTGTAGCAAGATACTGCGTTTTAAAAGCCGTTAACGCGACAGGCCTAACTAAAAACTGATTCCCACTTCATCATCGGTTTAATACCAGTGGTGTTCATAAATATTCCACACAACAGGACCCATAGAGAGTTTGCATACAAATTTCTTTTTCCGAGTCTTTGTCATTCTGCCCACAGATGTGTTAAGTGTACACTGCGTCTGCTAAGTGTTTTGACCCCCCTAGGGACAAATGAACTAAATGTCAAAACCAGACGATGGAAGGGTGGTTTGCAGATAATTAAAAGTGCCATTTGAAAACATCTGAATTTTCTCCCTGCAAACTGTCACCGGTCATGCTTACATAAACATTCAGAGTAGCAGGCTCGGAGGCCTTTAATTAAAACTGAATGCATGAATAGAAATGACAAGTCAAAACACAGACCAATCTTATAGAAGCAGGCTTTGCATATGCCAACTCCAAACAAATGAAAGCATAACAAATGGAATGTTTCAGAACTTTAAATTGGGAAGTAAAACTGTACAAAAAAAGTATAAGAAGTATGCAAAAGTGTGTGATGGAGATGTATTTTAAAAGATTAAGACGTAAATGTGGTCTGGTAAAAACAAATTTTGATTCTCTACATATGGAGGTTAGTAGTTGTGGTAGTTGAAACGATATTAAAATGTGCTAAAGGAACATTTTAGTACTTGGTGTGGATTTTTACAAACATTTATATACACAATGGACCAACACAACATGATCTCGTGGCCTTATTGTTGATATACACCAAAACCATCCTCAAAACTATTCAGGAAACATCCAGCTTTGTCCCATTTATGTGCGTATACCTAAATGCATGTAGTACAGATTAGTATAGAGACATCCACATCTGGTATTGACAACTCCAGTAATAATCCAGGTCAGAAAACAGCATATCAAACGAGTAATTCCGACTATACTCCCATTACACAAATGACCAAAGAGCTCTACTCAGCACTGTACCGATGACCTCACCCCGTCCCGCTTCACAACAAGCCCCTGCAAATCCGCTGGAGGTTTCAAAACGGATCATCAACGCATCGCACATGGCTCCCGCTGCCAACTGTTGAAAATCGGGATCAGGAAAAGGGCTGGGGTTTTAATTTGATAATCCTAATTACGATAATAGCAAATAATGCACACTTAGGCACACCACAACTGGGAGTGCCAATTGGAGGGTTACAATGATGACAGTGTTGCTTCATCCAGGGCTCATCCTGACTCAGTTCACAGCACAAAGGCAATAATTCCCAAATGCTCCATGCCAAGTTATGCAATCATAAAATATGCCACGCCATTCATGTCCTCGGTTTAAAGATGTACAACGTAACCCCATGTTCTGCTCAATCGTTGGCCACCTGCTCATATTCATAGAGATGTTACCGCTTTGAGAGATCAGCAGAATGGCATTAAACTTATGTATCTCCATGGAAACAAAGTAATGCCATCAAGCTAACTTACAGGTCATATCTGAGCAGAGGCAACCCCGCTCAGACTGCATGGTTTTAATGGTATTTTCAGCAATGCAAACACCTGTAATTAAAACAATGAGATGTTTAATGCTGGAGAAGTTCGATGTCGTACTGTGGAACATTTCAGGCGAAGTAATATAAATAGAAACGTGCGTGGCAAACTCCTATCAGAAGTTACCAACGCACCTTGAATGCATCTCCAGAGTGAGGTGATCAGACATGTTTGTTCTAAGCCTGGATAAATGGGTTAGTGTTGGTTGCGTCACTGAAAGACAAGTTGAAAGGCAGATTAGTACAGTTGAGGAATTTGAATATATTTCATTTGTTTGATAAAATAAGGCAAGTGCAAGGTGAGTGCGCTTTTTAAATATATTGGAAAAGCAGTGTTGAATCATACGTATTAAGACTGAACAGTGCAGTGATCATTGAACTACCTCTGCACAGTGATGGATGAAATAAAAGTACAGATACAGGGGAAAAAACAGTACTCAAGTAAAAGTATCACATGCAAAGATCTACTTAAGTAAAAGTGTTAAAGTACCTGTTTAAAAATGTACTAAAAGAGTAAAAAGTAAAAGTATTTTGCTGATATTTTTAGAACTATTAAAGCATCAAATGTAGTGATTTTGATAAATAATTTAGCTGATTTTAAGTGATTAGGTCGATTTCTTATTTTTTCTAGCTGCTTTTGTGCGTCTGTGTATTTAGTTTAGTCAAAGTTGGGATATTATGATTTGAGATTTCAGCTGAACATATGAACCTTGCATTTCATTTAAAGAAAAGTACTTTTTGCTTTTCAGTCTAGATCTAAAATGTAGTGAAGTAGAAAGTACAGATACCTGCTCTCACATGTAATTAAGTAAAAGTAAAAAGTATCCAATATAAAATGTTCTTAAGTACAATTTTTAGGTATTTGTGCTTTACTTAAGTACTAAACTTTAACATTTGTATTTATATTCCACCAGTGCCATACCAAGGTCTTTTCTGTATTTTTAATTCAAGGCTGCAAATCCCATTTCATTCCTTTTTTTTTTTTTTTTTTTTGAAAGGTGTGGGGGGTTAAAACGTTAAATATTTAATTACAATACAGTAATTTAATTTGATATTCGTCCAACTGCTGGTGCAGAGTAAGTAAGTCTTTCCTATTGGATTTCACCATCAATCGTCACCACGGCAACACCTCCCTCTTGTCTGCAATGATTGACATTCCAATTGGGGATAGCGTGGATGGATGCCTTCCCAATCCTTATCAAGATTTAGCACAGGTACAGAGACTAATTCAATTTAATTAAAAGCTTTACTCGTATCTTTGGTTGAGCTTAAATTCAAAACAATCAAGTGTAAGGACAATAGGCTAATGGTTATATAGTTGTCTGGTGGAAGCAACTTAGCATTAGCGTCAAATTCGGTCTTTCTAGGATCAAGATTGTGGCTAGCAAATTCAATTCTACAAAATATCCACCAGTCAGTTTCAGTATTTGAAGTCACCAGTGCTCTGAAACACTTTTTCAACCCACTCCATGGAACATTAGATCACAGAAAGTCACTACCTCACATTAGCCTGGACGCTGTGTCGTTTATCAACCTAATGAAACAACCAACAACCAAAATAATTCAAACTGCTCCGACAAATTAGATTGGTCTGGGTGCATAATCATGTCCAAAAGGCTAAAACCAGTGTTAATCAATAGACCGGGCGATAGAGAGCAGCACAGGTGGTACCTAGTGAAAAAAACTGCGACACGTCAAGAGGGTCAAAGGGCACGCTAAACATGAGCTGAACATTAGTCCTAACAACACTTAGAAGAAAATATCCTGGTGAGAACACTAAATTACACCAAATCTGCTCGTACAATGGAACCAGGAACTCCTCATCACAACAAACAAGTGAAGGATTGGAGCCATTATATTGACTAGCTGAAATTAATACACGCTGGGTGCTGCTACACTGATTAAAGCAGAAACAATTATCTGTTATTTGCTGTGGACAAAAAATGTGCAGTTTAAAATATTTGATTGGTTCGTTAAAGGTCCTATATTACGCAAACTTGACTTCTCTTATGTTATGTTATGTTGTTACCGTCTGAAAAACATACGTGGAGTTGTGTTTTGTTTCATTCACGCATGTTTATTATTAGTTTTTCTACATCTCCAAAGCTCAAAATGGTCCGTTGCACCTTGTGATGTCATGAAGTGGTAGTTTTCAAATTAACAGCTACTTTTTTACCTTCAGTTCAGTAGAGTTTGGCAATTCCAGGCCTAAAATAATCCAAATGCCTCTAGTGAAAGTGTATGTAAGTGTATGTAAAGTAACTACCACTACCTGTATTACCACATGACATCACAAGGTGGTGGAGTTTTTTGCAGTTTGATAGAGAAACTCAGCCTAAATCTGCAGGGTTTGTGTAAATGAAACAAAACACAACTCCAGGTAGTTTTCTGATGAGGAAACATTATAACATAGATCAGAAAATAGCATAATACGGGCACTTTAAATGCTCTAGTTAAGACAAAGCAGGATAATGAAAGTGACAGATTTGTGTTAAAGTTAGAGCAGGGGGAACCACATATAAAAACAGAGACAAAGCCGAGGGCCGATTGAGGGCCATAGACTGGTCACTTCAAATCTGTGTTATTATTACAAGTTAGATTGAACCACTAGACCTGTATTCATGCTTACATCCTCAGTAGGACACACTAATAAGGCCATATTAAATATTTAAAGTAGATTTTCAGAAATGTACAATAAAAAGTACTGTTTCAGGTAATATAGTCCAATTCACCTGGAAGCTCGAGGGCCAAGAAAAATTGGTTTGAGGGCCGCATTTGGTCCCTGGGCCACAGTTTGGGCATGCTTGAGTTAGAGTTATCCTGCATAACTTCTCTATTCCTAGAAGGTTCCACAGTCTGGCATTAAATGTATCTCCCTATCTTAACTTAACCAAGCAGGAGACTTCCCCCGGGCCAAGTTACAGGTCAGTTCTGTGGAAGGTGAGACATATCCTTAGTAAAAATGCATGTTATTCAAAGCTGTTTTTAGCAATAAAACACTTATCAATGAATAAATACAATATGGATACGTTTAATGCCATGCTGTGGAACTTTCCAGGCAAAGCAGTAGCATCTCCCTGTAAAAGAGCAGGTGGCTGACCCTCCACCAGAGAAGTTTCACAGTGCACCCTTAAATTTGTAATATGCAAACTGGAATGATTGTCCTTAGAGCACCTTATACATTTCAAAGCAGTTTTTTTGCATCTCATCAAAAAACTTCTGCACTACATAGGGGTTATATTTGCATTTATAATCTACATTCCGGCACACACAGTACAACTCCTGACTTCCTCTCCTCCCGAGAAACTCCTGGGGACATTTGATTCTTTGTGACTAAACGCTGCTGTCAACCTGCTCTTTGTTTGTCTCAGTCTCATTTTGATTCAGCTCCTGGAGGAATCATAATCTGGGTTATAGCATCTGGTGTGGTACCTGACGGGATGGGACAGTAGTTTGTGAAAATAGCATAATTGTTTTATTGTTGTTCTTGTCTCAACAGACTTTACGGGGCATTGTCGTAAAAACGAAAAGTGCTACAAGTTGGACGGTTTTGGATTTTATAGATGAAAGATGGAGTGATACAAATAAGACTATTCGTTTATTTACAATGTTGAGACAGGCACACACGAGAACAGATGTGAAAATAAGATTGATCAAGATAATAATAATAATAATGATGATAATAAATGATTTCTAGACAGGAAAAACAAAAACATGAAATTTTAAAATATATTTTGTTTTTGTTTTTTTTGCTTTTTTTTAATGAAGGAGAAGCAGGGGGAGTGGGTCAATACAAAGACTATTTACCCTGAGTTAGAATAGACATTTTACTTTTCGATTTTTTACATTGCAAGATATTAACCATTGCCTTGGCGGAACTCTGATCAATTCCTGTTTTCTGCAAACACATCGATACCTTTTAATTTGCTTGGAGCCTTTATATCATCTTATCTTTGAAATAGTCTGACTCCATATTACCAAATAAAGGCCATGTGCCTCTGAGAAGCAAGAGGCAAGAAGCACAGGCGGCTCTCATTCAAAGCAATAGGACTTCTTAGTTACCTTCCTCAGTGATTTTGATGTTGAAAGACTGTCCTCACATCAAAGCGTTGCTGGCCCCTCAACTCTGAACATCTCTGTGTTAACACCATCTCCCTATCAGCCAAAAATCAGGGAATTTAAATACAGTAGACGTTTGCAATATGGATGGATAACGGCTCCATGGCTCCAAAACGCATCTTTCTATACCCTAAGCATCAAATGTATGAAACCAATGCGCATGGCCAGTACGATACAGAGACAGTGGCTTCTAAGGACACGCAGCAAATAGATAATTCCAAACCAGATCAAACGCAAAACAATGAATCCGAATCAAAACTTGAACTCCGATCGAGCCAAAATCCAAACTTCTCATTACCTCATTTCTCTCCGCTCCCCAAAAACATTAGCGCATTATTATCCAGCTCTCCCCCAACGAGCGCGTTAATTAGTCCAAACAGGAAATTGAAATTCTCACATTGGTTATCAATATTACGCGTTTGTGATCAGCGTCGATTGGCCGCTGCCGCTTCTCCGAGTAATTAAACAGTGGAGTGTTTGTGCGTGCCAAGACATTACAGGAGGGAGAGCGCACATCAGCACGCTGCAGCAGGGATTAATAAAGAAAAAAGAAAGAAAAAAAGAAAGAAGAAAAGCTTTATTATTACATGGCACAGTGCGGATTGTGCGGAATGCGCGTAAAGAACGTGCGCAACGCTTACCTTGCTTTGGAAAATTCAACCTCCAGCAGCGAATGCGGGTAAAGCTGGCGTTCTTTCATTCACAAAGTGGCAATTTCTCTCAAAAACGTCCCTTTAGTAATTATCAGAACAGAACATTTTCCAAAACAGTTCGTACAAATCCTCGTCTAATCGCCTCCAGTTTACGCACGGCTCCTCCACAGAATTCACCGGCTTTTTTCTGTCGTATCCAACGGCACAGTGTCCCCTTTTTTTTTTTTTTACATCCCTTTACACACGTCCTCCGGTGCGCGTACGAACCAACTCTCCTCTCCAACAAGCGTGGATATCCGTGAGGTTTGTCAAAGGTGAGGCAATGGGGAGGGAAAATGCTCCGGGAAAAAAGAAGAAAAAAGTGTCCAAAAACTGCACGGTGTGAGCGGGTATGACAAGCCAATTGAGCGCACTGGCTGTCGTGCTCGTGGCTCGTACCGAGGCTTCTGAGAGCTGTGAAAGGTGAGAGGAAAAGCTCGGATGTGGACTGCCGTTGTCAGCGTGTACTCGGGCTCCACCTAGCTGCTGATAATGTAACAACACAGCAAAAAACCCCAAAGCGTTTACACCATGGACAAACACAGACACATTTTGCATTTGCTTTATGATTTCTTTGCACAAAATCAAAGCACATTCAGACACATTTGTAACAAGTTGGTCACATTTTGTCCCACAGAGGTTGGGGGCAGTAAAACTCTTTTTTTTGGATTTTCTCACAAGGTCTTACATTTTTGACTGAGGTTTTTATTCTGCACTTTTCTCCTTTAATGTTGATTTTATGATTGTTTGTGATTATTTATGTTTTGATTTGTTTTATTGTGATTTTAATGTGTTCTTATTCGATAAAGCACTTTAAATTACATTGTGCATGAATTGTGCTATTCAAATAAAGTTTATTTGTACAACACAATTCGTACACAAGGTAACCGGTCACACATAATCATCATAAAATTAACATTAAAATAGAAGAGTGCAGAATAAAACCCTTTCGGTCATATGCACAGCTAAACAGAACCATTTTGAGACTGGATTTAAACATTGTCAAAGTAGAGGCTGTTACGGCCCTAGGGCTTAAGTTCTTTTTTGTTGTTTGTATTTATACATTATGTTTCTTGTGTGTGTCCCTGAATCTTCCACTTTCCCCATAATCATGGCTGTTGGAGCCCTTTGATGTGATTGGGGGACTGTTTTCAAGCTTGGCCAATCCTGGGTCCCACCTTCAGCCGCCTCCCACTAATTTAAGAAGATTTGGGACACCTGTTTGGGGCCAGTTCTTGTGTCTCTTTTGTGGACAAGTCACTACAGAGGTAGTGACTTTGTGTTGTGGGACATTTCGTTCTCAGTGCTGACTGTTTGTCAAGATTGTGTTACATTATTGTGGCATGTGTGTTTTAGTTAACTTTTTTGTTTTTGTTTAAACCCTTGCAAGGTGCCATTTGTTTCAATATATTTAGTCCCTTTTTGTTTAGTTTAGCCTTACCATCCCTGCTAATTCAATTGCTTCTGACTTTACCTTTTTCCATCTTGGTTTTCTTTTGTTACTTCCCTGTCCCCACACGAGCTGGGTCATAACAGAGGCCAGTCTCTCATTTTCAGGAAGATTGTTCCTGGTTTTAGCTGCAGAAAACTGAAACACTGATTCCCCATATGTAGTCCTGACTCTGGGAACCAGCAGGAGGCCGGTCCTTGAAGTCCTCAGAGTGTGAGATGGTTCAAATGGTACTAACATGTACTTTGGTGCTGGTCCGTGGAGAGACTTGTACATAAGGACGCATGTGTGAAGTACTTCCTGGTTCTAGTCAGGACCCGAGCAGCAGTGTTCTGGATGTACTGTTCTGTCTTATCGCTCGTTTGGAGAGGCCAGTGAGCAGGACGTTACAGTAGTCTAACCTACTGGAGACAAATGCATGGATAAGTGTCTCCAAGTCTGGTTTTGGCACTATACCTTTGATTTTTGCAATGCTTTTTACATGGTAAAAAGCTGTAGATGTTATTGCCTAAAATATTTTCAATATTTTTCTTTTTAAAAAAAAAATTTAGCCTACCAAATTTATTTTCTGAATCTTAACTTGATGATTATTTTAGAAGTGTTCTTTGCTACGCTCCATCCAGCTCCCACACAAAACACACAAAATAGAAAATTATCAGCACATTTTGAATTTCATTTAAAACATCTGTGATTGTTTCAATGATTATGTGACTACTTTGAAGGTGTGTTTTAAAAAACAAAAAATTTCAGGACAAATAGTCTGAACAAGCCAAAGAATGTCAAATAACGTCCAGACACAGATTAAGGACATTATATATTATTATGACTACTATTAGGTAAAGTTAACACAGACAAACTTCCAGTGCCTGTAGGTGGAATAACCAGAACATTTGGATTTATAGAAGCTGAAAACATGTCCACTGTTAAATAATTTGACAGAAACCAAATTGACGACCGTGCCAGAGGATCTTATGTGTGGAGTTTGCATGTTCTCCCTGTGTCTGGGTGGGTTTCCTTTGAGCATTCTGGTTTCCCCCATCGACCCAAAACATCCACAATTGGTCAAATCCTTCCGAGCCGAGCATCAAGATCATGGAGATGGTTCCCCGGAGCTGCGCCCCAGCAGAATTGAAGAATGAGTCAAATGCAGAGGACAAATTTCCCTACGGGGATAATAAAGTGCACCTTAACCTCAAAACATTTTATTTTTAGTGGTCAGTATCTATCAAAACTGAGCACTACGAATGGTGATTACGAAGGTGCTTCCGCTTCATAATCTGCTGCCTTGTACGATCAACAGCTGCCTCAAACTGGGGAGAAACGCTAGCCGCCAGCAACTATATTGTTCACGCGGACAGAATTAGCATAATATTTTATGTAATGGCTGACCAATTTCAGAGCCTACTTGTGTAAACACCATCACAGTCTGTATAATTGTGTATGTGACGTGCTAATGCTAAATTTCCAGCTGCCAACAATGGATTTGCTAAATAAGGCGAGTTAAGCGCCGGAAACGCACTCATAATTGAACGCCATAAAGGAAGGCGGAGCAGTAAAAAGTCCTCTGTAGAGCCACTCGGCGAGCTGTTGTTTCAAACTGGTGCCAAGTGCAGAAGCTGTTGAGGAAGTGTGCTAAGCTTATGGGGACAGTTGTTGTGCGAAATGAATCCAATAATGTTGAAGCTCTTTGCCTCTTTATCCACTCGAGCGAACCCGGGAATAACCATGGCCCAGTGCTGACATGTAGCAGCGCTTTATGCTCTCACACACTACCATGTTAGTAAGACTCTCAAATATACTGTATTACTTGGGCTGCGACGATTAATTGGTCTAATCTTGACTAGTCCAGTACTAAAATCACTTGACTGTTTTAATAATCACAATAATCATATATGTATTTGGTCAAAACTACTTGCTGGGCAGTGGTGGAGCAGAACAAAGTAAAAGTAGTAAAGTGTTATACTTAAGTAAAAACAAAAAATCAGGTATCTGTGCTTTACTAAAGTCATTTTTACCTGGATTCTTTTAACTTTTACTTTACTACATTTGAGAGCAGGTATCTTTACTTTCTACTTCACTACATTTTTTAACAAAACTGAAACGAAAAAGTTGTTTTACTTAAGTAACAAAACTGAGTACTTCTTCCACCACTGGCTGCAGCTCTATACAATATATACAAGAAAAATAAATAAATAAATAAATAAAAATAAAAAATTGAAATGTGTTCATCTTGTTTCTTAGGATTTGTCTAACAGCTTTTTTTCCCCTTTTTTTTCATCTTGTTGTGTTATTAGTCTACCTCAAATGTTCCACAGTATGGCATTATACTGAGCTTGCATTTATTCAATTTCATGTTTTATTGTTCTAAAATTACCATGATTAAAATACCGTGCATTGTTCTTCTCCACAGATCTGACCTGTAACTTGGCAGCACTTGACGGTCTACATGGAGATAGATAACGCTATACTGTGGAACATTGTAGCCACGGCAACATCTTTCAAGACAAGCACGACGAGGCAAGTTCATTTGTATAGCATAATTTGTACACAAAGTGATTAAAAGTGCTTTACAGAATAAGAAAGACATTAAAATCACAATGCAATAAATCAAAACATAAATAATCATCATAAAATGTACTTTAAAAGAGAAGAGTGCAGAATAAAAACATTTCAGTCATACGCACGGCTGAACAGACCCGTTTTGAGCCTGGATTTAAACATTGTCAAAGTAGAGGCCTGTCTCACATCTTCAGGAAGACTGTTCCAGGTTTTAGCTGCATAAAAGTGGAACGCTGATTCCCCATGTTTAGTCTTGAGGCAGGTGGCAGCCCCTCTACAGAAAAATGACACCTTTTTAGCAAAGAATTGTGCATGTCTAGAGAATAAAATATGACTATATACAATGTGGATGACGACAAAACTAATGGGAAGAATAAGGAGTACAGTATTGCAAATTCAGAATTGTTGTTGCATTAGTGTTTTTGGTCAAATAAAATAGCTCTGGTAGATAAAAGATATGCACATTCGATAAAAAATACTTAGCTATGAGGGAGGTTGACATAAACTCTGAGGCGTCTGAGTTATTTTGCTAAAAATATCAGAATTATGGAATGCAATTATTACCTTTTTAGTGTGTATTTTTCTAGTCATTGTCCATGTGTTTTGACTCACAAAATGCTAGTGCAAAGTGAATTATGAACAATATTGCAGTTATATTGGGGTCTAATTGTGAATGTATTTTTTTCGCCGTTGTGATTGGTTGATTACTCTTAACAGGGCAGTCTCTTAACTTATATAAGGGGAGCAGAAGAAGCTGTCCTCATCCCCGAAGAAGGTCAGTGGGACCAAAACGTTGTACTAATAAAAGTGAACCAACAGTGACACACTGTGCGGGAGTCTTTTTAAAACCCTTTAGCCAAGTGCCTCTCCAAATACCAAAATTGTAAAAAAAAACCCAAAAAAACACAGGTCCCCACTGCAGTTCTTTGGAGCTCCTTAGTTTTTGTCTGAAGAAGGGCTTGACCTCGAAACGTCACACTGTGGTGCTATTAAAATGATTCAAAAATGTGGAGCTCGAAAGAACTGTGTGGATATGTTTTTTTGTTTTTTTTTTAACAAATATGTGTTATTTTTCCCAATACATATTTCGTGTCACCCTTGGTTATGCAAAAAAAAAACAAAAAAAAAACGTGTTTATTTACCTCTTAATAATCTTCCTCAATGTTTGTCAGATCTGAAACCAAATCAAGCCGAGCATTTTCACTTTTTGGTCAAGGTTGGTATAAAGTTCAGACCCACATCTTTTGAAACTGCTAATATAAATTTTTGAACTGAATATCAAATGAAATTCTGCCATGGCGGAGTGAAAATTTAAATTTGGCGTTTGTCCTTGAAGCTTACTTTTGGCTCCAGCGTGTCGTGATTGGGATGGTAAATCATGCCGGGAATGGGAGGACGAGTACCGACCACGGCTCACGGTGCTGCCTCCTCTTAAGATTACATCAGCAGCTTCAGACTTCAGAAACACTCCTACACGTTCCCACCCACTAAAATAGATGAGAGAACTTAACTTAGTAAATAGATTCATGCAAGTGTTTTTGTAAGAAACATCAATAGAAGTAGTAACATTAGCAGTACAGTAGTTGCATGGGCATAAATGGTACAGCCTTAAAGATGCACTATGTAACTTTCCTGGTATAGGGTCTGACACTTTCTTGTGTGCACGAAAAAGTTATTACTTTACCTTGAATCTTCCACTGTATGCCATTAAGCTAATCCATCTTACATGTGCCATTTTATCGCTAATAGAACTTTTAAAAATGCAATCTAACTTGGCATGTTGTGTCACGTGCTTGTTTCCATGGTGACAGCTTAATTTAATGCCACAATGTGTGATATTCTCAGTAAAGCAATAACATCTCCAGTTACAAGCAGGTGGTTGTTGTTGAGTTTGAATTTTAATATGTTTTTGCACATTTAAAACAGCTATTTGTGGTAAAAATTAGAAGTAGTAGTACCAGTAAAAATAGTACAGTAGTAGTAGTAGTATCAGTAGTAGTAGTAGTAGCAGTAGTAGTAGTAGTAGCAGTAGTAGAAATTCCATTTTGGTGCTTAAAATCAGCTCAGTCCTTGTCATCTTGGTCTACCTCTTCAGATGTATAATACTCCCTACAACGGAACCCAGATTGAGTTGCACTAGACTTGAATGGACAATACCATCCTAATGTCTTGTGGGTTCATGTCTCCGGGTCCTGGGTCCTGCACTGATGGTAACTAAACTACTCCAGCGTCATGCCTCTTCTCTTCAACTCCCGAACTACTTCAATTTATTCTACAACAGTATTAGCGGTCACAGTTATAAAGAAATATCTAATACCCCACTTATTAAGTTTCCAAGTGGCTGTCTAAACAATGTCTAATAAAATAGTCCCTGTGCTGTGTTTTGGGTCTAAGTTTCAGTCATTATGCTGATGAAGACGGCGCACAATCAAGCTTTAATAATACAGGACAACAATCCCCCTTTCACAGCGTATCCTTCCACTCTACATTCACTCAGGCTCTAATGAATGGACCTATAATGATTCTGACACAGACTTAAGAAATGCATGTATAATTCAATGGAGAGAAATTACATGCTGGATCGATGACCACTATGGGGTCTATTAGCGAGTGTGTGCGTGTGTGTGTGTGTGTGTGTGTGTGTGAAAGTGTTGGGCTATAAAGAATATTAAAAGCTCTTTTGTTGCTGACTGTGTTATTCTGTGTCTTCTCTGGCCTACAGTTGAATAAGGATTTTATTCAATAATGCTATCAAATGTAATCGTCAAACGTAATGAAAGGGACGCTGGTTGTCACTATTGCTTTGCCTGTGTAATGTACCGCAGTATGGCCTTAGACGCCGTGGAGACAAGCGGATAACGCAACATCAGGTCAGTTGCAGTCACTTGAAGTTACACGTTAGATCTGCAGAGAGGTCGACCTGCTCACAATAAGAGTGCATGAGCTTCAAGGTGGTTTAATGTCATACTATAGAAAATTACAAAGCAATAACATCTCCATGGAGACAGCAAGTGACTGACCATCCATCAGAAAATTACGCACTGCATGACTAAACCAATGAAGATTTTAAAGAGGGGATGTTCACCTATGTCATATGTGTCAAACTCAAGGCCCGTGGGCAAAATGTGGCCCACCATGTAATTTTATGTGGCCCACGACAAGGTAGATTAAAAGTTATGACTGCCTTAAAATGTCAGTTTATCAGGAGATGTGCATATATACAGTCATATTATTTACATTTATGGACATGCATATGCAATATTTGTAACCCGAATAAGTAATAAATACAGAACACTTAATGAACAAGTTAAAAAAGTTGTTTATTTTACATTACATCTGGCCCTTTGAGGGGAACCATTTTGCTGATGTGGCCCTCGGTGAAAATGGGCTTGACACCCCTGACCTATGTGACAATGCTCCCTCACCAAAACATGCCTGAAGTGATTTTATATGTCATCTATACATGTTTGCGTAATCTAGCGATCTCTCCCAGGCCCCGTTCGAACACTTCATATGGTTAGCACGTCCACGAGCCCATGAGCCCACGCCTCTTGTACACGGCTCATCCCACAAGCCCACGTAATCCATGCAACCCGACCCAACAATATACTACAACTTTACAAATCTGCTGCGATGTGCAGTAGTTTCATTAGCGGAATGCATGTTGATGCACCATAGCACGTCATAGAAGTGTAATATTATCTTTTTAAGTATTTGAATTGGGTTCATCCAAAAGCATTCTAACACTACAATGTAATAAGTGCAAGATTCAGCCAATAAGGGATTTTTTTTTTTCTGTATACAGTGGTATCGCAGGGGTTACGTTCTAAAAATAACCTGTAATAGGCAAAATCTGTGAAGTAGTCAGCTTTATTTTTTACAATTATTCTATATGTTTTGCAGCTGTAAAACCCCTCACCACACACTTTATACACTTTTCGCAGACAGGCATTAACATTTTCTGTCATTTCTCTCTTGTTTAAACACTCTCAAAGTTCAAAGTTCAAACCTTCGTAGGAGCCTTTGTCGGTGCAGAACGCTTCATCGACATTGTGGCTTTTGTTGGTGAAACATACAGCACTTCAGAGTCACACTGCGATCCAACATTTATGTAAATTTGGCTGGACGAGGCCGCGAACCATGAACCACGTTATAGAGAAGGACAACTGCACCACTTTTCTACAACTTCTAGTATTGCGGAGATTTTAGTAAGAGATCAAATGCAAAATGATAAAGTTACACATATATATTTCTCTTTTCCCAAAGATCTGTGCATTTCCAGACACTTTGAAACATGATCAGTAGAACGCATTAGAAGGCTACTGTTTCAGCCTACACAAAGACATTAAATGCTTGCAATTATCAGAGTATAGGCAAAAAGATAGGAGTAGTGTGGGAATCAGGAAGTCTCTGCCAGAAATGGGCTGTAATCCAATCAGGTCCTTGTAATGAACTAAAGCTAGAGAAAAGTCAATCAGGTCCCCTATTAAAACGACACTAATCAATATTTAACAGACGATCATGTGACCTCCTGAAATGGCAACGTGGTTATTAATATCGCCTGGAATATAGCGACGTTTTGCACTTTCGGATAAAGATATCTACTTCCTGAAAATGTTCTACCTACTGGTTTTGTACAAGGAGCTACCCATGAGTAAATGTGTGCTTAGTCAATGGATGGTTGTTATGCCTGTGTCCATATTAGTCTTGGCTGTAAAGTAGAACACGCAAACAAGCAACAAAAAAAACAAAAAAAATCTGACAGTTTCTCCCTTTTCCACTCTGTCACACTCACAGCAGCGCACTCACTTGTTCACCAATTAAAGCCATTTTCATAAACACGGGGATACGTAGAGTCATTTATCGCCATGACAGCCGCCTACGACAGGTGCAACAACACTTTAAAGTTTGAGGTGAAGAGAGTTGTCGAAAGTTGGACTCGAGCGTTTGCGAATGAGACGAAGGTGAAAGTTTGAGTGTTGTATTTTGAGATGGTACGGGACTGTGGTGGAACGTAACGAAGTACAAGGAGTAAGTCAGGAAATCTGTGCTTTACTTGAGTACATTTGGATACAATGTAGATACTTTTTAATTTTACTTGACTATATTTGAGAGGAGGTATCTGTACTTTCTACTCCACTACATTTTTGAACTGGACTAAAAAGTCAGAGTATTTTTTATTATTGCCTGAGACCTGCTGAAAAGGCTCAGGAGTTTATTTTTTAACATGTTCATAGTTTGAGTAAATAAAAATAAACAATACAAATTCAGTTGTTTCTGTTGGACAAAACGCAGCACAAATCTTTTCTAAATCACTACGTTTGAAGATTTATTAGATCTCAAAATCTGTGTGAAATACTTTTACTTTTTACTCTTTAAGTACATTTTTAAACGGATACTTACTAAATAGGAATACTTTTACTTAAGTAGATTTTTTTCATGTGATACTTTTAATTGTTAGTACTATTTTGTTCTGGTATCTGTACTTTAACTTGAGTAACAAAAGTACTTCTTCCACCACTGATCTTAGACGTTGAGTGATTTTTGGTTAAGGCTCCAAAATGTAATTTTTCTACTATCTGTTTGTTTCCATAGACGCCATTGCTTTGCCTTGAATGTTCCTCAGTATGACATTAAACATTGCTGTGACCCCACCAGACCAAGTTACCGAAGAGATGCTCGTTGTTGGTCAGCTGATTTAAACAGGTTTTGTCACTATCTTCGTACGGAGGAGATAGCGACGTTCGGTGGAGGCAGGACGACAGCTCCTATAAACTATAAACCGAGACGAGGAGGCTTTTTTTACTCTCACACACCTGGGATACCGTCCTGAAGAAGTCGAACTGCAGATGGCGCTGTCGTCCTGCCTCCATCCATAGAATGACAGCGCCAAAACCTGTTTAAATCAGCTGACCGGACACATCACAGCAACATCACGTGACCACTCTGAGGAGGTGAAACTGTCTGGTATGAAAACAAACTAAACCTTGGTCTGAAAAAAGAATCTACTCAAATAATTTAATGTTAGACCAGATGAACCTCATTGGACAATAAATCCAATGCATTATGTAAGGATTAAACAACAAGGAGCAGCGCATTACACCGTTTTACCACAACGCACACAGTGACCGGGGTCGTCTCTTCAATAACTTGGTCTGGTGGGGTCACAGCAACGTTTAATGCCATACTGAGGAACATTTAAGGCAAAGCAATGGTATCGCTAGTGAGGCATTGGATTTTATAGCCTTTCAAGACACTAAAAGCACTATGCATTATTTATTCTAAACCAGGAGTCTCAAACTTGCGGCCCGGGGACCAATTGCGGCCCACGAGATGATATTTTGTGGCCAGCAAGGACAGTCCTAGAAAATCCTAGTTTTTTATTTAACAAAAATATATATTCAAAAGGTAAATGTATTAAAATCCTAGTAAAACAGCTTCAGAACTTGCACAAAATCTATCCTGTAACAGCTTAAAGAGATGGTATGCATAATCTTTTTGTTTTTGTTTTTGTCCTTGCGTTGTGTACTCCCATCACAAAAGTTTCAACAAATAACAACAATGTGTATCTATAAAATCCACAAGAACTGGTAGATTTCCTCATGTATGTTGAAAACAGTGATGACGTTTGAGAAGATTTTACCAAAGCCTCAACCAGACTCTGCCTCCTGTGGCCCCCGGATAATTTGAGTTTGAGACCCCTGTTCTAAATTATTATGCGCAGACTGATGGAAACCGCCGATCTGCGCTATAGAACCCAACTTACAAACATGTACGTAAAAGCAATGCATGTGCCCTAAAAATCCACGCATGTGAATACAACTAAAGCCCAAAGCGTTCATGAGAGATAGAAACAAATTAGAGCCGCAGAGAACAGTTTGAAGACCTATCCTCCCTTCACGGTTTGAAAAGTCACATACTCCGACTGTAATGTAAAACACTTGTGAGCTGTAAAAGAAATTCCCCAAAACTATGGCAACCGATGAATGCTATAATCTGCAGCGGTGTTCAAACTGTGAATGAGCGAACATTCAGAGCTCTTGACTCTTTGTGCATTCAAAGTGGGACAAAATGAACCAGCAGTCCTCCAGTCCACATTGTTCAAAGTTGGGCATTGATTTGAGCTGTCAGACCCACACGGCGCGGTGCAAGGGTGGAGGGTCATGTATCCAGGAGGAGAGGGTAGGTTAACCGTTCTAAAAGCTCTCAAAGTGATGCCGCCTGCAATTTCAGCATAGAGTAACATTACAAGAACTTGAAAAGGAAAATGGGGCCAATAAATTGTTAGTAATAAGCCACCGCACCGGGCCGGCAATCAGTGACCTATTGCAAAGAGCTGCCAACTCTCTTTCATTAAATGCAATTGCGTCTAAGCACCACACCTACTACTTCGGAAATTTTCAGAGTGAAGGACCAGAATTAACATTTTTATGACAGTATTCCATTGCCTTCCTTGCAAATGTGCTTTTTGGTGAGTTTAAGAGTAGGCAGATGAATTTGAAAAGCTTAAAAATAGTTTGGCAGTGGTGGAATGTAACGAAGTAAAAGTAGTAAAGTACAAATTTTAAAGTACATTTTGAAGTGGATGTTTTTTTACTTTTACTTCATTACATTTGAAAGCAGGTATCTGTACTTTCTACTCCACTACATTATGAACAGGACTGAAAAGTAAAAGTATTTTTTATTGTTGTTTGAGGCGTGCTGAAAAGTCTGAGGGGTTCATTTTTAACATGTTCATAGTTTGGGCAAAAAAAAAAAATACAAATTTAAAAAAAAGCTGCTGAGAAAAATACCTCATAAGGGCTCAAATTCTGCGTGAAATACTACTCTTAAAGTACATTTTTAAACGAGTACTTTAATACTTTTGCTTAAGTAGATTTTTTTTCACATGATACCTTTACTTTTAGTATTTTTTGCTCCAATATCTGTACTTTTTCTGGAGTAACAAAAGTGAGTACACTGGTCCCTTGTTTATGGGGGTTATGTTCTAACAATAATCCGCAGTAGGCGAAATCCGCAAAGTATCAGCTTTATTTTTTGCAATTATTCTATATGTTTTGCAGCTGTAAAACCCCTCACCACACACTTTATACACTTTTCTCACACAGGCATTAACATTTTCTCACATTTCTCTCTTGTTTAAACACTCTCAAAGTTCAAACCTTCATAGGCGCCATTGTCGGTGCAGAACGTTTCATCGACATTGTGGGTTTTGTCGGGGAGAAAACAAATTGCAAACATCCAGCACTTCAGAGTCACACTGTGATCCAACGTTTATGTAAATTTGTCTGAACACATTCTGTACTGTACAGGAGACACGGCACAGAGGAGACTGGTGGACAATGGTCTACAGTCCAACAGCCAATCAGGACGCAGAACACAATGCACGTTCATACACTGTAAAAAAAAAAAAAAAGCATGCAAAATTGTACTAAAAAAATCAGCGAAACAGCGAGACCACAAAAGGTAAGAGTAAGAGTAAGATATGCCTTTATTAGTCCCACAGTGGGGAAATTCCAGTATTGCACCGCACAGTTAAAGAACAGAAGGAAAATGGTACATGCAATAAAACAAGATAATAGATAAATAGTTTAAAATAATTTAAAAAATATACTTAAAAATAAACTAAAAATAGGTGAACCGCGATATAGCGAGGGACCATTGTAATTCTTCTTCCACTGCTGTATGGTCTGATTCAGTGATCATTTCTGCAGTATTAAACACCTTTTCAATTTATCCAGGCATGGAACGGACACAAAATGTACATCGCCTTGTATTTCCAACTTTTTTAATCTGTCTGTCAGTAAAATAACCACCTATTTTTTTTGCTAAAGTCTAACTAGCATTCATGTCGCATTCATCCTAAGCACAACAATCTAGGTCAAGACAGTCATAAATACCTCGAAAAACATGCATTCTTACAGTGTGGGGGCTCGCCTCTCCACAGACCTGACCTGTTCATCAATCTAATGGTGCAACCTGCTTTTCTACATGGAGATTAATACATTTACTGTGAAACATTTTGGGCAAAGCAAAGCAAGAGCCAGACCCTCCACGAGAAAAGTGACAAACTGCACCTTCAGTATATTATTTTCAAGATGTGTATTATCTAAAAGAAAACACTTTTGAGTTTGGTTTACTAAAACGAGAAAAATTCAGCACTTCCCAGACGCTGATACCTCAAACAACAATAAAGAAAAAGACAATGCTGATGTTGTTTAAGATACAGTGAATCACCTGGCGTGTCTCCGTTATGACTACAGCTCGATCTCCCGCTCACTATAACAATACAAACACTCAGATGTGCTTTTTACTCCAGTCTTTTCTGATTCAGTCTTTTGTCTTTTCCGGCATCAGGCTGAGTCAGACCTCCCACATAAAGGTGCGTTATTGTCACAGTAAGAGCATAGTGACTGGGCGGATGATGGAAAGAGGGGAGTGAAGATTAAAACTGCTGAGAAAGGACTGAAAAGTTTTGAAAATAATACTTGTTTGAATAAGATAATGAAATAACAACGTGTACACTGGTAGTTGTAGTGCAGTTTTCTCACTGGGGGTACATCCACACTTGTTCTGGTTTGGTTCTTGTACGAGCCGAGTTTAGTCCTGATATAGACTTGGTTTGGTTTTGTCATAGTCTGGGTTGAATCCTGGTCTAGAACAGGTTTAGCCCCGGGATTAGTTCCTGTTTTTTTGTGTTTTTTTGTGCGAATTCACCATAAAACCTCGATAGTTTGGTCCCGTCATTCACTGATATCGCATACTATTGTTTTGCCTTCGAGATACACGCCTCCTTAATGAATCGGGTAATTTACAATAGCGTGGTCAGTCAAATATTAGCTACTCGGGATGCATTTTGTAGGCATACCTTTTAAACGTCTGAGAATGAAGTATTGCAGAGGAGTTGAGACAGCTCTGACGCGTACTTACAACGGGAGAGTGGGAGTGTACTGTTTTTGTGTAGCCTCCTCATATCTCATCATGACGCTGCACAAAGACACATTCAGTACAGAACGAGATATCCTGCAACGCCAACCGAAGCTACCCTTTAAAAGGAGTTAGAAGTTCACTCTAATCTGTTTCTGAGTTTGATTTGGGCGTCTCAAAAGTACATTCGAAGTACAGCCCAGTTCAGTTGTTGCCCAATTGATAGACCTACTTTGTATCTACCTTTTGGTTTTTACTCCATGGTTAGTAGCTACTAATTAAGTGGAATTCTTGTCAAATAAAGACAAGGGAACTATTGACCTAGGCTAGACCATCTCCAAGCCCTGCCTATGCATTATTTAATTGAGTAAAATGCTATTGGTGCTATCACTATAAGAGCCAACGAGACTACTGCACAATTCTCCAAGTAGGTGTCCCACTTATGTCACTTACGCACACACAAGCAACATCTTAACACAGGCTATAAAGATGTCAGTACTGGGATGTCCTGCATATATGCTCATTATTTCACTGAAAACAGGCTATAAAAAAAACTTTCTTTGCAAAATATTATGAATAATACAAAGCAAACTTTAATTTTGCAAGTTCAGCTCAAGTCCTGCTTCATCTTGTTACAGTATTGTCCCAAGTTGTCCTATGAACGTGTCCACATTTGAACTGTAAATGGATGCGTGTTAGTCCTGGACATATCTGCAGCCTGTCTGTCCATGGGAGTGGATTTCTCCTTCACTGTGGTTCTTCTCGAGGTTTCTCATTTTCTCACAGTTTTTTTGTTTTTTTTGTTTAGTTGTTCCTTGCCGGGAAGGAGCGTCTAAGGACAGGGGATGTTCTGGGACAGTTCTCCATTTGCTTGTTTTCTGCTGATTAATTTGCTTGTCTGTTTCTGTTTCATTGTTGATTTTCTAACTTTCTGTTGGATACATCAATTATCATGTTCAGTCTTAAGAGAAAACTGCTGTTGTGATTTTGGGCTTTACAAAAATACATTGAACTGAATTGACCTAGCACCAAAGTACATCTCCGACATGTCAGTGCCATTTGAACCATCTCACACTCTGAGGACTTCAGGGACTTAGAGTTAAGACTAAACATGGGGAATCAGTGTTTCAGTTTTATGCAGCAAAAACCTGAAGATGTGAGACAGGCCTCTACTTTGACAATGTTTAAATCCAGGCTCAAAACAGTTCTGTTTAGCTGTGCATATGACTGAAAGGTTTTTATTCTGCACTTTTTTCCTTTAATGTTAATCTTATGATGATTATTTGTGATTATTTATGTTTCGATTTGTTGTATTGTGATTTTAATGTCTTTCTTATTCTCTAAAGCACTTTGAAATACCATGTGTATGAATTGTGCTATACAAATAAACTTGCCTTGCTTGAATTGAATTTTCCTCGTAGATTTCACTTACACAAAAGCAACATTTTACCACAGGCTACAATATGTCAATACTGGGATGTCCTGCACATAGCCCATTATTTCACTGAAACAGGCTATAAAAAACTAAAAACATAATATTAAGTACAATACAAAGCAAACTTTAATTTTGCAAGTTCAGCTCCTGCTGCATCTAGTTGCAACACTGTCCCAAGTTGTCCTATTACTGTGTCCACATATGAACTCTATTTGTAAATGGATGTGCATTAGTCCTGGACACATCTGCAGCCTGTCAATCCATAGGAGTGGATCTCTCCTTCATTGTGGTTCTTCTTGAGGTTTTTTTTTTTTTTGAGTTTTTTTTTTTTTTTGAGTTTTTTGAGTTTTTTCTTTCCGAGGAGAAGGGTCTAAGAACAATGGAGGTTCTGGGATACTCCTCCATTTTCTTGTTTTCTGTTGATTAATTTGCTTGTCTGCTTCTCTTTCATTGTTGATTTTCTAACTTTCTATTGGTTAAATCAATTCTCATGTTCAGCCCTAAGAGGCAACTGCTGATTTTGGGCTTTACAAAAATAAATTGAATTGAATTCTCCTCGTAGGTGTCCCAATTATGCCACTTCTGCACACAGCAACATTTTAACACAGACCATAAAGATGTCAGTACTGGGATGTCCTGCATATATGCTCATTATTTCACTCAAACAGGCTATGAAAAAACTTTATTTGCAAAATATTAGTAACAATACAAAGCAAACTTTCATTTAGCGAGTTCTTCAGCTCCTATTTCATCTTGTTGGAACATTGTCCCAAGTTGTCCTATTACTGTGTCCACATGCGCCGGCCCCAGGTTTGGCACAGGCCAACCACCAAGCGGCGCTTCAGCCCCGGGTCTCCCTGAGCTGAGCACCGCTATCTGTGAAAATGTCCAGGGAGGATCGAGTTACACGACGCCCCATGTTTAAGCCCCGGTCAGAGAGCCGCTAACCAGCCAGAGGAGCGGGCGCGCAGGGGACACGCAGCGCTTGGACACCGGCAGACCTGACTCATGTAAGTTTTAGATGTTCCACACGAAGGAAATGTCTTTGTTTTGTGTTTAACTTGAGTATTGTTTGGTATTTTCAAACGGTAGATGCAAAAGAGATGAGAACATGCCCTGTCCCCTGCTATCGCCATTGCGTAAAGAACGGGCTTTTACGCACACAAATCCTCGTTATCCAGTCTTTAAGTTTCAGCTCCGTTCCTCGTGTTGTAAACGTGGGAAAAGTCGAACATTTTCAGCGCTTTTCGTGTGACAGTATCAAAGTGGTCGTCGACAGCAGCAGCCTGTTGCTTCTTGCTACATTATTGAGATGGGGGAGAGGAGACGCAGGAGCAGGAGGAGGAGGAGGAGTTGAGAGAAAAGCGGATTGTCCCGAGCGCTGTGGCGACTATTCAAAACAATGGCAAAGTATAGGGTGTATTTAGCATTCAATAGCACGTAGTCATTGGTAACTAACGGGTAATTATGAGATAGATACGCGCCGTGGCACAGTCGAGTCAGAAGAAAAGACTTTAATGTGATCTGGTTAAATGATATCATGGTTGTTTTGGATAGCCTAGCCTTAGCTTTCCGAGGTGGCTTGGTTCACATTGCTCCTGGTTTATAAGTAACGCACTGCTGTACTGCTCTAGTCTGTTATACGAATACACAAAACTGTAAACATGTACATGGCATATCTCTTGGTTGGAATGCGCATCGGACCTGGACTTATTGTTAGATCCAGCAAACTACAGCCTAGAACAATTTATACTATAACATATGCACTTACTGTAACAATTTATACTATAACATATGTACTTGCTGTAATCTGTATAGTTTCACAATGGAATTAGTTTATTATAAGTGATTTGTAACCATGGGATATGTAGAATGAGAATAGATAATGATCAGTGGTGGAAGAAGTACTCAACTGTGTTACTTAAGTGAAAGTACAGGTACTGGAGCAAAAAATACTCAAGTAAAACTAAATGTATAGCAAGAAAAATTGCTTAATAAAAGTATTAAAGTACCAGTGTAAAAATGTACTTAAACAGTAAAAAGTAAAAGTATTTTGTGCAGAATTTGACATAAAATAAAGATTCAAATGTAGTGATTTTGATAAAGTTTTGTGTTGGATTTTGTTCAACAGAGAAAGTTGAATTTGTGTTTTTTCCAAGCTGTTTTAATTTGTATATTTTTGTATGCTCAAGCTACGAGCGTGTTAAAAATAAACCCTCAGTCTTTTCAGCAGGTCTCAGACAATAATAAAAAATACTTTCACTTTTCAGTCCTGTTCAAAAATGAAAGTACTGATACCCGCTCTCAAATGTAGTGAAGGAAAAGTAAAAACTATCCACTGTAAAGTTTATTGAAGTAAAGTACAGATACCTGCACATTTTACTTAAGCACAGTACTTTACTACTTTTATTTTGTTTTGTTCCACCACTGGCACTGACCTGTATGAATGTACCAAAAGTGATAGTATTATGCCCAGAATTTAATTTAAAAATGAAATCTGTCCTCTGTATTTGACCCATCATGCAACCTGTCAAGAACCTGGAGACCCATGTCCACATTTGAACGAGGTTTAGTCAGGACTGCTGTAGCTGGAGAATCTTGCGCATGTTTTGAATTGAGGGGGAAAACCGGATTGCCCAAGTCTCATCCGGAACCGTCTTGCTCTAAGGCGAGAATGCTAGCTACCGGTAACACAATTTTGCAAACATAACTCCACTATAGGATGTATTTTAATGTATTTCCTGAGTTATGCCATGTCGTGTTCATAACATAAGACATTCCTCAAGTGGGAGTTGACAGTAACATTCTGGTTAAATATTAAAACCACAAATACCTCAATACATTTTCCATGAAGTGACTTGTAACTTTGTATGTAAAAAGTTACAGAAGGAATGTAGGAGGAACACATTAGTGATTAAATTCAACCTACTCATCTCCATTTCAGATGCTTTAGTGACACACATTTGCAAATAATTGTCTATCTAAAACATGTTGTACTTATCTTGCAGGGCTTAAACACAAGAAGACATGAGGATTACTATACCTGGGAACACACTGGACTGAACTGCTTCTCTGAAAATGATAGAAACAATGGGTAAGTACTTCAAAATGCCAGGATATTGGGAAAAAAAAGTACGATACACATCTTTACTTCTTCTCCATAAGCCTGACTGAATGTTTGCATATGTCCACACGTCATTTCTTCTCTATTGCCATGATACACATCACAGGGCACAAACACATGCTGTGCTTTTTGTATTTTATCGTTACATTGTGAATAAATCAGTTTTCTGGCTGGAGCTTTATCTTGTCAGTTGGACATCCATCTTTGCTGGCTCTGTATCTGGCTCCCGCTGTGAGTGTTCTCAACCAGTGGAAGAGGCCCTGGATGTAGCTCAAGGCTTGTGGGCTGCCAGTGTTGCCATATCTGATCATGTTGCCATATATTTTGATTGTTTGTTTGTCCCCATAGAGATGTATTTGTCCAGACTGCCATGCGCATCGCCAAATAGCCCCTTGTTTTCGCCTCTTTGTTTGGAACGGCAGTCTGTAGTCGCTCTCAAGGCAGGAGTGTGGAGTGGCAATAAAAACTGCAGATTAGACAGAGTTGTAAAATGTGAATGGAGAATTATCAAAATGGCTGTTCTTGCCTCACAGGGATTTATAAAGGAATTATTTTAGTGAAAGAAAAAAGAATAAAACCACAATTATATCCATGATTCCCGGAATGTTCACTGAAGAACTATTCAATTCCTTTATATAACGTTTGCGTAACAATGGGATTAGATGTTTGCAATAGATTAGACTGAAGCAATTAGTATTTGGAGTGTATAAAGAGATTTTTTTTTGGATAGGAAATTCCCTACTTGCACAAAACCTCAATTCCATCCATGGTGATAATTGGTAGTTTTCAGATTCTTGAATGTGATGCTGTCATACTCCCAGATGGGGGACATTGTACTTTGCCATGAAATACCCAAAAGATAAACGCACAAATGTTGAAACTGATGATTTTTATTAGCGACTGGAGCCAGGAAGTCAGTGAATTACAACAGAAATCTGCATTTTAACAATCTGTATTAAATAGTATTGGCCAATAGGATGTCGTGATATCACTTAAAACGCACCAATTAGAGATCGATGATATGTTTCTTTTTCATGTACGATGCAGATACCGATTGTTTAGAATCCAGAGGAACCTATAGCCGATAAGATCTGTCAGTATTTTGGCCCTATATGTGCTGCAGATTTGGATTATTGTCCCCAAATTCTGCAATTTAAATGTACTACAATCTACCCACAGCCCCATTTTATCACAAATCTTTAAAAGAGCTGTGTAATCACGTTTTGTATAGTTATCTTTTTGCACTAAAGTGGTCAAATAAAGGTATATGCATATTCTTTAAGCAGCAAGCGGGCAAAACAAAATATCGGACTGTGGTGGAAATTTAAAGCCGATAACGGATTTGATTAAAAGTGCAAATATCGGCCCGATCTATCTCAAGTAATAATTGCAGAAATATTTTATAAACTCTATTAGGGGTGAGCGATATGACCAAAAATAAATGAATATCACAGTTTTCTTGGTGCCAGATCACAATTTCAGTTAAATCAGGATCAGTTCACACTTTGCATTTTTCTATTGCCTTGTAAATAAAGTCATCTTCTTCTTCTGAAACTCCAAGCTTCACTGTGATTGGTTAAATCCAGCTGTCAGCCACTCAGAGCCCTGCAAATTAAAAAAACTGGAGAAGCGAGAGGGAAAAAGTGTCTGAATCTGAGCATAGAGCTGCGTCTGCCCAGCCCTAAACTCAATAATGCATCATTTCCACGGTGACACATATGGGCGCTATAAAATAATAATACTAATTGAGCGATCCTTCTGAAGTTTTCTTGCTAAGTTCTAACAGCTTATTAGAGCATAAGAGTCAAGCAGGTTACACAGGCATTTTGCAGCCTGAATAAGCTACATTTTAGCATTTTTTGGCATAAGCTTACACTATAGCGGCAGCCCGTTGAGAAAGCACCATGTTAAGGCTATGGGCTTGTTTACAGCCTTTGTCCAAACAGCACTTGTCAGCACATAAAAAGCGCTTTGGACCCTGTGCACGCCCTATTAGGTGTTAGTCACAGTTGGTGAGTTTTGAAAATTGCTTCATTTTTGTCCAGATGATGTTGAGTTGGCCCATCCTCACTAACAAGCCACCTCGGAGTAGTGCGATTGGGCAGCTTAGGCAGGGTCCAGCAGGCAGGGCCACTGTTCCTTTATCTTTTCCTTCCTCTTGATACCTATTTTGAGCTCCTATGTGGTTTACCAGCCATTGCTATTCTGAAAACGTATTGAGTTTTTGTGCGTTTGTGTGTTTTTCCTGTTCAATCCTGAAGCTATGTGATTTCAATATAGTAAGGTCTGTTGAATGCCAGCCAGCCTTGCCTAAGCCTACAGGTTGTAGTGTCTGGCGCACTTTACTTGTTTTTATTCACATACAAATCCACGTTAAACATAAACCTATGTCTTTCTGTTAGAGCGACCTATTGCAAATGTGCAGTTATGTTCTAAAATACGAATGTTTCACAATATTTATAACTGTATTATTAGGAAAAAATATGATAATTTATCCCTAATTGTTTGCCATTTTAAACCTGGATTCAAGAAAACTTTTATTAATTCCTAACTGAATTTGGAACTTTTTACTTTTTAATAGCTGTAATATGAAACTTTTCTGGAGATGGTGGTGGTAGAAAATTGAAACGCATTGGAAAACATGCATTATATGTGAGTTGCTTGTTGCTTAGTTCATTGCCATTCTGCGTAACTTTGCAGAAGGTACAATACAAAACACAATTTTGTAAACAGAAAGTACGTTCCTACTGCTGTATTGCTAATATTGCTTATGTAACTCACATATTTCTAAACCTTTAAACTGAAACATACATTTAAGTCTATAAATCTCCGTCAAAACACCTATTTGCATTCTTTCTTCTTGCCCAAGTACTGATCTGTCATCATCTCTCCCCCTTCCCCTCCCTCTTCCTCTTTCTCTCTCTCTGCACTGCATCTTCTGCCACTCCGATCTGCCGGGCGCTGTCACTGAAATATGTGGCGGCTGGTGCACAGATACCCAGCGTGCCTTGCAGGCGGTGGAGCGTCTCCAGGCCAAACTCAAAGAGCGGGGGGAGGTGCCCACCGAGGAGAAGCTGAGCCTGCTCAAGTCCGTGCTCCAGAGCCCCCTGTTCCACCAGATCCTCGCCCTGCAGAAGTCTGTGCAGCACCTCAAAGAACAGGTCAGACTCACTGTATGTGAACACTGCAAACTGGAGAGTCTGGGTACATTTAAATCACCTCAATTAACAATGTATTATTTTAAATGGAGTAGATTACGACTGTCTAGTATCTACTTTTGTCTAATGTAAGCAGATTTATATTGCTCAGTTGTTACTTTCATTATTTAAAGGGCCCATATTACACTGTTTTCTGATCTATGTTATAATGTTGTTTCCTCTTTAAAAAACATACCTGGAGTTCTGTTTCATTCACACATGTTTAACACACAAACCCTGCATATTTCGACTGAGTTCTTCTCTCAAACGGAAAACACTCTGTTCCACTTTGTGATGTCACGTGGTAATACAGGAAGTGTATTTAAACTCCATACACCTTCACTAGAATCATTTGGATTCAGCCCTGGAATTGCCAGTCTCTATTGAACTAAAGGTAAAAAGGTAGCTCTTAACTTTAAAACTACCACTTCATGACATCACAACGTGGAACACAGCATTTTGAGCTTTGGAGATGTAGACAGACTGATGACAAAGGATTACTCAAACATGTGAATCAAACAAACGCAAGTCCAGGTATGTTTTAATGAGGTAACAATATTATAACATGGCTTAAAACTCACAAGAGTCAGTTTTGCATAATGTAGGATCTTTAATCTTTAGTGTAACACGGTGTTTTTTAAAGTATAAAAAGTCTTGTTCCATCTACTTCATTTAATAGAAATGACTTGATTTAATGTTAATTTATGAAGAAATGTGGGTCAAGTCTTGGATTAAACATTTGATTTCATAGTTTTTTAACACAGGGGCTGGTTCTTTTTTAATCACTAAATATTTTGTCTTGATTTCGACATGCAGAAAACAAAAAAAAGCTTTAAGCCTTGTTATAACACTGTTACCTCATCAAAAATGCGCCTGGAGTTGTTTTGTTTCATTCACACATGTTTGAGTAATCCTTTATTATCAGTTTGTCCATATCACCAAACCTCAAAATGCTCTGTTCCACCCTGTGATGTCATCTAGTGATAGTTTTCAAGTTAGCTACATTTTATCTTTTGTTCAGTAGAGATGGGTAATTCCAGGGCTGAAATCATCAAAATGTTTCAAGTGAAGGTGTGTGGAGTTTAAAAGCACAGTGGAGCACTTCCTGCATTCCCACATGACATCACAAGGTGGATTGTTTTTAGTTTGAGAGAAGAACTCACCATAAATGTCTAGAACTTGTGTGTTAAACATGTGTGAATGAAACAAAACACAACTCCATGTTTGTGATGAGGAAACAACATAACATAAATCAGAAAACTGCAAATTAGTTACGCATTAGTCTAAACATAAGGAGACACTTTTAAAAGTCATGAACGGTGTGACAAAAAAGAGGAATTCAAATCTCTAAAACACCAAATTAGTGGAAAATGTGAGATTAAACCCTAAAATGCCAAAGATTCATTTTAAGGATATGTTTCTGAATAAGTTAATCTTCCTCTTCCACTCATATAAAAACTCCTAAATACATTTGTTTGCTGGAGATAGGCTTCCACACAGTGAAAGTTAGTTACAAAAATCAATGATGAGCTATTGATTTAAATGTTGGAGCAGCTCTGAAGCCAGCAGGCAGGACTTGTCTATTCTTTAAGTGCACCCATATAGACTGAAAACATCTTTAAAGACTTTGAAGATGCTCCGGGCTCATGTAGATTTTACACCTTCTGACTGCGGAACTGACAGCCTCCCCGAGAAGCGCCGTGGAGCCGGAGAAGTGAATTTTTTGTAAGAATTTCAGATTGCGTTGGGAACACAGCAGGTTGCTAGAAAAGGAATGAGATATTTGTTTTTCTTGAGTTCTGGCATTACTGAAGATTGTATTTATGTGGGTAGATCAATTAAACAGCAAACACATACCCAAGTGTAGTGTATTATTAATGACAAATCCTGAACTTGAGTAACTGTTCAGTTCTTGGTGATTTATAGTTTTTTCTTTCTAGTTTTAGACACAAACGTATCATTCCATTGTAGTTTTTTTTTTTTTCTACCATGGCTAAATAGCTGGCATGGTACAGCAAATAGAGACCCAAATGTATTACTAAAAGGCCTATACAGTGGTCCCTCGTTTATCTCGGGGGTTACGTTCTAAAAATAACCCGTAATAGGCGAATTCTGCAAAGTAGTCAATTATTGTATGTTTTAAGGCTTCTAAAACCCCTCCCCACGTATTTTATACATTTTTCTCACACAGGCATTAACATTTTCTCACATTTCTCTCTTGTTTAAACTCTCTCAAAGTTCAAACCTTCGTAGGCGCCTTTGTCGGTGCAGAACGTTTCATCGACATTGTGGGTTTTGTCGGGGAGAAAACTTGCAAACGTACAGCACTTCAGAGTCACACTGCGATCCAACATTTATGTAAACTTGTCTGAACACATTCTGTACTGTACAGGAGACACGGCACAGAGGAGATTGATGGAAAATGGTCTACAGTCCAACAGCCAATCAGGACGCAGAACACAATACACGTTCATACGATGTAAAAAAAGCTGCAAAATTGCACCAAAAAATCTGCGAAACATCACAAACGTACCTGGAGTTGTGTTTTGTTTCATTCACATGTTTAACACACAAACCCTGCATATTTCGGCTGAGTTCTTCTCACAAACAGAAAACACTCTGTTCCACCTTGTGATGTCATGTGGTAATACAGGAAGTGCTCCACTCTGTTTCTAAACTCCATACACCTTCGTTCGAATCATTTGGATAATTTCAGCCCTGGAATTCCCAGTCTCTACTGGATTAAAGCTAAAAGGTAGCTGTTAACTTGAAAACTACCACTTCATGACATCACAAGGTGGAACAGAGCATTTTGAGAATTGGAGATGTGGACAGAGTAATAAACCAGGATTACTCAAACATGTGTGAATGAAACAAAACACAACTCCAGGTATGTTTTGATGAGGTAACAGCATTATAACATGTCTTAAAGCTCACAAGAATCAATTTTGTGTAATATAATGACAATTTATGAGCTTAAGTAACATTATTTTTATATAATTCAATACTTGGTTTTATCTTGTTTTCCCCTTATATTCACACACAAACTTTTTTATTCCATTGCAGTTTTTCTACGCTGGCTAAATAGCTGTCACAGTCCACAATGCCCCACTATAAAATGGCCTTACGAGTGGAGATACTTGGTCTATGTCAGTTTGTTCCTCTTTCGGCCCCATTGAGACCTGAAGATTTGAGTGGAAGAAAAGTGCTCTTAAGTCGCAGTGGGAAGGGGCCACGGTGTATTTGAGAAATTGCGATGAAACTATGCTAGGTATGTCGGGGAGGCCGAGATGCTGAGGCTCCTTCTTTACCCCGGGTGGAATTTAGATTATAAAAAGGGAGTGCATTTTTGTGTGCCGGCGATTCATCATGTTTCAAAGAGGTGCATTCTGAAGCTGTGTTTGGTTTAGCGAAGGGAATATTGCTCAGTGTAAAAGTATGTTAGATTTAATGCTGTATAAACAGAGACACTGGAGAACTCCTATCAAACATAAATTATAATTACCTTTTTTTTAGTCTGCTTTCTCTCATAATCAGCACTTACACAAGCCAAACCAAACTAGCTCTAATTAGCAGTAGTAGCTATTGGATCAGAATACACAGGTTAACAAGTCCAGACAAAATTTGTAACCACCATTAAAGGTCCTATATTACGCAAAACTGACTCCTGTGAGATTTTAGCCATGTTATATTCTCATTACCTCCTCAAAAACAGACCTGGAGTTGTGTTTTGCTTCATTCACACATTTTTTATTATTAGTCTGTCTTCATCTCCAAAGCTCTGTTCCACCTTGTGATGTCATGAAGAGGTAGTTTTCAAGTTAACAGCTACCGTTTAATTTTACTTTTGTAGAGATTGACAATTCCAGGGCTGAAATCATCCAAATGATTCAAGGGAAAGTGTATCAAGTTTACACAGTGGAGCACTTCCTGTATTACAACATGACATCACAAGGTGGAACAGAGCGTTTTCAGTTTGAGAGAAGAATTTTACCTAAATATGCAGGGTTTGTGTTTTAAACATGTGTGAATGAAAGAAAACACAACTCCAGGTATGTTTGTGATGAGGAAACAACATTATAACATAGATCAGACAATAGTGTAGTGTGCGCCCTTTAAGTACAAATCCTTTACTAATTGTCCAACCAATGACCAGGTGTCATGCTTAATTTATTTATGTTTTCTTTTTGTTTTTTCTGCCCCTTAGTCCAACAAGTTGAACCATACTTTGGCACAGCAAAATATTTTCAGCTTCTTCATAAACATTAACTCCATAATTATTGAATAGAGGCAATCACTGAGACCTTAGCTCTACACATTTTATTTTTATTAAAATGGTTCAAATAGAGGGTGCTTTTACCTTCATAGTCTTACTCTAGAGCTCTATGGGAATTAGTTTTCCTGTCTAAGTGGTCTGCCTAATGCACTGTATGAGTGTTTTGTTATGTTTTGTGTAATATATGAAGATAAATGGAGAATAAATAATGCAACACTTTTGTACCACATCCAAAGACGCAGATGCCCTTCACTGTGAGCTCCATCAATTTGGAGAGGGTCGTGCATTGTGAGACAAGAGCCAGACACAAACACTCCATGTCCATGTGGCTCTGCTAGTTAGGCCTTGTCTAGCACGGGTTACTATGGCAACCAACGAGAAAGAGGCCGCTTCGACTGTGTGAAGTGGGGCAGAAACAATTTCTTAAATGTGCAAGAACCAAACTGGAACTTTAATCCTCTTAGCCTGGCCTTGGCTAACAAAGCTCATGCATGAGGACGGCAACTTAGCAGCATGCTACGCTAACTTAGCCCGAGCCATAGGGTTTTTCTGTACAGCGAGCAGTGCTAATGTGAGCTGTCAAATGAGGTGGTGTGTGTCAGTGCTAATTTGAATGTAGTTTTTGGGCAGTGCCATATATAGACAGACATTTTCAAAGCTGTCCAACCCGTGCTGTCAACTTTCTAATGCAAGTTCACAAGGACAGTTATAACAATGCCATATGCCAAATTGAGTGTTTATGAAACAGCAAGGCATTATCCTTGTCCTTTTAAATCCAATTCAGGCTGGTGTAAACATCGCACCCTCCGGCTAATGCAGTCAGAAAAATGTTTTATGTATAGTACTCTTCCAATCCATGCAATTCATCTGCCACATAACTAAAGTCAGCGTGCTAATTAAACCCAGAGTAAATTAGAGAATCCAGATGGCCAGTGATGCTTTCCCTCCACTGTGGTAGAAATATTGTATTTGCAGCCCTGTTATTGTAGGTAGTTGGAACATCAGCTAAGAGCCATTATCTCTGAAGGATTAGGCTGCTATCGATCCAGCTAATCATGGTGGGATAACACACTAGCTCGCACCCCAATGGTCGCTCCCAGACTATACACCGAATTAGCTGGTACTTCTAACTAATTGAAGTGGGAATAGTTGTTGCTTGGCATATTGATGAAATTTCAGGGTTGGAACGCTGGAAGTACAAGAAGAGCAATAGGATAAAAAGTATACATTGTAAACAAGCAAGCCAAGCGATATACAGTTTGTGCGTTTTCAAAGATACTTGGTCTAGTATCTCAAATACAGTATGTCAGTGATTGTTTTGTGTTCACTTCAACAGGAGAATGCCCCATCTACACGAGTGGGTGATTTTGGGGATCATGTTGCAGCGGTCAAACCCAATGGGGGGCACCTCTCCATTCCAGATCTCTCGTCCAGCATCAATGGCCGAGCGTCAGAAGAATTTGAACATATCATGCACTCCATGGCACAGGTATAATCATGTAGAAAGTAGCTTTTTTGACTTTTTCTTTTTTTATTTTATTTGTAAATTTTTTATTTATTTTTTTTCTAGCTTTTTATAATATTTAATAATCATGGTAGATTTTTTTTATTTATCTACATTAATATTAACTTGGGTTCACTGCAATTTTTCTTTTCTTTTTTCTTTTATTTATTTATTTATTTTTGTATGCTGGGGGTTCCACTACCTGCTAGCCTTGAATATTCCACAGCATGGCATTAAACTCGTATACCTTCAAAGTATCACGTCGCTGGTGTTTCTATCACTAGGAATGCCTTTGACTATATGAGTTTAATGGCGTACTGTGGAACATTCCAGGCAAAGTAATAAGATCTCCATGGACCGGAAAAGTTACATAGTGCACTTTTATAAATAAGAATAATAGAAAAACTGCTTATAGCACACAGCTTTTCCTCAAGACACTTCAAATAGAGTTCTTCAAAGCCTTTCCAGTAGCTTTGATGCGATACTATGAAAGACCAAAGAGTAATAGTGCGTGTGTCCAATGCAGGGTCGCTACATTTTGCACGTGGAGCTACAGAAGCCGGTGTCGGGAGGCCTTGGTTTTAGCGTGGTCGGCTTGAAGAGTGAGAACAGAGGAGAACTTGGGATCTTCATTCAGGAAATCCAACCAGGAAGTGTGGCCCACTGGTACGGATCAAAAGCTTGGCCGCTTCTCCGTTTCGTCCTTGACTCCTTGATTCCTTCTCGTTGTGAATTGTTGTGAATCCTAGCAAGCCATTTTTCATCTTTTCTCAGCGCTAGTAATGAAAAGACGTAATAAGATTTTTTGGGGAGTATTTAGTATAAAGGAACACGTATTATGCAAAGTTGACTTTTTTGAACCTTTAACCATGTTATACTGTTAAAACATTCCTAATATACTGTTGAAACATTCCTAATCCATTAATCCAAAGTAGTTTTTTCTGGGCACTCAAAAATGCTCAGTTCTATTTTAGGCTGTTTAGTTGCGTCATAAATAGAACTCTGGACTTTTCTTACACAATTTTTATGGCCATAAACCTTCACCAGACTCAGTCTATGGTCAACAAACATCACAGAAGGAAAACAAAAAATGCCAAAAAACCAACACGTTCTAAGTGTTAATTCCCATTGCTGACAGCAGAGGGAGCTCCAGCACCTAAACACGTCACTGGAAACGAAGGTGAAGTTTATAAAGTATTTTCCATTATGCAAATCTAATTTTAAGTTAGAAAATGTGAAATATTCATCCCAAGGTGACCAAAAGCATGTTTAAAAGAAGATTAAAGCTGCAAGAATGTATAGTATGTGTTGTTTAAACTATAACATATACAGGAAAAACAGGTAAATGAACTTACATGTCTGGGAGTATGGATTTTTTTTATTATTAATTAGAGACGATTGGGTGGAGATAAGAGGTAGGTGAAAAAGCACATTTTCTGAGCAGTCAAGCTTCAAATGGAGGATTACGCAAACAATCCATCAATAAATAGAACTTATATTGAGCCTATGGTGAGGGAACATTATTAAAACATGGTTAAAAGCTCACATTAGTCATTCTTACATAATGTTCTGTTTAAGGAATTAAGGAGTCAAAGAAATAGAAACCAGCATCAGATTTGAACTCCTGCCTGCCTTTGTTGTTGATCGTTGTTTCATGCAGCGATGGGAAACTCAGAGAAGCCGACCAGATTTTGGCCATAAATGGTCAGCCACTGGACCAGTCTGTGACCCACCAGCAGGCCATAGGGATCCTGCAGAGCGTGTCGGAGAGGGTGCAGCTCACTGTGGCCAGAGGACCTATACCCAGACTGACCAGTCCTGTGGTGTCCCGCACGCCATCCTCTGCCAGCACGCTGTCTGCCAAGTCGAGCGCGGTAAAATATGAGACATGATGCTAGCATAATCTAGTAGCATTTACTCTGAGAAGAAAATAATAAAAATACAAATAGAAATGAAGTACTGAAATGTTTAAAGACTTTTTGTGGAAATGCTGCTATATTGTAGGAACACAAAACCAGTGCTAACTCCACGTGGCGCTGTACTTGATGTATACTGTCTTACAAAACAAAAGTAGTTCATTTTAAACAGTTTGCAGTGGTCCAAACATATCCCTCACTTCTTAAGCATTCCTATTATTCACCACAATGAGTTTCTAAGCACTTTTCCCAGCTTTCAGTGCCCAGAGTGAAGTTTTGCTGTTACGATGATACTAATATAAACTAGCATGCTAACAGCACACAAACCTTTCTTCCTGATTGGTGGTCATTACAAATGCTTTATAGATAGATCACAGACTGTATAAAGAAGTGATCTTAGTGAGTGTAACGTCATCCATAGCGTTTGGCTCTTGTCAAATGAAGCTCATCGAGGCTTGTAGTTATAGGGGTGAATTTGGAATTGCGACCAAAAGTATCATAGCAACCAAAGAGCCAATCTGGGGTGAGGCTGTTGATTAGCTTAGCAACGCTGTCAATCAAACCTATTGCTAGAGCTAGAAGGAGCGACCTTGGGGAAAGAAGACGCCTGATTTGTCTGTTATTAATGTTCATATCTTGATTTACGGACAAAATAGCAAAATATAAACACCGGGACCATGTATTGCGGGTTAATATCAACATTTTAAGACCAAAATGACGCGCCTCACTGCAGCGATTACAGAGGGAGGGGTGACAATTTTCCAATGTAAAGTGATTTGGAGCCAGAGCCAAAGGAATGTGGAAGCTAGTGTGTTCGCTATGTCCATTTATAAATACAGTCTATGAATTAGATGCTTTTGGCCCTAAGAGCTGATTTTACAAGTCTAACAGGTACATCCCATTTAAAACAGCCAAAGTAGGATGTTTAATAAGTCAATACTTTTGCCTGACACCAGATCAAATGAGAAAAAATGCTAGAAAAACTAACTAGAACAAAAAAGTGCCAACAGTGCACTACGTTGCTCTTCCTGTCACCCTTGTTTTATGAATGTGTATAGATTATAGCTTGAAGCATTATAACCACTTAAATAGCTGACTTTAATAAAAGCATGTACAGTTTGTCCGAGGAGATACGCTGACGCTGCAGAGCTTTGGTCTGGTTCTCCTCAAAAGCATTTGTGACACAACTAATTAGCCTCTTTGTCTGTGTTGGGTCCCAGCTGCAGCATGTGGAGACCATTGAACTGGTCAATGATGGAACTGGCCTGGGCTTCGGGATCGTCGGAGGGAAGACTACTGGAGTTATTGTTAAAACTATCCTTCCTGGGGGTATAGCTGATCAGGTAAGATACTCAATGTTAAAAAACGCTAATGCAAAATGGCTCATTCAGAAAAAGGGCATTGTTGTATGTATTATGATTATTTTTTATGCGCTGTTAATTAAATTTTTATTGTGATTTATTACAATTATTGCTCAATTCAATTAACCAAAATGGTGCATTTCATAAATAAATGAGTAGAATGGGTAGGCATGTCACGATAACAAATATAGAAGCATATATAGCTACAGCGATATACTACAATAAATGATAATATTGAAACTACTTTATGCCTGTGACTGAATAAATGCCAGTATCATTAAAAGACAGGAGCAACAACAAATAAATGGCAGAATGATGCAATACTTAGCCATAGAAGTTACCTTTTCAACCCTCTGCAAGTCAAATCTTATCATATTACAACAGAACTAACAAAACTCTCCCCATTATTGCAAAGAAACACATGATACACATGATAAATACTGAGAACCAAAATATATGAGCTCTCATGTGTTGAACGATAAGTCAGTATAGTAATTATTCGGACAGGTCTAAGTGCGGGTGCTCTTTCTGCCCTTTTTAAATGGAATCAAAACACAAACTCTAATGTACTTACTTGCTTACAGTTCTTGAAATGGTTTTAACTCCAGGTCATACATGTTTTCAACAAATAAAAACTAGCTTTGTGAGAAGAGCAAGCCAATGGTCTTTTATTAAACAATGTCACACTTTACACTGAGCGAAATCTAAAATGATTATCTACACATGTGGTAGTTACCAGACAAAAACATATTTTTAAAAAGCAAAACAAAGAAAACAATGGGGCTAGCCAGGGTACGAATAGGTGTGAAATAACTCATTAGGGGCTTGAATGACTATGCTAAGTAGGATTCAGGCGCAGTGCACACTTAGAGTAGCACAATAGACTGTAGAAACTGTAAACAATATGTGTTTTTAGTTTTCAAGTAGATACAGGTCAATGTCAATCAGTAATCTAACCAGAACTGAATAAGCAGCGAAATGTCTTTACTCCTACAACGTTTTGTCCACTTGACAGATTTTATACTTTTCATTTGCTGTATTTTTAAACAGTTTTGTAACTCCAATAATCATGGACGTTTGTGCGTTCATCGACTTTTATCACTTTATAGGACGGCCGTCTACGCAGTGGGGATCACATTCTGCGTATTGGAGACACGGACCTGTTTGGCATGGGCAGTGAGCAGGTGGCCCAGGTCCTGAGGCAGTGCGGGAATAGGGTGAAGCTGGTTGTCACGAGGGGTCCGGCGGAGGAAAGCACAGCTGCAGTTATGCCCGTAGTGCTGCCCACTGTCAACGAGCAGCAGGTACAAGAAGACATTTTTCAAACTTGTAATAACAAAGTAACTTCAATTGCATATGTTCTACCATTTAATCGTGTTGTAATACAAACATTTGGTCACGGTGGTCACACTTTTATACAGCACTTGTCCACTTTCAAGGCACTCAAAGCACTTTACATCAAGGAACCATTCACCCGTTTACACACACATTCATACACCAGAGTACACAGACACTGGGGCTGTTGTTGTGTCCTTGCCCAAGGAATCGTACCGTCAATCTACGAATCAATGGACAAAAACTCGACCAACTGAGCTACTGTTGCTACTCAGTTTTAAAAAGCTTGCTCCTTTACTGATTTCGATTGCACACAACAGTGATAATGAAGAAACACTCTTCTTTTAGACAATGCAGTGTCATTTTAAACACAAAATAACATTAATCTCTTTGATATTACCATTTTCTTATAGTTGTGATAATGATCAAGATCTTTTCAGGAAAGTAAAACAATGTACCAATTATGCCGTTTTGTCAGTATTAATACCCATATCTGTCTATATCTATAATCTTTAGTTTTATAGTTGATTACAGCCATGGAGTAATATTAACTGAACAATAATAATGCTATGAAATGCTATGAATACTACAAATCACAAAATATATTAAACAGACACAATGCATTAGAGTATAGAAACAACGTCTAAGGTTGAACATCAATATACATCAATTAATTTATGGTCCAGTAAAACATTGCATTATTTTTTATTTGAAAATGACAATATATTTGATGATTTTCTGTAATGTGACTGACTAGTTATTTTCTTCCTCAGGGTTATGAGGAAGAAGAGTCAGACGCGTTTGTTGTTAGCCTTACAAAAAATGCCCAAGGACTCGGTATAACGATCGCCGGCTACGTTGGTGATAAAAATGCAGGTGATTATTCTGAATTTTTCCTATATCGTTGTATCAGATCTGCAGAATTTGTTTACTAAAGACAAAACCAAATGTTGTCATAGGCATGCAAAGTACTTTTCTATTGCCGAACGCATTACTCGCAATAATTTCTGAAATACACTGACTTTATAGAGCCATCTGGTATATTTGTCAAGAGCATAACCAAAGACAGCGCCGTAGATCAAGATGGACGAATTCACGTGGGAGACCAGATTATAGCTGTAAGTACCTCCATTATGCTCTTTGTGGTAAAATGAACAGTGGCTGTTTTATATTACCCATGTAATCATCACATTATTCATTCAATGGAGAAATAAAAAAAATGGATAACTCAGAATAATTTAAAATAGACTCTGTGGGTATTAATGTGTCTAGAATTAACATATTACTAGGCAATTAGATTTTTATTTCATTAGACAGTTAGACAATGTTAAACTCTGGGCTATTTTTCGCTTCATTGAAACGTGAGCTACACCATTTTGTTTTGTTCTGGGTTATTAATATGGATGCAGACGATAATGAAAATTCTAATGACTGCAATAATTATTTTTGTTTTATTCAGTAATTCAATTTTAGGATGCACTGTGTAACTTTTCTGTTTGCGAGTGCGTCATTTGCTTGTCTTTATGGAAATGCTATGACGACAGGAGTTTGTGGGTTACAGGTCAGATCTGTAGAGAGGTGACTCAGCCTGCAGTATAGTATATGTTTTAAAATTAAGTTTGTACAAAAAACGTCTGTTATATAAATATAAAACATTGCTGTACTGTATTGATTTTAATGCCATACCAAATTGCAGAGATTGCATTTTTTGGGAATGGAATATCCACTACAAATAACAAAATATCCGGTGTATTTATGGGAAGAAATGGTTTTCCCTGACGTTTAAATCTTTAGACTGTTGTGAAATGTCTGGGGTTCTTCAAGTAGTTTAGCAGTTCATATTTCAGTGTTCTTTCTATTACACCCCATAGAAATGTTTAAATGTTCAGTTCTCTGTGAACTGAATTTACAGTTTGAATCGCAGTCGCAATCAGTGGTGGATGAAGTACTGAAGTCATTTTTTTACTTAAGTAAAAGTACAGATACAGAGGTCAAAATTTACTCAAGTAAAAGTAAAAGTATCGAATGAAAAAATCTATTTAAGTAAAAGTATATAAGTAGGTGTTTATGTATAGAGTAAAAAGTAAAACTATTTCACACAAATCTTTTTCATTTCTCAAAGTGTTAAATGTAGTGATATTGATAAAAAAAAAAATATATATACACAACTTTGGTCAACAGTTGCTATACGACTTTATTTTTGTTTGCTCAAAGTTGAAGCTTGAACTCAAAAGCTTTAGTCAGAATGTTACCACAAACATGGTAAAAATAACCCCTCAAATCATATGAAAAGTACTTTTTACTTTTCAGTCCTTTTCAAAAATGTAATGAAGTTGAAAGTGCAGATACTGCTCTCAAATGCAGTGAAGTAAAAGTAAAAAGCATCCACTGTAAAACTGACTTAAGTAAAGTACAGATACCTAAAACTTCTGCCTAAGTACAATACTTTACTACTTTTACTTTGTTACATTCCACCACATCCTTACAAAACTGTGCAGCCCTAATCTCCATGGAGACAAGCCAAAAAGTTAAAAAGTGCATCTTTAAATTAGCTCACTGCCTTACCTCCAAAATTGCCATTCCTCTTAATCCCTGAGCTCATGCTGCGTTGCCCCCTGCAGGTAGACGGTGTAAACATTCAAGGATACACCAATCAGCAGGCAGTGGAAGTGCTGAGACACACAGGGCAGACGGTGCACCTTCAGCTCATCCGAAGAGGCTTTAGACCTGAGGAGATCCCCCCCGCGTTGGCTCCTAGTGTTGCCATCCTGTCCCCCGCCACCTCCGCCCCGCCCACAACCGGCCCACCCACTACCTGCTCCGCTATGAGGGAGTTCGAGCTGGAGAGGGACAGGGAAGAAGACTATGTTCAAGGTAAGAATCAGTGTAAAACAATTGCTGGTTGCTGGGCAGATGACGCCATAACATTCTATAGGCCATTAATAATTAATACACATGTGGGCAGCTAAATTAAAATGGTTAAAATGCAGAGTTTTGTTGTCATGCGGCGAGTTTTGAGCGTAGTCACTAATATAAATTTCAGTTTCAAGTTCAACATTTGTGAATTTGCCTTTTAAATACTTAAACAGGGTAAACAATAGGGAAAATCTTGTTCTTGCCCCACATCTGGTATAACATCCTCATTCTTGTATCTGAAACCCATCGATACAAAGCTGAAATGTGCTCAATGGTGTGGGTAAAGATTTCAGAATTGTTTAATGAAAAATGACATTAAATTAGGGCTGAGCTATATAACAAGAATGCCTCCCGATATTGATTTTAAGAACATAAAGCAGACAGACACAAAAAATAGTCCAATTTCTGCCAATATCTGAACTCTGCTCCAAACCATTCCATACTTTTACTTACGGATGATTGGCTGTAGACCCATTCGATTCAAACACCCAAGCATACTATTAGCAATTTAAAGTGCCCATATTTTATGATCTATGTTATTATGTTGGTTTCCTCAGTTGTATTTAGTTAGACACAAATCCTGCATATTTAGGCTGAGCCCTTCTGTCAAATAGAAAACACTCTGTTCCCCCTTGTGACGTCATGTGGTAATACAGGAAGTGGAGTGTTTTTAAACTCCATACGCCTTTGGTAGAATTATTTGGATAATTTCTGACCTGGAAAACTATGGCTACATGAGATTACAATGTGGAACAGGACATTTTGAGCTTTGACTAAACAAAACACAACTCTAGGTATGTTTTTGATGCGGTAACAACATTATAACATGGCTAAACGACCTTTAAATGATCGGACCTCGGTCAAAATTTGATTAATTGCCAAACCCTACATGAAAACATCAAAAATACAAATAACCACAGCCACAAAAACAAAAAGATACTGCAAATTCAAATTATAACTACTTACTAGCTACCATCTGTCAACATCATGGGGAAAACAGTTATTTTTACAAACAAATTTGAACAGAATTTATTATTGAATTAATAAAAACAACACAACTTTGACATGTTTGCTTTGCTTTGTAATATTTATATCGGAGTAGCAGGTTGAGAGATTCTGGCACTGATGTACTGACAGGAGCTGCAGGCTATTAGAGAGGCAAGAAACCAACACTCCTGAGTTATTTAGTGTCAGTAGTGATTGATTGAGCCAAATTATAATTAGATGTGACAAGGCGAAGTAAAGCAACACAGCATTAGCACTAGACTGTGAGCACAGGGCAGAGTCAATCTGACGAGGAGCCTGTCAAAAGATGACACTGAGGTCTTGCAGGAGTTTTAAAGGAGAAGAGGAATGTGAGAGCAGCCATGTAACCTCTCTCTAGTCACTATTATTGTGTCCTCGGGCAAAACACTTCACACTTCACACACCTTGCCTGTGTGAATTTGTTGTATGAAGGATCGGTGGTGGTTAGTGAGACCATCGGTGTAGAAAGGCAGCTACAATTTTTGTCAGTTTGCCCCAAAGCAGCTGTGACTACAAATGAAGCTTATCCTATAGCGCTAAGTATGGAGAATGAATACATAAAGGCATAGTAATCACTCTTCATACTGTTGTGTAACCCAAACTGCGGTAATTGTGCGTCAGATGTGCTTAATTTAGAGTCACATTTTCAGTTATTGGTTTGAATGGTGTGGCAATGGTTTAACCTTAATTCCTATATGGCATATTCCTGTTTTATACCTGGTTTGGATCTAGTGGTACTCGGCAAACGAAATATTTCCTTAGATAGTTCTTATTGTGAAAGGTCCACTGTAAAAAACTGCAATATATATCTGGAAAATTATTATTACTGCCCAGAATATGTCTACTTTTGCTACAACCATTACTACTTTTAACCAGACAAAAAATAGTAGCATTATTATATTATTATAGCATTATTTTTTGGTTTAGTTTTGGTCCTAATTGGCTCTGTGCACAATAAAGGGATGTTTGTGTCTTAGTGCTAACGCTATTGGTAATTTTGAGGTATAATAAATATTAAAACAGCATCAAAAACTGAGGTATTAAAAAAAATAAATTAAAATAAATACACAAATAATAATAATAATAATAATAATAATAATAATAATAATAATAATAATAATAATAATAATAATAATATGGGTAGTCTTTATTTTAATTAATTTGAATTTAATAGGCTGTTTATTTTATGTTTTCGGATTCTAATAAAAGTGATTCTTAGCTTTGAGATTATTAACAGTCAAATATGCTGAAATAATCTCGGAAACCATCATAACAAATGTAACTGCTCATGCAATTTATTGTTTAAAAAATACAGGCTCCTTGAATAGAAGAAAAGCCATTTGAATCTTTATCACTCATGTGTAGCGCTGCCGTGAAGGTGTCTTTTTTCCCCTTGCTTTGTACCGGTAGTGCATTTGTCAGCTGCCTGCTCCGATGCGCGCTCCTGTCTGTCTTAGCTTTCATTGTGTATGTTTACAGTGGCCCCCGATGAAAGGCAGTGCCATACAAAGCCTGAAGGATCTGATATCAGCAGACAGGCGGATCACCTAACACAAGACAATCATGGTAGGAGCCCGGGAGCCCTCCTTAAATACACAAGTACAGATAGTGGGCATGCATTTGGCTGATAAGAGCTACTGGGGTCGGGACCACTGGGACGCAGAGCCCGTGTGGACCCCTGTGTGATGCTTGAACCGTCGTCTATACAAAAACATGTCAGAAAGCTATGTATTACTGCATTGTGTATGTATTTATCATGGGTGAATGATGGTGAATGCTTATTAATAATGATGTTTTTTTGTTTGTTTTTATTGCAGGAATGAAACTGGCACCATTTGAAGAAGAAGAACTTGTCAAGAAGTGGCTGGAGATTCTGGGACCAAATAATGAAGTTGTTGTAAGTTTGTCAGACAATGCGAATACTGTATTTTCCGGATTACAAGTCGCACGTTTTTTTCTTTTCATAGTTTGGTCGGGGGTGCGATTTATACTCAGATGTGACTTATATGTGGAATATAAGTTGCATCTGAGTATATAATTTTACATCTTTGTTACGGTCACACTGACAACCTGACAACCGTGTTTTTTCTTAATTATTATGCATTTTTTGACCTTCCGGTGCGACTTATACTTTGGAAAATACGGTATTTATTTATTTTTACACTGTTATCTGTAGTATATGTAACAGCTGCATCTTAATAATTCAAATATTTCTTTTTGGATTTGAACTAAGACTATAATACGATAGAAAAAGCAGCATGCACTTTAGTTTGATATTTGTTATCCTCTTTATAACTCAATTATGGTAAGGATTTTCTATTTTAACGAGGCATTATGGAACTTTTCACTATGAGGGTCTGCCACGTGTTATTTTCCATGTTTTTAGCTTTGCCTGGAATGTTTCAAAGAATTACATTATCTAATCTGTCACCATGGAGACAAGCAGGTGAAGTTTCAGGTTAAATCTGTGAAGAGGCACTCACAGTAAGAATATTTTTCAAGATATTTTTTGAGCAATAAAAGCACCCATGATGAAATAAATGCAAGATCGCAATCATTTAAATGCCATACTAACTAACATTCCAGGCAAAGTGAGCACTGGCATCGCTATGAAGACAAGCAGGTAGCGGACCCTCCACAATGAAAGTTATATAGTGAACCTTTATGTGATCTAGCAGCTGTGTTTTGTCCTAAATGAGGCGTAATGTTCTTGTGTGTGGCAGGTGGCGCAAGTGGAGAAGTTCAGTGAGAGCAGTGGTCTTGGTATTAGTTTGGAGGTGAACAGCGGGCACCACTACATCCGCTCTGTGCTGCCCGAGGGACCTGTGGGTCGCTGTGGCAAACTGTACAGTGGAGATGAGCTGCTCGAGGTACAGGGGCAACGTCACTATTATCAGTATTGTGCTGTGATTGTGAATAGATTTACTATGTATGCTTAAAAAGTAGGGTTCTGTCTGCTTGATGAGGTCTAAACTACAGGTACAGGTACATCCAGAACTCTGCCACCCGCCTCCTCACCCACACCCGCTCCAGAAACCACATCATCCAATATAAAGTCCTCCATAATCTGGCTCCTCCGTATCTCGCTAACCTCTTCCATTGGCACTGTCCCACCCACCACCTCAGATTAGTCGATACCAACCTCCTCACTCCCCTCATCAAGACAAAGCACCGAATCCACAACCACAGCAATCAGGAACTCGGAGTCATCGCAGCGCTTCATATCACTACTAAAAACTCACCTGTTCAAACCTGCATTCCTCTAATGATTTCCACCATCGTCTTCAACTGTTTTCTTATTGTGTGTAAAGTGTTTTTGAGTGCTGTATATAAATCTGATCATTACAGCAATAAAAAACTGTATATTTTGTTTTTTTTACAGAGGACAGTCTAGGGACTATCTCATTATCATTTTGATCTGTTTATTGTGCGACCCTACTCCTGGTGATTCATATTGTCTAACTGGTTTAATACTCTGTGATAGGTCAACGGGATTTCTCTAATTGGTGAATCACACAAAGAAGTGGTGAGGATTCTGAAGGAGCTGCCATTGTGTGTGTACATGACGTGCTGCAGACCTGCTCCACATCTACAGACGGATATGGACTCCATCATACCAGAGCCTGAGGATTTGATCACTAAATTCCAGGTACGAGGCTAGAACATATTTATTTTTACGTTTTATCATTTTTATTTATGTGTTTATGTATTATTATTATTATTATTATTATTATTATTATTATTATTATTATTATTATTATTATTATTTATTTTTTTATTGTTTTTTTATTTTTTTATTTGTATTTGTTTTAATTAAATTAGGTGAAACATTATTTTTTTATAGTACATACAAAATTATACCTTGGGACCCAGATTTAAAAAAAAACAAAAAAACCTATCAAATACCTTATGTTTTAATGTACAGTATAAGCACCATGTATGTCAACATTTATTGAGACCAGAGGCTGTAGCCAACAACATTTGTGCTAGATATGAGACATCAAAAGCCCCTTGGAAATTGGTTTGATTTCTCCAGCCATGTCTGTGATACTCTACTAAAGCATTGCTATCTCTTTTACCTGCTGCCAGAAAACTGAGCCAAAACACAACTGCAGTCTAGCAAAATTGGGGTGTGTAAAAGTAAAAGCAAGCTTGATATTGAGATTTCGGACACCTTTTTTTCCAGAAACAAATCGACCTGAATAATGTATTAGGGGCTGAGGAAGCAGAAGTGAATGCAGTGGAAGTGACAGAAGATAATGTGGCAGAGGAAGCGATTGGATCTGCTCTGGCTATGTGGGAACTTGAGGTGCAGAATATTGAGCTGGAGAAGGGAGAGGGAGGACTGGGGTTCAGCATTTTGGACTATCAGGTGAGTATGCGCAAATGTTTGAGTTTAATATTTAAGTTCAGGCACCATGCACAAGTTCATTAATCGTAGAAAAGAAAAGATGAACCAAGATTTGAACCAAATATAACTATTGCTCCATCTGCAGTCCCCAGGCAGGTGAACAGAACTATAAAATATGTGAAGAAACTTTTTGTGAGCATAGAAATGGAAAACATTTGAGCTCTCCTGCATTTGTAGATTAAACATGCCTTGATAAAATTAAACATCTTATTTTTAAAGAGTAGTTACTGGGGTTTTAAATGATGTTGTAGTTCTGTGCTGTTCTGTCGTATAACTTAGATAAATGCAATTCTATAAAATACATCCAGGCCTTAGATGAGACGTTCACAACCTTCAATAACTCGTTGCTGCATATATTCCAAAAGAAGAAGAAGGAATCATAGATAAGACAATAAATAAATTGTAACAAAATGTAGATGATAAATGTAAACTTTTGTCATTTAAAAGTTTAATCTTATTATTGTCACATTTCTCACAGGACCCAATGGATCCCAGCAAGACTGTGATCGTAATCCGCTCCCTGGTCCCTGATGGGGTGGCTGAGCAGGACGGCAGGTTGTTGCCAGGAGACCGCCTCATGTATGTGAATGCCACTAATCTGGAAAATGCCAGTTTAGAGGATGCTGTTCAGGCTTTAAAGGGGGCTAAACTCGGCAAAGTCCAGATCGGCGTCTCCAAACCTCTACCTGTAAGTAACTTTAACAGTGTGTCTTGAGTTACAGATTAATTTACCTTCTCCTTAATCGACTTGAAGATCGTGCTGTCCCAATAACACATTTTGAAGTGTGTCATATTGATGAAGAAAATATAGAAAATAAACCATTATTTACTTACAGACATCCTAAAACAGGATTAGATTATTTGTCTAGCACAGGTTGTACACAAAGTAGTAAAATAAGATAAACCTATTTGTCCTGCGATGGGGGAGAGAATTGTAATGTTGCACTACAAAGTTCCAGAAGAAGAATAGAAATTGCAGTAGAATAGAAATATGCAATTAAAAATCACTGTTAAAGGTCCTGTGTAACGCAAAATTGATTCTTGTGAGCTTTAAGCCATGTTATAATGTAGTTTCCTCCTCAAAAACATACCAGAAGTTGTGTTTTGTTTCATTCACACATTTCTAAGTTACCTTTTATCATTACTCTGTCTGCGTCTCCAAAGCTCAAAACGCTCTGTTCCACCTTGTGATGTCATGAAGCGATAGTTTTCAAATTAACATCTACTTTTACCTTTTATTTCTGTAGAGATTGGCAATCCCACGACTAAAAGTATCCAAATGATTCTAGCGAAGGTGTACGGAGTTTAAAAACACAGTGTATTACCACATGACATCACAAAGTGTTTTCTATTTGAAAATAACACAATATCGACCTTTTAAAAGACATAACATTCAAAGTGCTTTACCGTAGTAGTTTGTATCTTTAATGAGTCAGACGTTATTTATTTTCAACCCTCTACAGCTCAAAATCTTATCGTAGAACAGAAAAATATCAACAAGTTCCTGGTTTGTACAAAGAAAAAGTACACATGATAAATACTGACCGCCAAAAAGTACTGTTCCATTTATTATTCACTGAAGTCAATATAGTAATTATCGCAAACGGCCAGCTTGAATATAATGTATGTATTTGTGCTACCCAGTGAGTCAGCGAGCCTTTTGAGTAATGCGACTTAGTACCCAGTCATGAGGTCTCAGCTTACACGCACTTGAATTTTTCATGCAGGGAAAAGAGCGGATGTCGGCTCTATGGTTTAGCATTCCACCCACTGTTCAACTGAAAGCAGGAGAGCTACCCAGAATGCACTGTGCCCTTTTGTTTCATATGATTATGTTATTGAATTTTGCAAAGTGCGCAGACCCACTTGTGCATTTAAATACAGAGGGGGGCACTTGTCAAAATAGTGTCTGGAATATGTCATGTTTGTCAATCTTAGTATATTTCATATATTTTCGTCTGCATTTTCCCCTCATATTGAATCCACCGTTGGATTACTCAGCAGGACCTTTTGGAGAGACAGGGTTAGCAGGATTATAGAGCTATAGAAAGGCTATGTGGATTTATCTATTTCCTCAGCAAGGCATCTATTTTGTGTATAGCCTCTCAGAATTGTACAAACACTCTGCTTTTTTTTGCATTTAGTGTGTCCTTGTGGATAGAAGTTTCATAATGTTGGTTTTGCAATTTAAAAAGCTATTTAAAATCTTATTCTTAGCTATATTTTTTGTTTTTGGACCCATGTTGCATTGTATCCTCATCAGTAGAGGTGCGTTTGGGTCAGCGGTGGAATGTAATGGAGTAAAAGTAGTACAAAAAGTACACATTTTGGGTATCTGTACTTTACTACATTTTAGAACAGGGCTGGAAAGTAAAAGTATTTTCTTATCATTGTCTGAGACCTGCTGAAAAGGCTGAGGGCTTTATTTTTAACACATTCGTAGGCAAGGCAAGTTTATTTGTACAGCACAATTCGTACACAAAGTAATTCAAAGTGCTTTACAGATTAATTTGAACAAACAAAACTTTACAAATAAAACTAGCTAGAAAAAAAAAAAATTGAGTGAGTTGTTTCTATTGAACGAAATTCAGCGCAATTCTTTATGAAAATTACTACATTTGAAACATTGTAAAATGTCAAAATGTGCGCATAATACTTTTACTTTTTACTCTTTAAGTACATTTTTAAACAGATGCCTACTTATCTGCTTATCTACTAATCTATTTAAGTAAATTAAGTTGATTTCTTCATCTCATATTTTAACTTTTTTATTTATTTATTTATTTTTTTGCTCCAGTATCTCTACTTTTACTTTTTTTAAAAATGTATTTATTAATTAATTATTATTATTTTTAAAATTATTATTATTATTATTATTATTATTATTGTTATTATTATTATTATTATTATTATTATTATTGTTATTATTATTATTATTATTATTATTATTATTATTATTATTATTATTATTTATTTTTACAAACTTCACTAGTTCTTCCACCACTGGTTTGGTTTCATGCTAGTAAAGTAATCCTGCATGTTCTATCAGTGCTCAAATAGGTTGCGTCATAATTAAAGATCATGTCATAATTTCAGATGTGGGGCAGGAGATTCATTTTAAAATGATATTGCCAAAACCCACAAATGCTGAACATCAATTTTATTTGTCAGGGATTCCCCAAACTTGCCATATTAATCTTCGTTCTTTCAGCTGACACGTTTTTGAGGTTGAATAATGGCACAGTTTTCTGAAGCTTTTGTGAGAAAAATCCCTTTTGTTTATTTATGCTGACAGAGAAGACATTGGACTTTGTGCTACTTCTTGCTTCATGTGCATGGGCTCAGCAATTAATTACAAAGATATTAACCATAAACCAGGTCTGATCTGCAAAATTACAGCCAAACAGCAAATTCAACTATTTACCATAATTCTGATATATATATTTTTTTATGTCATAACCTATTGCTTCCAATGAGAAGTACAGCAGTTTTGGGAATAGCAACCAACCATTTTTAGCTTTATGCAAACTACTTTACTTTTCAATGCACAAGCAAATGCAGTAGCACTCTCCGCTTGTGTCTTTTACATTTCATGCCAAACCTTAAAAATCATCAGCCTCTTCAATCTACATCTCTTTCTACTAATCCCATACTAACGTTTCTCCTCCTGATTTGGTCATAACTCATTGACATCATCAACCTGGAGGCACTGAAAGCTTCTCTCCACTTTCCCTAGGGAATATGTGGATATTCCCCCTCTCCATATCCATACGGTCATCAGCAAATTACATCATCATCATCAAGCGCCATCCATTCATTTGACTTCAACAGTATTTTGATTGAAGAAGGAGAGGAAGAAGGACTGGCTTCTGAGGGCATCCTTTACCGAGCAGAGCCTGCATTGGTTAGTTAGCGTCATGGGTGCACTGCATAACTAAGGAATCAACCAGGAAATAAGAGATATTGACATGAGATATTGTGTGATCTTGGTGCTGTTTGAGATTATAATTGGAAAGTGGATAAAAACACTTGATTACATGTACTTTTTCAGGTCTGTTTTTGTACTATAGATGGTCCAGATCTCATTTGTTATTTCTATATCCTGAAAAATGCTGGTAAATGTGTAGTACAGTGGTCCCTCGCTATATGTAGTGCAATTTTGCCTCCTTTTTTTTTTTTTTTTTTTTACAGCATATGAACGTGCATTGTGATTGGCTAAGGGACTGTAGACCATTGTCCATCAGTCTCCTCCGTGCCGTGTCTCCTGCACAGAAATTTACATAAATGTTGGATCGCAGTGTGACTCTGAAGTGCTGTATGTTTGCAAGATTTCTCCCCGACAAAACCCACAATGTCGATGAAACGTTCTGCACCGACAAATTTCAGAAACGCATTAGACTTAAAAGTGTTTCTGTGCACGGAGAGGCCGCCCATGCAGATACCGCTGTAGCAGAGGCATGTGAACAAATTTAAAGCAATGATCGAGGAAGAGGGATATAATATACGGAGTGTTTAAACAAGAGAGAAGTGTGAGAAAATGTTAACGCCTGTCTGAGAAAAGTGTATAAAGTGTGTGGTGAGGGGTTTTACAGCTGCAAAACATATAGAATAATTGTAAAAAATAAAGCTGATACTTCGCGGATTTCGACTATTGCACGTTATTTTTAGAACGTGACCCCCACGATAAACGAGGGACCACTGTAGTGTGTAAAAGAGAGAACACTGAACAATTATTTGAAAAAAATGTACCAGTTTATGTAGTTTTGATTTCGCTACCAAGGTAAAGGCTTGATTCTGATTTCAATGCCATATTTTGAAATGTATTACATAGATACATACGAGACAATTTTCCAGGAAATGTCCAAATTTGTTCGATTTATGTATTTTTCCAGTATCGATACCTGCTAAACCTGTTTTGATACTAGTTTTAGTGCTGAAAATTGTTTAGTATCCGCGTGTTGATTTCAATCCAGACTCTAGCTTTTTGAGTGAGGTATACTTCAAAGCTTGAACGTCTTTGTTTTGAATTAATTTGTAATACCCATGATTGCTGTCACAAAGTATGCATCTATTGTCTCAGATTGACACCAGTGAAGCGGATCTGCCTGATGAAAAAGCACTGGAGCATACTTACTCCTCTATCGACGATGACACTTTTCAAGCCTCCATGATGGCTCTCCATGGCAGCAGCTGTAACGTGGATCAAGACTTTCTACACGCATCTACACCTAAGGTAACTGTAATATCAGCGTAAATAGCACCGCAAATAGAAAGACGCATTATGCAAAACCGACTTTAATGAGCTTTTTAACCTTATTATAATGATATTCCCTCATCATTAACTGGGGTTCATACTTGTTTGAATAATGCTGTGTTGCATTCAAGACTTGAGTGCTCCAAAAATAGCAGTTTTCACCTATCCTCTATCCCCGTACACATCCATGTACTTAGTTGTGTTTATTAGAAAAATTTAAGAATCCAGGCTTCTAAAACGACACATAGCCACTTAGCCACTTTGCAAAAATAAAAAAAATAATTCCAATCTACTGCAGTCTACAGCTCCAAAGCTTAAATGCTGTGTTTCTCCTTGTGATGTCATGAACTGTTAGTTTTCAAGTTAACAGCTACTTTTTCCGGATTGTTCAGTAGAGATTCGCAATTCTAGGGCTGAAATGATCCAAATAATTCTAGCGAAGGTCTATGTAGGAACTCAGGTTAAATATGCAAGATCTGTGTGTTAAACATGTGCAAATGAAACAAAACACAACTCTATGTACATATATTTTTGATGAGGAAACAATATATTTCAACCTGGAGTGACTCAAACAGACACAAATAGAAAAGTATCAGGAAGCTTTATTGAATGAGCTATCTTTGATGCTCAGACCCCCGGAGATGTCTTCCCCTCGGGGTCTGGACACTGGAGGTGTTTGAGGTACGGCCGAGGAGAGTAGAGTAGAGGCAATGATGAGAGGATGAGAAGCTAAGGGGATGTTGCTGGGGAGGAAGCGGAGCACGACACAAACCGAATCAACCGTGCATCTGCAGCGAGGGTTTAAATCAGGCAGACTGAGCGCTGATTGGACAAAAAGGAGGTGTGGCGAGCAGCGGGAGGAGTAAAAGGAGTGAGGTGATGAAGGCTGAGGAGCAGTTAAACTCTGGAGAAGCAGTGAAGTATCTTGCAGGCTGAATTTGCAATAGTTCCATTATAACATTGAGTTGACTGAATGCTAAACAACTACAAAAAAAGCAGATTAAGTCTTCTTTAAAAGCTGATGCCCTCTGCTGAACTGAGCTATACAGCAGCTGGCCATTGCTATTGAATCTGCTGCTCAGAGCCAAAATGTCATGAGAAGTGTTTTAATTGAGTAAAAACAATAGTGAGTGTTTTATGAGGACTTCAGCCTTAGCCACCTCTTGTCCGCAGCCCACACTTTTATTCCCAAAGAAAAACAAACAACGAGGAACAAAGGGCATAAAAAGTGTTTTCATTTTGCCTTAAAGGTCACACTTACTCCCATTTACAGGATCACGCTAAAAAGTACGAATGGCGAAAGGGTGCCCAGTGAAGTAAATAAACAGGAAATATTTGATTTTAAACAATAAGGAGGTTGCAGAATGGATTTGCTGTACGTGTTTACATAGCGTTAAGCAGTTTAAAATATACAAAACGTGATTAAAAGTGTGTATTCATTCAACAAAATGGGAAGATGTAAAAGTCAGACATCTTATAGAAACATAGATCACTGCATAATTGAGGAAAGCTTATTCATGCATGCAAACAATTACTCAGTTGCGAGCTGTTAGCGAGAACTAAAATGTCATTTGACATTTAAAAAGCCCTGTAATGAGTTATAAGAAAATATTACATTCCGTATTTGTACCATAGACGGATAGCGCTTAAGACTAAATGGTCATTAAAGGTCTGGTATTACTCAAGATTGACTCTCGTGAGCATTAAAGTGTGTAAGAATGCTTTCACTTCATCAACATACCTGGAGTTTGTTTGAGTAATCCTTTTTTATTAGTCTGTCTACATCTCCAAACTTCAAAATGCTCTGTTCCACCTTGTGATGTCATGAAGCTGTAGTGTCCAACCTAACAGTGACCTTTGACCTTTTGTTCAGTTTAGAGATGGGCAATTCCAGGGCTGAAATCATCAAATGATTCTCGTGAAGGTGTGCGGAGTTTAAAAACACAGTAGAGCACTTCCTGTATTACCACATGATGACATCACAAGGTGGAACAGGGTGCTTTCTGTTTGAGAAGAACTCAGCCTAAATATGCAGAATTTGGCTGTTAAACATGTGTGAATGAAACAAAACACAACTCCAGGTCTGGTTGTGATGAGGAAGCAATATTAACTAATCTAATAACGTAGATCAAAAAATACCAGAATATGGGCCCTTTAAAGGAACATCTGATTTAAAGATACTTGAAGTTATTGCTATACATCTATCAATCTTTCATATATTCATAAAATAAAAATAAAAAATTGTGGCATTACTGAGTTGTCTCTACAGAGATAAATAAGTTCAACACTATTCCGGGAAAAGCTATAACATCTCCATAGCAGTAACATCTTCAGGTTTATTAGTGCACCTTTAATGGATTTGTTGGCATAGTAATGATGACTTACACTTGAATGAACTAAAATGCACGGTAATTGGTTTCCTGTTTTCCTATTTGCTTAAGTACTTACCCTAGTGCCATTTGCAAAATCAGTCTTCTCCTTATTATCTTATTATGTCCTCCATTTGCACTGGTTAAATAGCAACTCTCTATCGGCTACTTTTGATAGCCCTATAATGGAACAGAACCAGTGGTTTTTTTTTGTTTTTTTTGTGTAATAATGGGTGCCTCTGCTTTGTTTTCACTATAGCTTTCTGCTCACCTCGACTTGCTGGACCCACATTTTGTAACAACCGGTCTGGAAGATGAGATTCCACCTCCTCCTTTCTCCATGGAAAACACAAGCACATACAGTCCTCCAAGTTTACGAAGCAATATCCCGGATTTTAACTCCATCGTGACCAGTCCGGATCAGTACATGGCAACCCACAGCGGCAAAGACAAACCAGCGGATGGTTTGCACTCGTATAGTCCGTTTGCAGAAATGACTCAAAAGAGAAACAGTATTGATGAGGAGGGGTCTCTTCACTACACAGAGCCTCCTATGGCGTTTGCAGATATGGAGGATATGAAGATGTTGTTGAAGGTAAGAATAAGATGGAAAAACACTAGCGGGTAATTGTGTCGGTGCTGCATCGATGTTATATTTTTCCAGCGTAAAACATAATAAAAAACAAAATAAGAAGTAATCAACAGTGGGTTCTTCTTCTTGCTAATTCAAGGTCTGTGGTAGTGACAGTAGGAGGACTATGAGTAGTAGCAGTAGTAAGATTAGCAACAGTAATGGAACCAGCTAGGAGTGTGTACTTTGTGAAAATATGCAGTTTTAATACATTTTGGGGATTTTTTTTAGATTAAGTCAAATATCAAAAATTATAAGGAAGAATGATGTTTGACTTAATCTAAAAAAAATCCCCCAAATTTATCAAAACTGCATATTTTTACATGCACATTATTATGTTGAAAAAAAAAAAAAATCAAAACAAATACTAAAACTATGCTGAGGATGGAATTTATTTTACAAAGTACACACTCCTAGCTGGTTCCATTACTGCTACTGTTGGTACTTTTACTACTGCTACTACTCATAGTCCTCCTATTAACTACTGTCACTACCACAAACCCTGAAATAGACCTGCAACGATAACATATTTTGAAGCATGATATATATTGCTACAGAGAAATATTGCAATCAACCATAATACTGAAACTATTTTATGCCACTAATTAAGATGTAAATAATGTAAGATAATAAAATAAAAGATTATTGAAATAATAATCCCAGTAAACCATTTTTAAATCTCACTGTTGCATTAAAAGACATGAGCTACAACAAATAAATAGCAGAATATATCAATAATTGGCTTAAAAAAGGGACTTATTCACCTCTCTACAGCTCAAATCTTATCTTATTACAGCAAAAATACTCTAAATCTCCCCAGTTTTGCAAAAAAAAAACAAAACCCAAAAACTCGATAAATATTGAGGCTCCAAATATATAGTTCTACCTTTCATATACGATAAGTCGATATAGCAATTGACAGACCTACCCTGAAAACCCTATTACATGAAGTAAACAACACAACAATGGCTAAATCAACCGAAATACTATCTTTGTTGGAATCCTGTCTTTTAAAATATTAGATAAACACATTTTAAGCCTTTAATTGCACTACCCTTTCTCATGAGACCCTTGTGGTGTTATGAATTTGAGTTCACATATTTCTTTCTTTCATGAATAACTATATTTTTCTCCCAAGGACGAGGACACGGCTGAAAAAGAAACAGCAGATGATGAAGACAAGGAAGCACTGACCTCCGGGAGCCATTTTGAAAGGACCATCACGGTTGTCAAGGGCAATTCTAGCCTAGGTTTGTGTTAATCTATTTATTTCATTCTCTTTTTTATACAAGTGAGTTTTGGTCTGAAAATTGCATTGTTTTTAGTTTTGTGTCACATTTTATTGAATAGACTTTTCGGTTATGTTTTTGTTTTTTTGTTTTTCTGCTGTTTTTGAGTATTTATTTGCATTTCAAAACCTGCTCTAAGGCAAAGTATGTCTATATTTTCTTAATTTAATGGTGCATATTGCTTTGGCTGGAATGTTCCTTCTGCCAGTGAAGCTGCATAGTGCACATTTAACCTACAGTTTATAATAGGTATTTATTGCTTTTGTTGTGTCCTGTACTTCTCCAAACATAATTTCAACTCTTTAAACAGTAAGGACACAACAGATGGGCTGATTATTCACATGTACTCCAATGCAAGTTTGTTGAGCTGTCACAAATCGTATGGATTGTCACTGAAAGACAATTTATATTTGAGTTTCAAGATATTTCATTTACTAATTTGCATTTTTTCCCGCATAATTTCGCCTAGGGATGACAGTAAGCGCTATGAAGGACGGGTTGGGAATGCTCGTCCGCAGTATCATTCACGGTGGCTCCATAAGCCGCGATGGGCGTTTGGGTGTCGGCGACCTCATCCTCGCCATCAACGGGGAGCCCACCGCCAATCTGACCAACGCCCAGGCCCGTGCCATGCTCCGAAGGCACTCTCTGATTGGTCCAGACATGGGGTAAGGCGGCATGACAAGTTAATGGTGAAACGCTGGTTACACACCGCCGTGAATGTGTTAATTATGTTGATTATGAAGTTTTGATTCCACGTTCTAATGACTAACTTCAACTCATTTAGTGGAAAAAATATAGCAGGAGTCATATAACAGTAGTCGTGTTAAAATTGTTAGAATATTTCCATTAATGATCAAAATAGTCTTCAAATTTCTCTATGCCACCTAACTTTCGTAGGTCTCTCTGGCTTAATTAATCATCATTCTTTGCCAGATTGTAATGGAAGCAACAGGAGAAAATAAGATAAGTCACAGCTAATCATATAAAGAATACGTATATCTGTGTAATCCCTCAGTCGTCCAGGTCTGATCCGTGGCAAAAGAAAAGTATAACATCTGTCAACTGCACAAAATGTTGCAGTCCTGAGTCTCTCGCTCATTAGGGGCTTGAATGATTCTGCTAAGTAGGATGCAGGTACAGTTCAGACTTAGGGTAACACAATAGACCTACCCTATATACAGAAACTGCAAACAATAGTTGTGTGTTTTTTTTTTTAAGTTTCAGTGTAGTCAGCTCCTCTTTTCAGATAGATATAAGGCAGTGTTCACCAGTATTCTGACCAGAACTGAAGATGAGCAGCGAAACCTCTTCACTCCTACAATGTTTTGTCCAGTTGACAGATTTTATATTTTTCTTTTGCCAAGGAATACATATAGAAACATTCTGTGAACCTGTTGCAGTGGTGGATGAAGTATTTTTGTTACAGATATTGAGTAAAAAAAGTAAAAATATCACATGAAAAAAAATCTATGTAATTAAAAACATTCAAGAAATGTACTTTTAGGGTAACAAGTAAAAGTATTTCACACAGATTTTGAATGTTGTTAATGTGTTCAAGTGTTAAATGCAGTGAAATTGATTAAAGAATGATACATATTTTGCTCAAGCAGTAGCGATACAAATCCATTTCTCCATTTTTCTTCTGAATTTTGTGTATTTATTTTTGTTCGCTCAAAGCCGAAGCTTGAACTCGAAAACTTTAGTCATGATGTTACCACAAAACATGGTAAAAATATCTTCTCAAATCATATGAAAAATTCTTTTGCTTTTCAGTCCTGTTCCAAAATGTAATGGAGTAGAAAGTACAGATGTCTACTCTCAAATGTAGTGAAGTAAAAGTAAAAAGTATCCACTATAAAAGTTACTTAAGCAAATTACAGATCCCTAAAAATTTGACTTAAGTGCAATACTTTACTACTTCCACCACTTTTGAGCAACAATTAATACTAGTATGTTAAAGATATATATTTGTTAGATGTGGCTAGTTAAAAGAAAACCTACATTTTCCTAGAGATTGTATTTTCTCCAACAATTTATACGTGATAAAATTTGTAAATTACATAGATGTACATTTCGAAGTTACATTGATTTTCTAGGGAGGGATTTCACTTGACTTAATCGAATGCAGTGTTTTCAAATTGTGCTTGCTGTGAACTAAGCTGGGCAGTTTGTTAGCTTTGGTGCATAAAAAGGCAACTCTTCACATTCTAGATCTGCTTGTGCACCTGAGGACGATCTGTGCCCATTTTATGTGTGAGTATGACTAACTTCCACGCTGGTGCTCATCTGACCTACAACTGCCCCCTTCGATTTATTTTCTTATACTTCTTTGACTGGTGGCTGGGCTCATGCAGTCTACAACCTTAGATTTATCCAGAATATGTTCAATTGGCAGGACAAATGTAAAATGTGACAGTATTCTTACAGTACTGTGCAAAGGTTGGTGAATTATTGTATTTGCTAAGTCAAGGTCACTGCTCATGTAGGTTTGGATTTATATCAAACATAATTCCTGGTTTAGTAAAGGCTTAGTCTTGGTTTAGTCTTGGTTTAGTAATGCCTTAGTCCTGGTTTAGTCCTGGTTCAGTCCTGGTTTAGTGCTGGTTTAGTTCTGTTTTAGTCCTGGTTTAGTCCTGGTATATGTTCAAGTAATGGCTTAGTTCTAGTTCAGTCTTGGTTTAGCTCTGCTTTAGTCCTGGTTTAATCCTGGTACCATTTAGTATTGGTTTAGTCCTGGTTTAGCTCTGGTTTAGTCCTGGTTTAGTTTTGGTATACGTCCTAGTATTGGTTTAGTCCTGGTTCAGTCCTGGTTTAGTAATGACTTAGTCCTGGTTTAGTCCTGGTTTAGTAATGACTTAGTCCTGGTTTAGCTCTGGTTTAGTCCTGGTTTAATCCTGGTACATTTAGTCTTGGTTTAGTCCTGGTTTAGGGATGACTTAGTTTAGTCCTGGTTTAGTTCTGGTTCAGTCCTGGTTTAGTACCGGTTTAGTCCTGATTTAATCTTGGTTTAGCTCTGGTCTAGTCTTGTTTTAGTCCTGGTTTAGTAATGGCCTAGTCCTGGTTCAGTCTTGGTTTAGTCCTGGTTTAGTAATGACTTAGTCCTGATTTAGTCTTGGTTTAGCTGTGGTTTAGTCTTGGTTTAGTCCTGGTTTAGTAATGACTTAGCTCTGGTTTAGTAATGGGCTAGTCCTGGTTTAGTCTTGGTTTTGTCCTGGTTTAATCCTGATTTGCTCTTGGTTTATTCTTGATTCAGCATTGGTTAAGCCTTCTGCTTAACACAATCTGAACATACATTTTCCTTACTTTTGCACAGAACTGTAAATGAATTTTCAAAGACATATTCTGTAATTTTTCTGGATAAATCGCAGCTGCACACTCCGCAGTTGCATCTGTTCTCCTCTGCATCGCACGGCACTTCTAACATCAGTGTTTGTTGGTCCCGGGTCTAACACACATTCTTCTGACTCACTTCTGTACTGCTCACTGCATGCTGTTTTTGTTCCTAATGTCCCGCCTCATCTGCTTCATTATTTCCCCGGGATTCATTCTCCTTCTCCATTCGCACGCTGCCGTCTCTCCAAACCAAATCAACCCATCTGCCGGAGGATCTGTCAGCAGCAGCGGCGCGCCCATGTGTTAATGTGCCCTTCGCGATCGGCTTTACTGTGAAACGCTCTGAAATCACGTTTTAAGTGGAAACCAGACTCTGATGACTTGATTTGGTGCCACTCAAGAAGGAAATGAGGGAAAGAGACATATGATAGGAACGTAGTAAAGATAGTTGCCGGATTTTGTACAATTATAAGGCAAAATTACTGTACAGTCCAGACAAAAGCGAGGCCAATACTTAAATCTGTATACTTTGAAAATTAAGATATTCATCACGTTTGTAAGATGCGTTAAACGGGGCTCTGCGTAACTTTTCTTTCGGAGGCTAAACCACCAGCTTGTCTCCATAGAGATGTTATTGCTTGGCCTTGCTTGCATCCGTAACACCATGGAGACGAGTCCAGAAAAGTTACACAAGAGCATCTACAAGCTCGTAAGAACGTTCAAATTACAATATTTTGTGCAAATCAGTGTTTTAATACTAGGAAAGCCTGTGTTCCATCGTTGGGTAAATGAAGAAGATTGCATTGGGAAGGGCATCTGGTATAAACTCTTACCCCAAGAATAGTGTGCTTATTAAAGATTTTTAAAAAAGCATTTATTTTAGTCAGGTTCATTGTTTAATTTTTATAGTACCAGGGAGCAATGAAAAAAGAAAGATAGACGGAATAATATACAAACACATTATAACACCTACTCTATTTACCTGCATTTTCAGCATCACATATGTCCCGGCTGAATACTTAGAGGAGTACAAAGCCAGTCTTGAACAAACTAAAGACGCTCACCAGCCTGAGGACATCCCGCCCCCTCCTTCACGGTAAGTCTCAGTTCTGACCGTTTTGTAGCTTTTCCGAAAAACAAAAGTGTGTATTTTAATATGACTGATCCATTTCAGAAGTGTTCCTAATCTGCCTGAGCGTGAGGACGGAGAGGGAGAGGAGAGTGCGTACAGCAACTGGAATCAACCAAGAAAGTAAGTGGATCATCAATCTCACTAGAAACTTCCACAAGTACAAAATATCATTAGTAGTACACAAACTTGTAATTTATTATGCGACTAAATCTCTCACTTTTAATAGTAATTTAAATATGTATGAATGTCAAATGTACAAATACTATTACGGTAGATTACTTACAATCAAGTTTTTTAATACGATTGTGTCTTCTACACAGTTTCTCTTCCATGCCTTTATTTAAAGTATACCTTAATCCAGAGGTGCCCAAACTTTTTTTAATCGAAGGCCACATCTCAGAACATATTCGACGCGGAGGGCCACAGACCGGTGATCAATGCAGTGCGGTGCTTTATACACAGCTTTGACAGAGCCGCTGTGTATTAATAAGGCTTGAAACACATTCATTTTGGGTCTGTATCACACTGCAATGTGATGTTTGACGTTATAGTGATAGAAATAGTTTAATTTCCTGTTAAAAGTACTGCTTATGATCAACTGGGTGGGTTCAGCAGGAGGTCTGAGAGCCAATAAAAACTGGTCTGAGGGACACATTTGGCCCCTGGACCATAGTTTGGACGCCCCTGCCTTAACCTAATCTTAGTCTATGTTTTTTTGTGGCTGATACAACCATGATAAAACATTCATTTAGTAATTGTACTGATCCATCTTGTAATTTTAGCATTTTAAAGGTCCTACATTACACTAAATCAACTCTTGTGATCTTTAAGCCATGCTAGAATGTTGTTACCTCCTCAAAAACATACTTGAAGTTGTTTTTTTTGCTTCATTCACACATGTTTGAGTAATCCTGCATCATTAATCAGTCTGTGTGCATCTGCAAAGCTCAAAATGCTCTGTTTCACAAGGTTTAGCCCCGATTTAGTCTTCGTTTAGTCCCGGTTTAGACCTGGTTTAGTAATGGCTTAGTCCTGGTTTAGTCTTGGTTTAATCCTGGTTTGGTCTTGGTTTATTCTTGGTTTAGTAACGCCTTAGTCCTGGTTTAGTCCTGGTTTAGTCGTTGTATACGTCTCGGTCAGTCCTGGTTTAGTAATGGCCTAGTTCTGGTTCAGTTTTGTTTAGTCCTGGTTTAGTCCTAGTTTACTCCTGGTTTAGCCCTGGTTCTGTCCTGGTTTAGTTATGATGTCATGAAGTAGTAGTTTTCAAGATAACAGCTACCGTAACCTTTCGTTCAGTATAGATTGGTAATCCCAGAGCGGAAATCATCCAAATAATTCTAGTAAAGGTGTATGGAGTTTAAAAACACAGTGGACCACTTCCTGTATTACACAAAGTGGAACAGTGTTTTCTTTTTGAGGGAAGAACACGGCCTAAATATGCAGGATTTGTGAATGAAAACAAACAAAACTCCCTGTATATTTTTTGATGAGGAAACAACATTATAATATAGACCAGAAAATAGTGTAATATGGGCCCTTTAACAAAAAAAAAAAGTTATCCCAAAAATCTCATGAACCTAACACTTGATACCTCAGAGTTGAGTTTTATACCAGTACATCGTAGTAGCTTTGAGTGTAAACAAACCTATCTGACATTTGTTCCTTCCCCCAGAGTGGAGCTTTACCGAGCGGCGGGCAAGTCCCTGGGGATCAGTATCGTCGGGGGCCGCGGGATGGGCAGTCGCCTTAGCAACGGAGAAGTGATGAGGGGCATTTTTATCAAACACATCCTGGAGGACAGCCCCGCCGGACAGAACGGGACTCTGAAGACCGGGGACAGAATCGTCGAGGTGAGGAGGGAGCGTTTAAGGACAGTTGCACCGCAGTTGATATATTGCCTGTTGAGTAAGAGTTTAGCGGTCTTGAACAAAATTCGTGCGGGGTTTTTCAGGTGGATGGAGTCGACCTGAGGGATGCGAGTCATGAGGAGGCGGTGGAGGCTATACGCAAAGCAGGAAACCCAGTGTGCTTCGTGGTCCAAAGCTTCATCAACAGGCCAAGGGTAAAACAGTTTCAATCACTTATATTTGTTAATGTCTGTTTTAGGGAACAGATTCTACAAATTTAAGGGCAACACTTTTTTTTTTTTTTTTCAATTTTCTTTTTGCTCTCAAAACATACACTTTTTTGAGAAACAACAATACTAACCTACCCCTTATAAACTCATATATACCCTGTAAATTCAATAGCCATTTTCTATTTTTTTCTACTTATATTCTAGCAATTAGAATAGATATGAACACATTTTAGTAAAGCCACATAAACGCACTATTTGTACTTAAAGCGAGACTTCAATGTAAATTAAAAGAGGTATTAATAATTGGTGAACTTAAGTATAACACTGTTTCATTTGTTGAAAGAAAATGAAGAATCCTAGACATCTTTCTAAAGCAATATTCTTATCAAATTTGTCTGGTTTTTGTCCATATTTGATGTTGAAGTACCTGATTTTAACTATACAAGCACATTTATTTACCTACAAAATTGACTCTTGTGAGCTTTAACCCATGTTATAATGTTGTTACCTCCTCAAAAACATACCTGGAGTTGTGTTTTCTTTCATTCACACTTGAAGTGTTTGAGTAACCTTTCAAAAGCTCAAAATGCTCTGTTCCACCTTGTGATGTCACGAAGTGTTAGTTTTTTAAGTTAACATCTGCCTTTTACCTTTAGTTCAGTAGAGATTGGATTGGCCGAATTATTCTAGTGAAGGTGTATGGATTTAAAAACACAGTGGAGCACTTCCTGTATTACCACATGACATCACAAGGTGGAACAGAGTGTTTTCAGTTTGAGAGAATAACTCAAATAAATATGCAGGGTTTGGGTGTTAAACGTGTGAGAACAAAACACAACTCCAGGTCTGTTTGTGATGAGGAAACAACATTATAACATAGATTAGAAAACATAGATTAGTGTAATATTAGCTCTTTTAAAAGGACATCTCGTCTTCTATAAATTTAAATGTGATTCATCTCTAGCATTAGTTGGTTATGTGGCTTCAAAATACCTGTGCTTCTTCACACTGCTTCTCAGCCTGAGTCACTATATAGGCCAGCTCCATCGTCTGCTGTAGAAAAACACACCACTGCTCTTACATGCATGCCACATCGCACATGCCAGGTAATCTGTCTGTTTCCCTCTTTTTGGTCTCTTTATTTCCGTTGCATCAGCTATCCATCACACCTAATCTTTTTTGTATTATCTGGCTCCCCTCCTACCGTTCTTGCCGCCTCCTCCTCGTTCCTTCTCTATCTGCTTTTAAAGTGCTCCTTTGACTTTGAAATAAAGACAAAATGGAATTGGAGATTTCCTTCTGGGAGTTAAAAACGGGTAGGTTATTTTGTATCCCGACGTTTCCATTCTGCTTTCTGCCAGAGAGAAAGTCTGCGGTGATCCATTCTGTCAAGAAAGTACTCTCTGTGAGTTTATAATGTTGACGTTCACATATTGAAAGCCACTTCAACAAAACGCCTGACTAAAACGGCTTGTCTGTTCACTTTGATCGACTCAACTCAAGCCGGCAGTTTAGTCCAGTGATGATACACCCATCCACAAACGGCAATTCTGAAATCTTAACCTCCAAAACAGTTAAAGATGCATTGCGTAATATTTCTGGTGGAGGGTATGCCACATTCTTGCCTCCATGGAGATGTTATTGCTTTGCCTTGTATGTTCCACGCAACAGATTTGCATTTAATTTATTACAGCCATTTTTTTTTGCATTACAATTACAGTTTTTTGATGCTCAAAAATACCTTGAAAAACTATATTCAGTCGTGAGCTGGGTCGCCTCTCCACAGATCTGACCATGGTCTGGCGAGATCACCTGTTTGATTCTGTGGCGATGCACAAGTTTAATGCAATACTTTAGATCGCATGTGTCAAACTCAAGGCCCGGGGGCCAAATGCGGTCCGCCATGTCATTTTATGTGGCCCGTGACAAGGTAAATTTAAATGTATGAGTTTATCAGGACACAGACATATTTTTTTTATATCTTTGCAAATTTGAGACAAACCATTTTGCTGATGTGGCCCTTGGTGAAATTGAGTTTGATACCCCTGATATAGATAGAACATTCAAGTAAAGCATATAATAGCATCTACATGAACAAGTCTGTGGCATATTCTTCACTAGAAAAGTTCCACACTGCATCTTTAAATATATGGTCATGTGTTGGATATTTTTTCACCACACCAACTTTGAGGAAAATAAGTAGTTTAGTTATTTGGAGCAAGTGATGAGTGACTATCCTGTTATTATTCACCTTTGAGTGGTCATAATGTTTTGCCTGAATGGTGTAACTGCAGGTAGTGGGCTGTCTCCTTTTATATTATAGCCACTGCGGGACAGTCAAGGAGCTTAATAGACCATCTTCCCTTCAGTTTCAAATCCTTCCCTTGCAAGCAGTACATAATCTCAGAGAAGCCCGGAGGTATCTGTGGAACATTTTGTTAAATTGTTTCTGAGAATGAGGCTCTTTTTACATTTTCTAACGGTGAAATACTCGTCCTCAAGGAACAGTTTGCTTTAATGTTCTCATTTGAATTAAACCTTAGGAGTTCTTACCTACTTTTTCCTCCCAGATACTAGATCCTGATTCAATTTTGTCTCAAGGCTTCAAATGTCTCTAAATGTCTGCCTTATTGCTCCTGTTTGTGCTTTTAGAAACCGGCCCTGCCCTTTCCGCTGTCGCGTAGCCAGCACGGGTCAACTCTGTGCTCTACTAATCAAAGCTCCCTAGCACCTGCTCCTCCCCAGGTTAGATCCTCCCTCTGACACTGTGGGCTGTTTTGATGTCTCTTTTGCTACACCTGTACGTGTTCTGTGTAATGTTTTATCATCAGCACCAACTGCGATGAGTAGACCTGTCACGATAACCACTTTTTACGGTATATCGCTGAAGAAAATAGATGATAAACGATAATATTGAGACTAAATGATGCCACAGACACAATAACGCTTAAGTAGAATTATTAAAAAGGTGTAGGTTTAGTTTGTTTTCATACCTGACCACTAGCGTTTGTTTTTTTTCTCAAAGTTGCTGTGACATGTCAGCTGATTTAAATAGGTTTGGGCGCTGTCTTCCTACCAGTGGAAGCGAGACGACAGCGCCATCTGCAGTTCGACGTCTTCGGGACAGTATCCCAGGTGTGTGAGAGTGAAAAAGCCCCCTCGTCCCGGTTTATGGTGTAGTATACAAAACTTGTTTAAATAAGCTAACTGGACATGTCACAACACTCTGAGGAAGAGCGCTAGTCAGGTATGGAAACAAATTAAACCTTGGTCTGGAAAATATTTATTCAACCCTCTACAACTCAAATCTCATCGTAGTACAAAAGAAAATAACTCTCACTACTAGTACAAATAAAAAATAAATATTGCCCCTCAAAAATGATTGTTCCATCTTACATATATTCAATGATAACTTGATATATTTCTTGTTGTGACAGGCCTAGCGACGGAAACGTTAACAAGCTACAGCAAACATTTAAGGTCAAAGGTTAAATGTAAAGTGAACTAACTAAGAAGTAACTAAGTATTTGGTTAAAACTTTGGGTTCCGCATAAAAATGGTCAAAATCAAAATGATAGCACTTAAAAATGGTACAGACCTATTTGTTATTAGAATGGACTATCAGTTTTCAGTTCTTGCACTTACTAGATGAAAAGTAATTGGACCTGTACTGTGCCACCTTTAGAAGTAGCTACACAGCAGTAAACATAGTCATAATTACATCGTTGATTCCTCCTAAATAAGTAACCAGAATTGCATATGTTTTGCAATAAATAAAGGATGCTAAACACTTTGTGAGAAAATCTTAAACGGGATTTGACCTACTTGCATTTGCATATATAGTACATATTTAAACACATTATTTATGTATTCATATTCTGGGCCCACATCTCCTCTGCTACCACCTCGCCCTTGTATTTTTTTGCCTGTCCTTCTCTGGCCCAGTATTGTGTAGCATATATGGAGAAAATATAGATTGTTTTGGGCTTGGATCAGAAGATTAGGACGAGGCTGTGTGGGACAAGTAATAATACAACAGACACTTAGACCTGTTACAATAAATACTATATTGACTTATCGCTCAATACATGATAGATGGAGCAGTACTTTTAGAGGTCAGTATTTATTGTGGGTACTTTTTCCTTGCACTAATGTGAAAACGTTGGTTATTTTTCTGTTCTATAATGAGATATGAGCTGTAGAAGTTAGATTTATGAACTATGACTCATTATATATAGATAGATAGATACAAACTATGTAAGTGTTGCATTTTGGCTTCAATATTACCGTTTCTCATCGATATTTACTCATGAAAGGCCTACGGACATTCGATATTTATGTTTAAGTTGCTGGTACCATATATTGATAGCGCAAAGTGAAATAACAAACAACATATACCCAATATTTATGTTATTTACAGTCTGCAAAGTTATTGATTAAGCTTGATTGGATATGACCTGAAGCCGAAGTGCACATCTTTTAGAATATTTACAGTATTTTAGCTCACACGATACAACAATAAGGTAGTAAAGTGAGTCCCGGAGAACAAAACTCCCAAAATAAAAGGGGATCACTTCGCAATTCTCAGTTTACACAGTAGCGATGTGGATTTAATGTCCATAAATATAGATCCGATATAGACGATATAATCCATAAACGTGCTGTTCGTCATTCCTGTTTCTATATGGATTGGCTCACTTGATCTCGCAAGTTTTGCACAAGCGAGTGTTGCATTCGATGACACATACGAATAGGAATTATTAATATTAAACGCAGATGGTGCATTTTAAACCTAAGTTGCAATTGCATAAAACACAGAACTTGTATTTCCAGTGGTTTTGTTCTAGTCTTTCCCAGTTTTTTACCATTTGTCTGTGCCCCAAGTATCTGTCTGCCAGTGCAAGAGAAGACAACTTGATAAGACCACTCCAATTATGTGAACAACTAAAACTGCAGGATCATTTTTCACAATCCCAGCCTTTCTGGCAAAACCTTTTAAGTTCGATCACTGCCTTGAAATGGTGAATCTTGGAAAGACATAAGAGATAGTACAAACCTTTTACTTGATTTTTCAATATTTTGGGTTGCGTTAGTGCATCTATCAAATTTCATCGTTCTCTGCCCAAAGAACTGTTGACAAACATGATTTTTTTTTTTTGTATTGAAACAGATGGGATTGTGTGCTTTGCGATAGAAGTTTCTCTTAGAGGTTTTTGTATGGACTTGTATTTTAATATTCATGAGACTGCAATATGCTGCAGGAGCCTTCAATGCGTGCTAACATTGAAGTTTATAATATAAATCTGCTCCCTCTAATTTCAAATTTCACAGTGGCTTTTTTATAGAAAGCGTATTTACCTTGATGTCTATCTTGTAGTCATTGATAGCAGATACGAGCGAGGACAGAGCCGCAGCTGTAACAAGGGACAGCAAGAGCAAGGTCAGTATTTTCAATTATACATCTGGTATTGAATATTTATTATTATATGCATTTATAGTTTGAATTTAAAATGTTCTCTTCGGCGTACTTCTTTTGATGATCTGAAGTTTTGACTAAATCTAAAGCATATTATTGCAAAAATACACAAAAATACACAGAAAATCATCCTTTAAGCTACACTATGTAACTTTCTGGACGTCCGATACCCACGTGTCTCCTTGAATGTTATTACTTTGCCTGGATTGTTTCACAGTCAATACAAAACATAGATCTTTTTTGCATTTATAGTGAAACATGTATTTTTTTTATTTTTTATTGTTGTACTTTGAGCAGGGTTGCAGCTCCACAGATCTGCCCTGTAATTTGGTCTGGTGGCGTCACGGGCTTGTTTCCATGGAGATAGACACATTTATTGCCATACTGTGAATGAAATATACTTGGCAAAACAGTAACATCTCCATGGAGACAAGTAAGTGGCAGACCCTCCCTAGAAAAGTTATATAGTACACAGGTAAAAAAACAGTTTTAGGTCATGTTATTGAAGTTTTATGTAAAAAAAAAAAAAAAAAAAATTAAAAATATATAAAAATAAAAAATACATAATAATAATAATACTACTACTACTACTACTAATAATAATAATAATAAAACGAAACAGTGGAATAACTGCTTCAACATTCTGAGTTGACAGAAAGTTTAGCACCTTATATATTTGACATTTGAACAGTTAAATACATTTCACCTGTCACTAGGCCTGTCACTAGGCCTGTCACTTTAATCACTATATCAACTTATCAACATATGAAACCTGGAACTATATATTTTGGGGTACAATTTCTTTGCAAAGATTGGGAGACTTTTGCCATTTTTATGTAATATGGCAAGACTTGAGCTGTAGATGGTAGAGTAAATAATGCCTCTGGTTTATTCTGCTGTTTATTTGTTGCAGCTCAAGCCTTTTAATGTTAAAATATATTTAAAAAATTGATTTACTTGGATTATCCTGCACCATGCTTCAAAATGTGTTACCATGACAGGCCTATCTCTCATAACTTTTTGTGTTTTTGTCTAAAGTTTTCACTGTTTGTCTCTTCTCTGTAGGGAGGTGACAGTCAATGTAGACTTTTCCTCCGCCTCTCCCCAACTAACCCTTTCATTCCTACCCCGTTTAAGGTTTGTGCGTCTCTGAGTTGTGTCCTCTGTGTTTCTCATTGTGCTTATGCATGTAGCAGTGGCACCATGCATACACAGCTACATGTCCTAACATCTTCACTTATATGTAACTGTGCTTGTGGAATCATTGGCTCTCTTTGCTGCCAACTTGCTTTGCTTTGCACAAAATACTGTAAAAGTAGTAACATCAATAATTCAAAGGTGTAAAATCAGCCAGGTAAGTTTATCCAATGGATTCTCTAAATAATGAATCACTCGGTTATCTCTGCCAAGCGGTTTTTGCCTTTTATGTTTGTTGGGTGGTTGCTTTTGTGGATTGTTTCTTGTCCAATCAAACAATTTGGCAATATAACACACGATCTCATGAAAAAAACTCAAATGTCAAAAAATGACTGCATGAATCTGCATAATTATGGACATTATGAGGATTCTAAAGCAAAAAAAACAGCAGAAATGTGCTTGTAAATTAAACCCTTCTTGCCTTCTAATGCAAGTTGTATGCCGTTATACATGCCAAAGGTGATTGTGTAGATATGTTTTTGATATCGCAAAAAAGATCCAGTGCCTTTGCAGACGTTTACGCTTACACAGTGCTTCTAGTTAACAGCATGTAGCTCCAACGCTAATGCTGATTCATATGAAGTGATTCATATGACATTAAATAGCTTATAACATTTACCAAACAACATTTGTCATTTGTTCATTTGGTAAATGTGAATTTTGCAGCTCACAGCAGTGTAGTGCAGCCATAGACTGTATAAAGAAGTGGACTAAGTGAATGTGGCGTCACCCATAGCGTTTGGCTCCAGTCAAATGAAGCTCATCGAGGTTAGCTGTGGTAGGGGCAAATTTGGACACTTGTTCTATATTTGAAATTCCGACCGCGAGTATCACAGCAACCAAAGAGCCGACCCAGCGCGAGGCTGTTGAAGGTAACGCCCCTTCCCGCCCACACCGCTGGTTTATCAGGGAGCGGGCGCTTAGCAACGCTGTCAATCAAACCTTTTACTAACACTAGCGGGAGTGACCTTGGGGAAAGAAGGCACCTGATTTGTTTGTCATTCATTTTCATCTCTTGATTTACGGACACAACAACAAAATAAAAAAGCGCGGGTTAATACGAACATTTTAAGACCAACATGACGAGCCTGACAGCAGCAGTTGCAGAAAGAGGAATGACATTTTTTCAATAGAAAGTGAATTGGAACCAGAGTCGATGAAGCCGGAAGCGCGCCCATGTTCACTTCTTATTTTATTTCTTCGGGTTAGCTATGTCCATTTATATATACAGTCTGAGTGCGGCTAATTATTTCAACTCCTGATTCCACAACAGTTTTAAAGACCCTTCAGTTCTTTAGTTTTTTTGTATACAAAGTCTGCTATTACCTCTGACTAATAACACTTTGCAACTCCATCTGCGACAGCCAGTGAAGCGTGATAAAGTGAAGACACCCCCCAGCAGCTCGGTGCAGCTCCTGCCAGTGGTGCCCCATGTGGGAGAGACAGACACAGACACCCTGACAGAGACTCCCCCCAGAGCGGAGGAGAAGGAAGATGAGGAGGAGGAGAGGGAGGAAGAGGAGGAAGAGGATGAGTTTGGATACAGCTGGAGTAAGTGACAATGTTAAAAGAGCCTTCATTATGTCTAAAAACGCTTGGAGGCAAACCAAAATATACCTGCTTTGACACTACTTTGCCACTAGAGGCTCTCCAAGTTGCTTATTCTACAGCTTAACTAATTCTAAATATGGGCTTTTTATCCTTTCTGGAACATACTTGTTTATTATTAATAATTTTGCACATTATGTAAAAGCACTTGTTGTTTTTTAATACATTTTCAGCCAAAAAAAAAATCAACTTTGTAGGGAAAATTACCTTGCAAACATGAGCTGTTAAGAGTTGTACTTGTGCGATAATCACTATATCGACTTATTGTTCAATTTATAAAAGTTGGAACAATATACTTTGATATTTCAGGGGTCAGTATTTATGTGTACATTTTCTTTGCACTACTTGGATTTTTTTTGCATATTTTTTGGCTATGCGATAAGATTTAAGACATAAAAGGTTGAATTAATAACTTTTATGACTCATTACGGATGCAAACTAATTACTAAAGTGTTTCGTTTGCTGTTTATTTATTGCAACTCACAATTTTTTTTAACACTATTGTAGATTTAGAATAGTTATTGTGTCAGTGGCATAAATTAGTTTCAATATAATCATCTATATTTACTTCAGCAATATATCGAACTTCATTATATGCTATAGAGACAAGCCTAGTTGTAGTAGTTGCAGTTTTGACAGGCCTGGGGTTGCATAAGGCCACTAACATAATTCCCTTTACATCAGCACTATAATTGGATGACTTCTTCTGTCACTAAAAGAAAGTGAATCATCTTCTTTGAGTGGCTACATTTCAGCAAAACCTGGAGGACCTGATGTCCCAATTAATCTATTAGCAGCCTGCGGGCAAAGTAAAGCAGACTGTCCAACTCACTCACGCTGTCAAGGACAACAGGTCACATTCACTCACATACAACTCAGGCAACCAGCAGAAAGGACAGACTTCCACCCTCCGCTGCTTCTCTCGGGATTATAGTCTATGTACTCGGAGTGTGTGTTGGGAATAAGATTGATGAGGTTGGAGCAGAGGAGGTGAGTTGTGGAGATTACTAAAGGACTGATGGTTCAACTGTGGCAGGCAGCCCAGAACAACAGAAGCTCATTGGTCTGAACCTTGGCTATCTAACACACCAGAGACAGCCCAGGAGCAGCGAGAAAGACAAAAAAAGTGGGATTGGGTGAACGGAAGGATAAGAATAGAGACAAGATTGAAAGAGGGAGACAAAAGGTTAGCGTTAAAACAAACTTAGCGCTGTGACATTTCAAACTTTCACTTTTTGTCGAATAACTCAAGGAAAGGAGATGCAATCGGAGAAGTCATTTTATCCCGGGACGGGGAAGATAACTACAATAAAAGTGCGTTGTCATTTTTCAAAGTTTGCATTGGTTTAAAAAAAAAAAATGATTGAATGATTTTGAAAGACAGTGATTTTTATGTGATAAGATTTGCAATATTTATTTTAAAATCAAGATTCATTTCACAGTTGAGTTGATATATTTCCAGGAGTTGCTAAAGTTAAACAAAAATGGCGTGCAGTGCAGACCGTTTTTTGTCATAAAATAATAAGACGAGATATTTTATTTTCAGAGCACATTATGGTATTTAAATAACTGCATGTTTGGAGTTTGATAACTGAAGGTATCTCAAAGCTAAGTTAAGTTAAGGTTGTATATTCATGTTTTTTTTTTTAATGAGTTTAGCACCGTTGCCATATTATAGACGATAAACGACAATAGAGAAACAAAAACAAAGCAGAAATAGTCCCAAAAAGTATTCTAAATGTTCAGTATTGTAAAAGAAAGCATGAGCTGCAATAAATAAGTAATAGGATGCAACATTTAAGTAGTTAGTTTGGATCTAGTTCAACATTTAGCAGCTCAAATCTCATATTAGAACAGAAAAACAACCTAAATTTTCCCACTAGTGCAAACAAAAAAGATAAATATTAATGCCCCAAAATGATTGTCTCATCTGTCATTTATTGAACGATGAGTCAATATAGTAATTATCATGACAGGATACCAGGATTTTACACAATACTCAGGTTACCAAAACAAGTACAATAACAACTTATCATTTTGGCTTTGAGTCCGAGTTGGCACGGTTCAGCAGTATTGTTATCTTACACCTGTTTATCCTGGCTTCTTCTGTCGCCTTTAGAGAACATAATCCAGCGTTATGGCAGCCTCCCAGGGGTCCTCCACATGATCGAGCTGGAGAAAGGCCGAACAGGACTGGGTCTGAGCCTGGCAGGGAACAGGGACCGCACCCGTATGAGCGTGTTCGTGGTGGGGATAGAACCCAGCGGAGCAGCAGGGAGGGACGGACGGCTGATGGTGGGCGATGAGCTGTTAGAGGTACGGTGGCATCTAAAGAGTATATGAAAAGAAGGAGAGAAACAAAACAGTTTGATTAGATTCTTTTTTAGGATTGTTGGAAATTGATACCGAGATACCAAGCTAAATACTAAAACTAGAAGGGATGGGACAGGATCTCGTGCCATAAGATCTCATGAGACAGAGTTGCCATAGGATTGTGAACACATGAGGGAAAGTATCTCGTGAGATTTTTAAATTTTGGATTGGATGAAAGAGGGTTACGTGTTGGTGAGTAAAAGAATGGCAACAAAGAATACATGTAAAAAATAAAAGCTTTGTTGCCAAAAGCACAATTTATTATTTATTAAGGAATTATGTTAAAATATTGTCTCATTCTTGTGGATGCTATCTGGTTTTGTGTCGTCCCACCCTAAAAACTAATAAAAAGATGCATATAAATAGTGCAGTTTTTGTTTTTGAATGGTTTTGTTTAGAAGTGGTGTAAGACCAGATTGTAAAATTGAAAGAACTCCAGTTAGTTTGTATCAAAAAACAAACATTTTGTCTATTTCTTATTCATTTATTTTTGTTCCATAGTATCAAAATCAGTAATGAGTATCAAGCATTTCAGATTTTAGTATCAGTTTCAGAGACATTCAGAAGAAAGATTATTTTACTCACTGATTACCATTTTGTGACGTTGAGTTTCTTAATGCAATGATACAATACAATTTATTCTGTCAAACACTTTCTTAGTTATTTCTTTATTCCTTTGTAGATAAACGGGCAGGTCCTGTACGGCCACAGTCATCAGAACGCTTCATCCATTATCAAGAGCTCTCCTTCAAAAGTCAAGATCATTTTTATCAGGTAAGGCATCAGCAGCATCACGACCCTGTCTCAATTCTAATTAAAAATCATTACATGTAAAATGCCAATTACAGTAAGCTATGATAGAAGCAACTCTTTTTCATTTTTGAATGAGTTGTACTGCACGATAGTAACCACCAGATGGAGCCATTGTAACATCAAAGAAACCAAAATTACTGTTAATGTTGCAAATGTGCTGGAGAGGTAATAAATTGTTGGTCAACCTTGCAGACATAAAAAAAAAAAAACAACTACAGAATTGAATTAAAGTACTACCTCTGCTCCTGATGAAAACTTTGAAAAGATATACTTTGTGTTATTTACAATTTGTCTCTAAACTATCTTCAACATAATCTCACTAGTTAACCTTGTACTTAACTCCCATCCTTGTCCTGAACTCTTTAAACAGCACTGTGATCATTGAACATAAATCTCTTTTGGTGGAAACAGAGCGACAATTAAGCTGAGTTATGACTCTTGAACAGGAACACAGAGGCGCTGCACCAGATGGCTGTGGGACCAGTGAGAGACAGTGAGGAAGACAACGTGGAGCCACAGAATGAGGTACAGAGGTTAACTACTACTACTACATACACGCAGGTATATCTGACATCACTTAAACATATGCATACAGGCGATGGCTTAGAACATTATTTAAAAACATATTAAAGTGGAGGTGTATATTAAAGTTGTAGTCAATTTGATGACAATGCTGCGGAAATACTTCATTAAACCTACTATTACTATTGCCATTACTACGACTTTGACATTACTTTTCCACTGAGTCGAAGGTTGGTGGTTCAAATCCAGCTCTTGACATACGCATCATTGGCAGAACAGCCAGATCCACTGACCCACGGGTTGGCGGTGGCGATTTCCAGCTCCCACAGATTAATATTGTTGTTGTGTCCTTGGGCAAGACTCTTATCCCACATCGCCCCCAGTGTCTGCGTACACTGAAGTATGAATGTGTGTGTGAATGGGTGAATGGTTCCTTGATATAAAGTGCTCTGAGTGCCTTGAAAGTGGAAAAGCACAATATACAAATTTGACCATTTTCTTGTAGTATTAATTCTACTTCTACTACTAATACTTCTGCTATTACTATTACTAATTCTACTAGGCAATTTGGCAAACATGTTTCCTTTGTGTACTTTAATGCTACTGATAAATACATGATTTAGTATTCAGTAGTTGTATTTATTTAGTAAACATTTTAAAAACAAGAAAGCGGTAAATTTGCAGGATTGTTGCCAAAGCTAATTTAAATCATTAGTCCTCCGCTGGAATAAAAGGTTTTAGGCTCATCGGGATGTACAGTTTGTTGATATATAACTTAACTAATAACAGTGTGGGAAGCCTGAGGCCTCTGCAGCTCTCACAAACACCGGGGTAGACGTTCACAAATAGGCTGTTATTTACCTCCTCCTGTTTCATTACAGGTCGAAATCACGGCCAACGGTGACATCATCAACTCAAAGGTGAGTCACATTGCCATAAGCGTGCAGACACCTAAGCACTTTACTATAGATCGTAGTCACTTGAAACCAAAATAGAGACGATAATAAGGAAGAATGACGGCTGAATAGGACACTCAAGAATGACAAGTTGACAGGACAGAGAAAGACGACAGGAAATTGCTGTAAAAAAGAAAGTAAACAAAGTAAGGAGTGAATAGAAAGGACAAAAAGGTCTAGTTTACTCAAGAGGTTTTCAAACTGTGGGGAAAGTGCAGATGGTAGACACATTTTTGAAGGTCAAATTATACGTTTTGACCAATTTCTATTTTAGGTTTTGGGAATGGTATAGTCCTGGTATAACCCTGATTTAGTCTGAGCTTGATATATTTCAGTGCAGTTTTATCACTACGAAACAGGGCTGCAAAAATCCAATGGAATAATCGTAACTTGTTGACTAGTACAATATTCTTTGACTGTTTGAATAATGATTAATTCTTATTTGGTTATGTGTGCCAGTAAACAAGTAAACATATCTGAATTTGTAGATAAAAAATAAATAAATAAATGTAAAAAAAAAAAAAAAAAAGCACTTGACTTTAATTTTTTTTTTAAAAGTAAATATTTTCTGTCTATATATATGCAATATTTTATCTTTTTCTATATATAAAAAAATAATAAAAATAAAAAAACAAACATACAATAGAAGTAAAGTTCGTGTCTAGCCAACTACTAAAGTTATCATTAATTTTAGGCTTACTCCAAAATAGAAAATGAAAAAAAGTTGGAAAAACCTTGGAAAAAATGTATGATACCCATCAATTTAAATAAATTATTTGAGCCCCAACTATGAATGACAAAAAAGCATGGAAAGCTATTATTACCGGAAAGCCCCTTTTGGGATTATCCATATGGTAGAAAGAGCACAAGGGACAGACATTTTAAATAGAGGAACATCTGCGCAGCTCCCTAATTCAAACACGCAAGTCCCCGATGTTATATCTTTAAACAGAAATGGGAAATGAACAGAAAAGACATTTGTTTTTCTATAATAGGAGGACAATGAACCTGCCAAAGTGTTTGAAGAACCCAGCTCGGACAGCGGAGATGAGGCGAAAGGACACACGGGAAAGGTACACCTCATTCACAATATACAGTAGAATATTGCTTCTCCACTCCGTATAAAGCAATGAACAGAAATATTTATAATTAAGCTTAGGTCACCTGCCACATACTGTAGCTTGCAGTTATAATTTGACAGGGCCACAGTCCTTAACCCTGCCCATTTATTCATGTTACTTTGTTCTGTTTTGAAGGACTTTTCCATTCAAAAGATATACTATGTTTTGGATATTATTGCTATGGAAACGGCCCCAATTTTTCTTCACTCTTAAATTCATGGACACAAGTTTGAGACTTGTACAGTATTTTCCAGAGTATACAGTAAGTCGCACCTGGGTATAAGTCGTATCAGCCAAAAAATGCATAATAATGAAGAAAAACACATGTATTTCGCATAAAAATTGCATCTGAGTGTAAGTCGCACCAGCCAAAAAATGCATAATAATGAAGAAAAAACCCCATAACTTTTCACATATAAATCGCATGTGAGTATAAGTCGCACCCCCTGGTCAAACTATGAAAAAAAGTGTGACTTATACTCCAGAAAATGTGCTAATTGCATTTTTAGATTTAATGCAAAAGCCTATTTAATCTGAGTGTGTGTAAAAGTATAGAGGTCAAATGTTGGCAATACATGGGGAATTATTAGATATAGTATTTTGCTTACTAATTGTAAATTTAAAATTTATTGCTGCTGCTTGGCCAGGACTCCCTTGAAAAAGAGGTTTTTAATCTCAATGGGACTTTCCTAGTTAAATAAAGGTTAAATAAAAATAAATAAAAAGTAGCGAAAACACATTTTAGAGCTTATTTTCTATAATTAAGCATTGTCTTGTGTTACGAACAGACAACCAACCTGGAGATGTACGAGTCAGATGGCCTTCCCAGTTTCCCCAGCATCACCTGCACCTACAGCCAACCGGACGCAGAAACCCTAACAAGTGAGTCATGTTTAAACAAGCTATTTAAAACTACTTTTACATATAATTTACTGTATCACGTGTCTGTCCCAGGTCTGAGTCGTTCATCCACTCCCTCCACGTTAGCCTGTGATCCCACCAAATGTCCCATCATCCCGGGCTGCGAGACCACCATCGACATCTCCAAAGGGCGCACTGGGCTGGGCCTGAGCATCGTGGGGGGCTGTGACACGCTGCTGGTATGAAACAAAAGATCCAAGATGCAAGATTATAAGATTATCACACAACTTTTTTTCCATGTAGTTGAGCAAAATGTTTCTTGCCCGAGTACGTAACACCCCTGTGTGCTTTCTGCATCTACTTTTTTACCGTTTTAGTGAATCAGGAGGGGCGCTGTTTGCATGATAGTTATTGTTAAGCATTGCCGTGATGACAAAACTAGTCTCTGAAAGTTGTAAAACCTGCTTATGAACTTACTTTTAGGAATAGTTAGGATGCTAGGATGTGTTAGGAATTGATAAATGACTCTGTGCTGCAGCAAACTGTTTTAAAATGATCTAGTGCAGGTTTTTTTTTACGTTTTTAGGACAGTAAGGATCTGGTACAGCACCTTTAACAAGGCCTAAGTGTCAAAGATGTCAGTGAAAAACTAGAACAGTGAAAAATAGTCAGTATAAGAACTTAAAATGGGAACTAACAAGTAGGGTATTCTTGACCAAGCCTCGCGTAAAATCTGGATAGTTCCCTGGCTAAGTACACCTTAGCTTTAAAGAAGAACTATTATGCTTGTGTATAGTGATATAGTTATAATCAGTTATAATAAGAAACAGGTCCGCCGATTTCCGCGTTAGAAAGCTGAGGTGCCCATTGGGAGCTGCAAACGCCATCGTAACGTAGAGTTGTGCAGCTAGCGGTCCTTCCTATGGATATCTGTAGATCACTAGCGAGTAGCGGATTTCATTTGTACCAAAAAATACTACGTGATGCTGCTGAATCCTACGTGTAAGAAAATAAAACTGTAGAATGAAGTAAGTATGTCGCAGTGGGCGTATGTCGGTGGAGGTGAAAACGGGGATTGATCGGCAAAATGGCGTCTTGAAAATAAGCAGTTAAAGATTAAACATACACAAATCACTCCAAAAACAACTTCGAGAACGGGGACCAACTACAACGTGGTTAAAACCTCTGTAATGTCGATCTGCTTTAAAGATTATATTAAGTCGCAACGCAGAAAGAAATAGGCAATAATTTCTAGTAAAGAAAAGGGTAAGAAAAGGCTATTTTAACTACTTTTATTTACTACTAATATTAACAAAAATATTAAAGTGAAACTGACACTTTTGACATATTTTTCCAGTACATCTATGAACAGCATCATATTATTATTGGACACTAAGCTGATACGCAGTAATAGACAGTCACGGCAATGAATCACCACTTCTTTCATTTGAGTATATACAAGCCAGTCATTAAAATATTCAGTAAATGTGCGGCTGCTGCTCCTGTGCCACCCACTTGGATTCTTCTGCGGTATAGGAGGTAGGTTCGAAATAGCCGTGGACACTGAGGAATGTAGGAAATGATGTTGTCACAGGAACTCTCCTCCTTTGGGCCCATCCATTCTGTCTGCTCAGTCAGGCCTGGGCGAGCGGAGCATTGTCCCGCCTCACCACGGCAGACAATATCTACCTCTGGAATGTGACCTGTGAACCCGAGAGCGTATGTAGCACTGGAGGCGCATACGTACAGGCTTAAGTAAACAGCGAGTGATACTTCCTATTTAGGTTGTGGTGGTGTGGTGTTTAAACCATTATCACAGGTAGAGAGTTACTGTTATCCCAAATACATAAAGGTGCATTATGTAACTTTTCTCGTGGAGGGTCTGCCACCTGTTTGTCTCTGTGTAGATATAATTACAGCTTCTCCTAGGATATCCCACAGTATGGCATTTTATTACACTGTTTTCTGATCTATGTTATAATGTTGTTTCCTCATCAAAAACACACCCGGAGTTGAGTTTTGTTCCATTCACACATGTTGAACAAACAAATCCTGCATATTTAGGCTGAGTTTGTGATGTCATGTGGTAATACAGGAAGTGCTCCACTGTATTCAAAAGTCTCTATTTCCATAAAAAAAAAAGTGGAAACGAGACCTTGCTCACAGTAAGAAATCATGTTTTTCAAGCACCTGTAATTCAATAAATGCAAGATAGACCTGTTTAATGACATACTATGGAACATTCTAAAGCACATCTGTCAAACTCAAGGCCTGCAAGCCAAATGTGGCCCTCCACATCATTTTATGTGGCCCTCGACAGGATAAATTAAAAGGTATGATGGTCTTAAAATGTGGTTTTATCAGGAGATACGCAGTTACACAGCCATATTTTAACATCTTTTCAAACGCATATGCAAAATTTGTAACTTGAATAATTAGTAAATATAGAAACAGTTAATTAACAAGTTTAAAACGTAGCTACATTTATTTTACATCTGTCCCTTTGATGGCACCCGTTTTGCTGATGCGGCCCTCGGTGAAAATGTGTTTGACGCCTCTGTTCTAAAGCAATAACGTCTCCGTGAAGTCAAGCAGGTGGCAAACCCTCCAGAAAAGTGACATAACGCGCCCTTAACTCTCTCTATGCGGTGTTATTTAGCATTATAAAGCTAACAACTAAAGCTAACTTTGCCGTTACACACATGAATTACCCAGACTTTTATTACCTCTTCACCCTTACTCCTCTCTATCTCTCCTGTGTCTTCTTTATTGACTGTGTTGTTTTCTGTCTCTGCAGGGGGCCATCATTATCCACGAGGTTTATGAAGAAGGGGCTGCCTCCAAGGACGGCAGGCTGTGGGCAGGAGACCAAATTCTGGAGGTACTTTGTCTGTGTGGTATAATCAGCGTAGATATGACCTAGATACGGAAGTGGTTAATTAAGCGCCAGAGGACTTGGCTTTTTATGTTCAAACAAGTCAAAAAGTATAGTGATTGTGAGGTGTTTTTTTTTTCAACCAACTTTTAAAATTGAAAGGAAGGCAGAGGTAATTGTTGCGAAGAGCCCGTATTAGGTTATGTATGAGTCTGTGCCCTTGTTTTGACCTGCGCTCTTCACACAGGGAGGCATTGGGTGGAGATGCGTATTATGTATGTGAATTGAAAGGCACACACGCATGCATGCACACTCAACCTCATGACTTTATTGCCCGTTCCTATTCATTTTGGTGCCAAAGCCAATCTGCCGTGCTAAAGAAAAGTTAGCGGAAAAATAAGTTAAAAGGAGGACTTTCCCATTGCGTTATTAGCTACTATGGAGAAAAATGCTTTAAATGCTTTAAATGTGCATGGCTTAAGCTAATGGGCTATTTCCTTTTTCCTGAAGTAGGCAGAAAACATACTAATTGTCTGTTTTAAGTGTTCTGTGGGAAGATAATGTTCCAGTTAAGTGCTCAAAATATTAAAAACGTCATTGTTTAGGGTTGAATGACTAGATAAAATTGTGATTGTGGATTGTGAACGATTAGATTTGACAATTCTGGGAAACTATTTTTCCCGACCAGCTGCAGTTTGATTTGTTTTTATATTTTAAAGGTCCTATATTGCCCAAAATTGACTCTAGTGAGCTTTAAGCCTTGTTAAAATGTTGTTACCTCAGCAAAAACATGCCTGTTTGAGTAAACCTTTATTATTAGTCTGTTCACACCCCCAAAATTCTCTGCTCCACCTTGTGATGTCATGAAGCAGTATTTTTTAAGTTAACAGCTACTTTTTACCTTTAGTTCAGTTGGGATTGGCAATTCCAGGGCTGAAATTACCCAAATGACTCTAGTGAAGGCGTATGGAGTTTAAAAACACAACCTCATATATTACCACATTACATCACAAGGTGGAACATGGCGTATTTTCTATTTGAGAGAAGAACTCAAGCGTAAATATGCAGGATTTGTGTGTTAAACATGTGTGAATGAAACAAAACACAACGCCAGGTATGTTTTTGAAGAGGAAACAACATTATAACATACAGTAGATCAGAAAATATTGTACTATAGGCTCTTTGAAGTGCACCACTCCTGGATGAATGAAGGATTACAATAGTGTCGATTCTGAGTTCACCTTTGAAACATGTCCTGGAGCGTTAACATTAGAGAGAAGACTGAAATATGAACTGCTAATGTACTGCTAATCCAAGAATCTCACGCAGTTCAGGACATGTTTGTAGAGATCTAAACCTTCGCACATTTTATTAGATAATTGTGTAATTTTGGGAGAGGCGATTATGTTAAATGCACTGTAGTCTGTCTGATTTTTATTGTCTTTAAAAGGTGAAAAACTGGACTAATTCACTGTAAACTGTTTGCAATTTTGCCCTCACAGTAATGCTATTAATAACTACCATTCCAATGCACACTTCCTGATTATTAGACAATAAAACTAACATATTTTGACCTCAAGATCTGCTGATAAACTATGTCTGTACTGAGTGAAAATTAGCTCAAATACATGGAACAAAATCGAGTACAGGACCTTGAACTAAATAACTGCAGTTTTTGCGATTTACTAATAGACTGCATTTCCCGCTCCGATCATTGGGTTTTGGAAATAGCTGAGTCGTGCAAAAATAAATCAATATTTAAATACCAGACAGCGGACAACAGGTTACGAATCGATAATGACAGATAACATGTCAAGACCTTTAGTACGATGTAAATACTTCACCGGAGGAAGCTTCTGTGTTTGGAAAAGTAGGTATTTGTGTCTTGAAACTAACGCTAACTGGATTTAAAATGAAATAGTGATGTTAAAATAGCACTGCAATCTGAATGATTTTGCACAGAATAACAATCGACTTATTATATTGTCATTAGATGTATTTTCATAAAGTTGTTTTGTGTATTTTGAGATTTAGATTAGGCTAGTTAGTAGTTAGCATTAGCTTTGAAGCATGAGTTAAGTGCTTACCGTATTTTCCGGAGTATAAGTTGCACCGGAGTGTAAGTCACACCAGCCAAAAAATGCTATAATAATAAGAAAAAAAACATATTTCACATATAAGTCGCATCTGAGTGTAAGTCGCACCCCTGGCCAAACTATCAAAAAAATGTATAGTCCGGAAAATGTGGTACATTGTTGGAAAGGTCTTAACATGCCATCTGTGGTCAACCATCTGTAACTTGCTGTCCGCTGTCTGATATTTAAATATTGATTTATTTTAGCAAGACTCTGCCAAATCCTCACAGAGAATGAATGAAAAGGATTTATTGTGGTCATTCAAATTGCAACTTCACTTCAAATACAATAATTCTTGCAGCCCTAGTTTTTAATACACCTTTAAAAAATAAATACTACACTTATAAAAATGTCTTACAGGTGAACGGCATTGACTTGCGAGCGGCGACACACGACGAAGCCATAAACGTCCTGCGCCAGACTCCACAGAAGGTCCGTCTCTCGGTCTACAGAGACGAGACCCAGTACAAGGAGGAGGACCTGTGGGACTCCTTCTCCGTGGAGCTGCAGAAGAACCCGGGACAGGGCTTGGGTCTGAGCATCGTGGGCAGGAGGTCAGGAACATTGTTTTTGGGGTCAGATATGATTTAGTATCAGAGAAGCATAGGTACAGTGTGTGGTATATTTAGTGCTGTCATCATATTAAATGTTCAGGCTTGATTTCGATACTAAGGAATAGATGTGGTTTTCAATATTAAATCATAGTACTTTTTTATATTCCCATGTGGCCTTATATCTGTGTAGTCCTTCAGTCGTACAGGTAGGTTCCATAGTGGTCCATGGGTGTATACCAATCTGTGTGTCTTGTACTTTTTGGTACAGCTCAAAATCATTCAAAAACTATTCAGGAAAGGTTGATTTCAGGCCTGGGAATGTAACTTTATTAGTATCGATACCGGCTCAAATGAGTATCTAGTTTCGATACTAGTTTTCATAAGGAAACATGTTAATTGTCAAACTTTTTCTCTTTACTGCAGATCGCGGGAACACAGGTAACTCACAATGAAAAACTAGCGTCTGATTAGCTTGCTTAAAACTGCAATTAAATAGTCTAGACCATTTATATCATCCTGTATTATGCAACTTTTCTGGTGAAGGGTCTACATCTGCTTGTCTACATAGAAATATTATTGTTTTGCCTGGAATTATCTTTATCCATGGAGACAAGGCAAGGCAAGTTTATTTTTATAGCACAATTCGTACACAAGGTAATTCAAAGTGCTTTACAGAATAAGAAAGTCATTAAAATCACACAAATCAAAACATAAATAATCACAAATAATCATCATAAATTTACCATTAAAAGAGAAGAGTGCAGAATAAAAACCTTTCAGTCGTATGCACAGCTGAACAGAACTGTTTTGAGCCTGGATTTGAACATTGTCAAAGTAGAGGCCTGTCTCACATCTTCAGGAAGACTGTTCCAGGTTTAAGCTGCATAAAACTTAAACGCTGATTCTCCATGTTTAGTCCTGACTCTTGGCACCAGCAGGAGGCCGGTCCCTGAAGTTCTCAGTGTGCGAGATGGTTCATATGGCACAAACATATCGGAGATGTACTTTGGACCTAGGCCATGGAGAGACTCACAGGACTGATGTGCTCGTACTTCCTGGTTCTAGTCAGGACCCGAGCAGCAGTGTTCTGGATGTACTGCAGCTGTGTTAAGGCTCGTTTGGAGAGGCCAGTGAGCAGGCCGTTACAGTAGTCTAACCTACTGGAGACAAATGCATGGATAAGTCTCTCTAAGTCTGGCTTTGACAGTATATCTTTGATTTTTGCAAGCCACCAATTTACAGGTCTGATCTGTGGAGAGGTGAGCTGGTAAGAGGTGTAAGATTGCATATTTTTCATGGTATTCTGAGCACATTGTCTGTTATGGAATAAGGCAAGACAGGTGCGTTTAATGTCATAGTGTGAGACATTCCTGTCAAAATTATAATAAGAGCACCCCGACCAGTAAAGTTGAATAATACATCTTTAAAGGGCCCGTATTACGCTATCTTCTGATCTATGTTATAATCTTGTTTTCTCATCACAGACATACCTGGAGTTGTGCTTTGTTTCATTCACACATGTTTAACACACAAACCCTGTATATTTAGGCTGAGTTCTTCTCTTAAACAGAAAACACTCTGTTCCACCTTGTGATGTCATGTGGTAATACAGGAAGTGCTCCACTCCATACATCTTCACTAGGATCATTTGGATGACTTTAGCCCTGGAATGACCAATCTTTACTGAACAAAACTGTAAAAGGTAGCTGTTAACTTGAAAACTACAGCTAGATGACATCACAAGGTGGAACAGAGCATTTTGAGCTTTGGAGATGTAGACAGACTAATAATAAAGGAAACATGTGCAAATGAAACAAAACACAATTCCAGGCATGTTAACAACATTATAACATGACATAATGCTCACAAGAGTCAATTTAGCGTAATATAGGACCTTTAATTTTAGGATTTGCAGGAAAGTTAAAAAGGTTTTAATGAAATTTTTTATGTTTTAGTTGAATAGAAAGGTATAAAAAAGAATATGATCCTTCACTTGCTTCACACGTGGAGGAATAACTCATCATTTTTTTAGTATGATGGCAAAAAAATAAGGGAAACCCAAAACTAGTGGTTAAAGTGGAAAACGCATAGTGGTAATTAGTGGTGAGGTGTGACAGCCAAAAATGCCTGACTCTGGCACATCGTATTAAGTCAAAGATTCTTTTTGGGTTACCGTAGAAACACATAGACAGTAGTTACACTGTGTTAAATTCCATGGTGAATTAAACTGTAAATCGACATTCAACTTTTATTCTGTTTTTCCTTTCTGTTTTCCAGGAATGATACAGGAGTATTCGTGTCCGACATCGTGAAAGGTGGTTTGGTGGACACAGATGGTCGGCTAATGCAGGGAGATCAGATTCTGTCAGTGAACGGTGAAGATGTGCGCTCTGCCACCCAAGAAGCTGTGGCGGCTCTGCTGAAAGTATGTTTACAGTAGGCATGGGGTGATAGAAACATTTGGCGTCACGAATACCATGGCCAAAATAACTGCGATTAACGGTAATGTCACGATAATGATTACAGTTGCTGACAGTTTAAAACGGTTATGGATGTGAATAACTATAATTTTAATGTCTGTGTAATCCCTCAGTCGTCCAGGTATGATTCATACTAAAAGAAAAATTCTAATCTGTCAACCGGACCAAAAGTTTTAGAGTGAAGATGTGGAACCTGTGAATAATTTGAATATTATGAATAAGTTCCATTTTTAGACAACTTTTATATAATTGTACTTTGTTTTAAAACTAAAACAACTACTATCTAGCAGAGAACATTATGGATACGTTTAGTTTTGTTTCTGCACATAAATGATAATTATCTTTGTCGCCGATTATTGCCATTACATAAAATGTCCCATGAACAATTATTGTCTCCACTTTTTATTAGAGATAGACTGATATATCGATTGGTCGATATATCAAGCAGATATTTGCACTTTTTATTGGCTCTTAAATCTTTAGCACAGACCGATATTTTGTTTTTGCTGACCTGCTGCGTAAAGGATACACACAAAGATTTATTTTAATACTTGGTTGAGGTTGAGATGATGTAATGAGGTAATGAAAATGTAAGTACATAGCTCTCTTAAAAGTTTGTGGTTAAAAAAAAAGGCTAAGAATGAGTATCTAGTAAATTTAAAGTACATAATTTGAGGAAAATAATCTACATTGGCTCCACATATTGGCCCAGAAATATTGACAAAGCGTATCGGCCATTCTAAACAATTGTTATCGACATCAGCCATGAAAAAAAACATATCACGCTAAACAATTTTACTGTTTATTGTCGCATCCCTAGTATACAACCTTTTTTTACAATTGTTTTTTATTTTTTTAACCAGTCATGTATTAACCAACTCGGTATAAAAAGACGATGTGATTTGTAAGTGCATTTTTGTATTGTTTTACAGTGCTGCGTTGGGACGTTGAAAATGGAAGTTGGAAGATTTAAAGCTGGACCGTTCCACTCTGAAAGAAGACTCTCTCAGACTAGCCAGGTAATTAGATTTTTATGTATATATAATTCAAATCTAATCTCCGGCAGCTAATAAATGTCATTCATTGTTGCAGAATGAAGCCAGCAGCAAAATGGGTCCACAGTCTAGTTTAGAGCCCGGCATTTTCCCCAGTGACACGGACAAACCCAGTAGAAGTCTGGAATGTAAGTATGACCAATAGACAGCGCCGAGCAACCTCAGTGTTAGCGTCATTACTTCCTGTCCAATTCTGAATTCTGTCTCTGAGGTTTTTTCCGAGCCATGCTAAAATTAATAAATGTTAAAAACTACACAAATGAGGTCAGCTTTATTTTTGACAATTATTCTATATGTTTTGCAGCTGTAAAACCCCTCACCACACACTTTATACACTTATCTCAGACAGGCATTAACATTTTCTCACATTTCTCTCTTGTTTAATGAATTAATAGTGACTCACGTGTATTTCACAGTTCCTCTGACCGTGTCTCTTCGTCCTAGTGCCGCTCTGCTGTAGTGTCGACCCAACATTTTTGTAAATTTGGGTGAACACATTCTGTACTGTACAGGAGACACGGCACGGAGGAGACTGATGGACAGTGGTCTACAGTCCCTTAGCTAATCAGGTTGCAGAACACAATGCACGTTCATACGCTGTTAAAAAGCATGTAAAATTGCACTGAAGAAAAAAAATCAGCAAAACAGCGAGATCGTGAAAGGTGAACCGCGTTATAGCGAGGGACAACTGTATCCAAATAACACCACAAATTGAAATTATCTACATGTAAAAACAATCTACAAGTAGTCTTTACATAAATCAAGTTTTCTTTTAATAGTCTGTTTTTTTTCATATATTTTATGCTTTTAATAAAAGCATAAAATATAAAAAAGAGCCTATTAAAACCTGCTCAGCATTTTTAAAGTTATTTGAATCATTGTCATAGTGAATAAACCGGACTAAATAAGCAAATTTTCTTTTTCTAAATACGCAGACGATAAAAATGCTTTTGCTTTAGTTGTAATAAATGTTCCTTTATTACACATGGGTACAGTCCTTTTAATTTTGTTGAAAAATATATGATTGTGATACATTTATATAACAAGAGTTTCTGCATTTTCACCCCAAATCATCTTGAGAAATAATAACAATTTTAGTTTTTTTGTTTTTGTTCTGTAGCTTTGGACCAGCCCGACACCAGAACAGCAGAGTTCACCAAAGGTCCCACTGACACTCTGGGCATTAGTATCGCTGGAGGGGTGGGCAGTCCTCTCGGAGACATCCCTATATTTATCGCAATGATGAATCCTGTTGGCCTCGCAGCTCAAACCCAAAATCTCAAGGTAACATATTTTAAATCCTTGATATGTAACGCAACTGATAAACAGATCATCCTATTCATTTCACTTGACTGGATTGTGAACTCCGGATAAGGTCAAGAGCCCGCAGATGTTGGCGGTGACCTTTCAAGCTAAAATGACAATTGTAGTTCTCTATGACCCCATTGTGAGAAGACAATATCCGCTGCTGTCAGGGATAATAAATCTCCTACTCCTGCAGTTAGACCACAGAACTCATAAAACAACCTCATACAAAAGAATAGGGCAAAGCGAGACTTGAATAGAGCTAACGTCTTTCAGATCATTCACATAATAAGCAAAAGCTGTCATTTTGGACTATTACTTCCTACATTTTGCTTGGTGTGAACCTCAAAGCTAACTTGTGATGTACTACTGACTTTAACTTTTACTGGTTTTGTGCACTTTTATTAAAACTGGAAAACATAAAACCTATACGAATTCTGTTAAATAAAGATTACCCAATTATTTTTATATGTAGTATACACTGGTGCCTCGTTTATCGTGGGGGTTACGTTCTAAAAATAAACCACAATAGGTGAAATCCGCAAAGTAGTCAATTATTATATATGTTTTAAGGCTGTAAAACCCCTCACCACACACTTTATACACTTTTCTCAGACAAGCATTAAAATTTTCTCACGTTTCGCTCTTGTTTAAACACTCTCAAAGTTCAAACCTTCATAGATTAAAAAAAAAAATAATAAGTACAGTATTATACAATGAAACCAAAGATCAAGACCTGTTTTCAGGCCTAAACATCCAAACAAATTTAATTATAGTGACACACAAGAAATGATTAATAGTGACTTGTGCGTAGGCAAGGCAAGTTTATTTGTATAGCACAATTCGTACACAAAGTAACTCAAAGTGCTTTACAGAATAAGAAGGACATTAAAATCACACAAATCAAAACATAAATAATCATAAATAATCATCATAAAATTACCATTAAAAGAGAAGAGTGCAGAATAAAATCCTTTCAGTCATATGCACAGCTAAACAGAACAGTTTTGAGCCTGGATTTAAACATTGTCAAAGTAGAGGCCTGTCTCACATCTTCAGGAAGACTGTTCCAGGTTTTAGCTGCATGAAACTGAAACACTGATTTCACAGTTCCTCTGACCGCGCCTGTTTGTCCTGGCATCGCTCCGCTGTTGTGTCTTTTTCCACTGAAGGCCTTGGCGCAGGTGTCTTTTTTTCCAAGTGCAAACATACAGCACTTCAGAGTCACACTGCAATCCAACATTTATGTAAGTTTGTCTGAACACATTCTGTACTGTACAGGAGACACAGCACAGAGGAGACTGATGGACAATGGATCAGTGGACAAACACTCAAACACGCAAACATGGACTGAGCTACTGTCACTCATTTGTGTTGTGTAATATGCATGTTAATATTATTATAGTTTGTCATTTTGGTTTTCCACGTTTGTCTGTGTTCAGATTGGGGACCGGATCCTCAGTATCTGTGGGACATCTACTGAAGGCATGACTCACTCCCAGGCCGTGTCTCTGCTGAAGAACGCCACGGGCTCAATACAACTGCAGGTACCATTCACTCACCACTGTCTGTGCTTACACATGCATCTGATCATTATCTGATTTCTGGAATAATCCGATTATTAAAATGCCACGTAAATCGCTACATCTGAGGTGAATCATCTGAATTGTATCTGTTCACACCTGTGCAGGATTTGACAAGGAAAATTATGCCAAAAAGGGAAATGCAGTGGTGGAAGTGGATTCTCTTTACTTTCTACTTCAGTACATTTTTGACCTGTGGAAAAGGCTGAGCGGTTAACACCTTCATAATTTGAAAACAAAAATATACAAAATAAAAACAGCTAGGGGAAAAAAAAAAAAAAAAAAAAGTGATTCATTTGTTTCTGTTAAAAAAAAAAAAAAAATCACTACATTTGAAGCTTTATTACATCTCAGTCTTTAACTTTTTACTCTTTAAGTGCATTTTTAAATGGGTACTTTAATACTTTACTACTACTACTAAAAGTATTTTTTCATGGGATAATTTGACTTTTACTCGAGTATTTTTTGCTCCAGTACCTGCACTTATGTAACAAAATTAAGTACTTCTTCCACCACTGAACTAATGTAACAAAGACAAAAACCAAAGAGAAAAACAAAGATTGCAGGAGTTGTTTTAATTGAATTGTGTTTTGTCTTCCAAATACACAGAAAAAAAATCAGACTGGGATCATTACTGGCATATGTGATTATTCCGAGTATCAGATTTCCCCTTGTCCTCTGTCTCTGCTCCACTTAGATAACCAGCAGACAGTTAGATAATACTCAGATGGACTCCTAGATGTACTTTATCAGCACCTTAAGTTCAAATCTTCCGCAACCTTTGAAGTAAACAAATTGCCCTTATAAACGATAATGAGGTGTGTAAATGATGTGCGTTGTGTCGGATTACAGGTGGTTGCCGGGGGAGATAACACCGTGACGGGACCCTCGTCTCAGGAGCAGGCGTCTGGAGGTCTCACACCGAGCTCCATCTTTCAGGACGATATTGGGTACAAACAGTTACAAAGGTTTTTTTTTTGGTATTGTTTGAATATTAATGCATTAAAGTTACAATTTAAAGTTATGGGAGTGACAGTAGTTTGATGCAAGCTCTTACCGGTTTTGTTGTATCATTGGGCAAGACACTTCAAGCTATGCCTACTGATTCTGATACTATAACTTTAAATATCTGCCGATTTAATCAACCGATACCAGGGGAGAGACTGGAAACGGCATTTATTTCCATTAAACACAAATAAAATACGGCAGAACTGATCGAAACGTGTTATGAAGCTGTTATTTATCTCTCAAGTACTTACAGAACAACTTTATAAATAAAATGTCAAACAATGCGTATCGGATTGGTGTATTCCTAGTAAATGATACATGTTCAAAATACACAACTAAATATCTATTCGAGTTTTAATTAGCAGAGGTGGACATTTTTAGAAAGCAGAACAAAATATATAAATACAGAATAATGCTAGTGTAGTGTAAATGTGTACTATTACTTTTTATTTTACAATTGATAACTTTATTTTAAACACATTTAAACATATTTGGGTCATTGGGCAAGACACTTCAGGCTATGCCCCGCCTGCGTATAAATGTGACATAAGTGTTAGTCATTGGTGTGGTGGAAAACCTGTTGCTACCAATTAAACGTTTGGATTTGATTGAATGTTACTTTTTCATGTTTTCTACTTATATACACAAAAAAAGTAAAGTAAGCTATGTGGAATTATGCAGTAAAAACAAAAGTTAAACAGCTCTACTTAATATTTTTTCCATGTTTTATATTCAAATCCTCAAAGTAGCCGCCCGTTGCTTCGCCGGAAAAACTTAATGAGAGGGTGTGTCCAAACAAAAGTAGTTTACCAAGTAGTGCGGAGTGAATGAATACCTGCTGTAATGATTTGAAAGGCACGTTAAGCTGGTATTGTGCAAAATCCAGCTTGAGTTCAGAATCAGACAAAGTTTATTGCTATGAATGTGCTTTGGCAATACGCTCCGACCTGGGATTACATATTAAAACATAAATCACCTTTGTCGTTTGGTTCATTTATTGTTTGATGGTGTTTTGAGATTATTAGGATTTATTTGGACCATAGCTGAAAGGAGAAAGCATGGAGTGATCTAGCTGGAGTTTTGGGAGTGCCCAAATTGGACAGATTTTTAGTGATTGATGCGTAGGCCACGTCTTTAATCAATCGTTAGTTTCGTTAGTCAAGAGTCAAGTTCTGCCCTGGTATTTTGAAATCGCACTACTGTGAGTACTGTTTTTAGTTACGCTGTTTTGTTTTTGTCTTTATTTTTAGCCCGCCTCAGTACAAGTCCATCAACTTAGAAAGAGGCCCTGACGGACTCGGGTTCAGTATCGTGGGAGGTTACGGCAGCCCGCACGGAGATCTGCCCATCTACGTAAAGACTGTATTCGGAAAGGTACGTCTTATCTTTATTATTTCTGCGCTATATCCCAAGAAATGCGTCTTGTTGTTGGGTAAGAACTTGTGTTTGCTTAGGGCGCAGCCGCAGAGGACGGGCGTCTGAAGAGAGGGGACCAGATCATGGCGGTGAACGGGCAGAGTTTAGACGGAGTCACGCACGAAGAGGCAGTGGGGATTCTGAAGAGGACCAAAGGAACCGTGACGTTAACCGTGCTCTCGTAGGAAGGGACAAAGAACGCTGGCACTATTTTTGTATTCAAATGGTTTTTAAGAAGGAGTAAATGTATGTGAATGACTTCCATATACACTGTTAAAATGAGGAAAGTTAGTTGTTGTTTTTTTTTAAACAATGTAGCTTTGAACACTGATGTATGCAAATATGTACGTAGGCCTTCCACTTCCTAGAGACATAGTATTATAAGTGTAAATGATAGGAATGCACCGATCCAGCTTTTTCAGGTCCGATACTATTTTGATACTGTAACTTTAAATATCTGCAGATACTCGAAGCCTGAAAACAGCATTTACTTCCATTAAACAAAAATAAGACATGACAGAACTGATCTAAATGTGTTATGAAACTGTTATTTATCTCTCAAGTAACTACAGAACAACTTTATAAATAAAATCTCAAACAATATCAAACTTTCTGGGCCAACTATGACCCAGATACATCAATTTATATGTCCAACCAGGATATATCGACTTAAATATTGAGAATCGGTGCTGATGTCCAATACTACTATCGGATCGGTGTATTCCTAGTAAATGATACAATTCTTTTTCTATGCATGTTCAAATTACACAATTTCTAAATATCTGTTCTAGTTTTAATTAGCAGAGGTGGACATTTTATGAAAGCAGAACAAAAACAATAAATACAGATTAATACTAGTATAGTGTAAACATGTAGTATTACTTTTTATTCAACAACTTTATTTCAGACATATAAATATTTTAAATTACATAATCTTAAAAACAACACTGACAATAATCAAGGAATACAGTCACTATTTTCAGTTTGGCACAATAGGAACAAGTTGAAAATGTTCTAATCCTGCCCATAGAAAAGTTCTTCAATGACTTTATGAAATGAGTGTATATATGAATGCCATGTTTGTAGTAAAAGTTAAAAAAGGAAAACTCAAATACTAACAAAGCACATTTAAGTATACGTAAACAGTGAGTTTTTCACCTCTGCCAATTACACTGGAAATCTATATCTTTTTTAAAACTCTTTTTGTATTTTTCTAGCATCTTGAGAAAGGCTGTGGCTGAAAGGTTGGAGTTTGTTTTATTTTGAAAGGCTGTGTGAGTATGGATGTTTTACCCCAGCGAAATACACTAGAAAATACTACAACTGCTTTTTTATTTTATTTTTTTTTATTCGTATTATTTCTCATTCTCTTATTTTATGGAACTCTTGTTGTAAGTAGTTTAAAATATTTTCGACCAGAAGTATGATGATGAGGCAGATCAGGAGAAGGGCTGTACCAACATGTGACAGTATTGTGTACTGCTGCAGGTTTGTTATGCTTTTACTTTGAAAGTTTCTGTTGTTAATTATATGGAGAGTGTTTTCACTTGTGAAGGCTTTATGTCATATTGTTAATAGATGTTTTAAAGGGACAGAGTTGTGATTTCTGCATTGATGCTGCTAAAGGTGTTATGTCACAGTATTTGGATTTTTGTAAGTATTACTCACATGTTCAAAAGAACAGCGTGAAATAATCTTCCTGTAGAAAAGAAAGAACAAAAGTTGAACTTGCCAGAAGGATTATGTAACGGCCGTGAGCTCATGTTGACCTCACCGTGTGAACACAGAACTGATCAATGTGTGTGTAGATGTCAGAAGGTGGGAGTCTACCTTATAGAAATGTTACTGTACATTCTAACGTGATGGAGATGCTGTCAAAGGTGTTTTTCTCACACAAGAAATAAAAGTGACCTTTGAATTGAACCTGTGTTATTCATTTGAAAACTTGTTGCTGCAAAGAGAAACAGTGGTGTCGGCTGAGTGAATATAATGATATGGTTGATGGTTCAGCTTAGTTCAATCAGTGCACCCTGCTGATGTGTCCTTTTGCAAGACACTTCAACTTCTTTGGCTATGAAATGAACCCTTGAGATGTGACACATCTCTTTCAATTAGCCCAAAGGCAGTTGTGATTACAAACTATCTGCCGACAATTTGAAGTGGTTTGAGTATATAGAAAGGCAGAATAAGTTACATCAAAATAACATTACTTTTTCATCTGGATGATTTTTGTTTTAAATACTGTAGCTGGACATGGACATGGGACATAATGAAACAAAGTTAGATTGAAACTCAAGCAAGTCTAAATGAAACAATTTCTAGAAGGTATGAGGATGATAAAGAACACATTGCGCTTGAACCTGCTATAGTTCTAATCTATGACACCTGTGGATCATTATGTTATAATTTGCACATTTTAAATCACAACATTCATCTAAAACGACAAGCTCGCTGACTTCTGCATTAGAAAACTGCAGTGCCCAATGGAAACAATAAACGTCATCACACCAAGTAAGTACGTTTCAGTAGGTGTGTACCAGCGTCAGTGAAAACAGAGATTGATCAGTAATATGGCGTCTTGAAAATAAGTGATCAAAGATTGCTCAAACATGCACGAATCACTCCAAATACAACACAGGCTTGCGTTAAGATTGGTTTAATTCAATAATAGTGATCACTCTAATAGTCACTAAAATGACTGTAATAACTAAAAGTAAAAAATAAAATAAAAAACCCTGACAATTTGAGTGCAAAAACAATATTTCATTGTTGTTTGGTGATGGGATCTTTAGTTATGAATAACTCTAAGATCGTGATATTTTTTCTCACCAAACTGTAACATGAAAATTTAAAAGTGTGTCATCCGAGGATAATCATAATGTACTCTTGATCTATTAAGGAAAAGGTATACTTATACTTGAGCAGACTCTCCGTCGTCACTTGAGACTTAATAAAGCCTGTATATTTAGCGAGCTCTCCTTTTTAATGTGGCGTCTCATCTGTCTGAACGAGCACAGCTGCTTTGATTCATTTCATTCTTCAGTTTACACCAAACATGGGGCAGCTACGCCAACTGAATTCCTGTATAATTAACGTCGTAAGAGACTGATTCCCATTCAGTGGACCTTACCGAGATGCTCACTGATGTCGCACAAAGGTCAGAGGTGACTGTTACCTGCAGTTGCTGGGGCGCACGGAGCCCAGCAGAGCACCTGTTGTTTTAATGGTCTCCGGGGGAAGTTTGGGGTGAGGGGGCTGTGCTGGTTTAACACAGGGCCTGTCTGAACCTGCCTGTCTGATGTAAGATCATATGTTGCCCCTCTGTCACGCCTAACATGAAGGGAACATGGTGTAGTGTTCCTCGTACAATGGTGCCACACATCTTGAAAAACAACTGCTATTTGTATTTCTTCCATATACTGTTACCTCCAACTGGGTTTAGTTGCTCAAATAGGAGTCAAACAACAGGTGTGATTTGTTACAGATGTGGATAAGTCAAAGTACTTTTAGTCATGTATGTTGGACTAATAATTCCTCTACTTCCATTGCTGCTACTACTACTATCCAAGGCTGGAATATAATGAAGTCGAAGTAGTAAGTACAAATTTTACGTAGTGCATACTTTTTACTTTTACTTCACTACATTTGAGAGCAGGTATCTGTACTTTCCACTCCACTACATTTTTGAACTGAACTATTTGATTATAACAGTTTGAGAGCTGCTGAAAAGGCTGAGGATTTAGTTTTATCAGTTTCATCATTTGAAATAAAGCAGCCAAGAAAAATACTGATTCAGCTGTTTCTGCTGAACAAAATGCAGCACAAATCTTTATCAAAATATAAAAACCTCAAAATATGCGCAGAATACTTTTACTTTTTACTCTTTAAGTATATTTTTAAAACGGTACCTACTTATTATTATTATTATTATTATTATTATTATTATTATTATTACTATTATTATTAGTAGTAGTAGTAGTATTAATATTAGTATTATATTATTTACTCTTTAAATTAGCACTTTAATACTTTTACTTAAGTATTTTTTTATGTCATACTTTCACTTTTATCTGAGTATTTGAGTACTTGAGTAAGTAACAGAACTGAGTACTTCTGCTACAACTACCTTCAACTATCCACAAACTACTACTACCATCTACTACCTACTTGCTCTCTAGGTCGTACCTAACTCTTCTACAATTACTGCTGCTACTACTAGCGTACCACTACCTCTACTACTAAAACAACTATTTACCACTTACTTTTATCACCACCTATACTACAAACGTACTTAATACTAGAGCTGTTGTCCTTTAATTGTTTTTTTCAGTTGACAGGCTCTGTACAAAACAGTGCCTGGTGTTAGCATCACTACTTCCTGTCCAACCGTACTGTATCTCTATGAGGTTTTTGCAGAATCATGCTAAAATGAACGCCTTGTAGTCCCAACCTAGGAGCTGCAGGACGTGTCTGGGGGGTGGGAAGTCTGGGAGTCCCTGTTTAGAGTGCTGTCCCCACGATCCAGTTCACGATAAGCAGAAGAAAATGGATGGACAGTGGACAGTGACTTGAGGATGTCTCTTATAACATGCTAAAGACGAAACAAATGAGGCACAAACTTCAGCAGAGGATTTGGACATTTTCATGGGTATTTCACGGGCAATGATGTCAGTTTTTTTGGCGGTTAACTCAACATAAAAGAATCCATTTCCCTTTGAACCAAGCGAAGGAATTTAACCACACGGGTTAGCATGGCTCGATAGCTGACTTCAAATGCCTCCACCAGCGTGCGTCACTGTCAACGCCACACAAGTCTTCCACAAACAGAGCTGATTTTCTCATCAAAGTTTCCACGTGTGAAACAATGAGGAACAAGAATATTATGTCTGTTTACCGCCCGTTCAACGCAGTCGTCGCTCATGGGAAACATCAGTGACAGCCATCTTTGTTTTGCTCTAAAGGTCAAGGGTCACCTCTCTTAGCAAACTGTTAGAATGATTTATGCTTGGGTAATGTGTTAAGACTTAGCGAAAAGTTGAAGTTGTATTGTAGAAGTAATAGTAATTGTAGTAGTACTGGCAATAGTCGTAGTAATAGGTACAGTAAATCCTCACTGTACGCAGTATCTAAAATAACGATGTAGTGAGGTTAGGTTGTAGATGATTTGTATATCGCACTGCATTACTACTCCAAACGTTTATTTTTGACAGTTTATATATATCTTTTTGTTCCTTTTCCAATGTTATCTTTAGGAATCTCTGGAGAGCTCATAAAAAAGAAAAAGTAGTGTTAAAATATTTGGCTCAGTTGTATCTGCCAGAAGAATGAGTGCGTCCCATTTCACATGCATGCTTGAAATCGCACTGCGCTCGCTGTCGCCTTTCAAACAATGGGGGCAATTGTGGGCAGGCTGGGTGTGGGTTGGTGACAAGAGTCGAGTCAACTATGTCATATGTCAACATCGTTCATCATCATAATCTGGCCGCGATCTGGAGGCGTTCTAAACTGTGCCGTTTACCAGACTAATAAAGATCGGAATGTTTGAAATGGCCATGTGCTGGTTGATGATTCGTGAGGACGAGATGAAATGGTGTGAAGAAAATTATTATTGACAAAAAATTCTAAAATAGTTCCAACTTTAACAGGAGTAGTCAAGTGGAAGTATTCAAAACTGGTACTGCAGTATTTGATGATGATACAAACAGAAATTGTATAACTTATGTAGTCCGTTTGTACTGCAGATATTATGGTGTACCATGTACTGTGACCACTATATTAGTTGGTACATTCATTTACATTGCATTTGTCAAAGTTGTACATAATTTCAAGGTTCTATATTACACAAAACTGACTCCTGTGAGCTTTAAGTCATGTTATAATGTTCTTACCTCCTCAAAAACATACGTGGAGTTGTGTTTTGTTTTATTCACACATGTTTGAGTAATTCGTTATTATTAGTCTGTCTACATCTCCAAAGCTCAAAATGCTCTGTTCCACCTTGTGATGTCATGTATTTGAAGACTTATAAGACTTCAAAATCTGCACAAAATACTTTTAGTTTACAGCTACCTTTTAACCTCAGTTCACTAGAGTTTGCCAATTCCAGGACTGAAATTATCCAAATAGTTTTAGTGAAGGTGTGTGGAGTTTATAAACACAGTGGAGCACTTCCCGTGTTACCACATGACATCACAAGGTGGAACAGAGTGTTTTCAGTTTGAGCGAAGAACTCTAAAGTCTAAATACAGGATTTTTGTTTTAAACATGTGTGAATGAAACAAAACAAACCTCCTGGTCTGTTTAAACTAGATTGATGAGATATAACCTAGAGTAATACTGGCCCTTTAAATTTGGTGTGAGGGAGCAATACTTTGTATAAGTTCTACTAAAACTAGTATCAAAACCAGATACTCATTTGAGCAAGTATAAATACTAAAAAAGTCACATTTACAGGACAGAAATGAACCTTTCCTGAATAGCTTTAGAATGATTTTGAGCAGGTGTGTCAAACTCATTTTCACAGGGGGCCACATCATCAAAATGGTCGCTCTCATAGGGCCAGATGTAACTATAAGATAAATGTAATCAAATGTAATAAAATAAATGCAACTACTTTTTCTATATTTATTATTTATTCTAGTTACAAATGTTTCATATGGATTTGCATAGATATGAAAAAAATGTCTGTGTAACTGTGCATCTCTAAACTGATATTTTAAGACAGCCATACCTTCTTATTTACTTTGTCGCGGGCCACATAACATGACCCGGCGGGCCACATTTTGCCCACGGGCCTTGAGTTTGACACATGTGATTTTGAGTAAGTATAAGACACATAGACTAGTATACGCCCATGGACCACTATGGAACTTACTGGATGACTGAGAGATTACACAGATATAAGGCCACATGAGAATATAAAAAAGTACTATGATTTAATATTGAAAATCACATTCTATTGTCTGAAGAAATAGTATTTTTATTATTATAGTAGTATATTCTTTAGTATCAAGTAAATCAAGTTTGAAATGTTAGGATTGTGACAACACCAGGGTGAACACATATGTTTCAGATAAAAAAAAAAAAAGTTTGAGACACCACACATAGTCAGAAACACAATATTTGCATGTCAAATTCCAACTTGGTCAGATTTGTTTACAATGGTTTGACATTCTCTCACTTTGGTCCCTTCTGTTGGCAACAAACAAAAGCATATCTCTTTTATAGACGACGCTGGGATATTTTTGCACATTCAAACATGTACTTTCATTCTTCTCCAAACCTTTCGTGATAAGATGATTTACGGGGAGGTTTTCCTGGTGGCGTTGGCCGACTGCAGCACAAAGCAGGGAGTGGACCAGGTCTCACACATGCTGACATCACCGCAGATAGGATTTCTGATGTGCACACCGAGTGGGACGTAACTGCATACATGTACTCGTATCGTGCTACTGCAGTGCTCTACGCAAGTGCCATGAGTAGTAGGGTCTAATGCAAACATGTAGAACTTGATAACTGAAGAAGTAATTGTGCATTGTGTGTTAGCATGCTATATAAGTAATACTAGGGAGTGTACCAGTAGTAGTGGTAGTCATGGTAGTGGCAGTACAAGTAGAAGTAGCAACAGCAGCAGCAGGAGTTGTAATAGTAGTGGTAGTAATAGTAGTAGTAGCAGCAGCAGTAGTGGAAGAAGTGCTCAATTGAGTACAGATACTGGAGCAAAAAAAACAAAAACTCAAATAAAAGTAAATGTATCACATGAAAAAAAAAACTACTCAAGTAAAAGTATTAAAGTACCTGTTTAAAAAGTAAAAGTATTTTGCACAGTTTGAGATCTGATAAAGTTTCAAATGTAGTGATTTTGATAAAGATTTTTGCTGAATTTAGTTATATTTTTCCCCTCTGTGTTTTTATTTGTATATTTTTGTTGGCTCAAACAAAAAAATGTATTAAAGAACTAAAAATGTGTTTAAAACAACTCTTTTCAGCAAGTCTAAAAAAAAAAAAAAAAAAAAAAAAAAAAAAAAAAAAAAAAAAAGCAACTTTTCAGTCTTGTTCAAAAAACTTTTCAGTCCTGTAGTGGAGTAGAAAGTACAGATACCTGCTCTCAAATATAGTGAAGTGAAAATAAAAAGTATCCTCTTTAAAATGTAGTCAAGTAAAGTACAGATACCTAAAACTTTTACTGCAGTGCTCTACTGAATTGTGATGAGTAGTAGGGTCTAATACAAACATGGTAGAACTGGATAACTAGTAAGTAAGTAATTATACACATTGTCTGATCTCATTTGGTATAAGTAATAATAGGAACAAAACTTGTGTAGTAGTAGTGGTAGTAGTCATGGTAGTAGCAATACAAGTAGACATAGCAGCAGGAGCAGCAGGAACTGTAATAGAAGTAGTAGTAATAGTAGTAGTAGCAGCAGTGGTGGAAGAGGTACTCAAATGTGTTACTTAACATATAAAAGTAAATGTATCACATGAACAAACTAAGCACAGTACTTTACAAGTTTTACTTTGTTACCTTCCATAATTGGTTAGTAATCTCATATAGTACTATAGAGTAGTTATCCTTACTTAATCAAAACTATTGACATGTTTAGTGCAATACATCACATTTTGCAAAAGACTTAACCTATATATTTACAATACAGAAATAAAAACATTCACGTGATAATCTATATTAAAGTATATTTGTGTGTATTGTACTAGAACATGTTGTAATGCAGGTACTTCTGTCACACTGTTTACTATCCACACCGCACCTGCTCCCTAGACGACTCCAAAACGCTGACTAGATATTTGTTGCTACACCTAAACGTCGTCCTATTACAAGTGTATGACCCAAACGCTCCTCAGCCATCCCATAATGATCCCGCACGTTGCCGGGACGACGGAATGGCGTGTGCCTCCTGGTATGTTTGCCTACCCTTTGGTGCCACAGTGACATCACCTCCGCTTGGGCGCTGATAACCCCATTGTCTAATCATTGTTGCACTTTTATGATGCACAGATAGTGTAATGTAATGCGTGTGTTTGCATAGGGGAGGGTGGGGACGTGATTGACAGTTCTGACCTTGTGAGGACACGGCCTTGGGGCTGTCTGCCGGAGCGAGCATTCACGGACGCATTCTTCTGAAATAGTGTACATTTTAAAGCCGATGGCCTGCAAGAGTTTTAGACAGGAGCAAACTGAAATAACTTCTTTTTATACCTCAGTTCTGCTTAAGTATTAATGTAGTTTTAACTGTAAATTTTACCTTATAATGCAGAGGTGTCAGACTCATTTTCACAGAGGGCCACATCAGCAAAATGGTTGCTCTCAAAGGGCCAGATTTAAATGTAAGACAGTGTGAATGTAAGTAAATGTGACCAAATGTAATGTAAAATAAATTTAAATATTTTTAATCTTGTTAATTAACCGTTTCTGCATTTATTCCAAGTTACAAATATTGCATATGAATTTGCATAAATATGAAAAAATGTCTGCGTAACTGTATCTCCTGATGAACTGATATTTTAAGACAGTCATACCTTTTAATTTACCTTGTCACGGGCCACATAAAATGATATGGCGGGCCGGATTTGGCTCATGGGCCTTGAGTTTGACACATGTTATAATGGAACACGCAAGGATGACATTTGATGTTAAAGGTCCTATATTATGCAAAATTGACTCTTATGAGATTTAAGACATGTTATAATGTTGTTACGTCCTTAAAAACTTGAAATTTGAGTAATCCTTCATTAGGCTGTTTTATATCTCCATAGCTCAAAATGCTCTGTTCCACCTTGTGATGTCATGAAGTGGAAGTTTTCAAGTTAACATCTATCTTTTACCTTTTGTTCAGTATAGATTGGAAATTCCAGACTTGAAATCATCCAAGTGATTCTAGTGAAGGTATGTGGAGTTTAAAAACACAGTGGAGCACTTCCTGTATTACCACGTGACATCACATGGTGGAACGGGGTGTTGTCACTTTGAGAGAAGAACTCAGCCTAAATACGCAGAGTTTGTGTGTTAATGAAACAAAACACAACTCCAGGTCTGTTTGTGGTGAGGAAATAACATTATAACATGCATGCTGATATGAAAATCCACTATTTAAATGATGAACAACAGAATGAACATACCTGGGTTAAATACACGGAATGCAATTAATTTAAAGTCAATTACAAATGACTCAACCAAAATGCATTTAATTTTCTCAACAAAACAAACTGTTGTCCTAAATGTTGTGCAATGGGTAGCATCTGCACCCAGCATTTAACCCAGACACTGCTGACACGCTGGAAAAAGCAGAGTGCTGAAATAACACCGTGCTTTTGTCCTGACATGTCTCTGCTTACGGCACTGCTCCCTCCCTCTGCCCCAGTGCAGGATGAAGTACCAATTTCTGTTACTTAAGTAAAAGTACAGACACTGGAGCACAAAAATACTCAAGTAAAAGTATCACATGAAAAATCTACTTAAGTTAAAGTATTAAAGTAGTTTAAAAATGTACTTAAAGAGTAAAATGTGAAAGTATTCTATGCATATTTGAGGTCTTATAAGGCTTCAAAATTTTTTTGTATTTTTTTTTCATTTATGCTGTATTTCATTTAGTAGAAACAGCTTGTTGTTTTCTACTTATGTATAATTTGGTTTACTCAAACTACAAACGTGTTAAAAATCAACCCCTCATCCTTTTCATCAGGTCTCAAACAATAATAAAAATACTTTACTTTTCAGTTCTGTTCAAAAATATAGTAGAGTAGAAAAGTACAGATACCTGCTCTCAAATGTAGAGAAGTAAAAGTAAAAAGTGTCCACTATAAGATTTACTATACCTAAAACGTATACTTTATGTTCCACCACTGCTCTCCCCTTCTGTCTGTCTCTTTCCCTACACACACACACACCCCACACACACACACTTGCCCCATGGGGATAGCACCTGTCCAGGCCGACTCTAGATGTCACAGACAGGGCTTTGTGCAGGACAGGACGGACTGAAGCCTCAGAGCAGCCGGTGACTCACAAGACCTGGGAGATTTGAGGGTGCACATGAGGTTGACAGGGCCGGATCTAGGCATTTGGTGGCCCTGAACAAGATTTAGGTCGAGGCCCCCCTAATAGTTAAATGTTTTTATAAATAAATACATCATGACTGTTTATGCTAAAACACTAACTTAGCATGACTTATACTCATAGCATGGTCTACTGTTCCAAATTTATACTTTTTTTGTGTGCAAACTAGGTACATTTGCAGCTTTGTGGTTTAAAAAAAAAGATAAAAATGGGTGTGTCCTGGTTCCAGCCGTCTCTGCTAATTAAGATACTTGGTGACATCACAAAAGACTGCCCTGTAATCAGAAACACCTGGCTGCAGGGGCGGAGTTTGAAGCGTGAATACCTGTTGGACCAATCACACCGTTTATACCTTAAACCTCAAGACTCCGCCCCTCCTCCTCCCTCACTCTCACCTATAGTCCTCTACAGGTACTGCCCAGTTTAACAGCGCTATTTAAAATGTGGCTGTGGGAGGAGTTTAGGTGTTGAGTCCCACTTTAAGTTTCCAGATGAATAATGTTTGCAAAATTACTTGATAGTCTTAATAGTTTAGCCACAAAATGTTGCAACACAGTATGCTTTTGTGCCTATAAATATTGCGCTAATTGAACTGCACTTTAAATTAGCTTAGCTGTTAAATGACTGAAAACAGAAACCATAATACATCCATTGTCCGCTCTTTGTTATTCGTGGAAAGTGGAAATTACATCTTTTTTACAGTGTGCTACTGTGCCACCTAATTATTTGTACACCGTGTCATAACCCCGCTAATAAAGTTAAAGTAGGCTGCTGCTAACCACAACGAAACAATGTAGCACGCAACGGAAAATATCTCCACCAGTTTGACTATAGCCCGGTATCTGACCCAGCAGGACGTTAGCCGCTAGCAGTTAATGATTAGCTTGATACTGGACCATCATTAAACAGTCTGGGCCACCCCTCACTGGCTCTGCTGTAGACGGATAATAGGGTTCTCTGCAGGGTGCTGTGGGCTCACACTGAGCATGGAGCTCCAAAAGTGACTTCACAAAAAAAATAAAATAAAAATTTATGAATAAATGTCGTAATGTATGAAATGAAATGGTGAATAAAATATATATTTGTAAATAAATAAATGCATTTATACATTGGCTATGAAAAAAGATAAAATAATTTCTGCATTTATTTTTAATTAATTAATTTTACTCATTTATTTATTTATTTATTTTACATATTTTTATTTATTATTATTATTGTTTATTTTTTTATTTTGTTTTACATTTATTTATTCTTTTCCACTTTTCTATATGGCTTAAATGCAAATGAGTGGGCGGGGCTAACTGTGATTGACAGAACGCTGAGCTCACTTTCCACTGCTGCTATTTCAAAAACTACTATTACTATTTGAAATACTGATACTACTACTACTTCAAATACTGACACTATAGCTGCTTCAAATACTGATACTACAGCTGTTTCAAATACTGATACAGATGTTGATTTGTAATTATGTACATGCCTTTATTTTATATTTAGTCGATATTTTATGATTTTATGTTGCACTACATCACCAAATTGTAAATTTTGTACTGAAAATTGCAGTATTTTTTTCTGATTCTAATTTGTAAATGAATACGCCTTCTTTTGTCATGTACAAGACCATGAAACATTGTTGTTGGCCTCTTTCTCAGTTTACACAGAATACAATTGGAATCCAGCAATCAGCTATCAGGAATCAGCGACTGATGCTCCATATTGGCTAGTGCATTGACCGAATTCTAAACCAAATCAATAGTTGTATCTGTGGATTTCAAAACAGTGCTACATAGTGATAATGGTAAATACTTGGGTGTTTTTCTTCTTGGCAGCCAGAACGACATAGCAGAAATTCTACGCCAACCCACTTCAGAAATCAGTAGGAGGATAGATGCAGGGTGTAAGGACTTTTCAAAGAACTTTTATCTCAGCTATTCGGGCTTTAGACAAAACATAGTCACACCGGGAGTCTTGGTTGTCCTCCAATCTTATGTAGCTACTAAGGATTACTAATGGGTTTTCACACGTTAATAATGGAGTGATGATGTAAACAAATTGAGGTTAGGCTGATATGTTGCTAATCCTGTATATAAGACCACAATAACCGCCATAGCTGATTGGTTATCTGCTTTCTCATTTATTGCAGCTGGCCTGTCTCTGCATTTGCATTAATTAAACCTTTACCATGTACCTTTTTTTATATATCGCTTTTCCACCTTCAAGGCACTCAAAGAAACCGCTCACCTATTCACACACACACACACACACACCCCCACACCCACACACACACACCCCCACACACACACACACACACAGTCATATACCAGCGTACGCACTGTAAAAGTTCACATAATTCTTTATTTTTGGTTGAAATGAAACTGTAATCTGTAGTGGTCTCATATGCCACAGTTCTTTGGCCTTCAAGTCGAAGGTTAGAACACATTAATCTATTTGATTGCAATCCCTTCTCTTGCGATCTTACACAGTAAATTGTCAATGGTAAATGGTCACATTTTTATATAGCGCTTTTGCACTTTCAACGCACTCAGATTGCTTTACATCAAGAAACCACTCGCTCATTCAGACACACTCCAGTGTACACACACAAGGGGGGCAAAGTGGGTTAAATGTTTTGCCCAAAGACACAACAGTATTCATTTGTGGGAGCTGGAATTGCACCGCTAACTTGTGGGTTAGTGTGTCTAACCACTCTACCAATGATGTCTATGTCGAGAGCGGGATTCGAGCCACCAACCTGCGGATCAGTGAACGAACACTCTACCAACTGAGCTACTATCGGCAAATACTGACTAAAATAAATGGATGGTTTTGTAAGCAGGCTTGCCTTTCCACAAACCTGACTCAAACATAGCCTGGAGGAGAGAGTCACCTGTTTTTCGCCATGCAATCACCATATCTACAGTATATGGAGTCATTCATGTAACTTGTCACAGTCGCCACCAAAGGGTTCCAGTGTGTTGATTTAATCTAATATGCCCTAAATGTAGTCTGTGGTAGCAGTATTGAAAATCAGATACAAATCTATACTCAAACTCAAAATTAGATACTTATTTGATGTCATGATCCCTGCCGGTCCTGCCCCTTTTTGCACCTCCTCCTGTGTCCGAGGCTGATGCTGGGCGGAGATTTTTGGCTCCTCCTGTGCACACCTGGGGCTAATCACCTCACCCATCAACCACACCTGGGAAGGATAAGAGGAGCCAGGACCTGACACCCAGCGCCAGATCGTCTTTGTGGTACTCCTTGCTTGGCTCCGTTCTTGTTTTTGCGCTCTTTGGATTTTACTTACTGGATATTCTTGCTCCACACCAGATCCTGCTCCCTGGACCTGCTCTGCCCTCCCGTTTCCGACCCTGCTCTTCCCCACTGGTACTGTCCGCCCTGTCTCAGACCCTGCTCCCCACACTCTCACCTTGGACCACGGCACTCTCCCCGTTTCACCGTTTGATCTATCATCATTTTGCACTTAATAAACACTGTTAAACTGTTCCCCGAGTTCTGTCTTTTTGGTCCCCCTTGCCCGTCATTACAACATTTGAGCAAGTATCGATACAAAAAAGTCACTTTTCCTGAATAGCTTTAGAATGATCTTGAGCTGTATCAGAACAAGTATAAGACACATATTGTATATGCCGATGGACCACTATGGAACCTACCTGGACGACTGAGGGATTGCACAGATATAAGAACACATTGTAATATAAAAGATAGCTGAAAGTAAAAAAAAAAAAAAGTTTTGAAAATCACATTCTATTGTCTAAAATAAATCATCGTGGTATCGGAATCGGTATTATTAAGTCTATTCCTTCCTATCAAAATCAAGTTTGAGATTTCGTGACAACACTAGCAGCAGTTACATTTCCATGAAGAAAATAAGATGTGGAAAGATTACGCAGTACATCTTTAAATCTTTCGGCATAATATTTGGTTAAACGGCCGTCGGCGAGCCCAAGTGAGCGGACTTTATTACTTTCACCACGTCAACTATTCGCGCTAATTGCTGTGTTTGTCTGCAGGGTTATTAAAGCAACACAAAACACATCAGGTCTGATTATATTAAACAACGATTAATAATAATGTCATTTTGTTCTTCAAAGAGGAAATGAGGTAGATAAACAAAGCAGCGTGGAAAGAGTGCATAAATTAAGAGTGTGGAGTGGCATGTTTGCGCTCGTCTGAATAGTTAGCAGCTTATGTGTCTGCTCGGGGGCTCTTCAAAAATGCTGAACCGACCTCTGCTTTTTCCGTTCGCTTATTTTCTCAGGCGGCCATTGAGTGAATCATCAGTGAAGTTTGTACAAAGCAAGAAGCAGACACTTGAACAATATTGTAATTATACTAAAGAAGACTTAATGTGCTCGTGTCTGCTGTGTAGTTATAATCTTTGACGCCCGTGGATCATTATGTTATCATTTGGACAGTTTAAATCGCAATATTCATCTAAAGCGACTTAATAAAAACGACTTCGCTGACTGCTGTGTTAGAAGACTGTGGTGCCCAATGGGAGCTGACATCGCCGTAAACGTCATCACAATAAAGAAAATTGCTGCAGATCACACTTGTGAATAGCGGATTAAGGCTAAGATTAAGAAAATAAAATTGGAGAACGAAGTAGGTACGTCACAATGGGTATGTGCCGGTGAAAACGGAAAACGAAAGTTGATCGGAGCAATGACGTTTTGCTCCGATCAACTCAGGAGTATAAAGATTCCTCAAATGTGCCTGAATCATAAATCTAAATCCCACTTCTAAAGGGTAAATGAGAAGGAGGAAAGACTATAATGGTTTAAAGCTCTAAAAAGTCGATTTTGCAGAATAGATCTGCTTTAATGAATGGAACATATTTTGGTCAGTAATGCAATTTTTGGCTGTTTTTTTGACCGCAAATAAAAAATCCAGTACCCTGCTAAAACAAATACAATGCACCACTAACAACAGAGAATAAAATCGAAATGTTTTGTTGTCAAACTAAGAAAAGACTCCAAAATCTTGCCCTCAGGTGCCTGCGCGGAAGAACCAGCCTTTACTTCTAATCTTTGTTGAAAACGTTTTTCTTACATTTACATAAATTCCACATTTTAAGATCGCCGCCAGTGGAATCTGATGAACCTTTGGCAGTTGTACTGAGACGACAGCTGAGCAGATAACAGCATGTACAAAAATGTTCAGACTTTACCATGGCTAGAGGACATTACTCCTCCAGTAGAAATGATTAAATGCATAATGCCACATCCAGGTAATAATGGACATTTTATAAGGTGAGGTCTGTGGAAAGGCGAGTCTACTCATGGTGAGAATACAAATATTTATTTTCCCACACCTGCAAATAAATAAATGCAAGATAGATATAGATACATTTAATGCCATACTGTGGAACATTTAGTCAAAGAAAATACATTTCTGTGGATACAAATAACAAAATTTACATCAGAAAAAGTTACACAGTACACCTTTAAATTAATATTTTATTTCAAGGACTGACTCTATTTAAAGAGGCTCGGTCCAAAGTTACTCCTTACTTTCCTCATGCATTCCAAACATTCTTATTCACCTTCACGAGCTCTTTTCACAACTTTTAGAAACTAGAGCACAGTTGTGATATCACAGTAACGCCAACAACAACTAGCATGCCAACAGCACACTTCCTGGTTTTCAGCCAATAAAACATGTTACAATTAGATATAGACAGCACAAAGCTATCTCTTTTACAATATATCTAATTACATAAACCAAAATCAGATACAGCCACTTTAAAATATATTACAAGTTTTTCATCATGTCATGTGTTCATTTCATGTAAAAAGTAGGCATTTTATGTGTAAAAACTAAAATTGACAAAATGGAAAATTTTTGGGACATTCAAAACATCAACATGAAAAGAGCCAGGTTTAAATTTCTTGCTTCTTTTTATTGACATATTAGATACAAAAAAAGAAAAATATACAGAGGGATTTTTAAATATTTCTTATTTAGTATTTGAGACTGAAAATGTGCAAAAAATGCCAATTTCACCAACATTTTTGGAGTTAAAACTTGAATATATCAGACTTGGAATCAAATAATTCTTCTGTATGTTTTGTCAAAATCTTAAATACAAGACTGGAAATTTTGATGTATGTAGGTGCTACTTTAAGGGCTGATCCTTATGCCCATATGAGGGAAAAATGCATTTTTGAAAAAACAGCCTTTGAGGTTGAGATGCCCCATATAACTCTATGAATGCAAGTTGATTAAATTAAATATTAACACATCTTTCAGTGCAGTGTGGACAATTTTGTTGTTTCCACATGAAAGCTTGTATGCTACGAGACCAAACTGACCAAAAAACAGAAAAATTTGCTAATTTTGGCGCCTTCCTTATTTAAGACACAGACATGCCTCTTTTGCTTTGGTATTTTTAGACCACAGCAATTTGCATTACTGTTTCCTGTCTGCTATTGTCCATCATTTCAGCAAGTAAACAAGACACAGTTAAAAATCCAGCTCACGTTTTACCAGCCCCATAAGAATAGACCATAGACCACAGGGAGACATTCACCTGGCCAGAGACGTGTAAACAGGTTTTAAAGCATTGCTGAGGCTTGCACTGAGCTCCGTACTCAGCCTGTTGTGGTTGCGAGTTAGACGCCCTGACTGCCTCACCCCGCAGGGTATCCCCATAAATCAGGAACTACAGCCAGGAAACACGAGATTTGTGTCAGGTAAGTGCGTGCAAGGCTGTGCGGAGACAGAGATGGGTTTCTCTACGCCATCGGCTACTGCTGTTCTATGTAAAGTGGTTATAGTTTGTCTTTAAAATGATATATTATACAATGTGAGCAAAGTAAGCAGTTGCATCTTCAAGTGCATGTGAAACGCTTGAATCATTTTGTTATTTTGGTAAGGTTTGTCATTTTACTTCCTGGTTCATCATGGTCAGCAGCTTTGACATATGTAGAGATAGCTGTTACCTAGCAACCGTAATGTAAACAAGGGCTAAAACTAACAAACTGTCTAAATTGCACAATAGTTCTGATTAGACTAGAAAAATATATGGCAATAACTTTATTTTGTTAAATCAATATAAACTGTGTTGCTACATTTTGGACAGTGGAGGATGAAGTACTCAGTTTTGATGCAGAAGTAAAAAGTTACTCAAGTAAAAGTCAGGTTTCACAAGAAAAATCTCTACTTAAGTAAAAGTATTTAAGTACCTGTTTAAAATGTACTTTAAGAATAAAAAGTAAAAATATTTTACACAACTGTTAAAGTGATAACTACAATAATATTGATTTAAAAATGATGCATATTTTGGTAGCAAATCAATTTCTTAATTTTTCTTATGGATATGGTGTATTTATTTTTGTTTGCCCAAAGCTGAAGCTTGAACTTGAAAACTTTAGTCAGGATATTACCACAAACTTGGTAAAATAACACCTGAAATCATATGAAAAGTACTTTTTTTTACTTTTCAGTTCAGTAAAAAACAGTACAGATACCTGCTCTCAACTATAGTGAAGTAAAAGTAAAAAGTATCCACTGTAAAAATGTACTTAAGTAACGTAGAGATGCCCAAAAATTCTACTTAAGTACAGTACTTTATATTTGTACTTCATTATCTTCCACCACTGCTTTTCAATGGGATTTTTAGTGTTAATAACATAGGTAGAGGCACGCTTTTTCCCACAAAACTTCCACATGACTGCAACGATAAATATTTACCACAGAAATGCAATTAGAACTCCATAAAAAAAACTTGTCACATGCACTTTAACTTTTTCATAGCTGCATGAAAAACTTGCACATTAGCAACAAAGCCCCGAGGTTAAACTTGCTTTTCTTTGTCAAACCAGTACAAAACTTGAAAAGAGGCTGCAACTGATAATTATGAACCATGTGCCAAAGTTATTTCTATTAAGATTAATATCAGAAAGCCTGGATAAAAACAAAACGTGAACTATTGACACTGGCACATTAGTCATCACTGGCACATGTCAATACAGAGTGAACCCGGTTTGGAGGTTAAGGTTTGAGCTGTAATTCAGTGACTCTAAATGTGTCATCTCCAGGGAGCATAGCATGATTCATGGGTTCTACAGAAACAATGAGAATGAGAAGCACGGAAATGTATTGTGCAATATGGTAAACAAGTATTGTAATAATGTTAAGTACAAATAGTAGGTTAAAGGCATAGACTAGAAACTGAGCATGGGCACGCTTCCGGCTCTATCGATTCTGGCTCCATTTCACTTTCTATTGAAAAACTGTTGTCTTAGTAACTGCTGCTGTCAAGCTCATCATTTGGGTCTTAAAATGTTTGTGTTAATCCTCACTACTTGACCCTGGTGTTGTTACTTAAATCAAGATATGAACAGACCAATGATGCATATTCTTTCCCCCGATGTCGCTCCCACTAGCTTTAGCAACAGGTTTGATCGACAGTGTTGCTAAGTGCCCACCCCTGCTAAACCAGTGGTGCTAGCAGGAAGAGGCATTACCTTCAACGGTCTCGCTCTGAATTGGCCATTTGGTTGCTATGATACTTGTGAATATGGAACTTGGCTCTAAATTCGCCCCGTAGCTCCTAGCCTCGATAAGCTTCATGTGGCTTGAGCTGCACGATACGGGTGATGTCACACTCACTTAGTCCAGTTGATGGTTAAAGGTGCACGTTTTTTCTGATGGAAGGTCTGCTGCGTACTTGTCTCAGTGGAGATGCTAATGTTCCACAGTATAGTATTACATTTGCAGTTGAAATCAGCTGTTTACATACACTATATAAAAAGAACTACTGTATACACATTTTTTTCTCACTGTCTGACATGAAATCAGACTATACTTTTCCTGTTTCAGGTCAGTTAGGATTACCAAAATTATTTCTATTTGCTAAATGCCAGAAAAACGAGGGAAGGATTTTTCATGGCTTTCTTTTCATACAGTAAGATTACTGTGCATTTAAGCAATCTAGGAAAAAAACAGATGATGTCATGTGTTTGGAAGCTTCTGTTTATTGACAACATTTTAATTAATTAGAGACGCACCTGTGCACATATAACATCATGGGAAAGTCAAAAGAAATCAGCTAAGATATCAGGAAGAGAGTTGAGGACTTGCCCAATTCTGGTTCATCCTTGGGTGCAAGTTCCAGATGCCTGAAGGTGCCACGTTCATCTGTTCAAACAATTATACTCAAGCATAAACACCATGGGAATGTCCAGCCATCATATCGCTCGGGAAGGAGACGGGTTGTGTGGCCCAGAGGTGAATGTGGTTTGGTCCAAAATGTGTATATCAACCCAAGAACAAAAGCAAAAGACCTTGTGAAGATGCTGGTTGAAAAGTGCGTCATTAGCCACAGTGAAACAAGTATTGTAGCAACATGGGCTGAAAGTACGCTCTGCCAGGAAGAAGCCATTACTACAAAAGAAACATAAAAAGCCAGATTACAGTTTGCAAATGCACACAAGGACAAAGACCTTTATTTTTGAGACATTTCCTGTGATCTGACGAAACTAAAATTGAACTATTTGGCCATAATGAGCATCGTTACATTGGGTGAAAAAAGGGTGAATCTTGCAAGCCTGAGAACACCATCCCAACTGTGAAATACGGGGGTGGCAGCATTATGTCGTGGGGTTGTTTTGCTGCAGGAGGGACTGGTGCACTTCACAAAATAGATGCATCATGAGGAAAGAACTTTATGTGGAAATACTGAAGCAACAACTCAAGACATCAGCCAGGAAGTTAAAATTTTGGTGCAAATGGGTCTTCCAAATGGACAATGATCTGAGGCATACTGCCAAATGGTTACAAAGTGGCTTAAGTGATAACAAAGTCAATGTTTTGGAGTGGCAACCAGAAAGCTCTGACCTGTAACTTGGTCTGAAGAATTCACCTGCTTGTCTCCATGGTGTTAGATACGTTTAAAGCCATAGTGTGGGACTTTCTAGGTATAACAATTACATCTATATGGATACATGAAGATGGTGTACCCTCCAACAAAAGAAGTGAGGTAGTGTAATAGCTAGAAACTGGTCTTTCCTGGAAATTTCTACTACAACAACTTCTGTCACTTCTACTACTTCTACGACTACTACTACTATGTTGCGGTTACTGTTGCTGCTAACGCTCCAATTACTATAGAATTACCATACTCACGCTCCTTTCATCATTAACATCCTCACATATTTAGCATCTCTTGCAGCTTCAACTTTAACACATTTTGAGACAACGGGATATTTTGTCATTTGAACTCAGCTGACCTCAGAAGTTTGCAGACAAGTTTACGATGAACTGCAGACAAGAATGGGTTTCTACTTTGTGTCAAATCGTCGAATAAGTTCCACTGAAAAAGAGATCATGAGCTGTTGCAGATTCAGCTATATTGGAAAACTGTGGATATCAAAAAGACAAGATGAAGGCTATAGTTTTACGCTCTGTGCATCCGTCAACAGCTAGCCACAGTGGTCTGGCCTGACAGTGACAGAAACGGGGGGTTCCTAGTTTTCCCAGGAGGATCATGTCTCATTCACATAAAGGGGGAGGATTTATGAGGGTGCGAAAGGGAGAAAGGCTAGGGAAGTCTGGTATTGACAAGAGAGGGTGGAGGTCTCTCTGTGAAGACAAGTTATGAAGATAGATGAAAGGAGCAATACAACTGAAAGCTGCTCATTTGTGAAGGAGAAAACTAAAAGATGAGCCAGAGAGTGCGAGGCGGATGCATTTGTCAAACGTGGAGTTGTACAGGTTGTCATGGTGTGTTTTTGCACTATACAAGTTCACATAATTATTTATTTTTGCCTTAAATTAAACTGCAATCTGTAGTGATCTCATACACCACAGTTCCTTGGCGTATTTTCAAGTCGGAGGTTAGAACGCCCCATTAATCTATTTGATTGCAATCACTTTTCTTGCGATCGATTCTGAACTTCATAGTAAATCATCGATGGTAAATGGTCGCATTTTTATAGAGCGTTTTCCACCTTCAAGGCACTCAGATCACTTTACATCACGGAACCACTCACCGGTGTACGCACACAATGGAGGCAAAGTTGGCTAAGTGTCTTGCCAAAGGACACCACACAGCATTTATTTATTTATGGGAGCTGGAATCGCATGCACCAACCTGTGAGTCAATGGATCTGACCAATGATGGAACACTACCAATGATGTTTATGATGTTTGAGAGCGGGATTCGAACTGCCAACCTTCGGATCAGTAGACAAACACTGAACCAACTGAGCAACTGTTTCCTATAGTATCAGTAAACGTATAAATAATGGTACACTAATAAGAGTTAATTACTATATCAAAAGGGTTGAATTTTTGTACTTAGCTCTTGAGGTAAAATAGATTCCTGTAGTAGTAGCTTTAGTAGTAGTAGTAGTACAGTCATTAATCCAAGTAGTCCTCCCCAGATGCACTCCTCTGCCCCTGTGTGAGTCAGTCCCTTGTATCACCCCTCAGCTGACCTGCGCTCGGCCCTGTTTGACCCGCATGAGTATCCAGGGAGTCATAGAGCAGAGGTGCAAGGGCCGCGGGGACACTTAAACACAGCCTGTTTGCAAAATAACTCTGCCTCTTTCCATTTACTGCTGTGTAACACGTGGTTGCCAGGAAACACTTAAAGAGGCAGTTTTGACCTTTCAGACGCTCCACCGGGAAGGTTTCACACAGAGAACAGCTCAGGCTTGAAATTAACCTTAGCTGGACGACCTTTTATCTGCAAAGTACAGGAGATGTTTTGGTAACAATTATGACATTTTATGCAGACTAAAATCTTTTGCTAAATCGCATACATTTTTTATATTATTAGCCTGAGTGCCTAGAGGAATTTTGTGTTACGATCTCAACAGGTAGTAACATCAGCAATGCAATAAAACTAATGTATTAGTTTTGTTACATAAATGTTATCCAATAACTTTAAATGGTAATTTTATGTAGTGCTTTTCCACCTTCAAGGCACTCAAAGCGCTTTACATCAAGGAACCACTCACCCATTCATGCACGCATTCATACACCAGTGTTACGCAGACACTGGGGGGTTAGTTGGGTTAAGTGTCTTGCCCAAGCTACTATTGCCGTAGTCTATAGAAATTGAGGTAAAATTGGTAAACGCTGGCTACAATTATTTAATTATTTTATTTTATTTTATTTTATTTTATTTTATTTTATTTTATTTTATTTTATTTTATTTTATTTTATTTTATTTTATTTTATTTTATTTTATTTTATTTTATTTTATTTTATTTTATTTTATTTTATTTTATTTTATTTTATTTTATTTTATTTTATTTTATTTATTTGATAGGGACAATGTATGTTAATGAACAGACATGATTCAACATAAAGGTAAACACACCGGATTAAAGCCAAAAGTTCATTTTCATGCGTTATCTCAAGGGGTGGGGTCACAATTGCAAACTAATGTAACAATGGCAAATATTCAAGACAAAATATAATAAACTGAAAGGTTTTATTTTGACCTTTATATAACACTAAAATTCTTAAAATATCATTATAATGTGACACGTGTAAACCTGGTGTTCTGATGTGAACATACCGTAAACACACCCAATCAACAGCAATTATTGGGTTATCTGTCCCTGATTACAATAATTTTGATAAAATTGGAAAAACTGACATTACGATTTAAGCCCTAGAGGAACCATATGCTGCTTTAACCCTGTAATAAAATTCTCTGAAGGTCTCGGGGAATTCCAGACTTACCATAATTAAAGTAGCCAGTACATTCATGTATAGAGGCTGTACCATGAAAGTACAAGTCCAAACAACCCTTTCTTTTCGCTGATTCCAAACACCACAACAGAAAGGCTTCCTGGAAGAGCAGACAGGAGTGAAAAGGCAGAGGATCAAGTGGGATTGAAGTGTTTATTGTTCTCTTCTCTCTATCTGCAGCTCAGTTCCTGTCTAATATAAACTTCTGATATGTTATAGACGGAAATCTGTGATGTGATGAGAGATTGACAATTTGGAAACCATAGCAACACCGTGACCTCATTAAAGTAAAGAGTTATTATAAGTGACAACAGGGATATCCCATAGTCAAACAGTGTAAGCTAGTGTACATATTGACATTAGCAACTGGTACATGTGCGGAACAGGTTGCACAAGTTTGTATATCCTTTACCTACATCAATTTGTCCCAGGACACTTTAAACCCTGAACCGTTTTGTTGTTGGGGAAATGAGCCGTATCGAATATGATTATTTTGTTGAATATGTGTTTCTAAATCTAACTTTACTTTTTTCCCACAGAAGTTTTTATTGTAGTATTTATACTTCAGTCCTTCCCCCACTTCTTCTAGCGTTCCCATATGTACCTCATTATGACATCATTACATAACTTAAACCCACAGTACAGACCATACAATAATAGGCTTGCGCTGGGTCGGTATGCCATACTACTGCAACTACTACTTCAACTGCAACTATGAGTATAACTATGATTACTACTGAAAGTACTACTGCAACTGTAACTATGATCAAAACTATGATTATTACTGCAGCTACTAGTACTACAACTTTGACTAAAACTATGACTACTACTGCAACTACTACTACAACTGCAAATAGGACTACAGCTATGACTACTACTGAAACTACTACTGCAACTGTAACTGTGACTAGAACTATGACTACTACTGAAACGACTACTACAACTGCAACTATAACAAAACGATGACTGCTACTGCAACAACTAGTATTACGAGTATTACTATGACTGCCACAGCAACTACTACAACAACTGCAAATAGGACTACAGCTATGACTACTACTGAAACGACTACTACAACTGCAACTATAACCAAAACTATGTCTACTACGGTATTACTAGGACTACAACTTTGACTACAACTATGACTGCCACAGCAACTACTACAACAACTGCAACTATGACTAAAACTATGACTACTACTGAAACTACTACTACAACTGCAACTGTGACTACAGCTATGACTACTACTGGAACTACAAGTACTACAACTTTGACTACAACTATGACTGCCACTACTACTACTACAACTATGACAACAACTAGTACATCAACTTCTACTACTCTACAACTACTACCACAAATACTACTACAACAACTACTACTATAACGATATATACGATTACTACTACAACTGGGGCGATAGTAGCTCAGTTGTGTGGAGTGTGAAGTATTTGTCCTCTGATCGAAAGGTTGGTGGTTCGACCCCCGCTCTCAACTTTAAAACAGCATCGGTAGAGCAGTCAGATCCACTGACCCACAGGTTGGCGGTACGATTCCAGCTCCCACAGATGATTACTGTTGTTGTGTCTTTGGGCAAGACACTTAACCACCCCACCCCAGATATCCAGTCTAGCTAGAATTAAAAGCCAAGGAGAAGAGGTGGGTTTTAGTCTACCACTACAGCAACTACTATCACTACGACTACTACTACAACTACTACTACTACTTCTACTTCTTTACAGTATCATCAGTACAAATATTAGCTGGGATTTAGTGCACTCAGCCTGCACTAAAAACATAATAACCCAAACAGAGAAAGAGGCCAGACGGAGAACATTGTGCCCCTCAGACAGGACAGACCACATTCCACTCATACTTCATCGGGCCAATTTTCATCCCTGTAAACAATACCCAGGCCGTAAATTTTTTTATCAAATGTTATTCCTACTTATTTGCTACTAATATGCTACAAATATACTATTACTACTACCACTACTATTACTACTACTGATACTATTACTACTACTAATGCTACTACTAGTTAATTGATTCACAAACCTCACATCATGTACGAACTATATAAAACATTTAGCTTTACAAGTATGACAATCTAGTTCATTACTACTACTATTATTACTATTACTGCTACTACTGCTACTACTGCTACTTCTACTGCTGGTACTACTACTACTACTACTCTTACTACTACTTCATTTGTTCGCAAACCTCACATCAAGTACAAATTATATAAAACAACACATCTTCATGAGTACCACAATTCAGGTCACTACTACTACTACTACTACTACTACTACTACTACTACTACTACTACTACTACTACTACTACTACTACTACTACTACTAGTATTACTACTACTACTACTACTACTACTACTACTACTACTTCATTGGTTCACAGTAAAAACTATATAAAACATCACAGCTTTACATGTACTGCAATCCAGGTCGCTACTAATACTGCTACAACTACTAGCCTACTTCTACTACTACTACTTTATTGGTTTACAAATGTCACATCAAACACCAGCTATCAAAAACTTTTACCAGTATCACCAGATCCAATCCAGGTCTCTGCTATTACTACCCCTACTACTATTACAAGTACTACCACAACTACTACTACTACTACTACTACTACTAAAAAGTTACATTTATGAGTACCGCCAGATCTAATCCAGGTCTCTGCTATTACTACCCCTACTACTATTACAAGTACTACCACAACTACTACTACTACTACTACTACTACTAAAAAGTTACATTTATGAGTACCGCCAGATCTAATCCAGGTCTCTGCTACTATTACTACTACTATCATTATCACTACTTCTAGCTGATCACTGTTACTTCTTCATCACGACCGATAATGTTAATCCTACCACCGACTACTACCTTCAAACGTAGAATCCACCTTGCCGAATAAATTACTTAAAAGTATAAAGTTACGATCTCCATTGAAAAACCACTAAAAAAAAACCCAAGCATTTTTCCTTGATGGAATGAGATATTTGTGGACAAGACTTATTAAGTTTTCCACAGCTTCATAAATCTCCCAACATGGAGCACAGCATGTCTGGAAATGTAATAATACCAGAACATTGGACCTATATTGTACTTCATCGGTCTATTTTGTACTTAAATCTATCAGCAGAATCACTTAGCATGAGACCACAACAATAAAATATCTGAAGACATGATCGAATCTAACCTAAAGTAACCAGAATACTTCCTCTTGTTTCTATGGAGAAGTACACTGCGAACCAACACTCAAATGCCTGTATCATATATCCCACTTTTCTTTTGTAGTTGAGATATTGGACCCTTTACTTTTGTCTTGGAAAATAGTCCAAAGCCAGGAGTATAAATTCTTAATGTGGATTTAGTCCTGCGTAGAATGAAAAAGTGATTAGACGGGTCAAATACCTAATCCAGGGGGGACAGTGGTTCATTTGGTAGAGTGTTTGTCCGCTAATCCGAAATATGGCGGTTCAAATCCCGCTCTCGACGTAAAGATCATTGGTAGCGCAGGTTGGTGGTGCGACTCCAGCTCTCACAAATGAATATTGTTATTGTGTACTTGGGCTTGTGTACACTTAACCCACCTTGCTCCCAGTGTCTATGTACACTGGTGTATGAATGTTTGTGTAAATGGATGAGACCCGAGCTCTTGCGTGGCATGGTGTATTAATTTATCTTTGTAATTTGGGCTGATTGGGACCTGATGAGTGTAAAAACCAAGATTTATTTATTTATTTTTACATTATGTAGTTTCTGAGAAAGGTGATGTTCACATATGAGGACATTATTTCGTTTTAATCATTTTGATAGAACATTTGAATAATGATTTGCAAAAAATTATTTATTGCCTGAACACAGCAACATTTGTCCTGAATGTAAAAACTATTGTGCTTCTTGGAACAATTTGGCTCATTTGAAGTCCCACTAAGAGGTGCAGGAAGATATATGCCTTTACAAAACAAAAAAAAACAAAAAAAAAAACAAAAAAAAACAAAAAAGAAAAATTCTGAACATTCTAAATTCTCAAAATATTCTAAACTGAACATTTTTACATAGTTGCTGTTCTTGCATGCCAGGGGTGCCCAAACTTTTTTCACAGGGCCACATCTTGAACAATAATCCACATGGAGGACCACAGACTGGTGGTCAATACAATGGATAATTCAGATAGGTGCATTTAACATACATTAAATAAGGCTTGAAATATTAATAGCAAGTCTGTATGGCAACGCAATGTGATGTCATTTATGTTATATTGGTAGAATTACTCAAATTTGCCTTCAAAATACTGATTATGATCAATTGGGCCAGTTCAACTGAAGGCCTGAGGGCCAATAAAAATTGATCTGAGGGCTGCATTTGGCCCCCGAGCCATAGTTTGGACACCCCTCTTGTATGCTCTTCTTCTTCTTCTAAAAATCTGCATTGTGGCCTAGGCAATCCAAAATGTGTTGTCCAGGAGGATAAATGGCCTTTTTGTAAACAGTTGGCAACAGACGTCAACAAGTATTAGTGAAAGAGTTAGGCCTACACCAATACATCATCTGTTAACATAAGTGCATAGCAGGGGCATTTCTCAGAGGCTAAAAATAGCAGAAGGGAGAAAAGTACTTGCACGGTGTAGGTAGTAGTAAGGTTGCAGTAGTAATGGTATGGTAGTATACACAGAACAGTAGTATCAGCAAATAGTAGTAGTAGCAATAGTACTATCAATACCACCAGCAGCAGACAAATGAGGATCATCTGGTCTTCAATTAATTTATTTTAACTACTGCTGCTACTACTATTGTTACTACTGATATTGTTTGTTTTTAATAGATAACTTTTTCAGATCAAGATTTAGTTTGTTTTCATACCTGACAGTTTCGACTGCTCACTAGCGCCTCAGAGTGGTCACGTGATGTCGCTGTGACGTGTCCGCTCAGCTGATTTAAACTGGGACGGAGCAATCATCATTGGGACAGAGGACAGAAACATCTTCGCTGGATTTCAGGTGGCAAACGAAATACAGAAATGTGCCCAGGTGACTTTAAACCGGGATGAGGGGGCCTTTTTACTCTCACACACCTGGGATACTGTCCTGAAGTTGGACTGTAGATGGCGCTGTCGTTCTGCTTCTGTCGGTAGGAAAACAGCGCCAAAATCTGTTTAAATCAGCTGACCGGACACATCACAGCGACATCAAGTGACCACTCTGAGGTGCTAGTGAGCAGCCCAAACTATCAGGTACGAAAACAAACTAAACCTTGGTCTGAAGAAAGAATCTATTAAAAAACAAACAATAGCAGTAGTGATAATAGTAGTAGCAGCAGTAGTTGCAATAGTAGCAGCAATACCAATAGTAGTAGTAGCAATGGCAATAGTAGTAGTAATAGTAGTAGTAGTAGTAGTAGTAGTAGTAGTAGTAGTAGTAGTGGTAGTTGCAGTAGTAGTAGCAATACCAATAGTAGTAATAGTAATGGCAATAGCAGCAGCAGTGGTAGTAGCAGTTTCAATAATAGAAGTTATACAAATCATAGTAATACTAATGGCAATAGTAGTAGTAGTAGTAGTTGCAATAATAGTAGCAATACCAATAGTAGTGGTAGTAGTAGTTGCAATAGTAGTACCAATACCAATAGTAGTAGTAGTAATGGCAATAGTAGCAGCAGCAGTAGTAGTAGTAGTAGTAGTAGTTGCAATAGTAGTAGCAATACCAATAGTAGTAGTAGTAATAGTAGTTGTTGCAATAGTAGTAGCAATATAAATTGTAGTAATAGTAATGGCAATATCAGCAGCAGCAGCAGCAGCAGTAGTAGTAGTAGTAGTAGTAGTAGTAGTAGTAGTAGTAGTAGTAGTAGTTGCATTAGTAGTAGCAATACAAATCGTAGTAATAGTAATGGCAATAGTAGTAGTAGTAGTCATAGTAGTCCGAGGACTGCAGATGGAAATTAACTTTAGCTAAATCTGGCGTAAAGCATCTCTTCTTTATGAGACTAATGTGTTTGCACATGGTCCTTGTTAAAATAAACCAATTAACTAAACTAGACTAGTGGTAGTAGCAGCAGCAGTAGTCGTAGTAATAGTAGTATTGGTAGCAGCAGGAATTATATCACTAGCAATAACATATACTGGCTATTACCTTTTCACTGTTGACAACCTCTGTGTCATTCACCCTTTTGTACTGCAAACTTACAAAGTACAATGTCAACTTTCGCTCTCTGGTTACATAATACTGCGGATATGAGAAAAAAACAAAAAAACTCCAATCCCCTTCTACTTGAATCTAAATTAACTTGTCCTGCATGGGGGTATAGGCACTGCAAAACACCACTTGTCTTGGGCACAGAGCCAGTATCAACTCAGCCCCTCTTTCATGTTGAAATGTATACTTATAAGGCAAAGGCAACCTCTGTTCGAGCGTAGTGTACCATGTAAGTCTCTGGAATTTTGACTCATTACGCCATCCGCTCACAAAACCTGTTCAGTGCGTCCAATTACGGAGGCCACCGGCAGCCCAACTGCAGACTTAACATTTTCACCTTAAAGAAACATCATGCCTGGGTTAGTCTTGACATGTAGACGGTTGTTACGACGTGTACTTTCGCCAGAGGTGGGAAAAGTAGGGCCACAGATCAATGCACTCACTTCAAAATAGTCAGGTAAACAGAACAGACCAGCATTTGAGTTGTGCCTATTAATACTTCTATTGTGTTGTTGTGTTTTTATTTAACTTTTACATTTGTACTGATTTTATTGGGTATCTAAAAGTATATTGGGCCTTATACTCGAGTACTTGAGTATTGTTCCAAGTTAAAGTGCCAATATTATACAATTTTCTCATCTATGATATAATGTTATTTCCTTATCAAAAACATACCTGGAGTTTTTTTTGTTTCATTCACACATGTAAACCCCGCAACTTCAGGTTCTAGGACAGGAGTCTCAAGCTCACGGCCCAGGGGCCAATTGCGGCCCGCAAGATGATATTTTGTGGCCCGCAGGACAATATGAAAGTTTAAAGTTAGTGTGGCATTACCATGTTGTGTGTAGAAGGTTCACCAAATCAGTAAACCCCAAACACACGTCACTCGCACTGTGTACTCCCGTCACAAAAGATTCAACAAATAACGATGTATATCCATAAAATCCACAACAATTGACATATTTCCTCATGTATGTTGAAAACAGTGATGATATTTGAGAGATTTTAAGCATTTTTTGTGGAATACCTGATGCGGCCCAGCTTCACCGAGACGCTGCCTCCTGCGGCCCCAGATGATTTGAGTTTGAGACCCCTGTTCTAGGAGTTCCTCTCGCAAACTAAAACACTCTGTTCCACCTTGTGATGTCATATGGTAATCCAGGAAGTGCTCCACTGTGTTTTTCAACTCCATACACCTTCACTAGCATCATTTGGATAATTGCAGCTTGACAACTTCAATCTTTACTGAACTAAAGGTAAAAACGTAGCTGTTAACTTGAAAACTATCACTTCATGACATCACAAGGTAGAACAGAGCAATTTGAGGTTTGGAGATGTAGACAGACGAATAATAAAAGGTTGCTTGAACATGTGTGAAACAAAAACAAAAAACAAAAAAAAAACCTCAAGGTATGTTTTTGAGGAGGTAACAGGATTATAACATGGTTTAAAGCTCTCAAGTTTAAATTTTTGGTCATTTAAGATCTTTAAATGGCTGCTATGGCGACCCCAATACATCCACGGTGCAACTATTATCACTTCTTCTACTGCAACCAACTGTATCCCCAAAATGAAATATATGACTACTACTACTTACATAACTCCAAATGCATACTTACAGTGCAGTCCAGGCAGTTAAACATGAACTGCTGACATAGTGGTACTTCTCTTTCATTAGTTTTATTGGCTTTTGTCTGGTGTAGCTGACAGGGGGCTTAAGCTGCCTAAACCCTGTGGGGGTAGAGATAAGGAACAGCAGTGGAAACCAAATAAAGCTGATTTGCACTTGGACTGGGTCAAAGCTGCGTACACTCATAACGTGAGCGGGTATAGTGATTGCAATGTGTTTGGAGTTCATTCAAGTGGTTGGTATAGTGACGATAGCCTGAAGGATGGACTTTTCTATTAACTTATCTATTAACGCTGCACTATGTAACTTCCCGTTGTAGGGGATGTGCCACTTTCTTGTCTAAATGGAGATGTTACTGTTTTGCCTGTAATGTTACATCGAAATGCATTTAATTTACAGTATCTATCTTGCATTGAGTCTATTACAGGGGCTCCTTGAAAAACGTAGTGTAAACAAAGCTTTGAATTTATGTCTTAAATGAAGATAGGTGTGGGATTTAATACATTTTTTTCTTCCCACTCCTTTTTGAGCTTATATAAGGATTAATTTGTGAAATGTGCTTGAAGTGTACCCGATACATGTGCTCGAAATAAATAAATAAATACAATAAATAAAAAAAACATGCATTTTTACTGCAAACAGCATCACTGCTCCATAGATCTGACCTGTAACTTGGTCTGAATTAATTAGCGATTAAATTAACCAAAGTCAAAATACCAAGGTGACATAAACATGCTGGATATAGTAAGAAACTAAGTCCATACTTTCATGAATCTTGAATACAGTACGCAGATTAATTGTACTACTATGCTGTCTGAATACTTAATACTACTATTACTAACGTCTACTGCAACTATAGTGGTAGTAGATGTTAATAGTTGCTGCAAAGATGCGTTTATTTTTACGGTAAATTTCACAAAATAATTTGAATCCTACCATTAAGTAACTACAATACATCGCCCTGTGGTCACCAGTTATTTGCAAAGAAAAAAAGAGTTCATCTTTCCCATAATGACTTCTCCGGAATACCCAGTCTGGAACTACAATTACACAGGAAAGATAAGACTACTACTGTTACATAAATGCCACAAGACCATGATATATTGTGCAGACTTGGCACTTCCTCTGTAATCTTTCATTGACTGACTATTAGAGATTCCAGACTTTCGATTTGAAAAGTTCGTTGTGCCAAAATATACACAGCAGTCAATCTGTCTGTATGAACCTGCTGAATGGGGCTATATGAATGTGGTGAGGATAGTCAAAACAAACACAGAGATAATTGGACATACCACACTGAACATGCGGGTGTAGTTAGTTACTGGACTCAATAAATAAATATATGAATAAATAAATACATAATTTAATTTAATAATTTAATAATAATTTAGCTGTATAATGTCACCAGCTTCCATTTAAATATTTTATGTATTTTAAATAATTTTCATCAACATGTAGTACAGGGGGGCCCTTCAATAGCTCCTATAATTCTTAAGTTATGCTCACCAAATTTTAGCAGTAGATCAACTGAACCTTCTGAGATTTTTGGCAATATATACGGTTATAATTGTTCACTTACAATTCAACTTATCACTACTTAAAATAGGGGAAGTAAAAATGACTTAATTTTAAAAAATATATAGTTTTTTAGGTGTCCACCATTTTGGGTTTGTCTCCGAACAGCCCGATCCAACACACTTTACAGAACATTTGAAAGCATTTCCGGCTTATGGCTCGATATTACGTTTTAAGTCGTTTATTGTCTGAGGTTTATTCACAAACACCTTTTCTTTAAGATCGACCCACAGGAAGAAATCAGGACTAGTCAGGTCTGTGGAGATCACACACTGCACCGTGTCTTTGAAAACAACTTATTATTCTTTTAATGGCATTTACGTTTGGGGCGTCTCTGGTATTAAAATGTCGATGGTAAAACACCGCTGGGTTTGTGAATTTGACCCATGTGACTCAAAGTACCACTGTACAATGAGGGTTCGTCCCTCGGTGCTGTATTTGCTCAGATTAATACTGGAAGGGTAGTTCTAAATGCTGTGAAAAAATAAAATAAAAATATTTAGAAAAAAAAGAGTTATGATTTTCAGTGTATAAAGGATTGCCATTTCTTTTTTTTTTTGTTTTTTTTTTTGAGTGAGTTTTTTTAGTCTTGTTTGCGACTATAATGGAATAATGTCTTTAAACTGATCTTGTGAGATTGAATTGTATCTAAAAAATGACAAAAGATATACAATTTCCATATATTATTTTCATTTTCACAAAACTTCACAAAATATCAACAATACAAACGTAAATCATAGAAAGTCACTGTTTAAAGCCGTTGACAATAGAACGTTTTAGCTTTAATATGCCCATTTGCATACGCGTCCATATGTCCATAGTCAACCATCTGTTTTATATTATTTATCCTTAAGACCATCAAATGAATTCAGTCAACCATCTCTGAGTACCAGCGTGTAGCTAATCTCTTGAATTAAGACTATGCTAAAGACGGCTTAGCTTCAGTCAATAAAAATAATGACAAACATACTGTACAGTAGCTGGTAGCAGTAGCAAAATTTGGCATATGGGAAATTGCACTTGCTGTAACAGTAAAAACAACCGCTTGGCCACTTCAAACAGTGTAACCTTGAATCACTCAGCGCAGAAAATGTCTACTTTTCCGAATGGCAGATACTCTGCTCTCTTAGATCAGCCCATTGTGGTTCAGCCTCTGCTAAAGTTCAGACTGAAGTTTCCACTGTGCTGAGGCTTCTAAGCAGTACAACAATGTCCAGGCAGTTACTTCAAAAATAAATACAATGCTTAAAAAGTACCAGTTTTGGTTTCATTATCAGCATGAACAAAAATAAAAACATGAACACGGACATGGACTTTTCTTTGGTGTGACAAAAGTGAATGTGACGTAGGAGGGACTGTGTTCTTAAAGTAATAGTGGTTTCAGTAAGGCTGTACAATATGGACTTTTGATGATTGTGATTGTGTGTTTTTATATTTAACTATATAAAAAACATTGCAAAATTAATAGGTATACTGTCTAAACCAGACTTATAGAGACTTATCCATGCATTTGTCTCCAGTAGGTTAGACTACTGTAACGGCCTGCTCACTGGCCTCTCCACATGAGCGTTAAGACAGCTGCAGTACATCCAGAACACTGCTGCTCGGGTCCTGACTAGAACCAGGAAGGACTTCACACATGTGTCCTGTGCGCAGGTCTCTGCACTGGCTCCTGTGAATCAGAGAATAGACTTTAAAGCCGCTCTGATTGTGTACAAGTCTCTCCATGGCCTAACACCAAAGTAACATCTAACATCTCCCACATGTTAGTACCGTATGAACCATCTCACACTCTGAGGACTTCAGGGACCTGCCTCCTGCTGGTGCCCAGAGTCACGACTAAACATGGAGAACCAGCGTTTCAATTTTATGCAGCTAAAACCTGGAACAGTCTTCCTGAAGATGTGAGACAGGCCTCTACTTTGACAATATTTAAATGCAGGCTTAAAATGGTTCTGTTTAGCTGTGCATATGACTGAAATGTATACTCAATTTTAACCAACCTTTAGTTATTGATTTATTATTCCGAAGAAACTGCATCCCTCTTGTTTAGTAATCTCTTGTTAGCTTAAGAGTATCTACACAAACAGCCTCTTCACATCCCTTATAGTTACTGCCAAAATGTCATCAAGATATTAGCTAATGCCAATATTGTACAGCCCTACCCTCATGGTTAAAGTTTTTACAACAACTTGAAAACTGTGACACCAAACAAACTCAAAAGCGTCCATCCTGGGTGCCCACTATCCAAAACAGTAGTACTCATCCGCCTCCACCCTGAGCTTTAGCGGCGATTTACTGAAGGCGTCTCCATTGATCACAGTTTTCTCCATGTACGAGCTGAGGTCCGTGGGCGAGGGGTCGTCAGGGATGTCCTCCAAAGTGTCCAAGTACGAGCCCACCGAGAGCCCATCCAAATTGTCACTGTTAGCATCATTTAAGCTATTCATGCTCCCCCTGAACGAGCTGCCGTCCTGACTGTCAGATAGACTGTACAGGCTCCCGGACAGGCTGCCGTCTTGACTGGCAGTGCCCCCCTTGTCCTCCATCATCCAGCGGATCGACTCGATGCCCTCGTTGATGGTCATGAGCTGCTGCATCACCTTGACGTCAATGGCTCGTAAGTTCGCCTGGAATGTAGGAAAGAAGAGCTTTTACTTTCTGTAAACAGTGGTAGGTATGTACAAAGTGTTAAGACGTGAACACATTTTGGTCTCTTCACTTCATACTATGCCATTACTACTGCTGCTACTGCTGTTACTACTATTATTACTACCAGTTGTGGAACGTAACAATGTAAAAGTAGTGTACTTAATTACAAATTTCAGGTATCTGTCAACTTTAAAGTGGATACTTTTTACTTTTACCTTTGACTTTACTACTACTACTACACTTATTTACTTACCTACTTTACTACATTTGAGAGCAGGTATCTGTACTTACTACTCCACAATGCTGAGGGTTTATTTTTAACATGTTCATAATTTGAACAGACAATTTGTACTACAAAAATGTACACATATAAACGGATCATCACAAATCTGAGGCGTTATAAGCCAAATACTTTTATTTTTTACTCTTGAAGTACATTTTAAAAAGGTACTTTAATACTTTTACTTAAGTAGATTTTTTTCATGTGATACTTTTAATTCTTTTTTTTTTTTTTTTTTGCTTCGGTATCTGTACTTTTACTTAAGTAACAAAACTGAGTACTCCACCACTGACTACTAGTACCAACACAACTATACAGGACAACTACTAATACTGCTACTCCTATTACTATTACCATGGTACCACTTTATAATAACTACTACTGCTTAATTAACCTAAATTTGTGGGTTAGGGCTATTAAAAGTGTAGTTATATTAAACCAATACTAATATTACTTCTTACTACTACTGCTCCCACTACTACTACTACTACTATGACTCCTTCTAGATTATGTCAGAAACACTACACACTATGTGAATTCATGGACGAATCTACTGTCAATCTAGTAGGCGAGTAGAATGAACATATTTATCAGTATTTGGGTCACAACGGTCCTGCAGAAGCATGTACAAGTATTCATTCATTCAAGAGCGAAACATATGATGAATAACGACATACAACTTAAGATGCAAATGACAGCTCAACAAATGTTAGCATTCTTTTCTCATGGTTACCGCACAATGGACTTCTTATCCCGGCGCAAACAAAAGAAACAGGAACTTGTATTATCCCAATAATAGAGCAGTCAGGAAGCATGCGTCCAGGATTCGGAATGATTTGTGGACTATCGACACAGTACAACCATTGACTCAAGCCTGCCGTGACAACTGTTGCATTTAGGAGGAGGAAATGACCAGCTTAGAGTCCATCAAAGGGATTCCCCAATGTCCAAGAGGCTGACAAATGCTTAGTCAGGGTGAAAAATGACTAAATGAACAGCTGCCGGGACCTGTCGTAGTCAAATTGCATTAAAATGTGTTGTGTGTTGTGTGTTCCTGACAGCTGCGTTGGCTAAACTGGCTTCGTTTTGGATCATGTGTTTGTTTAGGGAGGACCGTCTGCTTTCTGCACACATGGAAACAGGTGGACGTAAAGCAGATTATAACCCAAATTACTATGTCTGCGAGTCAAAAACACAAAATGCCATTATAGGTCCTATATTACACAAAATGAACTCTTATGTGAATGAAACAAAACACAACTCCAGGTATGTTTGTGCTGAGGAAACAACATTATAACGTAGATCATAAAGTAGTGTAATATGAGCCCTTTAAGTACACAATTGGTGCAGGGTATTGTCACGTTAACCTTGTCATTGTGTGCTTTGGATATTAAGTCTATAGAAAAGGAATTCCACCAATACTGTACTTTGTGTGACTAAGCCTGCATTCTGGTCGATAACATTGCGTGTATATGTGATATAATGGAAACTGTTTGGTATTAATATTTCTGTAAAGGACTCCAGGAAGACTTAACAATAACCAGCTAACTACCGGTAAATAATAATTAACCTAAAAGCATTTGAATACCCAAAGATATAGAATGCAAAGCTGTCGATATCAGAGTTAATGTTCACACTTATCATGATTTGGTCATTCTGGCTTGAGTCCAACTTAGTCCTGATGTAGACTGTGTTTGGTCCTGGTCTTGTCTTGGTTAAGTCCCGGTCTAGTCCAGGTTTAGCTTTGGTTTGAGTCCCACTTTATTGAGTTTTTGTGTGGTCTGCACATACCTTTAGTTTAATACATAATGCACAATCCTGAATGATGTATGGCTTTGCTACTAATTTTATTCATAGATGCACCCAGCTTGTACCCCTAAACAAAACAAAAACTAGTAATCTGAAATACCCACACCACCTTTGAACTGAGTGACCAGAAAAGGGATAATGGTGCTTGAGAAACTCGGTCAACTTTGCCATCTGCTCAGTCATCCTAATACCTCGCTTGAGCTAAAAATAAGCACTTTACCTTAAGGTCATTCAATGCCTCAGACCCTGGTGCCAAAAGACGCAGTGCGTATTAGTCGCGTGATTGTAATTAACACCAGACAATTGGATTTCACAGTGTAGTTTGAATGACAAAGAGAGGATGCATGCTCCTAGTGGATAAGGAGAGGAGCTAACGTCTCTCTCTTTACGAGGGCAGGTGTGAATGGTTGTCACCTACTTCTAACCAGTTTCATGGCTCACGCTGACGCAAGCCAACACTATTTCTGCTTTTAACAACCCATAAACGTGTCCTGGGCTTTTTCACAGAGAAGGGAGACGTTTCCTGTGTATTTAACCAACGCGTTACAACTTGCTAATTAATTCAGCAAGAATGTTCCAAAGCGCATCTACTTTTACGCACGTATGGATAGCACACATTTCTTCTTATTCAGCATGGGAATTTTGAAAACTTTAGTAAATTACTCACCATTTCTTGTTTTAGGAGCAACATCTTGCTTTCCAGGCGTTTAAAGTCCGCAGATTTGGCACAGAACTTGGCTGAACGCTGTGCCTTCTCGTGCTGTTTTCCTCCAACAAGAGAACGCACAAGACTATCCGGCACTTTTCTTCCCAACTTTGTCTCCAAATCCTTCAACTCTGGGAAAACGCTGCTGTCTTCGTCCATGGCTTGAGTCACAGTTGTAGCCGAGATGTTTCAAGCTGGTTAACAGATGGAACACTTGTGGATTGCAGTGAAAAGTCAGTAGCAGAAGTTGCGCTCAGTCAGAGGAAGCGGTGCGTCCTTTTCTCTTTCATTCAAGTATGTGACAGAACAATGCGTAACTGCGAGTCAAAACATTTAACCATTTCACATTACCTCATCCCAAACCTCCCACTGGAGCTTTTGACCAGTAGCTCTACTGTTTAACCACCACGCGCTCCCTCTAGGCCACGCCCACATGCAACGTCCCTTTTGAAACCAGACACCTGACGCACAAGTAGCCGGTATGGCGTTTCTGTCCTTTGCGTCCATAGACACACACACAGGAGACATATTTTAATAGCAAAGCATTTAATAAGACACAATATTAACGTTAAACTAGCTTGTAAAAGTACACAGCTTTTATGAGAGTTTTTTCCACACGAATCAAGACAGTAAAAGCATTGCGTAAAAAGTAGTATCAAACAAATATACAGTTCAAAACATTGTATAAGCATTTGTATGTGTTCAAAAACTTTAAATACTATTAAATAAAAGGCAAGAATCTGAAATGGGAACCCAGAAAGTCTTCACGACGCTCTGCCCAGTTTCAAAGATTGGATTAGTGCGCCCCCAAGAGGGTGTTAAGGCTCTGTCACATTGTTTGTACAAAGTGATTTCCACTTCTAACAACTTGTACTGAATTTCACAAAATCATTTATCATCTACCTTATTTCAGTGGTATATAAAATCTCAAATACACATCTTGACTCTAAACTCATCCAGCGTAAACGTCTGGCCAGAACTAACATTAGCACCACCTGGCGGCCACTTAACGCATAATGTATGTACTTTCAAATCACATTAATTTCCACCAGAAATCAAAAGACATAAAACTATATTACAACAGCATAAATACAAATTGTGGCTTGTTATAAAATGTTTTGGATGTTTGTAGTGAAATCTACACAAACTGCATATGCGTTTTAAGGCGAGGCAAACGTGATCATTAAATAGCAGTTTTAAACAACAGATTGGTTTTTCTCATCATCGTATCTCTGGTACTGATCCCCAAGAAGAGGCTGGTGGCCTTCCCTCCTGGACCTGGCGCGGACAGCACACGTACTGGCAGCGAAGACGATAGCAACCAACACCAGGGCGGCGACAATGGTTATGGTGATGATTTCAGTCATGGTAAAGGGTTGAGCTGGACAAATAAAAAAATATATATAAATAACTACTGTTTGTTTGTTTTTTAGGTCATTTTCTTTTCAACTACATATTTTTTTAATATTTACCCGGCCATTCAGCTTCATAAGTGTAACCTAGATTGTCCGGAGCAGTGACAAACATCTCTACGTTGGTCACAGGAGGCCAGAACGGAACCATGTTGTAGCCCCTGTTGTGGCCAATGGGAGCGTTTGCCTCAGGATACACAGCTGAATCTAGTAAGAAACACAGTGGCTATAACATCATGTACACCAAAACATAAGCATTATCTAATTTCTGTACAGATTGTGTGGTCTGCATACATTTTTAATATCATTTAAAAGGTATGCAGACCAAACAATCTGATGTGAGGAACCATAATCAGATTGCTGTTAATAGATTTCAGATTGTAAAATGGTAAAATGGTCCTATTTTTATAGTACTTTACAACAAGAAACCACTCACCTATTCACACACACATGCATACACCAGTGTACACCGATACTAAGAGCAAGGTGGGTTAAGTGTCTTGCCCAAGGACACAATATTTACTGTTCACATCCCACTTAACACGTAACTTGTCAATAAGAAAAGATGAAGCGTTATTATTATTTTAGAAGCAGCACACCTGGACTGTGTCTCCTCAACCACTCGTCAAAGATGGCGTCCGTGAAGGTGTGCAGCAGGACAAAGATGGGGTCGTTGGGTGACAGGTGGGTCTGCCCCCCTGTCCCGTTCAAGAACAGATGGGCCAGGTTGTGAAGGCTCCGTACCACTGGGTCGTAGTTACCTTGAGGGGCGCTGTAGCCTGTCAAAACACATCATGTAAAAGATTATAAGCTAACGTTACCACCATCGCCCCCGAAACTAGGCTTAAAGTGGGAACTAAACGCATAAACTCCGCCCACAACCACATTTTAAATAGAGATGTTAAACTGGAAAGAGCCTGGAGGGCTAAAGGTGAGAGTGAGAGGGAAAGAGGGGCGGGGTCTGGAGGTATAAGGAAAGATATGGGGGTAGTTTCAATTAAGGAGGTACAGTGTGATGTCACAGAGCACTTGAAATTGCAGTAGCCAAAGGCAGTACACAGTTTTGACCAGAAACCTGCAAATGTACCTAGTTTGCACTGAAATTGCCACAAAAAAAAAGCAAAAAACAAAACAGCAGTAGACAATGCTATTAAACCTACGTGTACACAGCACTGTTGACTATCAGAAAGGACGTTTTGCAGGCATTTAAAAAAAAAAAAAATTATTATATTAAAACATACTTAGTAATATATTATTGTAACAAGAAACGTAACACTGAGGCAAGAATGAAAGGAATCTGTGAAGACCTACAATGTTTGCCGCAAATTCTACAATATATGGAGTCTAGATTATTTTTAGAACAGGGAATAGGTTATTATCAATACATTTATGGGCCATACTTCTGGATATACTTTTGTTTTGACTCATAACGACTGACTGAGCTTGTTTTGGACCAACAGAACTGAGTCAGAGATAAGACGTGCGTGCTTTTGGTTTGATTACATTGGGATTAACACTTGCTAAACGGGGCATCACGTTTGAACATAATATGAACTCAGCCTTTGTTTTGTAGAAAAATAACACTTTCTAGCAGCGTATAGCACAGATGTATTTACCAATCAATAGCTTGGTAACTTACATATTTGCTGATTTACTCCCTGGATTGTTTGTCTGGAGTTTTGAAAGTGTTATAACTGAATAAATGGGTGTCCCTGTAGCGTGTAATGGTACAACATCAATACTTAACTCTGTTCGCCTCTACCTCTTACAGTAAAAGTTCATAAAACCTTTTCATGTGCACAAATTCCTTTCACCTTGTGCTTTGTCATGTGATTCTGGAGCTGAGGGTGGGGGTTTTTGGGGATGTTGCACAGGCGCTTTGCTGTGCTGTAGTAACACATTCACTATAAACTGTTCACTTGACCACCGCCAAACTATCTCAAATTTGAATGTTCAATATTTTTCCATTATATTTTTTAAATGAATTTGCATGATTCATATGGGGGGCGTCACCCGATCAGCCATTATCGACCAGCTTCCACTTGTACACAGTTTAGTTGCAAACGCTGATTTACTGTTTAGTTCAGAGAGATGAAAAATGAGAAAATATTTGCAGTAAAAATAAGTGTACCTTCAATCGAGTTCCTGAAGCTCTCATCGGAAGTGGAGTAGTAGGGGGGCGTGTCGAAAGTGTTGACCTGGAGACACGCGGCCACGTCCTGGGGCTCTGGGAGGCGCTGCACCATGGGACGGTTCACATTCCCCGCTGGGTTCCTTCTGATTGGAGACGACTCTGTGCCTGAACAGAAACAATTATGAACTGCCTTTGTCGTCCTTTGAGTTTGACTATTACAGAACATGTTTTAGTCTAAATGTTCAGCCTTAATCTATGCCTGGTATAGTTTGGGTTTAGATCTGGTGCTTGGAAGGTGAATTATGATCTCAGGCGATTAGGTATAGACAGACTAGATGTATTAAGTATTACATATGGAAAACTGTTTGAATCCAATATCCATAGTTGTTTTGGGGGAATCAGAACTATTCAAAGATACACTAAAATAGAAAATTATTAGCACTGGTGAATTAAAAAAAAAAGGTTTTTAAGACACAGGAGCCAATGTTGAACAGAAACACAGACTATAGCCTTTGTGTTTTGTAATTGGGAAATGGGTATTGTTGCGCTGATTTACAACAAGAGCATTGTATAGGTTTTCATTCCTACAAACTTTGATGTTCTGTGTAATTGCTTTTGTTATCTTGTGATGACACTAGAGAGAAAAATATAAAATGAAAAAGTCAGAACAATAGCCTTACTGTTACAGATGGTTCCCAGCGTGTCGTAGTCCTCCACGCTCTCACAGATCACCCTCCATGAAGAGAACACAGAGTTCGTGCTCAGAGAGTTCATGTCAAAACTGCTGCGAGCCCCCATCAGATCATCAGTGCAAATGTCACATGTGCTGCCCCCTATGGCGAAGTTCCAGTAGGGCAGGGCAAAGGAGGGGTTCTGCAGCATGTCCTGGTGATGACAGCATATTAATTATTAAAAGATAAATTAAGTTATTGCTCCCTTGGGTGTTCACAAAAAGCTAAAAGCGACGGGAAAACTGCTTTTTATGTTTATGGTTTCAAATATGGTCCATCATCAGAGTCATCCTAAAGGGAAAAACTCTCTCAAGGAAATATTTAAAAGTTAAATTTAACAGTGTGAGATGTTGGAAAGTAGTTGTATTGAAACAGGGATATTGCTTTAAATGATTAATAAAACTCTTCAAATGAAACGGCATCTGTGCGTAAAAGGCACGTCTAATTGTGTTGCTTTACGCATTCACTCCGCATTACGCACACTGATGACTAGGACCTGGCTCGTGCTTGTACTTGTCTCATCGATCAAATTTACGCACACGCCTTAACCAATTACATTACCACACCAATTACTCCATGGCATTTTGACTTGTCACCTGCATATCCTGCTCCAGCTGCAGAAGATGGAACCTGTGCCACGTCAGAAACCCAGGCCCCTCGTGAGAAAAGTCCACTCCTCCAAAACTGGCCTGTCCCGCGCCCAGAAACGTCTTGCTGACTGAGTAGTAGTGGGTCCACACAAAGTAGTTGTATATTGTGATGTTCTCAAATTGCGTGGTGTTTCCATCGGGACCAAACACCTCCTCGTAGCGCCGCGTGGCAATGACCAAGTCCGGGTGCACTGTGCGTTTGGCCTGGTCCAAAGCGCTCACAAAGGCGCGCTTCTCATCCGCACTCAGCTGCATCACGTTTCTTCTTACTGGGAATTACAAGATTATACAAGTTACCATGTCCTAATGAGGCATAATGCAGGGGTAAATTTGACAAATTTGGAAATAAATGCACAAAAGTTTGACCCAATGAAATCCATCAATATAATAAAACAAATAAATCATAAAATTGTGGGTTAGGACTGCGTAAAGCTAAAGTTGTGAAGAACTTTTTATATGACTTGTCTCCTTTTCATCCAATCTTTACGCACGGGCGCGCTAACAGCTTGTCCGCGCGTAATTGGCACGTTGCGCGGTACATTAGGTTAATCTTACCAACAGACACCCGCTCGTCACAGTTGTCTCCCGTAAATCCATGTCTGCATCTCCCGCAGTTGAAGCCGCTGAAGTTTCCGTTACACTGACACGTCCTGTTGAAAAAGCGCACGGGCCATCGCTCCCGGTCATCGCGTCCATCGTGGGGATACTGCGGGCCGTGTGGTCTCGAATCAGCCGCTATGGGCACGCACTGTCCGCGGCCTGCGCTAGCACCACACGGGTCATTGTCCAGTCCTGGAGGTGTGGGACAGCACTGACCGCTCCTCAGTCCCTCCGGTGTGACGCATTCTCTGGGGAACTGCGCGCTCGCCAGAAGCAACGAGCTCCCCAAAAGAAACAAGACCAACATGATCCAAATACGCCAAAATGACACACAAATTCACTTTCACCGAAATTATTAGTTAACAAGCATCCCAAATAGAATAAGGAGTTCGTTTTGCGCCAGCACCCCCCCAAGCAGGACCTTTTATAGCGGATTAGCGCATGACTCCCAGGATTTTCAGCCCCGCGTGACCCCCATCGCATACCATCATATTTCCAACTGAGGATGAGGCTCAGAAGCGGACAGCCTGATCCAGTCATGCACACCATTATTCTCCTTCACAAACCAGACAGAAAAAACTATATGACACACAAATGACTATAGCATATATTTAAAGAGGACCTATTCTGTAACGTTTTCTGTTTTGTGCTTTCAACTGTGTTACAACAAGTTCCTTCATCTTTGGTTTACTCTGAGCTGTATTTAACTTGATTCATGCTTGTTTGAGTAATCCTGTATTGCCCCTTGAGATTTGAGAGCTCCAAAAAGTTCTGTTTTCCAAACTCACTCTCTCTGCCGTCTATATTTCGCTATATTTGTAGAGTCAATGGACCTAACCTAGTTCACTTAAAGGACAAAACCCCAAGCCATAAACAAAGTAATGTGGTCAACTACATTTAGTGTAGTGAAGAGTGCAATGAGCGTTATATTGGAGAAACTAAACAGCCCAGGTCTGTCTAAACTATGGCCCAGGGGCCAAATGCAGCCCTCAGACCAATTTTTGTTGGCCCTCATTCCTCCTCCTAAACTGGCCCAATTGATCAGGAAGTATTTTTACCACAAATTGAAAAGATTTTACCTCTATAACCTGAATAAAATCACATTGCATTGTGACATAGACCTAAAAATAATCCAAGTCTTATTAAAGGTACAGTGTCTCTGACAAACCTGTGTTAAATGCACCATTTCACTCCCCTGTCAACACTGGTCTGTGGCCCTCCGCTTCAAATATGTTTCATTATGTTTCATTATGTGACCCTCGGTGGAAAAAAGTTTGGACACCCTTGAAACAGTCACTCCATAAAAGAATGTACCAACACCTTCGCGAGAGCTCCCCTGGACTCCAGTCTGCCGTACATCTCCATCTCAAAGCCACTAACCACTCCTTTGAAGATAGTGAGGTACGGAGTTTAGCTAGATAAAATAAATGGTTTGAGAGGGGAGGTAAAGAAGCAATTTATGTTGGGGAAAACAATCCTTCCTTGAACAGGAAGGGCCTTAAACATCATCTATCCCCCATCTATAACTCCATCCTCAGACCCAAAGCAAACTAAGGAAACAAAAAGAACAATAAAGCTAGCCAGGATGCCAATAGGTGTGAAAATACCCATTAAGAGCTGAATGAATATGGTAAGTAGGACTCAGGCACGGTGCACACTTAGTGTAGCTCAATAGACCTGGCCTACAAACAGAAACTGTAAAGAAATAGGTGCTTCCAATTTCAGTGTAGTTAGCTCCTCAATTCAGATAGATATAATACAGCGTCCACCAGCAATCTGACCGGAACTGAAGAAGCGGCCTGGATGAGCAGCGAAACAGCTCCTACAACTGACAGATTTAACTTTTAGCTTTTACTATGGATCGAACCTGAACGACTGAGGGATTGCACAGACTAACCAAATGTAAAACAGTTCAGTTCCTTATTAAACACACACAATTGTTTGACTCACTATCACTTGAGACTATGATTTTTTTTTTTTTTTTTTTTTTTTTTTCTGAAAAGTCCATTATAGAAACACTCCTGGTCACTTGACTTCTCAGTATCCCACCATCACCCCACCTCCAGTCTCTAACCTCCAGGCTGTGGGAGCATGTGAGGCTCACTATAAGACCTGGTACTCTCCTGCTCTGACGCCATTTTGACAAAGACTGCTTTATGAACAATTCACTTTTTAGACACATGCTAATAGTGTGACTCCTGTATACTAAGACTTAACCTTTCCATTCATAGCCCATTCATGTGGTTTGGTGGGTGAGTGGCTAGTACACATGTTTCAGAACAAGAAGGTTCCCCGTTTGATTCCCGGTCAGTCACCCAGAGCTTTATGTGTGGAGTTTGTTCTTGTCGTGTTTGGGTGGGTTTCCTCCGGGTACTTTGGTTTCCCCCATCAACCCAAAATATGCACATTGGGTAAAATCCTCCAGCTAAGTGGTGTAAAAATACAGATGTTAGAGCAAAAAAATACTCAAGTAAAAGTATCACATAAAAAAAAAAAAAAACTACTTAAGTAAAAGTATCAAAGTTCCCGTTTAAAAATGTACTTCAATTGTAAAAAGTATTTAGAGCAGATTTTCAGGTCTTATGAGGCTTCGGATGTAGTGATTTTGATACAGATTTATGCTGCATTTTGTTCAACAGAAGCAATTTTTTTTTCTATTTTTATTTTCACTTTTTTGTTTGCTCGAATTATGAAAGTGTTAAGTATAAACCCCTCAGACCCTTCAGCAGGTCTCAAACAAAAATGAAAAATACTTTTACTTTTCATTCCAGAGGAGAAGAAAGTGCAAGAGGAGCTAGAGACAAACTAATGACACCTGCTCTCAAATGAAATGAAGTAAAAGTAAAAAGTATCCAATTTAAAATGTACTGAACTATAATACAGATACCGACAGTTTGTGCTTACTTTGTTTGGTTAGTTTGCCAAATGAGATTATAACATACACAAGTTTTCAAAAGTGTGCACATGTGACAAAGAAATGGCCAATATCCAAGCAAGTTTACACCCATTAGTGAATTTGTATGAAAGGAAGAGGATTTGTATATCGAAAACTGAGTGATTATGTGTGTGTGAACTGAATGTTTTTAAAAATGGCGTATTTAAGGGGCAAGATGTATTATATTAGATGTATGTCCCATATTTTTACAGGTCTTTCATCCACCTACACCAAACTGTTATTCTTACTTAACATTAGTCTGTCCAGGAACTACAGGTGGACATTTGTATTTTTGCTATAACATTTGTATTTTTGCACTGTTCCTGTCCAAGTAAAAGCATACCATACCTTCCACCACTGCAGTGACGGTAGTCCTGACCAAGCCTAGTTCACGATCCAGATACTGCTCCTGATGAGGTACCTCAACATCATTGAAGACTGGGTCAAAACAGGAGACAAATTTCCCTACAGGGGTAATGAAGTGTACCTTGACCTAGTGCTTTTTTATAGAACCGACTGCCAGTTTCACTATGTGTTACGATGTGTTGTTGTAGTTAAGACAAAGATCGATTATGATTAGGTAGAAAATGAGTTCTCCGCCATCATAAATCGCCAAAGCTTCAATGACCAAGTGAACAAACATGAACAAGTAATAAATGATGTAAACAAAATGAACTGTTCAACAATAATTCAAAGTTAAAATGTCAGAATTCAAAGTCAAACTGAAGCTAACAATATGTGATAATGACATGAGTCTATATTTTAACTTTAATTTGTATTTGGCATTAATGAAAAAAGTTTGTTATAACTATTTAACACATATCAGGTATAAAATCTGATCTGTTAACCCCTTCAGTATATCTTTTGAATGGGGAAAAGTCCTCAAAATGGCACCTATAACCAGGAAACTCATGAATATGGTAAACCAGGAAAGGCAATTGATCTTATATTGGGTTTTTTCACCTTATTAAAATATGAATAACTGCACAAACCTTAAATCAAAACAGAAGCCAGGATGATTGCTTTTGTCCAAATAACAAAATTTCAAACCGTTTTGTCATGCAGCCACCAGGTGTGTCTAATTAAGACTTTGTTTCAACACTTTTGTTTATAAGCTCGTGGCGATTTTTAATTTCAGTTTTCCTTTTTGCCCTCAGGCTGGAGATCCGGTGTGTACAGTTGTGAAGGTGAAAGAAACAAAAGAGTTGATTAGTTCCATCAGAGCCCACAACACCAGTGGCTAACTCTTGATTAGCTGCTGCGCTGCATTACAACCTGAAGACATTCTAAAAGGGAAGCAATTATGATGCCGTCTTATTATCGAGTGAACTTGAGGAAGTCAGACTCAATCTCTGCACACAACATCCACAAGACGTGACAATCAAGGACGATACATTTTGGGCAACGGCAAATATTTGACTGGATTTGAGTGTTTCTGCAGTAGAGTAAATGAAAAAGCCAACTGGGTAAAATGTTTCTTGAGTGAAGACAAGTCGCTTCTTCAGTTTTGGTCAGATTTCTGGTGGACACTTCCTTATATTTGTCTGAAGGGAGGAGCTAACTACACTGAAACTAGGTCTGTTGGACTACACTGATTGTGCCAATAAACGGAAACTGTCAACAAATAGGTGTGTTAGTTTCAGTCAGTTGACGTGTGTGTCAATGGGTGGAAAAACTACCTTATTTTACAGAGTATGAGTCGCACTGGAGTATAAGTCGCACTGGAGTATAAGTTGCACCAGCCAAAAACTGCATAATAATAAAGAAAAAAACATATATTTCACATATAAATCGCATCTGAGTATAAGTCTCACCCCCGGTCAAACTATGAAAAAAAAAAAATACAGTACTTCCATGTTATTTATTTGGTTCAGTGTAATATTGTCTGTATTGCATTGTCCTGTATTGCATCAACAAGCTGCCCATTTATTGAAAGTGGTCAAATTGTTACCAACTCAGAGTGAGGAACAACTTAAAGGTTCATTATGTAACTTTTCTAGTGGGAGGCCTGACTCAAGGGAGATGTCATTGGCCTTGACTATAATGTAATGTCCCACAGTGTTGCATTAAACATCTTGTAGGCATGGGATAATATCACGTGCACACAAGTCAAATGATCTTGGTTCTTTGGTTAAGTTCTACCGGTAGTTTGTTACACCACTTGAGAAGCTCTAGTTCCAAAAAACACAATAGCAACAAAAATCTTAAATGAATAAAATAAATGGAGAGGTCAGTGCTGTGAAACTGTGGCATTTATTTATTATAATCAATGTCAAAATATCATCTTGTCTCGTTTTCATGGATCCAATCTTGTATCTTGTCCCACCCATAGACTTTTTAAAGACGTGGACTAAGTGAGTGTGACGTCACCCACAGCGTCCAGCTCCAGTCAAATGAAGCTCATCAAGGCTTGCAGTTATACGGGATTTGGAGAGTTGCATATTAGGAATTCCGACTGCGAGCATCATAGCAACCAAAGAGCCAATACAGAGCGAGGCTGTTGAAGGTAGCGCCCCTTCCCGCCTGCACCACCGGTTTAGCAGGGAGTGGCCACTTAGCAACGCTGTCAGTCAAACCAAACTGTTGCTAACGCTAGTGAGAGCGACGTCGGGGAAAGAAGGCACCTGATTTGTCTGTTATTAATCCATCATATCTTGAGTTGCAGACACAATAACGAAATAAAAATACCAGGATCATGTAGAGCGGGTTAATACGAACATTTAAGACCAAAATTACGAGGTTGACAGCAGCAGTTACGGAGAGAGGGACGACATTTTTTTTTATTTAAAGTGAATTGGAGCCAGAGTCAATGAACCCGGAAGCACGCCCATGCTCACTTCCTATTTGGAACGAGGCAGTTAGCAGGTTAGCAATTTATAAATGCAGTAGGGGTGTGATTGTGTCCCACGCCTACAATCTTGCATTTACAATTGTCCCTTGCTATAACGTGGTTCACCTTTCATGGACTCGCTGTTTCACTGATTTTGTTTTTGTGCAATTTCGCATGCTTTTTTACAGTGTATGAACATGCATTGTGTTCTGCGTCCTGATTGGCTAAGGGACTGTAGACCATTGTCCATCAGTCTCCTCCGTGCCGTGTCTCCTGTACAGTACAGAATGTGTTCAGCCAAATTTACATAAATGTTGGATCGCAGTGTGACTCTGAAGTGCTGTATGTTTGCAAGTTTTCTCCCCGACAAAACCCACAATGTCGATGAAACGTTCTGCACCGACAAAGGCGCCTGCGGTCGCACCCAAGAGGTCGAGGAACATGCTAACCATCGCAGAAAAAGTTGGAGTTCTGGACATGCTGAAGGAAGGCAGAAGTTACGCGGCTGTAGGCGATGATGAAACTTCAGTTTGTTACATTCATTCTATAATACTGTGCTTATTTTTAAAAATCTACGAAGGTTTGAACTTTGAGAGTGTTTAAACAAGAGATAAACATGAGGAAATATTAATGCCTGTGCGAGAAAAGTGTATAAAGTGTGTGGTGAGGGGTTTTACAGCTGCAAAACATATAGAATAACTGTAAAAAATAAAGCTGACGACTATTATTTTTAGAACATAACCCCCACGATAAATGAGGGACAACTGTATTCAATCGTATCTCCACAAATATCAAGCCACAAAAGTTAGCGCTCCGTTACATCTTTTCCGTTGCGTTTGCCCTTGACCAGCCGCTCTGTGTACAGCCCAGATTCTTGCCGTGGTCACATGCTCTTCACATTGCCTGCACATCATAATGCCGGCCTGGATGTAACGTTTCATAATTGGGCCGTGACTGCGAGGATTACCCAAAGCTAAGCACTAAGTCCGCTCTCATGTGCGCTTCAAAATACATTCTTTTATGCGGAAAAGTTCCCAAGTTGCCTAAAAAAATCGTGACGTTTGAGTACATTTAAAGTAGAAAAATATCATCATAAATTACAATGGCCCAAGAGACTGCGTGATATTTTTCCTTTGACTTAAAACTGAATGGGCTGATTCATAATTCAAAGCTATTGAGCTGCAAATGCACTGTAGACATTTTAGGGTCAGTTACGAGAGAGGAAGAGCTGCGTACTGTACCATCGTCTACAGATTAAAAAGCGTTTATGTATTCAATGTTTCGCCCCAAACTCCATAAAGCTCACTTAAGCCATAGCTGTCCATATAATCTGATTTAGAGCTAATAAAAAGCTATTAGGATGACACTGAAATGTAACCAAAACAGGAATCCAATATGTGTACTTACGGTAATGTACTTTCCACCTTCTGCTTTTGGAGTAATTGCTCTGTCCATTACTCAACAAAAGGTAAGAGTGGTACGGGCACGCAAATAAATATTGTTACACGTGTTATTGCGGGATTTACGGGGATCACAACAGGATGGATGGGATTCATGCAAAATTAATCTTAGCTTGTTTTTTTCAATGGTAAATATTCCATACAAGTGTCGTTCTCAGGTCAAGTTGTGGCATAAACAAGTAGATGTTCCATTATGTTCTTTGTCTATAAATAAGTGTAATTCTATCTAATACTACTGATACCTGCTTGTGAATGAATGAATAATACAAGACTACTACTACTACAGCTATTGCTGCTACTGCTGCTGCTACTACTGCTACTGCTTCTACTACTGCTACTACTACTGCTACTGCTACTACTACTACTACTGCTACTACTACTGCTACTACTAGTGCTGCTACTGCTACTGCTACTACAACTGCTAATGCTACTATTACTACTGCTACTACTGCTACAACTGCTAGTGCTACTACTACTACTGCTACTACTAGTACTGCTACTACTAGTACTGCTACTGCTACGACTGCTAGTGCTACTACTGCTACTACTACTACTGCTACCACTACTCTTACTGCTACTACTACTACTTCTGCTGCAACTGCTTGTGCTACTACTACTGCTAAGACTGCTACAGCTACTACTGCTACTATCACTGCTACTGCTGCTACTATTACTGCTATTGTCACTACTGCTGCTGTTAATACTACTACTACTACTACTACTACTACTACAGTTCTCCTTAAAACTGGAATACCAAATACATCTGAAGAATCTATGAATCGAAGAACTCATCACATTTTCTTACATCTCATTTACCACTTAACACGAGAGACTGAACTCGACCGACGTAAAACCAAACAAATTACACATGTCAACTCACTAACGCACGAAATAACCATTTCACAGAGTTCAAAGGTCACAGATTTCATATCATCAGGCTAAAGCTATAACTCCACACAACGCATTTCTGTGAGTCCAGGAGTTTATTATAATTTTCAAAACGGTGCCAAAAGCTCAGCATTGTTCTCATGACCGCTCTAACCCCGCCACAGACCGAGCACTCACGCTTGTGCATGTGTGTGCGCGCGGAGCAGGCCTACATCATGTGACGAGATGTGACTGGAGCTTACGCCGCTAATCCTCCGCCTCTGGATAGAACGGAAAACAAAATGGCACAGTTGGGGTCATTAGAAAGTAGCTCTTATGACCGTCTGCACTTTCCTGACTCCCAGACATTTATAAAACCCATTCGTTTGGTATTGTTACACTCAGTATTCATGTTAATTTGGATTAGCTATTGTACTGATAAGGATCTGGAAGTAGTGTAATACTTTTGTCTAAGAAACTATAGCAGAAGTAAAGTATGTTTAAAGGGCCCATATTACACTATTGTCTGATCTATGTTATAATGTTATTTCCTCGTCACAAACAGACCCAAAGTTGTGTTTTGTTTCATTCACACATGTTTAACACACAAACCCTGCATATTTAAGCTGAGTTCTTCTCTCAAACACAAAACGCTCTATCCCACCTTGTGATGTCATATGGTAATACAGGAAGTGCTCCACTGTGTTTGGAGGATTTCAGCTCTGGAATTGTCAAACACTATTGAAATAAAGCAGCGGTGTCAAACTCATTTTCACAGAGGGCCAGATCAACAAAATGGTTGTTCTCAAAGGGCCAGATGTAATGTAAAATAAATACAACTACTTTTTAAGCTTGTTAATTAACTGTTTCTATATTTATTACTTATTCAAGTTAAATATGTTGCATATGGTTTTGCACAGATATGAGAAAAATGTCTATGCAACTGTGTATCTCCTGATAAACTGATATTTTAAGAGAGTCATACCTTTTAATTTACTTTTTCACGGCCCACATAAAATGATGTGGCGGGCCACATTTTGCCCACGGGCCTTGAGTTTGACACATGTGAACTATAGGTAAAAGGTAGATGTTAACTTGAAAACTACCACTTCATGACATCACGAGGTGGGACAGAGTATTTTGAGCTTTGGAGATGTGTGAAATTAAACAAAAAGCAACTTCAGTATGCGGCAACATCATTATAGCATGGCTTAAATCTCACAAGAGACAATTTTGTGTAATACATAGTATATTTAAAGATGTAGTAGTAGTAGTAGGAATGGGTATCATAACAGATTTATCGATACTACTATTGATACTGCTAAATGATATACCCATATTGCGCTTTTACATAAAATAACAACATTTACAGCAACATTTAGATGTATTTTCAACTTTCAAATTCAAATAAGCCTAATGATCTAACTATACTCAAAGATTCCAAACTAAAAAAGCTCTTGTAATTTTTCCCAAATCACTTTTTAAATGTATTTCAAAGTAAATATCTCATGCAAAAAGTGAAAATATTAGTATTATTTGATGTCTTATTCGTAAGTATTGCAATGAAGTGTTCTCACCCTGTTTTATCTGGCTTTATAAAGATTGGATTCTGTGAAAGAATAAATATCCTGATGCTATTCAATATTTGTTCATTTAGGATGCTTTCTCTCGTGAAAAGGGGTCATTCATTTATTCAATTCAGTTCAATTTATTTTTGTAAAGCCCAAAATCACAACAGCGGTCGCCTCTTAGGTCTTAACAAGATGGAAAGTTGGAAAATCAAACAGTAAAACAGACCTCGGTCAATAACAGACAAGCAGATTAAACAACATTCATAGAAAACAAGCAAATGGATAAGTGTCCCAGAGCGCCCCCTGTCCTTACACCCTCCTGCTCGGCAAAGAAAAACAAAAAAAAAAAAGAATGTTGAGGAGGGGCACAGTGAAGAAGAGATCAACTTCCATGGACTAAACCAGAACTAAACCAGGTCTAAATCGGGACTAAACTGGGACTAAACCATGACTAAACCTTGACTAAACCAGCTCTAAACCAGAACTAAACCGGGACTAAACCAGGACTAAACCAGGACTAAACCAGGACTAAACCGGGTCTAAACCGGGACTAAACCGGGACTAAACCGGGACTAAACCGGGACTAAACCAGGACTAAACCAGGCCTAAACCAGGACTATACCAGGTCTAAACCAAGTCTAAACCGTGTCTAAATCCGGACTAAACCGAGTCTAAGCCAGGTCTAGACCAGGACTAAACCAGGACTACGCCAGGACTAAACAGGACTAGATCAGGACTAAACCAGGACAAAACCAAGACTAAACCAAGATTAAGCCAGGACTAAACCAGAACTAAACCCACTCAAGACTAACGGACAGAGAGGGGCCCAGCCAGATGAGGGAAGGGGAGGATCTGGGTCCACAGAAAGGACCAGGGCATAGGAGGGGCATCTAGGGTTCAGTCATCACCAGGCGAAACAGGGAGTGGGACAGGAAACAACTACAACTACAAGTGAACCGAATAGTGAATGTTTTTGACAAGAAAAGCAGGAGCAAACAGACGATAGTGCTCAGGTTAACATACTTCCCGTAAGATAGATGTCCCTATATCGAAGTGTGTTATACTGTTTGTTTTTCAATTCACCAACATCTGTAAAAAATATTCCTTACTGTATCTGTCAACTTGTCTGAGGTTTTGCGAATGAGGCTCATTTGGAGGATAAAACGCAGAGAACATTAAGTACATTGAGTGTATTTATAAAGTGCATTTAAAACAACCATATGTGACCAAAATACTGTACAGTTAAGTGTATACATCAAACAATACAATAGTGAAAATACACAAAGATGCAGTACAATATTAAAAATAAAAAAGCTACTGCACAAGATCACCTGGTCAACATTTAATACAAAGCCAAAGCAAAAAAAAAAGTGTGTTTTTAGTTTAGTTTGGAGCTTAAACTCCTCCACAGACAGAGCAGAGCAGACCATTCCACAGTTTAGGGACCACCACTGAAAACACTCAGGACACGAGTGTGGACATGGGAACAACCAAGAGGAGCTGATTTGCAGTTCTAAGCGCTCTGAAACGAGAGAAAGGCTAAACAAGATTTCAAAACGTATCCTAAACGTGACTGGGAGCATGTGCAAAGCGGAGAGAACAGGCGTCATGTGTTCCCATACATTTGCAGGACAACATATATTTCCAGAAACCAATTTGGCATTTGTATAGAGAGAGTTAATTAAGTTTTCAATTGCTTCAGAACAAGATAAGACGAGAACTGTATGCTTGTATTTTTTTTTTTATGGCAAAGGGATTTTAAACAATAGGCAAAACGACGCACTTGCTCATAACTGTTTCGCAGTGATAAGCAAATGAACAAGTACAATAACATCAGCTCAATCAGGCTGCTCCCAACCAGACAGCTAAAGCCTACTGCAAAAATTACAACTGCAATCAAACAATTAACTAACTCTATTAAAAATATGAGGAAATTAAATGACGTAAACAGTCCACTTGCTACTGGCTGCAGACTTATAGCTGTAATACCACATGAGGACAGCAGATGGCAGTGAAGGCTTAAGAGAGTCACCTGGAAGAATCAAATAAATCTGCAGACAAAAGTACATCACAATTGGTCAGTGGTGGAGGAAGTATTCAATTTTGTTACTTAAGTAGAAGTATAAATACTGGAGAACCCCCCCCCCCCCAAAAAAAAAAAGAAAAAAAACAAAAACTACGTAAGCAAAAATGATTAAAGTATCCATTTAAAAACTCTAGGCTAGTATTCTGTGCAGATTTTGAGCTCTTATAAGGCTTCAAAAAACAAAACAAAAAAGACAACCCCCCCCCCCCCCAAAAAAAAAAAAAAAAAATAAATAAATAAAAAAACTCAAGTAAAAGTATCACATGAAAAAAAACAAAAAACTACTTAAGTAAAATTATTAAAGTACCCATTTAAAAATTATAAGCTAGTATTCTGTGCAGATTTTGAGCTCTTATAAGGCTAAAAAAAACAAAAAAGACAAAAAAAACTAACAAACAAACAAAAAAAGTCAAGTAAAAGTATCACATGAAAAAACAAACAAACAAACAAAAACCAACTACTTAAGTAAAATCATTAAAGTACCCATTTAAAAACCCTAGGCTAGTATTCCGCGCAGACTTTGAGCTCTTATAAGGCTTCAAATGTAGTGATTTGAGTTGAATTTTGTTCAATAGAAACAATAGAATTCATCTTTTTCATTCATCCTTACCTGTTTTTATTTGCATATTTTTGATGGTTCAAAAAAATAAACCCTCAGCCTTTGCAGCAGGTCTCAAAAAGTACCACAAATACTTTTACTTTTCAGTCCTGTTAAAAATGCAGTGGAGTACAAACTACAGATACGAAATGTGGTGACGCAAAAGTAAAACGTATCCACTTTCATATTCGCTTAAGTACATTACAGATACGTAAAATTTGCACTTAAGTATAAGCCTAGTACTTTACTACTTTTACTTTGTTACATTCCACCACTGTAATTGGTTTGGCCTACATATTCAAAGGCTTTAATGAGCTGATCTAACCAATTCTGAATTACAGGTCTATATTTTAACGAGCTATAATAAACCATAGTAAAATATCGTATAAGAAACTTTAGGCGAAGCTGCAATACTAAATGAACGCTTTAGGCTGTACTTTTTCAAACTGCTAATTAAAACGTGGCACCATTTTTCACCTTTGTAAACATCTCAGGGGGCTTCGACCTTAAAATCACGCCCATGAACCACTTTTACACTCACTTTCCCCAAAATTCAGAATAAGCATTTCCAAACCTGACAAAGAGCTGTTCATTTGTTCCGCCTGAACTTCAGTGCCAGCTCTCGGTCGCCATGACACAGTGATGAATAGCGCGAGTTAACCTCTCAAACGAAGCTCTCTACAAATATCGGGATGCTGTCTGCTTAACACCCGCGCCAGCATCCTTAAATCTGCTATTCCTCCGATACCCAAGCTCTGGGGGTAATTTACATAGCGATCATTTAAAACTGCTCGAGGTGCCACAACCGATAAAACTCCCAGATCTACCGCCCAGACCGTGGCTACAGCGCCTGATTGCTTCTTAAGAGCCATTAGTCTTGTCCTAACGTATTGCATCTCCATCCCGTGCGCGCAAACGTCCCCAATGATCCCCCCCCCCCCATCCCACTGATGTATGAAATAGAAGCAGGATATTGGCAGGTATACAGTGCATGAGTTAGGTGCTGGGAAAATGCAGTTGGAGCTTTGGGTAGGGCGCGTCGGAACGGCAGACTGTAGAGGTAATTAGCGGGGAATAGCAGGCGCGCTCCGGGATGTGGTAAAAGCAGCTGGCTCGGTTGAAGTGCTGGTGTCATCCTCCTATGCCAATTAAAAAGCATAGCGGAAAGTAGCTTTGTGACAGCGACAGAGGTTAAAGATAGAGGCTTGTTATAAGAACATTTCAGAACATAAGGGAGAGGAAGCTATAGGATTCTGGAAAATGGGTGCGTATTGATGAAACGGAGTCTGGGAGAATGTGCTTATAATTACGAAGTAGTTGTGTAGGTACAGTTTTGGGATGTAACTGATTATATATAACAGAAATACGTGTTCTGAATACTAATTTTGAGTGTCTGTACAGTTACGGTTTCGTTTGGTGGTACACGGAATACAGTTACTTTACTAACTTAAAAGGAATACATGGCGGTACTTCTTAATTTTGGCTTTCAACTGAGAAAAAAGTGCATGAATGTGTGTTGTTTTTGTCTCTAATTAAGATGTACATCAATGCAAAGCAACAAAAATTAAGCAGTTTGTATTTAGATGTCATGTTTTTACACTATAATATAATGCAACTCATGTAATAATAATAATAATACATTTTATTTATATAGTGCTTTTCAAGACACTCAAAGTCGCTTCACAATCCATACAAGAATAAAATATCACATAATGTAAAAGTATTCCAAGTCTTCAGAATACAGTGCTCTGATTGGCCCATGTACGGATTGCGTAAGAAATACATCTTAATGCAAGTATTCAGTATTCTGTAGCTTACATTTTCAAAGTACAGTTGTCCCTGGTTATATCGTGGTTCACTTTTCGCGGTCTCACTGTTTCGCAGATTTTTTTGGTGCAATTTTACATGTTTTTTTACATCGTATGAACGTGCATTGTGTTCTGCGTCCTGATTGGCTGTTGGACTGTAGATCATTGTCCATCAGTCTCCTCCGTGCTGTGTCTCCTGTACAGTACAAAATGTGTTCAGACAAATTTACATAAACGTTGGATCGCAGTGTGACTCTGAAGTGCTGTACGTTTGCAATTTGTTTTCTCCCCGACAAAACCCACAATATCGATGAAACGTTCTGCACCGATAAAGGCGCCTATGAAGGTTTGAACTTTGAGAGAGTTTTAACGAGAGAGAAATGTGAGAAAATGTTAATGCCTGTGTGAGAAAAGTGTATAAAGTGCAGGGTGAGGGGTTTACAGTCTTAAAACATTTATAATAATTGTAAAAAATAAAGCCGATACTTCGTGGATTTTGCTTGTTGTGGGTTATTTTTAGAACGTGACCTCCATGACAAACGAGGGACCACTGTATTCTTCCCATCACTGCGTAGGTATAGTGTTCAGAGGTGGTAGAGTAGCCAGATTGTGCTAAAGTAAGAGTAATGTTACTTCAAAATCATAATACTCAAGTAGAAGTGCAATGTAGTAGACTAAGAAATTACTCAAGTAAGATTTAAAAAGTGTCTGGGGAAAGTAGTAATTAAGTAGAAGTAACTTGAAGAGTAACTGTCTGGATGTAATGGAAATAAAGCACAACATGTGGTATTTTCAAAAGACAGACACAAAAATGAGAGAAACTAAATTATATCTGAAGGAGCGACGCGAGAAACACAACTGTTCAAATCATTTCGTATTGTCGACATACAGTAAAGCTTTTGTCACTTGCAGACTTACTCACAGCTGGAAGAGTAACTACAACGTCTACTTGAGTACTGTTACTTTAATAAAAACATTACTGAAGCAGGAGTAAAAATATGTTGCTTATAAAAGTGCAATTTCTTCAAAAAATAACTAAAGTAAATGTAACTGAGTAAATGTAAGTGAGTACTAGTACCCACGTCTGATAACGAGAGAAGCTTAAATTCCTATTCTCCGTGAACATGCTGAAGGCGGCACTGAAAAGCTAAAAATAGCCCACTAAAATGCTGAGGCTGCTCTATCGTATTCAATATAAAAGCAGCTTAACAACTGGAGAAATTAAATAACGACTAATACATTTAAAAGTCTATGATGTAACGTGTTCAGTGAGTTAAACACAGAGCAAACTGTAAGAACTGAACAAGGCCATGGGAACACAGATATAACTGACTGGCTCATCTGATATAAACTGCTAAGAAACTGAACAAGCGCATTACACGTGATTTATTTGTGATTAATCGCCTAGAACACATTACTTTAAGGTGGGATACATGTTGAAACACTGGAAAATATTGGCATCGCTGTGGAAATTGGCAACGTTTGAATATCAAGCATAATAAAAGCCATTTTCTAGGGGTTGCAAAATAAGCTGATTGAAAAAAAATAAAATAAAATCCCCCGAAAGGCATTCAAGATATTAGTTTTTTGTCAAAATTACCCACTCCAAGTTACATCTTCTCTCTGGGCACATCTACACTCTCTGAAAACAAGAGAAAAACACACACAAAAATAGGCATAACTAACTTTGCTGTGTTCCAAATAGGAAGTGATCATGGTTCCAGCTTCATCGACTCGACTCTGGCTCCAATTCACTTTCTATTGAAAAGCTGTCGCCCCTCTCTGTGTAACTGCTGCTGTCAGACTCATAATTTTGGTCTTAAAATGTTCGTATTCACCCGTTGTACATGATCATGGTACTTTTTTTTCCACTATTGTGTCTGTAAATCACGATATGAACATTAAAAACAGAAAATCAGGCAGCTTTTTTCTCTGAACTCACTCCCGTTAGCGTTAGCAACAGGTTTGATTGACTAGCTAAGCGCCCGCTACGTGCTAAACCAGTGGTGTGGGTGGAAAACGGTCTTACCTTCAACAGCGTCACTCCGGATTGGCTTTTTGGTTGCTATGATACTCGCTGTCGAAATTCCAAATATGGAATCCGACCTCCAAATTCGCCCCTATAACTGTTAGCTTCGATGAGCTTCATTTGACCGAAACCGTACGTTATAGCTGACGTCACACTCACTTAGTCCACTTCTTTATTCAGTCTATGGGTCCCTTTCAAATTTCCAACTTTTCTTTTACCCACAATGCACCCGTATGACACAATGCTGCTTACTCATTGGATAATATGTACAGTATGTATTAGGACAAGAGACATGCACTACTCCAGACTTATCATTGTGAATCCCGCGTGTGAGTGCAGCGAGCCAGTGAGTGCACTAAACATCCGGTGAAGGAGCGGACTCGGCTTCACTGATTTGCCTGAAAAATGTCTGCTAATGATGTGGAGCCAGAGCTGCTTATACGGAGTTATTCCTCGTGGTTCGGTTCTGCGTGGGAGGATAAGAGCTGAGAGCTGATGTGGTGAGACTTCCGCAAGCTTCAAGTGTATCATCTGTCAGCACTAGGCATCCTGAACAATTTAATACAACCAAAACCAATGCTTATCCTTATGCCGAGTTAAACGCGACTACTGAAATCCACGTATCCCGGCCGTGATAGGTGGTGAAATAGAAGTTTGGAAGCAATTTTCAACAACCCATCGATGCAAATTAACAACATGCCACTCTGACGCTGAATAAACTTGCAAGTGCGGCGTGAAGAGTTTCTGAGTTGAGAATTAATTCGGAGCAACTTTTGAATAAAGACGAGCCTTTGGAAAAATAGGAACGGCGGACTCAAAGGGAGGGGAAAAGCGCTAATGATGTCCCGGTGCAAGAATGAGAAAACACAAGGTGATGTAAGATCAGACAACTATGGTTTGGCTAATGAGACAAAGAGATACAGTATTGTAAAATAAACCAATGTATATCTTGTCTATGGTTTTTGTATCTCCAATTGGGTCATAACGGGAAACACGGTTGGATACAGTGACTGCGCACAGTGACAGTTTCAAAGCGCTAGAGTTAGAGAACTTAAATTGGCTATAAGATTCAAAGGCGTGCGTTGGATCCAATGTACTACCCGTTAAACAAAAGATAAAAGACTGTTGGAGCGGTTGGTTTCAAGTTGGTGTCTTTACTCACCCAATCAGTTAAAGAAGATCTATCGTGCTTGTGTCTGCTGTATAGTTATAATCTATGACACCCGTGGATCATTACGTTATAATTTGCACATTTTAAATCACAATATTCACCTGAAATGACTTAATAAAAGCAAAACGTCCACCGACTTCCACTTTAGAAAACTGCGGTGCCCAATGAGAGCTAACGTCGCTGTAAATGTCATCACAACAAAGAGCCGTGTAGCTATTTGTTTTCATTTGTACCAAAATGAGTACGCGACGCTGACGAATCCGACGCGTATCATCAATGAAGAAAATATAAATGGAGAATGAAGTAAGCACAGAGCAGTGGGCGTAGGCCGGTGGCGCTGAAAACGAGGAGTGATCGACAAAATGGTGTCTTGAAAATACGTGATTAAAGATTGTTCTAACATGCAGGAATCACTCCAAAAAGAACTTCGAGAGGGTAATTGAGAAGAGGAAACAACTATAACATGGTTAAAAGCTCTGAAAAGTTGATTTTTAATAATAGATCTGCTTTAAAGTTGTGTTGGGTAGAGATGGATTGGTGCCGATTGTGTAGAATCCAGAGAACCCGATGAGCGAAAAGGTCTGCTGATATTTTTGGGGCGATGTGTAACGTAGATTTTGATTATTTGGCCCAAATTTTGTATTTTAAATTTACTGCAAACTCACTCACAAACTTACGAAAAATAAGAGAGCTGTGTAGTCATGTTTCGTGCAGTTATCTCTTTGTATTAAAGTGTTCAAATGGGGCTTTATGTGTATTCTTCAGTGATGGATAAAGTACTCAATTTTGTTACTTAAGTAAAAGTACAGATACAGAAGTAAAAAAGTTACTCAAATAAAAGTAAAATTATTAGATGAAAAAATCTACTTAAGTAACAGTATTTAAGTAAGTAAGTTAATTTAAGTTAAGAGGTTAGAAAGTTAATGTCAAAATGTACTTTAAGAGTAAAAAGTAAAGTTAAAGTTTGGTGATATTGATTAAAAAATGATATCTATTTTGGTCAACAGTTGCAATAACAGTGAATTTCTTACAAATTTTGTGTATTCATTTTTGTTTGCTCAAAACTGAAGCTTGAAATTGAAAACTTTAGTCACGACTATACCACGAACATGGTAAAAATAACCCCTTAAATCATATGAAAAGTACTTGTTAGTTATTAGTCCAGTTCATAAACATAGTAGAGTAGAAAGTACAGATACTTGCTCTCAAATGTAGTGAAGTAAAAGTAAAATGTACAGATACCTAAAAATTCTACTTAAGAGTAAAATACTTTAATAAAATCGTTAGTAAAATACTTTACTACTTGTACTTGTACCTTCCACCATTGGCATTCTTTCAGCAGCAGGTTGGCCAAAACTTAATATCGGCCTTTGTTTGAGATTTAGGGCTGAAAGCTGATATGGTGAAAACAATAAATATCGACTTGACATATCAGCCAATATATATATATATATTGGTCCATCTCTAATACTGGGTAACCTGCAAAAGTCAAGTGTAGGCATGTTTGTGCGACACCATCCCCTTTAAACCACAAGAGCTAAACCAAGACTAAACTTTGACATAAAAACAAAGCAGCAGATGTCTATACCAGGACAAGCCCCCAACAATATCTCTGGACAAATTAGCTCAACCTTTAACTTTAGTTGGATGCTGCATATGCTGTTTGGAAAAGGTCACTAAAACATAAACTTTATTTTACTTTATTTTATTTTTTGCAGCAACAAAATTACCCTCAATATCTCAGTGACTTTTTGGCCACTCTGGAGATTTATTTTACATTTTTTTTGTAAAACATTTAGCAGGTAGAGTTGATAGAGTGTTTGTCCACTGATCCGAAGGTTGGTGGTTTGAATCCCGCTCTCGATGTTGAGCGGTCAGATCCACTGAACCACAGATTGACGATTACAGCTCACACAGATGTATGCTGTCATTGTTTCCTTGGGCAAGACACTTAAGCCCTATACAAGCTATATACAAATATGACCATTTACCATTTAAATTTACTTTTGAGCTTTTTTCAGGGCAAAAAAAAAGTAATGATCAAAAGTTAGTTCAACAAGGTTAGAAGAGTTTTATAAAGTTTTGCTTTGACTGTTGGAATGTAATATAAAGCTCAACCTTGGACTTGGGTCGGGAATTCGCACTAGCTAAACCTTCTGTACATTAGCCACAAGCTCTCTTTTGTAACCTTTCTCTGCATTATCTGTGCAAAAGCTAGAATACTGAAATAAAACTATATGTTGAACTGGTTTTATGCAAACAGTGGGGTTCATAGCACTTTTAGTTAACACGTCGCACAGGTCTGACTCAGCCTGCGACTCTGCTCGGCGATGACTCATGTACAAAACGGCGGACATGGTTTGGGTTATGTTGACCCTTCTGCGCCATCTGTGAACACATGTCACCTGACACCACCTCCCTGTACCCCGCTCTGCCAATTTATTAGCATGGCATTGTACCACGTTTCCAAATGTATTTCATTTGTTATGCGTGCCAGGGTGACGGAGGTGAAAATGTTCTTGCTAATTTAATGCCTATTGAGACAGAAAATTGGATCTACTTCGAAGCTCCGCGATGAGTGTCAAAATGCGTGTCTCCAATTCCTACCAGAGATTAATTAAAATGAAATTTCCATGGGACGTGAGACAGTTGCCGATCTCCTGTACACATTTCTTCATAATTGGGATGGTAGTTGGTTTTGGAGGTGGAGGGGTTGTCCAAACATCAGGGATTAAGTGATTCAGGGAAGGTCCAATCCTATTTGCAAAAAGTCAATCATGAAAAAGTGGGAAAACGAGGATGTCTCATTTTCAGTTTAGCTTTTAGATTCTGCTCTTGATTAAATAGTTTAAAGCAGACCTATTATGCAAAATTGACTTTTCAGAGCTTTTAACCATGTTATAGTTGTTTCTTTCTCATTTACCTTCTCAAAGATGTATTTGAAAGGGTTTGTCACTTATTTTCAAGACGCCATAGTGCCGTTCAATCATATGCCCACTGCTCTGTAGGTACTTTGTTCTCCAGTTTTATTTTCTTAATCGGTGATACGAGAATAATTCAGTGTCACGTAATTATTTTGGTGCAAATGAAAAAAAATAAATCTGCTGCTTGCTATCGTGATTTGCAGCCATCCATAGGAGCGGCTGACAGCAACATGGCTCCCATAGGGCACTGCAGTTTTCTAACGAGGAAGTCAGCGGACGTGTTTCTTTTATTAATTAATTTTGTATAAATGTGCAAATGTGCAAATTACAAAATAATAAGATGCAGGGTCATAGATTAGAACCATATAGCGAGCTCAAGCATGTTAGTATTCCAATTTTTTCAAATTTCATTGATTGGATTTTAGAATGTTGAGGTACATGTTTTAATGTTAATAAAGATCATCAATCACACACTATCATTTAGTGGCTATGGAGGGCTTGCCATCTGCTTTTCACCATGGAGATGTCAATTCTTTGCCAGGAATGTTCCACAATGGCACTAAACGTAACGCTATGGAGACAAGAATGAGGTACCGAGTCAAATCTGAGGAAAAGTGATAGTAAGAGTATATGATACATTTAATCCTACAGTGTGGAACATTCAGGCAAAGCTATAACATCTCAACGGAGACAGGTAGGTCGGGAAAAGTGTCATAGGTTAGTACACCCACTGAGCCAAACATATTTCCACACAGTTTTGTTACTTTTGCTACTGCATTCAGAAGCTTAATTAAAATGTTCAAATTTGACAAAGTCCATGGCCTTGTCATACTACACCATTTTAGACTAGATTAATTCACTTGTTTGAACAGTGTGTGCGCAGCTGGACCCCAAAATCCTGATTTATAATCCACTCAATGTCAAACTGGAGAACACCGCCCAAGGATACACTGTTATTTAAAGAGTTTCTTACTTCAGTTTCTGACCTATAATCATCCCATAGAAACTACAGTGAAGCTCACTCTACATTTTGTCATACCTGATCTGCTTTTTTTTCTCAAAATTTATGAGAAAAAAAAGCTATTTCCTGAATGTTGTTTGGGATATTCAAATTTGAGCAGAAAAATTATATATATATATATATATATATATTTTTTAGGAGTAATTAGTAATAGTAGTAATATTTACTGGTAGTGACTGCACCAGAAGAGCCTTGAATATCAACAAACTTCCATGTTGCAAATTCCTAACAACATCACAGCGTTTTATATTTGTGAACAACTGCAACAACAACAAATATGTGATTTTGTATTAACAAGCGGACCATTTCAACAACAAAAATATAACTCTGGAATATAAAAAACAGGGTTGGAGCTTGCAAAAGTTATAATTGAAATGTCTGACTTACTTCAACAGAGTGAAGCAGATCCAGTTCATGGCCATAATTTTGAATGAGCAGACAAACAGAAAAAAAAAAAGTATTGACAAATATAAAGGTTTATCAGTTGTTAAGTAGATAGTAGGTGTGATTGGGTGGGCAAGAATTTAATTTGTATTTTCTATAGTTAGAGTCTGGGACCAGAGAGCAGGTTAAATGTAATTATAAGAAGTTAAGTATTAAATAGTCAGTGCTCTCATATACTCTGTCAGTCAAATGTTTGGACACACCATCTCTTTCAATGTTTTTTTTTTCTTTTTTTTTTCTATTTCCACATTTTATATCCATACAAAAGACATCAAATGTAAAAGTAAGATATATGGAATTATGCAGCAAAGAAACTAAAGTAAATAACAAAAAAATATATATATAAATACAAAAAATAAAAATAAAAATAAGTAAATAAAAATATAAATCCCCAAAGCAGGGATGTAGCACAAAATTCTGGGCCCTCGGTACAAAATATCTTGGTGGGCCTGCACTACATATTGTCTAATGAAAAACACAAATTACAAACTTTGTGAGGGACCCCTACCTGCGCAGGGCCCTGGGGAAGCTGTACCCCTTACCCCCCAATCTGACGTCCCTGCTCAAAGTAGCTACTCTTTCCTTTGTCAAAAAATATTTAGTAGAGTTACTGTACTTAACCTTTTTTTCTTTACTACATAATTCCATATACCTTGCTTCATATATTTGATGTCTTCCCTATGTATCTAAAATGTAGAAAGTAATACAATTAATGACAAAAAAACCCTCTGAATGAGATGGTGTATCCAAACTTTTGAGTAGAAGTGTATATATAGTCCTTTTCCACCAAGGCCTGATTGAATCACTCACATCACATCCACATTCATACACCAGTGTGCGCAGACACTGGGGGCGAGGCGGGTTAGGGTGCGTATGACAGGTTTTCATGTTTTTCTAATTGGTCTGGAGGGATAGTACGTGTGGTTAATATTCATCAAATTTTGCATCAGTTAAGTGGCAGTTTGTGTGGAAAAAAGTTGAAAAGAGAAGTACAGAAATACAGGAAGTAGATGCACGTTCTAAAACACTGAAAATGACATCCAAAAATTAGGGAGAACTTACGAGCAAGAAACACATTTTGCTGATGAGTTGATGTTTGTCTAATCGAAACCATAGACTGCATATATAAATGGACATATTGTAAATTTTGGACTATAATCTGCTACTTTTTCCCCACGCTTTGAACCCTGCGGCCTGTACAATGGTGCGACTAATTTATAGACTTTTGCTGGCAGACGGCCACCGGGGGGCACTCTCTAGCAGTAAACGTAAAAGTAAAACAGATGTGGGGAAAGATTATGCGCTGAAGAATACGCTAGTTTTGTCATTTTATGCATCACACACCCTTATCATGGAAAAGAGATGAAAAAATGCATTTTACGCAGCTTTTAAGTTAAAGGCAATCGATCTGGCATCAAAGAAGGAAATAGAGCCACTGCACGTAAGTTTGGCATTAATGAATCAATGGCGCGACGTTGGCGATGGCAGCGGGAAGAACTTAGTCAACGTAAAAGGACGACAAAAGCTTTTAGAGGAAATAAAAGCAGATGACAGGTGTTAGTGCCGATTTATTTTCTAATCATGCAGGTATGTTCATCCTGTGTTGATGCCGTACTGCATATTTTCAGGCACAATTAAAAAAAAAAAAAAAAGTGTGTCTTAAATCAAAACTCAAAAAACTCTTTCTGTGTAAATATCTCATGTTACAACATATTTAACATGCGGCTAATATTCTGGTACAGCCTAGATATGTACACAATTTATTTTCTTTTAAAATTTAGCTAGTGCTGCCTATATTCAGGTGTGCCCAATAGTCTGAAATTTACGGTAGCTAACTTCATGATCTACAGGAGCTACATGATCCTGGTATTTTTATTTCACTATTTTGCCCATAACGCAAGACATGAACATTAATAAGAGACAAATCAGCTGCCTTCTTTCTTTGAGGTCGCTCCTGGTAGCATTAGCAACAGGTTTGATTGACAGCATTGCCAAGACTTCAACAGCTTCACTCCTTCTTCTTTATACAGTCTATGATTGTAACTATTGGGTAATTTAGAGTAGGTTTTGACTCTTGTTAAAATTATGGTTGCTAGGTAACAGTTACGGAATAACCTCTACATAGTACTTTATATCTGTCGCCCATGTCCAACCCGGAAGTAAAACTTAAAAAAAGATAAAAATAGAATGAACTAGGCAAGATTTTACTATTATTTATAAATCTTAAATATAACGTTTATTGTGATTTAGTGAAATGTGTAGTCCATTTACATTTACTACTCTTGCCCAAGAACACTACGACAATATTTACCTGAAGGAGCTTGAGGGAGTTGGAACTGCACTCCCAACCTGTGAGTGAGTGCTTGGATATGGCCGTTCTACTCATGATTTTTATATCAAGAGCGGGATTTGAACCGTTAACCTTCTGATCACTGAACAAGCACTCAAACCGTGAAACGTTCATTAGACAAAATTATGCTAATCTCTGTATCAACATAATTCTCTTTAGGTTTGACTCTGGCACAAAGGGCAGACCTCCAGTGACCAAATGGTTAAAAAAATAATCCCTTTTGCAACAATTTCCAGAATCAAACTCATAACAAGAACTTCTAAACGTCAAAACGCATTACCATACTTGTTAGAATAGATACCCCCGAATGAAAAGCTCCGGTTCTTTTTAGGCCGCTTGCATAACAATAGCTCTTATATAATGCTCCCGCCGTTGTAAAATTTTAAAGACATCTTTCTTTGAAGCGTCTATAATTGTGCATTTATGTGTGCCTCCGATGCTTTGTGACGCTAGTTGATGCCAGCAAAACAACCGTATCCCGAGCTGAGCGCACATTTGGCCGGGTCCCTTATGATTAAAATTAAACCCGAATTCAATCCATCATTGGGGAACGCACACTATGACGCGCCCGATTTCCTTTCGAAAACTTTCCCAAGTCTTGTGGCAAAGAGGAGAGGCAGAATCAAAATGTGTTGACTCGCTGACAGGTGCCACAGAGCCTTGACAGCTGTTGTTAAGCTTTGTGTATTTTCGATAGAGCAACATTGAAGACTTCGACGCCAAAGAGCAGGTGGGCTAATTTACACTACAGTGAGGGTTAGTCAATAACGCTCGTATGAAGCTGTCTCCTCCACCCAGACATCAGACTGCTGCCAAATTAAGTCAAGTGTCTCAAAATACACCAAGGGGGAGAGATTGTGGGTAGATGGGACTAAGAATACTTCAAAAATGGAGTGCTGATAGCAACATAGCTTTGTTTACAAGGATAGTGAATTGACATGGGGATGGCATAAGAGAACAGTTAGTTTCAGAAAAGTCCCCAACCTTTTTTATTATGAGGACTAATATTAAGCTTGTAATATCTTCCTCTGGGGTCCGGTACCAGATGACCCATTTTTGGACTCCAATCTGCCAGCTGGGAACCCTTGGCACAAGCTATGAAAACTGAGTTAGTTTAGAAATAAATGGCTTAAAAAAGTTCTATTGTGCTCGTGTCTGCTATAATCTATGATACCTGTGAATGATTATGTTATAATTTGTACATTTGGAATCACAATATTCATCTAAAACGACTTAATAGAGGAAACAAGTCCACTGACTTCCATGTCAAAGAGCCGTGGAGATGTCGGCCCCTCCTATGGTTAGCTGCAGATCACACTAGCAAGTAGCGTATTTAAAAAAAATAAATAAATAAATGACAAAAATGACTATGCAATGCTACCGAATCCTACGCGTATCATCAATTCAGAAAATTACACTGAAGAACGAAGTAAGAAGGTCACAGTGGGCGTATACCGGTGGAGGTGAAAACGGAGATCGATCGTCAATATGGCGTCTTGAAAATAAGCGATTAAAGATTGCTCAAACATGCACGAATCACTCCAAAAACAACTTCAATAGGGTAAATGAGAAGGGGAAACGACTAACATGGTTTAAAAGCTCTGAAAAGTCAATTTTGCAGAGCAGGTCTGGTTTAATCCATTAAATCAATGTAAAAAATCATCACTATTATATAAACTATGTGCCTTATATCCCACTGACAAATACTATATACACTGTTCAACATAAAAGTAGACATATTGAATGCACTTTGTAGTTACTGCATCTTAATCAGTCTTAATAAAACATGAGGAAAGACTTAATTCATACTGAACAAACTGTTTACTAACCGTTTATTAAGAATATTTCAAGCTTAGTAACTACTTAAGCATGGGGTTATGGGTTATGAGTAAAGTTAATTAAGTAGTTGCTAAGCCTGAATGATTCTTAATAAACTATTTGCACATTAAAAAAAAGTCATAATTAGAGCTAAAAAAAAAAAAAGGCCTTTATTTTCACATCTGAGACACATGTAGCAACTTTCAAATCCACACCTTATGCAATGCTTTTACCCACACTTTAGTTCACGGCTTTTTTTCTTTTCTTTTTGTATTTATTATCACCACCAGTTAAGATGACGTGCATTAAAGTGACAAGGCACTTAACCCACCTCGCTCCCCGTGTCTTTGAGTGCCTTGAAGGTGGATATAAAAATGTGACTGTTTACCATGTGACCATTAAGTATTCTGGTCTGACAGGGCTCGGTGACATGCCCAGTCTCCCAACAGGGATCATACAAGTTTTATCAGCGCTGACACAAAGACAACACCAATACATTTTTCATTCCCCATTCATCATTCATGCTGATCATCAAGTACTCAAAAGCTCTTGTAGTTTGTCTTAAAGGTACACTGCACAAAATGTCTCTATCATGTCCGACAACAAAGGCACATTACGGCTCGTATTTTATGTTTGTATGTTTGTTTGTTTAGTAAAAGAAAGACAAAATTTAAAGCTGTCAATTGGACAAATCGTTGTAGGAGTGAAGACGTTTCGCTGCTCATCCAAGCCAGTTCTGGTCAGATTACTGGTGGATACAAACAGCTCTTGTCTGCAGTTTCAGCCTTAACAACCCTGTTCAACCTGTAATGCCTGCCTATTGTTCTCTTTATATATATTTATACATGTTTTATATATTTATGAGGTAATCCCAAATCCGCTAGTGACGTGACAAATCATCTTTCAATCTCTATAGGTTCTATGTTGCACAAAATGGATTGTGTTTTTTTTTTTTGGATTGTGACTTTTAAGCCATGTTATAATATTGTTACCTGGAGTTGTGTTTTGTTTACTTCACACATGTTAATCCTGCTGTCTGTCTACATCTCCAAAGCTCAAAATACTCTGTTCCACCTTGTGATGTCATGAAGCTGGAGTTTTCAACTTAACAGCTACATTTTACCTTTAGTTCAGTAGAGGTCAGCATTTCCGGCACAAAACTTACCCACATGATTCTAGTGAAGATTCATGGAGTTTTAAAACACAGTGGAGCACTTCCCGTATTACCACATGACATCACAAGGTGGAGCAGAGTATTTTGAGCTTTGGAGATGTAAACAGACTAATAAAGCAGGATTACTTAAGCATGTGTGAATGAAACAAAACACAACTCCAGGTCTGTTTGTGATGACAAAACAAGATTATAACATAGAGTTTATCTTTGTTTATTTTGAACTGGATCAATCAACATAAACTAGCTTCGGATTTGCAGTGATTTGGTCCTGGTTTAACCCCATTTAAATCTGTTCTAGTCCTGGTTTAGTCCTCATCTGGTTACGTTTTGGCTCTAGGTTTAATCCAAGTCCCAGTTTTCCTGTGGCGTGAATTAGCATTGGATGAGTGTTACGACATAATGTTAACACTTTAAAACAGCGGTCAAGAGTTACCAAAACCATTCAGATCCTCATTTGCAATATTTCATGTCTAAGTCTAAGTCTAATAGCACCATCTCCCCCACAGTGCAATCAAGGTGAAAGAGGCCTTTAAAGGTTGCCCCCTCCCCACCTTCCCCACCTTCCCCACCCTCCATCTCTCTCTCTCTCTTTCCTCACAGACTGACAGTGAACGAAGCCTCTTCCATCACTCCATTGATCACAGCTGTGCGCCTGCTCCGGAGAGATGCCCTTAGGCCTAATTAAATATTAAACCTTTTATTGGCCCCCACCTTTGTGTTTGTAAATACATTTGACGCCAGGGGGAGCATCAAAGATTCCGAATTCCTCTCCCGACTCAAAGTTGCAGTTATTGAAGTTGGAATCTACCCCCCCTCCCAACCACTGCCGCCCACCGACGCGCCCCTCTTCCCCGGCTCACCTACCCCACCCGAACCATTTAGCTGCGTTTAGAATGATGAAAGAGAACGGAAATGGCTGCCGATGGCTTCAAGGGGAACGGACTGTATACTGTATTTATCATTGCTGAGGAATTACGCTCTCCCTCTGTCTATGCAAAGAGGTTATAAAGAAAACCAGATAGGATTGCCTTGCATTTTTATGGTTATTTTAATTTCTTTATAAAATGTCAGGGAATGGACTCAAGACAAATTGCAGCCAGTAGATTTGCAGTGTTTTATAGTCTCATCAAAAGGAGTGGAGAAACAGTCCAGTGCCCAAGTCTCGTAAGACCCAACTGGGTTATAAATAACGCTTGGGTGACAGTACCTCCTGCATGTCTGCCTTGGCAAGCTATTCTAATTGATAGCTCGGTCCAACTCATGCAGATAAATCAAAAAGTCCGTGATAATAGAACTGCCAACTATCATGTTCGAAACCCTGTCAAAATAAACGAATTGAACGCGGTTTAAAACATATATTGGCCTTCGCTTGGCTTCTGTGTTCATAATTCACAGGCATAAATTACATTCACGCCAGGCTCATTGCTGGGTCGCTTTGGAGAGGTGATGGAGTGGTGTGTGATGTGACGTGTCCCGGAGTGAACAGTAGAGGGAGCTGTTCACTTTGGTGTAATGAGGAGCCCCATTCGCCAGGGACGTTGCATCAGTGATTTATTTCCCCCCCAGGCTCTGTGTCATCACCATTACATGCCATTTAAGTCATTAAGGTGGTTGGCTCTGTGTGGCAGTGTGTGAGGGCTAAGACACACGCAGGGACTCCTCAAAGAATACAAGCGCATGTACTTGAATGAGAAGTAGATTCATTATATTGGTTATTGAGTTTATTGATATAACAGACATCGGCTGACGGGGATAACTCCATCATATACACTGTTAAAGCGGACCTATTCTGCAAAACCGACTTTTCAGAGCTTTTAACCATGTCATAGTTGTTTCCCCTCAACATTTTCTCGCCCAAAGTTGCATTTGGAGTGATCGCTTATTTTCAAGGTGCCATTTTGCCAATCAATCCCCTTTTTCACCGGCACCAGCGTACGCCCACTGCCTTGTTCTTCTTCCGTTCTCCAATTTCATTTTCTTAATCTGTGATACATGCAGGATTCGCCAGAGCTGCATAGTTATGGGTGTCATAAATTATAACTAGACAGACTTCTTTAAAGGTTAAATATATTAATAATGGTACGTTATGGTAATAATGGTATATGTTTAGTCTTGATCTTGACTTTGTTTTGGTCCTGTCCTGGTTTATCCCTTGCCAAATCCAGGTTGAGCTATAGGTTTAGTCCCTCAAACAAGTTCCATCATCTAAAGGAACTAAAGTTATTGCAAATTTTGGTTTTGGTTTGTTTGAGGTAGTACAAATGAATCACTTAAAGACGGAGCGGGACGAGGGGAGGGGTTTGGGTGTAGGAGGGTCAGTGTGACTGGTCTAACATGGGTCCACACTTCAAACTCCGCCCCTGCAGCCAGATGTTTGTGATCAGCAACACCTGGCTGTAATCATGTCAGTCTTGTGTGATGTCACTAACTACTTGAAATTGCAGAGGCCACTGAAGGCAGGACACGCTTAGATTCAGGCGTTTTTGACCAGAAAGCTGCAGATTTACTTAAGTTTTCGTCTAAAGTTGCCAAAAGATGACAAGGAACAGAAGACAATGCTATATATATTTTTTTCTCCTTGTCTTGTTAGCCAATTATTCAAAGGAAACCGAACCGTAAAAAGTTGCGTACTTGCTAGTTTAGTATGTCTGTAATTCAAGAAAGTTTAGCAATGGTCAATGGCTTGCAAAAAAAAAAAAAAAAAAGGGAGAATAAAACCGTGATGTATTTGAGTAATATCTCCCGGCACCATAGTGTGACTCTAAAATGAGCGTGAAGTTGTTCTAAGCAATGCCATTTAACTTCCAAATTTGATGCCCCGAAGGTTTGTTGTGTAGCGAAATGCCATCTTTCCACTTTAATTTTGTAGCTAGGTGTTTTTCTTAATACTGTTCATGTCTGAAGATCCATGAACCATAAAAAGCAGGAATCGACGAGCTGTGCAGAGAATGCCATTAGCGGCTGGTGTCTCTGTGTTTGTTAGTCTGAGGAACACCGGAAAGGCCGAGCTCAAAGTGGGATGACATTTAGGAAGAAAGTTTGGAACGATTCTGCCTGGTGCATGGATTGTACTTCTCGCGACTGAATACAGTAACTATGAGAAAAGTCAGTGGCATTTTGAGCAACATCGGATCAAGATTACAGCTTGTCATATACTTAGCAAACAGTAGGAGAGCGACTGTCTACGAAGTGACAAGTTTTAAGTCGTTATTTCTGCAAGTACAAAGAATACTTGCAGTAACAGTATAGTGCACACTTGATATGACATCGTTCTTAAATGTAAGGGGGAGTCAAAACGCTACTTTTGTGTGAACGCTAACTCAAACAGCATGAAAAATGTACAACACTGCACTTGTTTTGAGAATATAGTCTTTAATAAAACTTTTAAAGGTTCAAAAGAGTTCATTCAAAATAGAACAACTTGTGTAATATTTCAAACAAGGCTATAAGATGATAATTTCTGTATTTTTTTTGCTTTATTTTAGAGTTCATCTACAACATTCATGGGCCTTCAACTTCGCTCAGTCGGCTTTTTCTTTTCAAACCATCAGACAGTGGAATCATCTCCAGACAGTCTGAAGTTGTCTGTACATCATAAAAATTTGACTAGAAATTTGAAAAAGTGCATTTTAGATCATCCAGTGTTTCCACATCAGTGTAGTTAATTTGTACTGTTTGATATTCCCTGTAAAAACTTGCACATTATGATTTTTAATATTTGTATGCACTTTAGGAAACATACTGCGTTGGACATGGTGATATTTTATTGTGTTTTGCTGTTAATGTTAATGATAAACTAGGTTAACGATGAACTAAATATCATTGGTAGAGTGGCGCCGTTGTGCAGCTGTTGTGTCCTTGGGCAAGACACTTAACTCACCTCGCCCCCAGTGTCTGTGTACACTGGTGTATGAATGTGTGTGTGAATAGTGAAGTGGGTTCTTGATGTAAAGCGCTTTGAGAGGCTTCAAGGTGGAAAAGCGCTATATAAAAATGCAACCATTGACCATTGTCCATAGTTTTATAATGTAACTGCAATGAAACGAGTATTTTTAGCACTTCACCTGCCCAGGGACTGCAGATGGAAAGTAGCAGGGGCTAAATCTGGTACAAATCATCCTTTCTGTTGTAAGATGAATGAATTTGTGCATGGTCCTTGACAAATAAAGAATAAAGAAAGAAAGAAAGAAAGAAAGGACATTTATGGGAAGTCTTAGCATTTCTGATGGACTGACATAACATAATGAATTTTGGGGTTGAACTGAAAATTGTATAGATATATTCATTTTTGTGCTACTAACCCATTTTTAAATACCCGACATAAAAAATGCTCTGAAGCCGGTGAATAGAACTCGATAAACACCATCACCTTTTGCAGTGCATGTTCTTTGGTTCACTCTCTCTAGCAGCTCGTGCTCAGCAGTCAGTCCGGTCCAGATTGCTGTGGCTGAAGATATGTGGTTGAATCATCAATCACAAGAGCCTCCCTTTGGTCAAATCAAGTTTGTCCCGGCGTGAACAGAACGCGCTGCCAGCCGAGGGACGAACGAAACCGCGAGTGGGGGGTATACGCGGGGGCATAGCAAGACATCCAGGGGAGCATCAATCTAGTGGCAGATGGATGGAGGGATGATGATTAGCGCATGGGGCAAGAGCCGGGGTTGCAGAATGCCAATTGGGATGTTTTTTTTTCCCCGTTACTGACTGATTTCTTTGGTCCAGAGGAGAGATGAGAAACAGCTGCCTGCATGGACTGGGGGCTCTGCTCTCATGCCACATCTGTTCACGGCGAGCCCCACCCCTGATGGACCACTGGTGGCCTGCCTCCACATCTCAGTTGGCAGATAAGATCAAACTGACCTTGGGTTGTTGACAAAGTTATTGGCTGTTTGGAGTGAGCATTTTGCACTTGGACCACGTAAAAAGAGAAGAAATTGACTATTCACTTGCCAGTCTTCCACTGCTAACCATCCATCCCACTTCTGCTAACTTTTCTTGTAAGACTAAATGTGCAACTAAACCAATTTGCCGGCAATTCCAAACCTGAACACATAAAACCTTCTTTTTCTCATATACTGTGGTCATCTCCTACAGAAGGGTAGAACTGACAAACATGGATTAAACATGTTCACAGGCTTTTTCATCAGTACGAGAAAGTATTAAGAATTTTTTTTCTTAAAACGTAATTATTACAGACTTCAGTTTCTCGTTTCTTGTCGAACATATTAGGCTCACATCCAATGCACTGAATAGGGGCCAGTCGCTTTAAGTAGGTCTGAGGCGCCATGTATATGATCTGTAGCAATGCGCAGGGGACGACTGAGCCAAGCGCTTATCGTTTTGCTTATGTCTAATGACAACATAGACTGCGTGGCACTCCGACTCCACCGACTTGGCATAGGCTTACTCTAACAAACTTCAGGCCTGCCTTTTAGACGTGCCAATGTGCTGGAGATCAGAGCATACACCCAAAGCACACATCCAGAGCACACACCCAGAGCACACACCCAGAGGCACACGTACACCTTTGCAGTTCTCTGTTGCAGTTCATGTTGGTGTGCACCTTTACAGGCTCTGGGCTGGGTCCATGTGCACCTCACCCAATGGTTGCTGGCGCCGCTCATAAAGAGTGATCCGTGCACTCGCATATGCGTTGGTGCTGCACACAGTAACAAGCCACATTTCGTCTGTTTGTAGCCTGCTGCGCTTGGACACTCCGACCTCAAGATGTCCCATGCTGCCACTGATTCCCTCCAGGCTTCCTCCTGTTTTCCAAGAGTGCGCGTGCCTTCACCCACATGGAGATGTTTGTTCAGACGTGGCATCTGTCAGAAAGGCTGCGATCATACGAGGCCACCGCACTGCTACACATCACAAAGATCGCACGCTTGGACCTGCTTAAAGTGACTGATGTCGTTCTCGTTTTAACAAAAAAAGCTGGTCAAATGTTTAATCCGTGTTTGCCATAATCTCCCATTTAAAAGTGCACTCTGTAACTTCTGATATAGAATGTTCCACAGCTTGACAACTTATCTATCTAAATGAAAAAGACAAGCTGATAATAACACCAGATATTTTCAAGCAATAAAGCAATGTAAATAAATGGTAGATAAAAAAAAAAGACAAGTACTTTGCATAACCTTCACTAGAAAAGTTACATACATAGTGTACATTTTAAATAAACCTGACCAGACAATACACAAGATACAATTTGTCGTCATTATCTAAATCATTACAGTATTGCTATCTATCCCTGCATTGTTAGCATTGTCAATAGCTCTGGGCAAATCATTTATTCATTGTTTACGATCTATGTAAAGCCGCCAATGTGAATGACCCTGACACAAAACAATGAGACTTCTCAGAACAGACCATGCTTTTGGATTTTCTATTATTTTTTTCTTGCAAAGATTCCTGAGGTATTATACAAAATAGATAAAATTGATAGAACCCCTATGAAGCTCCTCTCCCATGCTGTTTTTATCTTACAAGTTCCTCACTGCCATTTGTCAAGGTCGACCGTTGCATTGGTGAAGAGCGAGGAATCTGGACTGTAACCATGTTTGAGCAGCGGGGTCTGGGCAAATGAGGGAAACTGAAGAGCAGCTCACAAGCGTAATTGGGCTCCTGGCATCTTCACAAAGCACTTGATTACCATGGCTTTGAAGACTTCTCGGCAGATTTGACCAAAGAACAATTATGTGGTATAATATGATGTTCGGAAAATCGTGAAGTTGATAGCGATTGGCCTTTGAAATAAATGTATTGATTGGCTCAGACTGTTAACATAATTATCTGCAAAAGACCAGAGAGTTAAATAAGAAAGTGTTTTATGAAAGAAAGTAGAGTAAATAAAATCAATCTCATGTGAAACTACCATAGTGTAATCCGATATTCATCCAGCAGTCGTCCTTAGTAACAAAGTTTTCATCAGTTTCATCAAAGGTCTGGATAAGGTTTTAAGCACAATACATATTTTCACACATATTTTCAGCTCCCATTTAAAAGTCTTTCTCATCTCTGAATAGCGAGAGTTGAAAGTGTTTGCTCAAACCCAAAGGTTAGTGGATCAATTCCAGCCCCCAAATTTACATATAGTCAGGGCTGGCTGTAGCTTTCAGGGGGCCCTAAGCTGAATTTGTCTCTGGGGCCTCCTGTCTATGCTCTTGTGCTTTGACCACTTGTGTTTGTATTTGTATATGACCAACATCAGACTGAAAACATCCAGAATGTCACAACTACCATAGTGACAAGAACAGTACACAAACATATAAGGGGATCAAGATTTTTTAAATTCTAGACCAACCTTTTTTAACCTGAGAGCTACTTTATGGGCACTGAGTCATACGAAGGGCGACCAGTTTGAGATGCTCTTCTGAAATAACACATTTTCTCAGTTTGCGTTTAGTTATACATTATTAATAATGATAAATGATAATCATCTATGTGAACACACTGATCATGTTGCAAGACACTGATCATATTAATGATTTCTCAAAATAACAATGAGCAAGGAGGGAAACATATATCAGTATTCAGCACTTTAACTTTACTAATCTTAGTAATTGTTCAATTTCCAGATGACACTTACATCACTACATCTCATAGGAAAAGTGTCCCATTTTCACTATCCATTGACAAACCTTTTTAACAAAACATAAATAATATACACATTGCACCGTGTTTCATAAAGTTATCAATTATGTAATGTTAAAGAAAAATAAGCTTACATATTTTTAAATAAATCTCGGTTGCGTTGTGTGACTTTTTCACCGGTGTCGTGAAAAAAGCCTGTTGTTTACCCAAAGCTGCGTTTAGCTCTGAGCTTGTTCTGCCCATAGTGTGCGCCCCTGGGGGGAGTGTGCGTCCCCGTGGGGAGTTAGTGTGGAGCTTTGTGAGACGTAGTGAAGTGTCCCTCCACATTGTGCCGCTTTGCCGTCACCACAGTCGCTCCACAGATGAGATACGCGCAGGTTTCTTTACTGTCCTAAATCATTGTGAAAGTGATCTCTTTATTTTCTACCATGTTTTGGAGTTAGAAACTGCATTCAGCGCATCCTCACAGCGCTCGCGAGTGGAGCACTGGTTTTGTCACGTGCACAGTACTGACCTTTGAAGTGAGTAGGTCAAAGTTCACCTTAACTTATCTAAACTTCATGTATAATGAACATATGTTTAAGATATTGTCATTTTTAAATCTATATAAACGCAAGGGTGATAAAAAAAAAAAAAGCAACAGAATAAAATTAAATTTTAGGTGCTATTTTTAGAACCGGTCTGCGGGCGACTGATGTGAGGCTTGGGGGCGACATGGCGCCCGTGGGCACAGGGTTGGTGACCCCTGTTCTAGACATATTTCCCTCGTTTATGGTGGATTTTAATGTGTCCAGTTGGCGACAGTGGGTTTACATTTACCTTATAAAGGGTCCTTGCACAGGTGTAAACACATAGCTGCCCTCACCTCTGCCCGACTCAAAAACAAATGTAGCAGCAGTAGATATTTTGCTACTATAGATATGAAACAAATGTAATCGTTTGAGACGAATATTTAGACTGCTGTAAACACACAAGCCCTGTGTCCAATAAAACTTGATGTGATTTATTATTATTTTCAATATAGATGTATAGGCTCTTTAAGGTCCTCTGGTGGCCTTGGGGCCCTAAGCAGTTGCTTAGTCTGTTTATTAGCTGGGCCGGCCCTGCATATACTCCTATAAGCACAACACTTCACCCTCCATGTGTTTGAGTGATTGGAGCATGGTTGGAGAAGCTAACTAACTTACTGAAAATGACACTACTGTACCAAGGACACCTCCACCTCGGCTCTATCTGGCTTGTCATCAGGAGTTATAATACTCCCTACAACGGAAGCCTGACATTACTACTGCAGTCTGTTGAGTGGTCATGTCTCCAGGTCCTGTAATTATGGTAAATAAACTTGTTTTAGGTTTCTTTTACCTTTATTTACAACTCTTGGGTCATTTGAATTACTATATATACATTTTTCCAACACAAAGTACAACAAAAATAAAGTTTATATCTCTGACTTTCCATAGAATTATGACTCATCTTGGGGAAAGTGTAAACGATCTTGCAGGGTTTCCTTCGAATTTCATGTAATTTTATCGAAAAACACTGAAGTATGTGGATGGATGTGAGAAAATATCCAGGGCTTGCAATAATTTACAAGTTAGAAAAACACTCAAAAAGCATTCGATCATAAGGCACTGGGGAGTTTGAGTGTTTTAGCATGACAAGTTCTCCCAGTTACACACATTTGCTCTTAGCGGAGGTGTCAGCCACAGTACCCACGGAGGTCAGTATGACACGAAACTGCATGAAGAACTCGCATTTTATGAAGCCATTTTTGTTTTATAGTCAGGGTTGCATGTTTTTTTTTGTTTTTTTTTATAGTCACAGTTATCTTTTATACAAACAACATTTCTTGATTTTTTCTGGTGCCTTAGTGGGGTAGTGGTAGAGTGGCGAATGGAAATGAGACAATATTTTTATGTAATTTATAATAAAGAATGGACACCTCCCTGGGGTGGTGTTCCGGGCATGGAGGAAGCTGGAGGAAGTGTCTGGGAGAGGGAAGTACTTAGACTCCTGACCTCTCGACCTGGCTCCAGATAAGTAGAAGAAAATAGACGGATTATATTAAACAAATTGTTAAATTAAGCTCAAAATAATGGCTTTACTCTTTCATTTATTTATCGATTTTATATGTGTTGTATTTAACGGACTTTCATCATAAAACGCTTTTTGTATCCAACATGCATAAAACAGCTGGACTTTCGTCAGTACACACTATTTATGCGGATTAGCACAGGGATTATCAAAAGCGCCAACATATTTTACAAAGGTACTTTACAACTTAAATACAGCTGCCAACCAAAAACTCAAATCCGTAAGTACACATCAGAAAAAGACGCAAAAAATGGACACAGCAGTCGCAAAGAGGAGATATGGATTCATGTTCACGTTCAAAATATGGTAATTCCAAGGTGGATTTCCATTTGACTCCTTATATTATGTAACTATGCTATTAGAGGCAAGAATAGGAGGCAAGACAGGGTTTGAAAAGCTGTGATGGAAATTCGTATCTATTGCATCACGATTACGGGGACACAAGCTAAATACACAAGCGGATTCAGTTTAATGTGATTATATTTTTTCACTATCAAACAAAGAGCACTTCTGAATTTGATATAGCCTATTAAACATGATAAAGTCTGTATCTTTTCTGGGGGAGGATTTGCCACATGCTTGTCTCCATGGAGATGTTTTTTTGCTTTGCCTAGAATGTGCCACAATATCGCAGTGAACATATCCATCATCCAGCAGCTAGGGCCACGAGGCCAATAAGAATATTTGGGTTTATTTTATTTTTTTTTAGATTTTTGAGCAATAAAAACATCTATATTGAATAAATGCAAGACAGAAATGTTTAGTGCTCTAGGCAAGACAATAACATCTCCATGGTGGCATCCCCCAGCAGTAAAGTTACATAGTGCCCCTACCGCTATGACTATTTTATTTTTTAAGCATTTTTTTTTTTTATCTTTTTTAACTTTGTGCATGCCCTTATTTGTGGTTATAATAGCTTTATTTCTACTTTTTAAATATTATTATTCAGTGTTTTATGTTGCAGTTCCTAGTTTGTGAGTTGTGTTCACTGACAATGGCAATAAAAAAGTCTTCTGATTTTGATTCTGATTCTTATGATTTAAATCACAGACTGTATAAAGAAGAGGAGTAAAGGAGTGTGACGTCACCCATAGCGTTCGGCTCCAGTCAAATGAAGCTCGCTAGCAGTTATAGGAGCCAATATGGAGCCAAGTCCCATATTTGGAGTTCCGACCACAGGTATCATAGCAACCAAAGAGCCAATCCGCACCGCTGGTTTAGCAAGGAGTCTGTGCTTTAGCAACGCTGTCAATCAAACCTGTTGCTGATGCTAGCTGGAGCGACCTCAGGGAAAAGAAGGCGCCTGATTTGTCTGTTATTAATGTTCATATCTTGATTTATGGACAAAATAGCAAAATAAAAACACCAGGATCATGTAGAGCAGGTCAATACAAACATATTAAGACCAAAATGATGAGCCTGATAGGTGCAGTTATGATGGTTTTTCAGTAAAAAGTGAACTAGAGCCAGAGTCAGTGGGCCAGAAGCGCACCCTCGCTCACTTCCGTCCATTTATATATACAGTCTATGCTTTAAACAGAATATTATTTGCACTGTTTCAGCTACTACGACTTCTACGTCTGGTTACAAATGTGTACATGCAATTTTACAAAAGCTAGCGCACCCGATAACATTATCAACCAAATAAACAAAACAGCTTCTTGGATAAATTGAAAAGGTCTCACTTTGAAAATAACCTCAAATTCTGAACTGAAGGACGAAATAATAGAATTTACTGTACAGAAAAGTTTTCAAATCTTTGCTTTGAAACACTTTGAATCAGATCAAGGGAAAAAACAAGGTTACCTCCTCTTTGAGACTGAACTGCTTTAAGCCAGGACTGTTTTGATCCTAGCTCTCTGCAGTATACTGTATATCCTTGGGAGCGCTAGTACTTCTCCTGCATGCATATTCAAATGGAAGAGAAGAAAGGGTAAACAATTGAGGGTGCAAAGTGTGTATTTCATAACCTGTACACCTAGCATGTTGGTCTGCATACATTATGAAAGAGTACTCCAAAAGCAATAGAAAACAAGTATTTCAAGGGAAACCGGATAAGAAATATTCACTTTAAAGCTGCTCTGTGTAATACCACCAACCTGTGGGTCAGAGGATCTTACCTCTAACCACTGATGTTTATGTCGAGAGCAGGATTCGCTTCTGTCGCCGCTTATTAATGTACTTTCCTGCAAGCAACAACTGCAATTAAATGAATGCATGAGAGATAAGTTAAATGTCATACTGTGGAACCTTCTTGGCAAAACACAAACATCTCAATGGAGGTGGTGGACCCTCCATTAGAAAAGTCCACAGCGCCCGTTTCAACTTAACTTTCATGCATGGAACCCTTGAAAAACGTGTATCCTTACTGCAAGCAGAGTCTCCATGGAGATCTAACTTTAATGCCATATTGTAGCACATTCCAGACAAAGCAATAACAGTTCCTTTGAGACATGCAAGATGGGACTCCACTCAATTATTTTAAATTGCTCCACACCAAATGATGTGTTTTTAGACAACATTTTAGTGGATTTATTCAAGAAAAATACATTAAAAGTACTATATTATGTAGAATTGACTTTTGTCAGCTTATAGACAGTTTATAATGTTGTTTCTTTCTCAAAAATATACTTGGAGTTGATACATGTTTGAGTAACCCTGCAGTCTGTCTACATCTCCAAAGATCAAAATGCTCTGTTCCACCTTGTGATGTCATGTAGTGGTAGTTTTCAATTTAACAGCTACCTTTTACCGTTTGTTTTGTAGAAATGGCTAATTCCAGGGCTAAAATCATCCATCGAGTGAAGGTGTATGGAGTTTAAAAACACAGTGGAGCACTTCCTGTATTACCACATGACATCACAAGGTGGAAGGTTGTGGAGTGTTTCCTTTTTCAGAGAAAATATGCAGGATTTGTGTGTTAAACATGTGTGAATGAAAAAAAAAACAACACAACTCCAGGTCTGTTTGTAATGAGGAAACATTATAACATAGATCAGAAAATAGTGTAATATGGGCCTTTAATACAAAATATTAAGACATGCATGTGAAGGAGAGTGATTTGAATGTGCCTAGGACAGAAAAACGGAAATGGAAAATGATAAACGAATGCGAAATTGAGCAATCACAAAATTAGCAAAAACTCTACTGAAGAACGCACAGCTACAATAACAATTAAATCAGAATTAAAGACGCCTTTATTGCTTGGGTGACTCCACGGAAGGACTTCATCTTGCATTACATCACATTATTTCCAATATGTTTAAATTAAAACACAGCTAAAGTGATTACATCGTGACAAAACGCCTCTCCAAGCCGTGGCCCATTAGCTTCACTGTCTACCACCGTTCACACGAGAGTTTGTGAGAAAAGTTTGTTGTTCCTCGTTCAATACACGACTCTCCGAAGACAATTAATTGGATAAAATCATCATTATTTAATTAGTGGAACAAATTGAAATTATGGGAGCGCTACGGTAATTCTCGGGGTGACCTGAGCATCTCAAAGTCAATTCCTCTGCGAGATACCTGCAGGTGTTCAGACGGACTGGGATCCACTTGTACTTTTGCCTTGACATGATTACCCAGGCTTCACCTCTCATTCTTATTCTCAGCAGGTGTTCAGCCAATGAGCCATTCAAAGTATAATTGAGGGCTGCATATTTTACAAACCTTGAATATATGCTCAAAGGTGACTCAACTCAGCAGGGACATGAGTAAGAGAGCGAAATGGGAAAAACGAATTAGAAGTCTGCGTGTGTGGAACTAATGCCACAGTGTAATGACGGATGGTAAACATGTATGCAAAATGTATAAAGTTAGTTAAAAGAAATGGTATTACGTCCAAGAGGCATTCAAAAATATGTCCCTTTTTTGAGTGTTATATCAAAGTTTGCTTTCATGTTTCCTTCAAAATACAGTATGCAAATTTCTAAAGTTTGCACGTCTCCTGCATTAATATAAACTTAAAGCCATACAGAATATTCTTCATAGAGATTCATATAATTTATGGCATGATTATAACCAAAGGAACGACATTTCCATGAAAACAAGCAAGAAGACGCTCTCCTCCATGCCAAATAAGAGTCAGGTTTGTGGAGATGCAAGCCCGCTTAGAAGTAAGACACAAGTTTTTTGATGCAATAAACACACAATTACCATTAAAAAACAACAGCAACATGCTTTTATTTTAATTTGTACTGTGTTTTTGATCTGAAGGTTGGTGGTTCGAATCCCACTCAGCAACTGATGTAAAGTGCTTTGAGTGGGTTCAAAGTGGAAAAATTTGACCATTTATGTCGTATCGATTGACAGGGGGACCAAAGACACAGAACTCGGGGAACAGTTTAACAGTGTTTATTTACAGTTTACAAATGTGCAAATGAAGTTAGATTGATCAGATAGTTGAGAGCGGGGCTGTTTGCAGTAGTCCTCAAGCCGTACTGGTAGAGGTGAGCTGGGTCAGAAGGTGTGAGGTTTGTACCGGTCATGGAGAACTGGGTCGGAGACAGAGGAGCTGAGCGGGTCCAGGAAGCGGAATCTGACAAGGAGCAAAAACATCCAACTTAGAAATGAATAAAACGAGTCACTGTGGAACTAAAAGTGACTGCAGAATATTTAATAAAAAATGTTGATTCATCTTTGCAATATTTTTGTAGGCCCAATATTTTTACTGTTCCACATTTAACCATATTAAAAGATGCCTTGACATAATGTTCTGATAACCATCTGCGTGTGGCTTGAAGTTATCACCAAAAAGCAAACGATTCTGCCACAGTCTGTTTGCTGGTTCTGTTACAAATTAAGCAAGTGTTTTTCAAGTCACTTAGGAGTCTGTAATTCCCAAATGAAAGTGTGTTTGAGTGGATGTTTTAAGAGCTCAAACAAGTCGAGCCACTTATATGAAGAGCACACAAACATCACCAAAGCAGACATGAAAAACAGGCCTCCTATGGCTGGCCATGTCTCTGATGTTGAATAGAAAACATACACAAGTGGTTTGGGGATAGAACGGTTTTATGGATACTCGTGAGTTGCGACAGTTGCTCAGTTGGTAGAATGTTTGTCCACTGATCTGAAGGTTAGTGGTTCAACTCCTGCTCTGAATATAAACATCATTGGTTGAGAAACCATCGGTTGGTGGTGCGACACTTAACTCACTTCGCCTGTAGTGTCTGTGTACGCTGGTGTATAAATGGGTGAGTGGTTTCTTCATGGAAAGTGCTTTGAGTGCCTTGAAGGTGGAAAAGCTGTATAAAAATGTAACTATTTACCATGTAGGAGATAAGATTGAGCCTGAAGAAAATATATAAATTGGCAATGATTTCACAATAACTACACACTATTAATAAAAGCATGAAGAAAACAAAATATCCATAATGAACAAATTGTTTATTAAGAATGATTCAGGCTTATAACTACTTAATTAAGGCATGTTCTAAGGCATGTTAATCACCTATTGTAAAATCCATTCTCTGCATTTGACCCATCTGTCAATGTCACTGGGGCAACCTGTCAGGAGCAGTGGGTAGCACACTGTGTACCTTCAGGCCATGAACTATTTGGTATGGGCTTGCTAAAGGATAACCCTTTGAGAGAACCTAGAGATAACATGCAAAGTTATCACAAAAAGGCAAACTAGCGCTATAGCTATTATGGTAAATTTTATATAGCCCTTTTTCCACCTTCATGGCACCCAAAGCACTTTACATCAAGGAACACTCACTCATTCACTCACACATTCATACACCAGTGTACGCAGGCACTAGGGTCGGAGTGGGTTAAGTGGCTTGTCCAATAACACAATGACAGCATTCATCTGTGGGAGCTGGAATTGCACCGCCAACCTGTAGATCACTGCTTTTGACAGCTCTACCAGTGATGTTTATGTTGCGCCCGGGATTCGAACTGCCAACCTTCAGATCAGTGGACAAACACATCACGTTATATAACATGGCTACTATAAGAAATGCATCTACTTCTTCTGTAAATGTCAAAATTTGATGAATACTGAACACTCACGTCACAGCCAATTTTTATCAAGACATTTTGCCAATATGGACGGCAATATAGATGTAGCATTTGACTGACAGATACGTGTTGTTTTTGCTCTTCACCGCTGCAGCCTGAGAAAACAAGCCCTGACTAACCTCCCTGTGTGTGCGCCGGCCCGCAGAGCGCAGCGGGAGCATCGTTACGACCCATAGACTCACTTTTTCTATCTCCATCTGTATCGACAAGTCACTGGAATTACATCTCTGCATGAAGCCTGCCCGATTGCAATGCCCTTTCCTTGACAAAGGGGTCAATGTTAATAACTAGATTACTTGATTGCGGTCGAGGACGGTCTTTCGGAAAATTCTCAAAACGAACCCGCCTTCGAGATTGAATGCATATCTGTGTGGTTTTGCGAATGCCGGGAAAGAGGCATTTTGGGAATAATAAGAAATTCAAGCAACGGCAATCCATTTTATCAAACAATCAAGAAATGTGACAGTTATTCTTATGATATTACATGTGGTACGCAAACTTTTTCAATTATCTGTTTGCAATTATAGATGACATTTGGGTAATTGGACCAGTTTATACTTGAAGAGATCGCCATTTTGAAAAATTGTTAGACATATTTTCATTTTTTCTATCAATTCATATCTGTCAACTGGGCAAAAACGTTGTAGTTGACTAAATGTCACTTAATGTCGCTCCTAGCAACTTTTTTGTCCAGTTGACAGATTGGAATTTTTCATTTACTATGGATCATATCTGGACGATTGAGGGATTACACCGACTTCTCCAGATATTATCACTGACAATATACCACGGATTTTATCAAGGAGGGATGGACTAATGTTTTGATTTCAGCAAAATACCTTTGGCTTTTGAAAACATTTCCATACAAAGAGTAAACTGCAATCCCCCATTGACCTTTTAAAATGGCCCAAATCTGTTTTTGCTAATGAACCCTTCACTTCTCCTACAGCGCTGTATATTACTTCATTCATAGGTCATTTTACCACTACTTTCTGAGTTCCATATACACAATCAGCAGAAAGATGAACAACTTATCCCTGGAAAGAAACTGTTTAACCATAAATCATATCAGTGGGTATTGTTTTAGTAATATTTTAGGGCTGGATTTATAGTGGTAAAAATTATTTCAAATTTTATGTCTGAAAATGATCTCTAGTGGAAAGTCAGAGTCTAGTTATTAATATTGTGTAGTGCAGAGTGTGACGTCACTCATAGCCAAATGAACCAGTTATGGGGCGAATTTGGAGCCGAGTTTCATATTTGGAATTCCAACTGTGAGTATCATAGCAACCAAAGAGCCAATCTGGAGCGAGGCTGTTGAAGGTAACGCCCCTTCCTGCCCATAACGCTGGCTTAGCAAGGAGTGGGTGCTTAGCAATTCTGTTAATCAAACCAGTTGCTAACACTATCGGGAAAGACCTTGGTGGAAGAAGACATCTGTTTTGTCTGTTATTAAAGTTCATATCTTGCTTTATGGACACAATAGCGAAATAAAAATACCAGGATCACGTAGAGCGGGTTAATATGAACATTTTAAGACGAAAATGACGAGTCTAGCAGCAGCAGTTACAGAGAGAGGGGCGAGAGTTTTTCAATAGAAAGTGAATTGGAGCCAGAGTCGATGGAGTCGGAAGCGCGCCCATACTCACTTCCTATTTGGAAAGTGCCAGCTAGTAGGTTAGCTATGTTCATTTATATACAGTCTATGATTAAAACTTAAGAAGAAAGAAAAATCTGCTAAACTGCTGTAGAGAATGAAGCAGGATTCAATTGGACGGAAATGAAGCGACGGCATCAGCTCTGCCAGCCTCATTACTGCTATTCGCCAATCGATCTACATTATATTACTTGTCATCGTGCACTTATCCTAATGTCACTACAACCAAATTCTAAGTAAACTGCTCAGAAGCACGTCGTTTCCAGGTTACCGTGCCCTCCCTCTGAAAAATCATTACATATTCCTCCATCATTCATGTGCTTTCCACCACAGCAGGGCGCTAATTTGACCGTAATACAGCTCACGCCGCTATGACTAATACTGTGAAGGACGGAAGGAAACAAGACAAAGGGAATGCTTCACCAAACTACCGTAGTGCTGAGGGTCGGCAGCTTTGGAAGGGACCATCTGGAGAAGGCATTAGAGCTAAGACCTCACAACAGTGTAGAGCAAACGTGCACATCTGACTGGATAAGAGCCAGCTGATCAGACAGAAGGGGGATTAGCGCCTATAGAAAATATGCTGTAAATATATAACAAATATTATAATGTTTTTGGGTGCTGATATACTATAAGAGGAAACCTTTGCAAATTTTCTCTGCATAATTTAAACTAGAACATTTTAGAGTGACACATTAGGTTGCACATACAGCCTGGTACAGCTATGGTAAATGGTACTCAAACCACTTTACGTCCAGGAACCACTAACCATTCATTCGATGTGGGTTAAGTGTCTTGTCCCAGAACCCAACAGCAATATTCACTTGTGGGAGCGGAATTTGAACCACCAATCTTCAGATCAGTGGACAAATGCCCTATCACCTGAGCTACTATTGCCCCATTGTCGTACATATTCACAAACGTTCAATCCCATTCACTTTAATGACATGACAAAACAAAAAAAAAAGTATTATTTCATTTTTTGTTCAATATATTTGCCCAAAATGTAACAAGAGTCCAATATTAACTTCCTACCAGCTCCATTTTCTGCATCCAGGAGTTTCAGAATGATGAGAATCTAGACCGTTACCATGGCGATGAACAATTTAAAACAAGTATTAAATCTTTTGAATAGAAAGTCCTCAAAATGTTTCATTTAATAGTAAGCTGGGCTGTAATATTATGGTGTAATTAGTCCATTGAATGTAAGAATTATTAATTAGGTCGTTGCTAGCTAGGGCTGGCCTGGGAATGTCTTGGGGTCCCACCGGAGGAGTTGGAGGACATGTCTGGAGTAAGGGAAGTCTCGGAGTCCCTGCTTAGACTGCTGCCCCCACGACCCAGCCCCGGATAAGCAGAAGAAAATGGATGGATGGATGGTTGCTTTATTTTAATTCCAATAAAAGCTGCTACATGTGGTTATGCTTTTAAAAGAGGCTCTGACGTTTCTCAAGTGTGATCGAATAGCTGTCGTCAGTCGCCAAAATAGCCTTGTTTTTTTATTGTTTGAAACATTTGCTAACTTCCTGAAATGCATTCGAGTCAATGTCCCACCCAGCACCAGCCTTTAAAATGCAAAGGTTCTATTTAAAAACACTGAAAGAGTCTGTTAATCCATAAGGAATGATGATACTTTAGGCATTTCTGCTTTTTTGAGTGTGCTTTGAGTCTTGTTTACGTTCAGATACTGCTGACTGCTTACGGCCCCTCCTATAAATTCTTTGTTTGTTTAAAACTCCAACTGCCTGTGCTGCTGTTTTACTACCAAAGTCGTTGCTACTGCTGGTGCCGCTATACATCACAAAAAATATTCATCAGGGAAACAATACAAAGACAATTTCACGCTGAGTTTGTATACTTTGATGGTTTTAAAAGTATTCTGAAAAAGAGGACACAGAACAGAGGAAGGCAAATCCTACCCGACTGTATTTTATATTTTATATTTTTCCTTTCCTTTAATGGGTAAAGGGTGAAGAACTTAATCTGGAAAAATGAAACTAAAAGACATAATGAAAATGCAAGAACATGTTAAAACCAAATGCTGGGTTACAAAATATACAAAACATGAAATAAATATGTTTGCATTGAAATATTTCATGTTAAGTGAGCGTATTGTCTGGGATGTTACACAATATGGCTTTAAATCCATTGGAATTTTTTTTATTGAGAAAGAAAATACCTTGAAAAACATGCATTCTTACTGTGAGCGGGGGTGCCTCTCCACAGATCTCACTTGTATCTTGGCATGATGGAGTTACCAACTGATCTCCATGGAAACAGATACATTTAATGCCATATTGTGTAACATTGCAATCAAAGCAATAGCGTCTCTACTGATGCAAGCGAGTGGCAGACCCTCCACCAGAAAAGTCACATCTTTAAATAGAATTGAAATCAATAATCATTTCCTTTGAATCAACCTTAAATACTTAAAAGGAAAAAGGTGACATCGTAAATATTTTTCGAGTGCATGCTACCGTATTTTCTTGCCAGCTTTAAAGTGTATCTCCTTCACATGATTTCTATTGAACCTGGAAGTACAAAGAGCAAAAAGCTTTCCATCTCTATGTGTTGACTTTTTGATATAAGCACAAAAAGACATCTCAACCACTTGTCAGTCAAAAACTGTTGCCATAGGGCCAGAAGACAGACATGCCCGGTAATACAAACAACCAGCACTCCTCCATCTATAACCCATCTGGGAACAAATGGGCAAAAGACGGTGGATCACTAAACCATTTCTCGATAGCGCACCAACCAACCTATTTGGCGTCTGATATTGCACGAGGAGGCTAGACTGGCCAAGTGTAAATAAGAATTTCCAAGCTCCAGCGTTGGGTGTATAACATGTTGTCAGGTGGCTACAATGAATGAGCAGTCTGCAATCAACACCAACCTTCGCCTTCACCAAGATGGAGGGCCCCTCGCCGCACACACAAACAACCAATCACATGTGGACAGTGATTGATGCCTGGTGTGGCTTTGAAATCTATCACCTCGACCAAGTGGCTGTCAGGAGCGTGGCTGACGCATTGTTAAACATGGTTTAATATGCATCAGGCAGCGGGAACACTTCATTAATTCTTTATTAGGAGGGGCGTTGTGAAGCCATTGTCCAAATGTGTGTTTAATAATCTAAGCACTTTGGCGTACATCACTTGGTAAGCTCATGAAATAGGTTAACTCTGTCAGACATCCATCTTGTCCCTGGATAAGGAACTTAATTTGAGCAAAACTTGGTGTTAGGTGGGGCACTGACATTGGACTGGTCTCCTCTACAACCTGCACTATATCACGAGCTATTGTTTTGGCTGATAACAGTAGCTCAGTGGGTGACAGAAGCTAAGTTGGTGTGTTTATCCACTTGAAGGTTGGCGGTCAAATCCTGCTTGTGACATAAACATCATTGGTTGAGCGGTCAGATCCACTCAAGCAGTGGTTGACGGTGCGACTCCAGCTCCCACAGACGAATGCTGTTGTTGTGTTCTTGGGCAAGACTCTTAACCCCCCTCGCCCCCAGTGTCTGCGCACACTGGTGTATAAATGTGTGTATGAATGGGTGAGTGGCTCCTTGATATAAATTGCTTTAAGTGTCTTGAATGTGGAAAAGTGCCAAATACAAACCTACCATGTTACCACTGACTATGCGACCATAACCAGTGTTAATTCACTTTTTGTCATTGTCAGTCTTAAGCTGATTAGAATTTTTTATCAGCTAAAAAGTACAATTAAGGATATTTTTTGTCGAAAACAAAAACAAACATGAATAAATAAAAGGAAGGAGTGGAGACTAGATGCAAACTTTTCACTCCCAGAGCCCCAAACCAGCCCTTAAACAAACACAGAGCCCAAGGAACACATCTTTATGTCCAAGGAAGCATAGAAATACAGTTTATTATAGTTCAAATAAAACTATTTTCTAACTATTTTGGATTTGTGATTTTTGTGGACTAAAACTAAAAATGATTATTTGGCTAAAATTAAAATGCATTTTAGACAAAAGGCTATGACTAGGACTTAAAGGTTCTTATAAGTCTTCTCTTTTAATGTTAATTTTATGATGATTATTTATGTTTTGATTTGTTTATATTGTGATTTTAATGACTTTCTTATTCTGTAAAGCACTTTGAATTACTTTGTCTATGAATTGTGCTATACAGATAAACTTACCTTGCCTAAGAATAAATAAAATAGTGAAAATTAAGATGGGTGATGAACTACCACTCTTTTCAATGTTCCAGCAGATGACGTTGTAGCTCCCTCTGCTGGTGTTTTGAATCAACAAATTTAATTTCAACTATGGCTAATATTCTCATGACCTGTGCATATATTTTAAGTAAGAAAGTACGATGTCCACAGTGTATTTGAAAGGCCAGATAGAGTCTAAGTAACGGCAAAAATGTTCAATATTAAAGCCTACATGATGCATTATATGGTAAAAGCTGCTAAATAGGAAAAATATTGCGAATGTAAAATTTAATCTGTTCATTTTATGTAGCATTTTCTCAGGTACTAGGTAACACAGAAGCTCCGGACAGGTACGTTGTTACTAGTGATGTGATGTTCGTGAAGAAGTCGACTCTTTTGAACGGTTCTATAGCATAAACGGTTGGAACTGGAATAAAATCTTTTTATTTATATATTTTTTTAAATGCATTTTTATACTGATTAACGCTGAACCAACCCGAGAATCAACACAGAAGCTGAGCAGGAACATGAGTAACAGCTTTGTGCATCATAATAACAGTTACTTTTAAAATTATTGCTTTTGTAGTGCAACATTTATTTAGATTATGCATGATCTCAAAGGGTAAACTCACTCCCACTCTCAGTTTGACCAATTATAAACAGATCTGAGCCTTGGCCGTTTCTCTCTGTGATTAGTTTGCAGATTAAATGAGTTCTCACACTGGCTTCTGACAAATAAATAAAAAAAAATAAAAGAGCCAGTCTTTTGAACGCTCTTTGAAAGGGATGGATTCAAAAGATTTGGATCTCATAAAGGAGCTGAAAGTCCCATCACTAATTGTTACTATGAATCATGGGAAACCAACTGTCTAACACTATCCCGGACACTTGATTCGTGTGGTGCATTTTCTAGAGCAACAAAAATGACCACATAGTAGGCAGAGATCGGAGAAATATATGGAAGCAACTGTCATCAAAGTTCAAACTAAAACGTTGGTTTTAAAGGCCTGTACCTGATGCAAACTTTGAGTCAGATACAGGCCTTTAAAACCAACTTTTTCCAGTTTACTCTGCGTTCATTCTACTTCCAAATGATCTGTAATGTTTAAGAAAAGTCAATTTTCTTATCTGCGCTTTCTAAATTCCCTCTATTTCTCACCTTTTGTTAACCAGGAGTGCTTTGGACACAAAAGACCAAACACTCTTATCTGACCAGGATCACGGAGAAAGAAGAATCACCCTGGTGACTTGTCATTGGAAGGAGGGTAAAAACTTCAAGATGGCGGATGATAAACCAAAACCTCCTTGAGGGTGGAAGAACTAAAAGATTACTTCTCTCCCTTGGGTGGCATTACGCCCAAACAACAAATACAACTTGTGTCGTGGTGGAATCTGTTATTTAAATCTTTTTGAGCAAGGTCTCTGCTTACATAAGTCACTCGTCTACATGAGCATAGTCGTGAAGTAAATTGCGTAAATGTCTCCTTATTTCAAGCCTTTCTATTACTATTTTCGGAGGCGAACAGAAGAGGTGTAAACTGCGAGGACAACTTGGCAAGAAGTCAATAGCTGCTGGTATTATTGGTGCAAAAACTTTGAGAAAGGTGGAGTGGGATAACATAAAAGACAGGCGTGGTGTTCACAGGTCTAAGAATAAAACAATCTGTTGCCTCCCCACACTCACAAGTGAACGGATGGAAGATTTTTGCTAATGAAGTGTTGAAACCCGAGTATGTATTGACTTCTCGAGTGTTATTTTTGTTGTTTTGTTCTAGGGGAAAGGGTATTTAGGGTGAAATGCCTAGTTAGGGATAAACAAATTCTTGGTCGAGTAAACATGCCTCATGCATTGATTAATTGGCTAAAAGGGATGTGACAGGGTACTGGCAAAATAACTCAAAATTGTTAGGATTTCACACAGAAACGACTATGTACACAGAGTTTTCAGCATTTTGGAAAGTGGAAAGGTTGAATATAACTGGGTTTCAGATGACACTATAGACCAATCATATGGGGGCAGTTAAAACAATAGACTATATTCAGAATTGGACTGAAGGAGCTTGACGTCACCCCTCGTCCCCTCGTCGTCGAGGCTAGCAATTATAGGGGCGAATTTGAGGCAGAGTTACATATTTGGAATTCCGACTGTGACTACCATAGCAACTAAAGAGCCAATCCGGACTGAGGTTGTTGAAGGTAACGCCCCTTCTCGCCTGCACCGCCTGTTTTAGCAGGGAACAGGCGCTTAGCAATGCTATTAATCAAACCCTCAAAGTTGTTCAATAGAAAGTAAGTTGTTGCCAGAGTCGATGGAGTCGGAAGCGCATCCATGCTCACTGTCTATTTGGAAATGCTAGCTGGTTAGCTTTGTTTATTTATATATGTATACTATTACTATTGTTAAAAAAAAGGCTTTGGTAAAATGCTGATTTTTTTTGTTAATGGGACTTGTCACTAATATAAATGATCAGGTTCAACATTTGTGAATGATTCTTTTTGATATTTCCCTTGTAAATGCAATGCAATCAAGAGGGAAAACTTGCTCTTGACCTCCATCTGGGAGCATGACATAATCACATTTTAGAATCTGAAACCAGCAATGCTGTCCAGTCACTCCCAAAACTCCAACCAACTGCTAGATTAGTGAAAAGTTCAAAAGTTCATTTAAAAGTCTATATTAATAATAATGATGCCAGGCATATATAGATAATGTAATCATCTGGCATGTTTCGACTGCTCACTAGCGCTCTTCTTCAGAAACCTGTTTAAATCAGCTGACAGAACATTTCACAGCAACATCACAAGACAAGACCGCTAGTGAGCAGTCGAAACCGTCAGATATGAAAACAAACTAAATCTTGGTCTGAAAAAAATATCTATTTAAATAAACAAATCCAATAGACTAAAGTGAATTATAGACCTGTAGAAGATGTAATAGTGACAAGCCACTTCTGTAGATGCATGATCACAGGAAAACTGCATTCATACATACATACATTTATATATCAAACAATACTGTACCATTTTTAGTTGCTCAATTGCACATAATTATGCTTCTTATCCAACCAAAGTAAATAGGTACAATCTATATATGCACTTTTCAATGGCTTTTGCTACAAACATATGACATTCTACCTGTAATCACCTCCCTCCAAATATATTTTTAGCCTCTTGGATGGGTGCCGTCTGTGCTGGCTGCTTCCCCAAAGAAAAACCCATCCAAACTGTGACATACAGACTGTTCTCTATAGATCAAACAGGCCCAGTGCTCTGCCAAGAAACCAGGGTGGACACTGCCAAATGCATGAACTGTATTTGTCAGTTTCCCTATGACGTGTATGGCTTATTTTCAGTATTTTGGGCTACTTTTTATTTTACAGTATTCATGTATTATGCAAATTATTTTTTTTTTTAGCATTCTACCATGTTATAATGTTGTTCCCTCATCCAAAAAAATAAAAAATAAAAAATGCCTGAACAGGTTTTAGATGTCACCCATGCATGAATAATTTAGCAATGTCCCAGGCCCTGTTCGAACCCTTCTTACGGTTAGCTGTAGATTCTCTCTGCCCACAAGCCGACGTCATCCAAGCTCCCACATGACAGGTCTCCATAAATACACAAAAGCATGATACAAAACTGTTTATTTACTTGATTGGGACAATGCATGTTAATGAACAGCCATGATACAACATGAATGTAAACACATGATTGTAAGCCAAAGCTAATTTTGTCCCAAGGGCTGGAGTCACAAAAGGGCCAAAATAAAAATTGCACATTACACACATTGCACAATTCCCTTAATTGCACATTACACTCATTGCACAGTTTCCTTAATTGCACAGTTTCCATAATTGCACATGACACGCATTGCACAGTTCAAATAATTGCACATTACACTCATTGCACAGTTCCATTAATTGCACATTACACTCATTGCACAGTTCCCATAATTGCACATTACATTCATTGCACAGTTCCCATAATTGCATGTTATACTCATTGCACAGTTCCCTTAATTGCACATTACACTCATTGCACAGTTCCCATAATTGCACATTACATTCATTGCACAGTTCCCATAATTGCACGTTATACTCATTGCACAGTTCCCATAATTGCACATTACACTTATTGCACAGTTCCCATAATTACACATTACACTCATTGCACTGTTCCCTTAATTGCACCATACACAATATTGCACAACAAATGTTCACAACAACTTTACAATCTTAATGTTATGTGCACTAGTTTCATTAGGGGGATGCACGCTGATTGTGTTGTTGTAGCGTTCTGAAGGGGGAGTGACTTAACGGAGAGCAAAGGCAAGAGGAGACTAAACTAAAGTGAAACTGTGAAACATGGTAATCTGTATTTTTAAATGTGTTGTATTAGTAAAATACCCCCTTGTTAACAAAAAAATCATTTCTCCTTAATGGCAATGACTCAAAGTAATTCTGATTCTGACTTTGAGGCATTAGTGCTGTAATGAGTTGAGTGTTTGCCCACCAACTGAAGGGAAACTGATTCAAACCTCAGCTAAGTGTACTGGTCTTTATTTCCCTGAGCGACACATAATCCAAATTTACATAGAACAGAGAAAGTATCAATTACTGATTTGCCCCAAAAGATCGAGGAAGAAAATCACTTTTCTTTCTTAAAGTACGAGCATTTTTTAGCATTACTAGTAAAAGCAAATTGAAGTAGTCCTATTTGAAAATATTCTTTGGCTGATCTTCTCACCTCTGCAAACCGAGTACAGTTGCCAGGGGCTTTCTTGAGAGCAAAATTTCCACTTTGTTCTTTGTTTTTGAAGAATTCCATCTCCTTCCTCTCCATCCCACACGTTTCTTCCCAATTAAAAGTAAAACATTTGTGTGGGTTAACTTCAAACAATCATCGCATTGCTAGCTTGCTTTTAGGGGTACTGGAGGTAGAGCTTTGGCCCAAATTCACAGAAAAAGTTTGTTCCACTTTCCTCTCCACTTCTCTCTCTGGGTGCGTTGTTGCTCCCATATCAGAGATCAGCACATTTGTTTAATGTGGAAATTAACTTTCATCCTGTCATACTAAATTTAACACAGTACAAAGCCAGCCGTTATGGGGAAAAAGGGAGTTCATGAATGATGATCCTTCTCATTTTTTGGAACGCTTAACAAAAATTGACTTCACTATTACATCTAGCAGAAATATTACATCTAACAGAAATTCCAAAGTTGTTTTTGTATCGCTGGCCAAAGTGGAAGAGCAATTGCCATTACAATCATCAGAGACATTTTGAGTTGTGCAGAGAAATATGAAGAAAAAAAAGAAAGCCATACACAAAATGATTCATAGGAGCGATTGGAAAGGGGAGCTGATGAAAATGTATTGTCCAGTTAGCCAGTACTTTGGTGGACTGGCTCATCACTAGTACTAGATGACTTTTCAATTGCTAAATATTCAAGTTGCAAAACAAACATAAACCAATCAGAATTTATTCATTCAAGACACAAGATCACCAATCAAAAATAAAGGAACATTTCAATACTTTAATGATTAAGTTACAGAAGTTTAATGCTAACCAAAGTCTGTAATGGCAAACTTTTACTCCATCACTATCAATACTACTACTGTTTTGCCTTGCCTGCTGACACTACACTCTTTTCCTATTCTATACAAAGACATATGTTCAGTTCACTCATGGTCCGTTGCAAATTAAATTAAACATGGATGCTTATAAGAAAGGAAAATAAATTAAAAAAAACTAACAAAAACTACACAAACAAGTGAGACAAATTGCAGCTATATTTATATACACATCCAAAATCTGATCATTATCTGATTTCGAGTTATGAGATTATTGAAATGGCAAATAAACATCTGATTGTTCAAATCTGTGCAGGTTTTAACAAGGAAAATTATGCACCCCCCCCCAAAAAAAAACTAAAAACTAAAAACTAAACGCAAACAAGGCTGGTCAAGCAAATATACCCATTGAAATAAAAAAACAAAAACAAAAAAAAACTGATTACCCCGAGATATAGGGGAAGTGTGACTAAAACATGAAGAGAACTAGTCTGGATTCCACGCAAACTACTGCTACTACTTCTTGATGGTATTTGTTTGGTGAGCAGGAAAAAGACATAAGTACTTAAGTAATTGGACGTGTGAAGGAATTTGGGAATAGTGCTCCAGTGTTTGGCAATTAGCAACATAGATGTCCCACCAGACACATTCTGTGCACTTGGTTAAATATTCCTCCTTCAAAAATGATTAATACATATGATGATGATGATGACGGCCGTTTGGGGACTCCTGCCTCCTCTCCTGTTTGCATATGATTTCTGTTCAGCACGCTCCTACTCCCCCAAGCTAGTCTGATGTCCCACAAGAATTAGAGCCATTCCCCACGGGTTTAATTATCGGTAAGTGTTCAGAACTGAGCAGAAGACATTGTAATATAAGCAGGCAGCTTATATTACAGGCAGGCAGAAAGTACATGAGCAATTGTGGCATATACGCTGCGTAGAATAGTAAAAAGCACCACTAAGTACTGTATTAGTACAAAGGAACCAGCACTAAGGCTATGTAATGACGAAGCAATGTAATTACAATGCAGTGTAATAATAATGTTACACAGTGAACTAGCAAGGGACAGAGGAGGCAGAGACAGGAAAGCTTTGGAAATGCTTTAGATGGTGCCATGTGCTAGGAGTAGAAAAAAAACAAGCAAACAAACAAATAACAGTGAATGAATGGCCATTTACTGAGTAGAAATGTATCAAAAATGAAGTTCACAAATATCCAAAAGTGAATAGATTTGGAACGCATAGACACTCAAAAGTTTAAAGGCATTGTTTCACTCAGGATTGAGACAATTCTTATGACCCGTGAGGAGAGGGAGTGAGGGGTTGAGCGACGGTTCACAGAGCAATGAATATGAGAAGGTGCGAGAGTTAATGTCGGCTACAAGAGCCTCCTACTAGCCCTGACCGAGAGAATAAAATGTCTGAGTTCTTGACAGGACTCTCCAGAGGAGAGTTGAGTTTCTTGTCGATTCAGTAGAAGAAGCCTTTTCTTAGCTCGCTATCACAAAGAACCTGGCACATAAGGACCATGCAATGTATTAGAAATTGATAAATACTTTTCCACGTAGAAATTCAGATATTGTACAATATACTTGAAATGTTAAATCAAATAACCATATCATTGTGCTAAATGATTAATTAATGTCACGGTCCCTGCTCTGCTCTCCTCGTGTCCTCGTCTTCCCCCCTCCCTCACCTGTCTGTCTCCGGAGCGGGGCGGAATCCGGACTCCTCCCACGCGCACCTGCTCCCCATCAGCGCAATCAATGCCACCGGCCGTGGATAAGAGGGGTTCGGACGAGTCACTCAGCGCCGGAACGTCCGCGTGTTTCACGTGATTATACTTTTGGCTTGTACTTTTGATTCATGCTCGTCCTCTGTGCCTTACTGAAAATCTTCTTGTCCTGCTCCAGATATCCGTCCCAGAACCTGCTCCGGACTACCCCAGCACCCGCACCTCCGCCCTGGTATGTCCTGTATCCTCACTGCCGTGCACTGTGTCTCCCTACGCTCACGAACCTGCACCCACGCTCCCCAGCTACGTTTGACCCACGAACTCTGATCTCTATGAACTTTGATTGCTATGAACATTTATTTGAGATTAAAGACATTATAAAACTTTGTGAGTCTCGCTACTCTGGTCCTTACGCCCCGCTGGTTATGACAATTAAATCTTTCACTGAAATATGGGATGCTCCAAACGCAATTTCGTTGTTCTTCTGTAACAATGACTATAAATAAATAAATACCAAATACCAAATAAAGTGCATAGTGGTAGCACACATTCAATATAAAATAGTACCTTAGTGTTTAAAGTGTATTTTTGTACATAGGACATTTCAATAGGACCATGTAAGACACACTGTCTAGACTAAAACATGCCACAAAGTGAAGAGTAAATCATTTGGCAACAATGGACAATATAAGTAATAATTCTAACTTGACTTGTTTCTTTTGTAACTTGTTTCATTTGGACCATAACATTGTGCAGATCATTATGGTAATGATTGGTTTATGTGCACTATATCAGATGCCATATTCTTTAGACTTGCGATGTATTTGCATGTGGTCCTGTCCACAGTCTTGTTATGATGGAGTTGTTAAGCCGTGACTAAAACATGTCAGAAGACGTCTTGGACCTATCGCCTCTAAGTTTTTTTGTTTGTTTTTTTTCCCCATGAAAATACAAAATGCAATGCAATGGCAAAAGACAATTTCCAACAGATTTCTAGAGGTAGAATCATAAGATGTGGCTCAAACACCAATCTTGTGGCTTATGGAGGCAGCAAAATAGAAACTTGTTTTTTTTTTTTTTGCTTTTGTCACACTGTCTTGTTACTTGGATGGACAGCACACACAGCCTTTCTTCCTAGTTGAGCGTGATGCACTACCGCAGCTTGGATTCCGAGTATGTATATGTCTCGGACTTGTCACACTAAGTCCTCACGTCTAGATCAGTTCAGAGACTAAAACAGACTGTCAAGAATATCAAAGAACAGTACAAGGATGTGTTCAGCAACAAGCTGGAGAACTACCGATAATGTACCCAATGACACTGGATCCAGCCGTCCAGCTCATCGCATTCCACTGGCAATGCAGGAAAGAGTAAAGACAGAACTCGACAACATGACAAACAAAGGCGTCATGACTCCTGTCTCGGAGCCCACAGACTGGGTCTCATGAATGACCACAGCACACAAAAAAGACAAAGAAGAAATGAGGTTGTGAATTAATCCTAAACACTTGAACTATGTCCCCTCTACCTAATGTATAGTGTGGAAGAACTTGCCATTCAAATGTCAAGCACAACTCAGTACTTGAGGCTAAAAGCTCATTTTGACAAATTAAGCTTGATCAAATGTCATCCATGCTAACAACCTTCAGCACACCAACACTACAGGTTTCAGCAAGTGGAGCAGTTTTTCAAGCGCTCAGTGGAACAACTGTTTGCTGGTTACCCATGTACTCTCACAGTCAGTGACATCATTGTTAAGGTTGTGATGCTGCAGAACATGAAACAAGCCTTAAAGTCCTTGACTGTGCAAGTGAGATCAAACTCAAACTAAAGTTTCGCCTTGACCAAGTGTGCTTTGTGGGACACAAATCTCAAGTCATGCCTATCCAGCTCATCAATCCTGTCATACCGTTAAAATGCCAGTGACATTAACCTGTGATGAATCACATTATAGACTGGGGGCAGCTTGTTTGCAAAATTAAATGCCTGTTGCATAGGCATCTCCGACTCACACACAAGCCCGCTATGTACAGATTGAAAAAGAACTGCTTGCAGTTGTCTTCGCTTGCTCAGAGTTCAAAGATTACATTTATGAGAACTATCCTGAACAAGCCAATCCACACAGTTCCTGCTGGTTTGCAAAGGATGCTACTACGTTGCCAAGCTTACAACACCACTCTGGTGGACAAGAAGGCTAAGCAGCGAACAAACAGATAGAGATTCAGAATGGACGGCCAAGCAATTAATGCCTGTACAAACTACCATCCTTCCCCTACAGAGATGAATTTGCTATTGGAGGATGGCATTGTTGTCAAAGGCTGCAGACTAGTCCTTCCAGACTCACTGCAGCTTGAGTACATCCAAGTCATGCAGAGGGGTCACCACGGCCTTGACTCCATGAAGTGCAGAGCTAGATGTATTGTGCTGCACAAGGACAATACAAAAGAGCTACTGTCTTATATCACGTGTACAGTTGCCACCTACCTATATGAATGGCATGGTCAACAATACTCGAGATAGTACACAAGCCAGTGTTTCAAGGAGGTTGCCAAACAGTGGGACAGTGGGTCACCAGCAGTCCTGACTATCCACAGTGAAACCAAATCGCTAAATGTGTGGTCTGCAGGGCCAAACAGCTAATAGAAAAGTCTCACAGAAATGGATGAGATGTATTTTTCACTCTCCTAAAGATCAGAAATGTCCCTCGAGACAGGACACTGGGCTCACCTGCAGAACATCTTATGTCTCGTCAAACACGATCTACCTCCTCTGTCAACACCTGACTGCTGGCTCTAGCGCCAAAGAGCTCAATACAGGTTGCTACACAACTCCAAAATAAAAGACTCATTCAAAAACAATACTATGATGTAACAGTCTCCCTCTTATGCTACTTGCAGAAGGACAAGTTGCGAGGTTGCAGACCACAAAAGGGCACCGCCGCCTTTACACGGTGAAGCAGGTGTGTCAGGAGCCACGGTCCAACATCATCAAATTGAATGGAGGGGTCTACAGGAGAAATGGCCACCACATCTTTCAAACTCTAATGATAAAGCATGAGATTACCAATTCCTTCTATTTCATCTAATGCACGGATTGCTTGAAGTGCGTGTGCTGTGGTAGTTGGCTCCTGGGTCAACATTGGTGGGTTCAAAATTGTGAAAATTGTCTGTCTATCTCTCATGTCTGCCGGTGCCTCTTCTTTTTCTTTTTACACCCAGTGGCATATTATTGTCTCTCTCGATTAGGAGGATGTATCACAGTTGTTTTTTTCATTAAATAACTAAAAGAAAGGGAAAAAGCCAGGCATCTGCTCCTGAAAAACTCATTGTCTTCAATTTGTCGTTTGGTCTGACCCTCCCCTCATCACAAGGTCGTCCTTTGAAATGCTCCCCACTTTCAAGAATCTCTTTGCAGCATCCACAATCACTGTGATCTTGTCTCAACTCTCTTTGAATTCTGTTTACACAATTAAATATCATGACAATGAAAGTTAAGAAGCTCTTTATGTCCACACAAATGTGAGTCCCAACTGATTTGTTCTTCTCAGCTCCCCCAACTCTTTTAACCGCCTCAGCCAACGTGATATTCTCATGCATTCTAAGTTCACAAACATTCTTCTCCAGTTCTCTCCTTGGGCAACTCACTGCCCCAACCTGATGCAACCCTCCACAGTGTAAACACATTGGCACTGCTCCATTTTCCTCACACTCACTGTCACAGCCTTCCATACCACAACTAGCATATTTTTCTACCCTTGTATAGATTGCAGCCACATGTCCACATTCTTGACAAGAGAAACATCTTAGTGGACCTTTTTCATATGGTAGCATACATGGTCTAAGTACATCCTGTCAGGTAAGTCACCTCTGAAGGACAGATATAGATGAGGTTCTGATGAATGAAATAACACAGATCGTGCCAATCACTAAGCAAACAATGATCCCTCGTTATCACCAACATACCAACAAGTAGTGACACACTATACTTTGGGGAACATTTAAATCACTCAAACAACTTTCCTTTTTTCTTTTCATTTACTTCCAGATGATTCAGATTTGTGCTCCGGCAGCATTTCCTCTTGCATCACTCTTGCATCCGTTTTTATGAATCAAGGATGATCTACAAGTGCTTCAGAGGTTTGCAGTAATAAAGCTTCCTAATTGGCCGGCATCCAATGATCCAATGCACGCTAGAGCAGGTAAAATCGAAGAGTAATAGTGGGGCAAGAGAATAAAAGTCTTAACACTCCCACGTTATACAATACCATTTCTTACATATTCTGTAGATATAGTTACATTTATACTGCAGAATCTCTGGAATTGGAATGCATTTTTAGAATCTTCAGAGGAAAGTAGTTTTGGTCCCTTGATGCTAGTAGTAATGGGATTTCAGTATTCCTGTTTGCAGTATTACACTACTATAAAATTGGTTGTAGTGTAGAGAGGCAGGTGTAGTAGGTAGTGATAGTTCTGAAACATTAGATTCAAATATGAATAAACTCAAGTGATGGAAATGTAGTACCATGGTAATTAACAATTCAAAACAAAATGTATGTTTTTAATGGACAAACATGCAGAAATGTCACCTATAAACAGGAAGCCTGAACCCACGAACACTAGAACTATCATCAAAATAAATAGATTTAATGGTCTTTAACTAAAGTACGAGGCCATGACCGCTTGGTAATATTACAGATTTTTATATTAAAATATATAGTATTTTTATTCTCAATGTAGAATCAAAACTGGTATTTAGAGACATCAAGCCTTTTCCTTAGAATCAAAATCAAGATTATTTTAGTACTGTGACACCATTAATAGGTAGTAGTAACTGGTCATAGCAGTATAGTTTCTTATGCAGTTGTGAAAAAAAACAAACAAACCAAAAACATTTTTGATATTGCAACTCAACTTTTATTCATTTTAATTTCCAGCTGAGGAAAAACGTTTGACTGTATTTGTAGTGCTTCCTCCACAGCTGGATAGGACTATAAAGAAACATAGAGATTGTATAATCATGCATTCATCAATATTTACTGATGTAAACCGCAGGCATGGCCTACTAAAGTTGACAATATCTTTTTTTTTACTCCCATATGAGCGATGCGTACAATAAGAGATGAAACGGTGTTTGTATATCAGCACCTTTAATATTCATAGGCTCCGTTTTGAAGTGGCCCACTCATTAATCTGGGCTAATTATGGTTTAGACACTTAGAGACTGGATAGAGGAAAAGATACACTCTAAAAGGCACTCAAAAACAACCACTCTGCTCTCTACACCACCACTCTGCCCTACATAACACTGTGCATAAGCTTTACACACAGGTACACATGCATTTTACATGAATTATACTTCTCTTTCATTTGATATCAATTCTTTGTTGTACAACACTCACCAATGAACTGTTTACCCACAGGATTCTTTGACTAAACAAGGTTCAGAATTTAAATTATTTTAAAGAATAAAACATTAGACAGCAAAAGAAGCAGGAGACCTCACACATCAATGTAAAGACGGGTGAATTGGATTATAATACGATTCACCAAAACATGGTGCAATGGCCTGAATAATAAATTATGCAACGTATATATGTATCAAAGTTTTTTATTTAGTTTGGGTTTAGGATGCAATATTTTAAATCGTTGGATACTAAATAATTTGAATAAGAAACTGTAATAATTGTAATAACTTCATAATCTTCATTTTAATGAATGTATAGATTACATGTGATCATGTGGCACTGGAGGAAGTGTCTGGGGAGGGGATCACTGTGTCCTATTTTTTGTACTCTGTACTCTCAAGATCCATTATTTATCAAAAGTATCCACTTTTGTATATTTGATAATTGTGATATGAAAATAACTGTGGCTAACTTTCACAAGCAGTTAATAATGAGGCTTTCAAACTGACGACATGCTTATTTTCCATTCAGAAAAGTAGAGCCAACTTTGAAACTATTTTGACCACAAGGTCAGTCTGAGCTCTTTTTATATCTGCTAAACACATTTGGCTTTCCTATAATTACGATAACTGCAGATGGCCAACGTTGATTCAAGCTTGAAGACAGTATACGTGTTATTTAACTACAAAAGCAGTGGACCTGGAGGGCAGCTCATTGAAACCATCACTACGAAACACAATCGCTTCTTTATGCCACTTTGAACATTAACTTTTGATACCTCAAGCATGGCGTGATTATTGTGGTATGAAAACACACATTATACTATATGATGATTGTAACTACATTGCCAAGGGTCATATAAACAGGGCCGGCCCCAGCTCTTTTGGTGCCCTAGATGAAGTTTCTGATGGTGCCCCCCTGACCCCACTCGCAGTAATGAATAGTTTAAAATTGGGTATTTTTGCCAAGACCTTTATATGCATTAACCCATGGATTAGAGGCACGGAATCAAAATCTGTATTGACTTTGTAGTAGGTAATTTTAAAAGCAGGGGAAGTGTGGTCCCCTCAGGATATTTTTAAACAAAACCGAACACTTTTCTTGTAATCTGGGGTAAATTAAATCAACAAATACATTTTTACACTTTAATTTCTATCTATTTATTATAATTGTAAGACACTTCTCTCCAAGATTCAAAGGAGGCATTAGTCATTATAAGAACACTCGTGGCACCATGAGAGCTAACCTGTATTTTCCACATGCTGCACATCACTGCATATATGTCCAAATCAAATGTCAGTGTTTCCCAGTGGACCCCCCTGCTCCCTCCCTGACTCCGCCCCTTCAGCACACTGAGCGCAGCATCCTGTGAGATCCAGCTTTAACTGGGCTGTGCATGAACGCTCCAGACACAAATAGTCACAGTCTTGTCTTAAAACTTTTGTCCAGACTCCAGTCCTCATGTTTTATGTTGATCCTGTAAGAATTCAGCTGAAATGTAGAGAGCAATGGAGCGCACTTTGTCGCACTGCTGAATCTGGACGTATTCATTCATCAGCTGTTTGTGCTCGTAACTCTGTGAATAAGAGGCAGATTGACAACAATAAAGACAGACTAAAAGCTTATGGGATGTCGAATACTGTTTACAGAGTCTTTGATTTCGTGCTATAGGATTTTAATGATTAGGCTCAGATTCAGATGCGTTTTGTGTCATTGGGCACAAGAAACAGGGCACCGTGTGGAACCCCATACCAAGCCGAACCAGACAATATTCCTTACTTATTTTTGAATGCTTTTTGAGAGGAAAAAAGCTTGTTAATGAGATTAAAGCACGTGGAACAATTGTATTGCACCGTATTCCACCTGGTCCGACTATGCCTAGACTCTCCTTTTATATAAGACACATCTGAAGGGAAGACTATAGCAGATAATGAGCCATCTACGTGTCTATAGTGAACCACTATACTGCTAATCTCTGCTACTCCAAGCTTCCAAACTCTGTTAATAAACCATATCGGCACCTTCATTCTCCGGTGAATAACACATATTGCGTTTTTTTATGGTACTTAAACTTCAACATAAGTAAACCACCATTTTACATTCTGCTCATAGCATAAAGTGATATTGATCTAAAACAGCTTAGTAATAGAAATGAGACTATTGACTTCCTTTTCAAAAAACAGCTGAGAAGTGGCATTTCACTGTAGCAAGCAGCGGATTTTCATTTGTATGTGTGTGTTTTTTTATTATTAAAGAATGACTACTGAACAGTTTTTTAACCCCATGATGTGAAGGTAGGTAAGAATCTGAATTTTCTGAGCACTCATTACTCAAATCAAGGCCACTGCAGGATTACTCCAACATGCATGAATCAATCAAAAATACAACTCTGTCTAAGCCAAGGATGAGAAAACATTAAAAGATATTATAACATGCATATCTCCCTTTACGTGGTCTGTTTTAAAATCTAAACAGGAATGCTTTGCTTTTATTTGAATAGAGCAGGTCCTTGTTATTCTGGATGGGCTGGATGACACTTCTGGGTTGGGTCCCAAAAGAGCGCCTCCGAGAAACTAGGTCGAATGTTAAATCGGCTGTTGAATCAAGAACAGGGCATGGGAAAGCTGACTTATCCAACGTCTGTCAGAAAGGAAATACTGTCACTGTATGGAAGGACAATAATAAAAAGGCTTTTTATGATTAAAGGTTCATTATGTAACGTTTCTGGTGGAGGATGATACTGTATTTCTTTGTCTAGGGTGTTCATAGACTGTTTAAAGAAGTGGGCTAAGGGAGTGTGACGTCACCGATAGTGTTCGGTCAAATGAAGCGCATCGAGGCTAGCGGCGAATTTGAAGCCGAGTTCGATATTGGGAATTCCAACCACGAGTATCATGGCAACCAAAGAGCCAATCTGGAGCAAAGTGGTTGAAGGCAACGCCCTGTCTCTTAGCAATGGTGTTAATAAAACCTGTTGCTAACGCTAGCCTTGGGTAGGAAGACGACGCCTGATATTAATGTTCATATCTTGACTCACGGACACAATAGCGAAATAAAAATAAAAGGATCAAGTAGAGCGGGTTAATACGAACATTTTAAGACCAAAACAACGAGACTCACTGCAGCAGTTACGGAGAGAGGGGTGACAATTTTTCAATAGAAAGTCAATTCGAGCCAGACTCGATGGAGCCGAAAGTGCGCCCATGATCACTAACTATTTGGAACGCGGCGGCTAGCGTGTTAGCTATGTCTAATTGTATATACAGTCCATGAGATCATTCCTCAGTATAGCATTAAACTTATCTCAATGGAGACAAGCAGAAGGTACATGTCAGCTCTGTGGAGAAGCAATAAAACCACTTGCAAGATGTTTAATGCCATGCCGAGGGACATTTCAGGCAAAACATTATCATAAACATATAAAGACAAGCTCCAGGAAAGTATTAAAACTTCAGAAATACTGTGAAATACTTTTAAAAGTTGATTGTGGTCTTGAACGCGATACTGGTTTAACGATTGGACTTTGCCTCTTGATGAAGAACTTTGTACCTCGGTGGAAAGTACAGTGTGCACGACGGTTTCCAGTGCACCTGTTTTCTAGGGACGTGTTGATTCTATTGTCATATTTTTGATTGCAGTCTAGTTTGTGACTAGTCTTCTGCCAGCTGGGAATCAGATTTGAATCAACAGGGAATTGCGTAATTATTTGTTTTGAATAGAAAAAGTGATTGGGCGTACAAATTAGACCTCCTTAAAAAGCTTAAATATTACAAAATGGCTGCTTCACACCTTTTACAAGTTTGACATTTTTGTTTTTGAAAAAGTTTTTTACGTATTAAATTGCTCACGGTGAACTGCGCGCTTCTTTCTTTCTTTCTTTCTTTATTCTTTATTTGACAGGGACCATGTACAAATTCATTAATCTTACAAGGAAAAGATGATTTGCACCAGATTTAGCTACTGCTACTTTCCATCTGCAGTCCCTGAGCAGGTGAACACACATTAAAAAACACATATCAATTAACAATTACAATATACGACTACCGATTTGCCATACATATGTCCTCCCCAGTCCAGACTAATATAAAAATTATTATGTGCAGGTTTATACAGTGAGCACAGAGCAGCACCAACTAACTAGACTGATGTGGACACGTTTGATTATTTAAAATGAACTTCTTCGTAGAGCTGAGCTGTAGCTTGGCATGGTGTCATCACTGGCGTGTCTCCATGGAGATAATCAAGTTTAATGGTTATTCTATCTATTAATTATTATTGTAAATGCGGATATACTGTTTTTAACTGGTGAGACACGGTGAGACACGGCATTTCATTGATTCGTGTGTGGAAGCATACATTGAAATGAGAAAAATGTTCATCAATTCCATTCATAAAGCTGGAAGAAAAAGTTACATAATTTGACTTTAACGCATTTCTTTCTACTGCACAACATCCGGAAATACAGTCAACAGGCAGTGGACAGGAAGCTGCAGGTGGATGCTACCGACAACATGTTAAACACTTTACAAATGTGAGGAAAACTTCATCTTTGTGTGCCAGGGCTAATGCTAATTTCAGAGTTTAATGAATATTTAAATAACACCACTGACTGAATCTAACCTAAAAATAATTGAGTCATGCTTGCAACACATTTAATCTTGTTGTTATGTTACATTTAATGTTCTAATAGAAGTTAGCATCAGCATTGACACACAACGACGTACCTTTTTTGGTTTCATATTTTTTATTGATGTGCGGACAAGGGTAATTTACGAATCAAATGTACAGTATGTAGTAGTAGTATTCATTTGAATGTAGCAAAAACTAAAACAAAAAAAAACAAAACATACAAACCTTGGGTGAATAAACATCACAAATTAAATAAAAAAGTCTATTAAAATAAAATAAAAAAAATTAATAAAATAAAATGTATAAAAAACAAACAAACAATATAAAAACAAATTGAAAAAAAAAAAAAAAAATTAAAACTAAAAGGAGGGAAATCCACCCGCAGCTCCCTTTCCACTCCCTGATCTGTCTGGATTTAGTGATTTTAGCACCATTCTGCAAAAACCTCACAGACATTACATTACGCTGGAAATGGCCACTCTGACTGTCCCTCTGATTGAAACAAGCTGGCTACGATTGTGCACAGAGCCAATTCTTTATATTCTAGCTGAGTTCACTTCAGTTTTTACTTTCTTACTTGTGACTACACGTTCTTTCCTCCACCACAGATCATCAAATCTCACACCATTACAGAAGGTATAATGAATGTTCAACACCTCCTCTCCACGCAGTCTATAAGAGGCTCTCCAAAGTTTTATATCGTACAGACCTTTCTCAACTGTTGGACCATTTGCATATTAAAACGTTAGAATATTCATCTCATATTAGTTAGTACATCTAAAAATGAACTTTGTGATCATATTCAAATGTGTGCACATAATTTGCAACTCTCTCGGCACAAGTCACCTCCAGATGTAACGCCTCCCATTCTCCATCTTGTCAGTGGCATCATGTAAATTAGTCACGGGTGTCTAGCGTGGAACTTCCATGCTTTTGAAAGTTAAAGTGCATATTTTTCTTAGCTTTTTCTGTCTGTTAGGTTTGTTGGGATAGCATCTATGGTAAATATTTAACCTAATTGTCAATGGCATCCACCTGCAGGTCCTTGTCCGGGCAGTGAACTTTGCGCAACTCTGCAAAAACTTCATAGACATTATATAACTCTGGAAATGTTTGCACAGACTGGCCCTTCTATTGGAACTACCCGGCGACCGTCGTGCACAGAGCCAATAGTGTGGACATTCAGACACAGCTAAAGAATTGGCTCTGTGCCCGGCAACTTTGCTGTTAGCGTCACTACTTCCTGTGCAATTTTATCTCTATGATGTTTTTACCGAGTCACGCTAAAATGAATAAATATTTAAAGATCAGGCGGTGGACAGGGAGCTGTGGGTGGATGTCACTGACAATGTGTTTAAAAAGTGCACAAATAAAATAAAAACTTTACTGGAGGATACTTCGGTGAGAGATGTTTGTGTCTCAATGCTAATGTTAATGCTAATTTTGAGGCATAATACATATTAAAGCAACACCACAAACTGAAGTATTCTACATAAAATAAAATAAATAAAAATAAATAAATGAAAAAATAAATATGTGAATAAATAAAATAATAAAAAAAAATAAATGAAAATGAAAAAAGGGTATTGATTATTTTAATTAATTCAGATTTTAATAAAAACGACTGTTAGCTTTTAGACACAGTGAGCTAGGTTGTACACAGAGACTATTCCATCCAAAATGCAATGACAATTTAAGCATTTACGCATTTTTTCTGGCAGTTAATGACATAAACATACTGTCATAAGTGTTTTAGTCTAATCATAACTATTGTGTAATTTTAAAATGTTTTGACCTCTGCTGACATTATGGTTGCTAGGTAACACTTATGGAATTACGTCTGCATAGGTCATATCTGCCGATGGCCAGGTCCAACCAGGAAGTAAAATTATAGACCTCACAAAAATATAATGATTATCTATATTTGAGAGAAATGAGCAGTCTAACCTTTCATACGCACTTTGAGCATTTGGTGTTTTCTTGTCTTTCCTGCATCAAAAACAGCCTTCTTTGACCTTTGATGATGAGTGGCAGGTTTGACGCAGATTGAGCGGTGGAAGCGATGGTTAGAGAGCACTTCTGACAGAACGGCGGACGGTCACATAATGCTGCAATTTGTAATTTTGTTTGAGAGAAGAGCGGATTGGCACTGGTATGTGCACTCGGATACAGAATTGTGAGAATAATATGAGGGTCATTCATGAAATACATAAAATGGGCTAAAATAAAGAGGTAATCAATGCTACTACTACTACTACTACTACTACTACTATATGCTAGATGGTACGGATATGGTTTGTGCACTTGGATACAGAATTGTGAAAATAATAAAAAGGTAATTGATACAGTACTTAAAATGTGCTAAAATAAATAGATAATCAACGCTACTACTACTACTACTACTACTACTACTACTACCCACCACCTACTTTTAAGTATAGGTGATGCAATACTTAAGTAAGTATTAAGTATTGCATCAATGACCTTTGTATTTTCACAATTCTGTATCCAAGTGCACAAACCATACCCATGCCATTTAGTATGTAGTAGGCCGAGCAGTAGTAGTAGTAGTATTAGTAGTAGTAGCATTGATTACCTCTTTACTTACTACCTATTACTATTACTACCACCACTATTACTACTGCCTACTACCACCCACCGCCTACTACCTACTACTATTTCCTACTGCTACTACTACTACTTGTACTACTGCTACTACTACTACTACATGCTAGATGGTATGTCCCTGAGGGTTAGGAAAATGGTTCAGGTTTGTTTAGTTTAGATTAAAGTTAAAATTAAGATTAGAAAAATGGTTTAAGATAGTTAACTTTACCCATAAAAAAGTTAAAGAAAAATAAAACTGTTCTGGCAACAACAGTTCACCTTGTGTACTGCTATCAGAGCTACACAATCACTCCTGTCCCTCCGGAGCAGACTATCTAGCACCATTTAAAACCTACTCTATGAAAACATTTGGAAGTGCAATTAAAAACTGCAACATTGTAAAGGGTGTTAAATCTTACCATTGGAAACAGCTTTTTCCAATAGCTTGACTCAAGACACTACACAGGTCCTGTAATTAGATGTTTCAGCTCAGTGATGCATAACATTGCTCAGGCCTCTATTGTATTACGTAGAAGTTTTTAAGTTTACTATTTGCAGGCCAAAACTTCACAAATACTTGTTTTGTGTCATGACTATTGTGCTGAATATTGTCATTTAGTGATACCAACTCAAGGAGACATGAAAAACACTGGCTTACATATTAGATACACGCAATTAAGTTTCACAATAAACGACCTTACCATTCTGCTGACAAAAAGCATCCAAACAACAGCTCTATAAACACAATGTCAGTCGGTGTACGCGCTAATATTACTTTAAGCTTACTGCATTTTAAAGAGGAGATGTTACACTTTTATGGGGTGGTAATTGCTAACACATAATACATTTAGATCATCATGTTAATTGTTTTTAATTATATATTCACTCTGAGTCCCTTCTGCTTTTGCTCTCCGTGCTAAGTCACCTCCCCTTCGTCGTACCTCTCGTTATTGAAACTACTGCACATCGTATCAGGTTTGTGAAGTGGTGGTGTATTGTTTTTTTCATGCTTTGCTATGGTAAATTGTTGTGTAGGAGCATAGGCGATGTAGGTATGTGGGCGGATCGAATAGGATCAAATAGCTAACCGTGAGAAGGGTTGAAATAGGGCCCCGGGAGAGAACGCTAAATTACTCAAACAGGCATGGAGGGCATCTGCGCTTCTTCAGGCATGTTTTTGATGAGGGAACAATGTTATAACATGGTAGAAAGCTCCAAAGGTTGTGCATATTCCCCATCTTTAATGATATATTTGAAATGTGAAATAAGTAAGTAAACCTGCGTACCACCACCAAGCAAAGAAGCCCATCTTTAAATGCTGAATTTAGTATTTGAGAAGCATTTTAGTTTGATAGACACATCTCCTATCTTTCATATAGCATGCTCCAAATGCATCCCTAGAGAAACTGGTTGTTTTTATACCACTGTCAGAGCAAATTCCAATAGCTACCTGCCTGTGTATTAATACCATAGACTGTATAATAAAAATGGACTAAGTAGCTCATCAAGGCTAGCAGTTATAGAGGCGAAAGTTACACATTTGTCTGTTATTAATATTCATATCTTGATTTACGGACAAAATAGCCAAATAAAAACACCAGGGTCATGTAGCGCAGATTAATATGAATATTTAAGACCAAAATGACGAGCCTGACAGCAGTAATTATGGAGAAAGGGGTGACGGTTTTTCAATAGAAAGTGAATTGTAGCCAGAGTTGATAGAGCTGGAAGTGCGCCCATGCTCACTTGCTATTTGGAAAGCGGCGGTTAGCATGTTAGCTATGTCCATTTATATATACAGTTTATTGTTAATACATAACGCACAAGTAGTGCGTTAAAGGTTAAGTCACATTTTATATCACTGCTCTGCGGCCATCGCCATGACAACACCATAGCAACACCATAGCAACGGTTAAACAAATGCTCAACTGCTCTGAGTGGAATGTAGGGACTAGTTTCAATTAAAACACTGAAATTAATCATATTTGAGACATTTACAGGCAGAAAAACAGGCTTTTCACATTCACAGATGAGTCATTTCAGTTTAGTAGTTTAATGCTAACATGACATCTTGTACAATAAAGTTGAACTACAGTATGTAACTTTTCTGGTGGAGGGTCTGCCATCTGCTTGTGTCCATAATAATCCATCCATCCATTTTCTTCTGCTTACCTGGGGCCAGATCGCAGGGGCAGCAGTCTAAGCAAGGAGTCTGTAACTTCCCTCACCCCAGACACTTCCTCTACTATAATAATCTATTGGTGGTTTTCAGATTCTACAATGTGATAATGTCAAGAGTCAGTTTTCCATTTTGATTACATTGTATTTATATCCAAAAAGTAAATTCACAAATGTTGAACCTGATTATGACTAAAACCAAGAACTCACTGTATTATAACAAAAATCTGCATTTAGACAATATTCATTTTCACTGCCCTCATCTGTATTAAATATGATTGGTCTATAAAATATTGCAATGCCATCTGAAACCCAGCAGTAATCCAGAAAAGTTTAATTCTTTGCATGCAATAATATCTCCATGGAGACAAATTGTTACCCGAGAAGTTACATCCTGCACTTTCAACTCATTTCATACTTCGTTAGCCTACATATATTTACTATGTGAGCGCACTAAACGCCGCAGCAACAATCAAATGACTCCTCTTTAAAAGTTGTGTACTACAAGCTACAAAAGTATTGACACTGACCCCAACACAGCCTAACAGAGAGATAAGTATAGGGCATGTCCCGGTGATCTATTACAAAGTGAGAGATAGAGGGTGTCATCAGTACAAGTATCTATAGCAACAGTGATGGAGAGGACGCTCAGGTAATTCCGCAGACTGACACCCCAAATGTATTACCCCCCTTATCTTAGCAGGGGGCGGTATGTTACAGCTCCAGCCCTGAACGTGCAGGCTACTATCTGCTACATGGCGTGCAAGGTTGTATTGGAGAAGGTTAGATGAGGAAAGACTCCGGATGCAACAAAAAAGCAAAATGAGAAATGTGAAAATGGAATAGAAAAAGAATTATTATTAATAGACTTCCGAAAGGTGTATTTTATTCCCAGCGCAATGGAAACAGAATTTGGTATTATTGGTTGGAGTTCTCAAAATGTAACCAAGCCGGAAAAGTTTAGTTTAAAAGTCAACAAGTTTACTGACTCAATTGGCTCCGCGCAGAACGGCGCCTGGAAATCTCAATGTTAGCGTCACTACTTTCTGTCCGAATTTGTTTTTCTCGAATTTGTTTTTACTGAGTCATGCTAAAATAAGTAAATACATATCTAGATAAGAGAGTGGACAGTGACTTGAGGGTTCTCTGACAAGTTAAAACTTAAACAAGCTTCACAAAGGCACGTGTTTGTGTGTCAATGCTAATGCTAATGCTAATTTTGAGGCATAAACATACTAAAATAACACCACAAACTGAAATAATCTACGTAAAAAAAGAAATCAAATACTCTTTACATTCATCAGTTTTATTTTTAATGGCTTGTTTATTTTGTAGAATTTAGCATTAGCTTTGAGACACAGTGAGCTAGCTAGCGTGCTCCTGTGCACAGACCCTATTATGGCTATTACTGAATGGGAGAACTGGTAAATTTAGCTGCTATTTGTGTCATTTGCCTCGCGTCCAGATTACACACTTCTTCAAGACTTTAAAAAAGATGTGAGTCTGGTCATCAGTGAATCTCTCCGTTTTCAGATGGGCATGATTGACAGGTGGATTAGCCAATCAGACACATGCATTGTCCGTTTACGTCAAAGCTAATATGTCGGCTTACGAGGAATGAAACAAAAAAACGTCACAAGAGACTGAAAGATATCGACTTCTGCTAAAATAAAGAGCGAGGCACCACACTCTGTTAATCTGAGGTGAGAGAAATGCCATTTTGATTGTGAATAATAAATGACCAAAGACATTCATTCACTTCATTTCACATGCATCACTGAGAAAAACTAACCTGGTTGCACGATCATGTTTGGTTGGGCTCAAGAGGTTACCTAGGAGGGTGTTTTGTCCATAGACGGTATATATAAATGGACATAGCTAACCTGCTAGCCGCCGTGTTCCAAATAGAAAGTGATCATGGGCGCGCTTCCGGCTCCATCGACTGGCTCACTTTACATTGAAAAACTCTGTACATAACTCTGGCATTTTTTGTTTCACTATTGTGTCCAGAAATCAAGATATGAACAGACAAATCAAGCGTCTTCTTTCCCCGAGGTTGCTCCCACCTGTAGCGTTAGCAACAAGTTTGATTGACAGCGTTGCCGAGCGTCCACTCCCTGCTAAACCAGCGGTGAAGGTGGGAAGAGGAGTTACCTTCAACAGCTTTGCTCTGGATTGGCTCTTTGGTTGCTATAATACACTTGGTCAGAATCCCAAATAGGGAACTCGCCTCCAAATTCGCCCCCATAACCGTTAGCCTCGATGAGCTTCATTTCAGTCTGTCGTAGGGACTAGACTGAAATCGATCTGTAGCCTATAAAAAATACTGAGAGATACAATTCGAGATTTCCCAGAAAAAGCTTCGCGAAAATACAAGTTTGAATTATAAACATGTTTTCATACTTGACAGCTAATTTCTCACATTTGTTTGTTTCGAAATGCACTCATAATGATTATAACTCTGACCCTTTTTAAATGCTTTTAGATGCGCTGCTGCCATCAAGTTCCAAAAGCTTTATCTAATGCAAATGTGTTTTTATGAATACACTGGATACTCAAATAACCACATTCTCTTTTATAATACTTCACAGAGAAATCCATCTTTGCAGAAATCAGAAATAGAACCACTCCATTCCACTAAATCAATTTGTATTGTTTCACAGGTAGTTTGCTGGTTCGCATTATGCATTCTCTAGCATTCCACGCCAACCTCAGAAATAGAAAAATGTTCCAAGCACCAGCCTCCATTTTGTCCCTCTCTGGAAAAACATCATCCGTATCAAAAGAATAATAATTTGCCCATGCACCTACAAAAAAAAAAAAAAAAAAAAAAAAACACACCCCATTGCGTAAAATCATTTAATAATAGACAAATCCTGATGAGTAATCCAGTGTTTGTCGGTGCATACATTTGACGCATTCGCACTACAAAGCCCGAAAAGTTGATGTCCCAAATCACAGGAGGAAAAGTGAAAGTTCTCTCACACTTTCATCAATGGTTCTTTCGAGGCCGCCACTACTTTTCGAGACTTGTTTCCTGTAAACAAGAGCTCGGGCCTGAAAAATACAGGCATAAATCTTGTGTAGTGAAGCTGCTTTGTGAGGCATCCAAAAGGGAACGGAAGGCAAATACAGTTCATTTGAAAAAGGGTGACATGGGCAGGCGTTCCGCTCTCTGACGGACCCAACAGTAAAGTGTGGGCATTTTTCATGGAGAACTAGACAATTTTTGGGCCTAAATTTAACAGGATAAAGGATCAGTTTTTCATCGCCAACAAGCAAACTGAAAAGCACCCCACGGAGAGGAAAATAACAAGAAACTTTTAAATAGGGTTTGAAAAAAAAAGCCACAATAGATATGCGCATAACAGTTAATGGGCGCGTGTTATGCAATTTTCTGATCTATGTTATTACGCTGTTTCCTCTTTCTGTTCTATTCTCAAACAGAAAACAGAAAACACTCTGTTCCACCTTGTGATGTCATGTGGTGATACAGGAAGTGCTCCACTGTGTTTTAAAACTCTGTAAACCTTCACTAGAATCATTTGGATGATTTCAGACCTGGGCTTGCCAATCTCTACCGACCTAAAGTTAAAAGGTAGCTGTTAACTTGAAAACTACCACTCCATGACATCACAAAGTGGAACAAAGCATTTTGATGATTGAGGATGTAGACAGAGGGTTACTCAAACGTGTGAATGAAACAAAACACAACTCCAGGTATATTTTTTATGAGGTAACATGGCTAAAAACTCACAAGAATCCATTCTGTGTAATACAAGACCTTTAAGTATATACTGGTTTATTGTCGTACTGGTTGTAGTAACAGTAGTAGTAGTAGTTTACAATACCTCTCTACAGTGTCAATACTTAAATTACTGAACTTACTGAACTTTTTAATGGTTCTCTATGATGTAAAATTTACTTGTTAGCTTTTAGCCATGTTAGAATGTTGTGGCTTCATCAAAAATACCTGGAACTGTGTTGTTTCATTCACACATGTTTGAGTAACACTTTATTATTAGTCTGTCTACATCTCCAAATCTCAAAATGCTCCGTCCCACCTTGTGATGTCAAGAAGTGGTAGTTTTCAAGTTAGCAGCTACCTTTTATCTTTAGTTTAGTAGACATGGGCAAGGGCAATTCCAAGGTTGAAATGATCCAAACTATTCTATGGTGAATGGACTTTTAAAACACAATGGAGCACTTCCTGTATTACCACATGACATCACAAGGTGGAACAGAGTGTTTTCTGTTTGAGAGAAGAATTCAACTTAAATATGCAGGGTTTGTGTGTTAAACCTATGTGAATGAAACAAAACTCAACGTTAAAACATAGATCAGAAAATAGCGTAATATGGGCCCTTTAACTTAGCAGGTCTTAACCCTGAGCTACAGAAATATTAGGATTGGATTATCTCGCAGAAGGCCACCAGCTGTTCCTCTTGTCTTTAACAATGCATCAGACTCATGACAATTTCCACTCCATCACGAGCTCCATTTTCAAAAATGTGTTGCCAGACTATTTGATATTTATCGCAGAATTGGCAAGTAACGTCAGCTTCTGTGCTGCAAACTCCGACAGCCAAGATGGTCCATTGCTCATGCAGGAGCAGTACGGGGAGTGTAGCCTGTTCATTTAGTTCCAGGTCGTGACTAATGGATCTTTTGGGAGCTGTGGGGTGTTTGCCTTTGATTTGTTCATCCACAAACAATTGATCAAAGTAAATGCATACTTTAATGCAAGTCCTTATTTGGTCACGTTTTTGGTCAAATTTTTATATCGCACTTTTCCACCTTCAAGACACTCAAAGCACTTTGCATTGAGGAACCAGTGTACACCAGTGTACACAGCCACTGGGGGCAAGGTGGGTTAAATGTCTTGCCCAAGGACACAATAACAGTATTCTCCTGTGGGAGCTGGAATCGCAGCACCAAATTGTGAGTAAATGGATTTGACCGGTCAACGAATGACGTTTATGTCAAAAGCGTGATTCAAACTGCCAACCTTCTGATCAGTGGACAAAGTGTATGTAGATGATGGGAGTGATGTGGGTTAACTGTCTTGCCCAAGGACACAACAACAGTATTCATCCGTGGGAGCTGGAATCGTACCACCAACCTGTGAATACGTCGATCTCACCGCTCAACCAGTGATGGTTATGTCGAGAGCGGGTTTCGAACCACCAACCTTCTGATCAGTGGAAGAGCTGATATAAAGCATGAATAAGCCTGAATTCATCATTCAAAAAATAGTTAATTAAAATGATTTAGACTCTTATTAATGATGTGTTGCGTAATGTATTAAACAGACTCGTGTTTGTATATCTTGATGACATTTCGATTTTTTTTTTTTTTGCTCATTTCAATAACATGTTCAGCTTGTTCAACTGGTTTTACAACGTCTACTTGAGAATAGACTTTATGTTCAAGCTGAGATCTGTAAGTTTCATGTGAGTTCTGTAAGTTTTTCTTAGTTTTCTTTCATTTTTGAGAAGAGGCAGATTAAAACAGTCCCAAATAAAGTTAAAGCTGTTGCTGAGTGGCTGACACTAGTGAATAAAAAGAGACTCCAGAGGTTCCTAGGCTTTGCAAACTTCTATAAACAAGTGTTGGGACTTTCAACTCCTTGATGGGATCCCAATCTTTTGGACCCGTTCTCTTCAAAGAGCCATTCAACTGGTCCAACTCACTCTTTTGCTATTTATTAAATTTTTTTTACTATGACAGAAGCCAATGCGAGAATTCATTTTATCTGCAAAGTAATCACAGAGAGAAATGACCAAGCTAAGATTTGTTTAAAATGGTTCCAGCTGACAGTGGGAGTGTGTTTACCCTCTGAAATTATGAAAAAAATAAATTCATGTTGCACTACAATAATAATAACTTAAAAACTAACTGTGATTATGATGCCAAATATGTTTTTTCTGGCACAAACTTCTCAATCGTGTCTCCTGCTCTGCTTCTGTGCTGATTCTTGTGTTGGTTTGGCGTTAATCGGTATAAAAATACATACAAATTGGAAAGAAAAAGATTAGGTTCTTTTAAAAAATTTGATCCGGATCCAACCTTTCACGTTAAGGAACCGTTTACAAGAGCCGACTCGTTCATAAACATCATGTCCCTACTAATCTAGACGTTTTATTCGTGACTAAATTAGAGGTTCCTCACCACTCACCAAGTTGACCTTATGAATTAAGCCTTTCTTCATGCTTTATTAAGACTATTAAATGGGTATTTTAAACTATTACCATTAATAAGGAGCGAAGAGAGCGAGAGGGAGTGGCAATGTAGAGGACATCGGAGAGGTATTGTGGAGCGAGCGTTATGATAAGCTTTAAATGTGGTGAGGAGGATTTTGTAGTAGCGATATATCTGCGTAATCCCTCAGTCGTCCAGGTCTGATCCATTGCAAAGGAGAAATAAAATCTGTCAACTGGAAAAAAACGTTGCAGGAGTGAAGACGTTTCGCTGCTCATCTATAACTCCATCCCCAGATCCAAAGCAAAACAAAGAGAACAAAGAAAGCAATAGGACTAGCCGGGGATGCGAATAGGTGTGAAACCACTCATTAGGGGCTTGAATGACTACGCTAAGTACGACTCAGGCACAGTGCACACTTAGGGCACAAAAGACCTAGCTGAGTTTCAGTGTAGTTAGCTCCAGTGGCAGTGTCCATCAGTAATCTAACGAGAACTGAGGAAACGGCTTGGATGAGCAGCGAAACATCATCAGTCTTACAACGTTTTGTCCAGTTGACAGATTTTATTTCTCCTTTCTTATAGTAGCATCTGTAGCCATCCAAAAAAGTTGTAGTAGTCATAGTAGCAGCAGTATGGTACGGCTGAACTAAATTACTGGATGCAAATTTTAAGGAGCCTATAAGCTTTTATTGGACGGAGCAGTAAATAGAGGTGAAGAGCGGAGGAGACATTCATCAATCAGCAACAATTATACATAGCACTTTTTCCATCTCTGCTTACACCAACTCTTACATATTCTGCTTAATTAGCCAGAAAATTTCTAATCACAATTTGGTATTAAAGTTTATGACATATACGCTTTGCACGCCTGATTGCAAAGTCAAAGATTGGCCCATCTAGGCTCCCTTACTCTTGTTTGCCATTAATCAGAACAACACAATTTCAACCACAACAATTCTATAACCAAGAACAAATGATGATCCACAATGTTGTGTAGGCCGCTCCTTGGAGAAGTGTAACTCTTTGGGTTGGTATTCAAAATGAGACAAACTGTGTGGGATCTCATGTACATCTGCTGACCAGCATTTGGCACCGGGCCTGGGTTTGGTGATTGATATCTACGATGTGCTGCTGAGGCGGAGGTGGACAGTAATTGGAGACACATTATTTTGACAGAAACTTTCTCTTTTGGCCGATGCATAGCAATGAGGCAGCTGCGAAATGGAGCTAATCGATCGGGGCAGGCCAGCCAATCACTCAGCAAGTTTGTTGTCAGCTTTCTGGCTCATACACACACACTCCTCCAATCAGAACTCACAGCAAACAATGTACACAAATTGTTAGTTGGAGGCCTGTAGTCACCAAATGTTGAATTTATGATCAGTTAGCGGGCGACTGTAGCGTTGTGTGTTTGTCCACTGATTTGAAGGCTGGCAGTTTGACTTATGCCATTGGTATCAAATCCACTGACCCACAGGTTGGCGGTGCGATTCCAGCTCCCACAGATGAATTATCTTTGTGTTTTTCGGCAGAACACTTAACCCGCCTTATCTTCAGTGTCTGCGTACACCGGTGTATGAATGTGTTTGTGAATGGGTGACATAAAGTACTTTAAGTGCCTTGAAGGTGGAAAAGCACTATATAAAAATGCGCCCATTTACCATTAGTAAATTTTGCAAGAAAACTTTTAAATAATGTAAGAATCTTGATACCTCTTACCTCATTAAAGATAGAGGATATAACACTCTGGAGGTGGTATGTCACCTGCATAATTGGAAATAGAAACTTAAACCTATGCTTAGATAGATATATTTTATGTCATACTGTGGAAGATTATTGCCAAAAACATTTCCATAGAAACAAGCAGGAGGAGACCCTACTTCAGGCTAAATAAGAGTCAGGTTTGTGGAGATGCAAGCCTTCTCACAGTCATTTTTTCTTTTTTCCTCTGTGCAATAAACAACCAAGATGAACTACATATGCTTTCTATTTTTTGGCTAAAATGTTGAGAACTTGGAACGTGTCCTAAACGTCTACACATTAGCAAAGCAATAACCTGATTAGCTCACAATAATTTAAGAATATTATTGACTGAAAATTAGCATTTAGCATCTTAAAATCAAATCTGCATTGGTTCAACATAAGGCAAAATAAAAAGTCTCTGAAGTGCGATGGCACAACCCCCGAGCTCTATTCCATTACACACTAGGCAGTAATGTTGGCAGGTAATGTATCAAAGATTGTGTAACTTAACTGCTTCTTATTTATTTATTTTATTTATTTTTTACAATTTGAGTTTTACAGCTAGGCTACTTGTTACTAGCCATGTCTTGCACACACATTTGTTATTTGGCATAGCTCCCAAAGTGATTTCAGACCTTGATTTGTGGGCCCCATAAAAGCAATAGGGGGAACATATTATTTTACAATTTCAAACCAAACTCTGCCAGACGTTTCCCATTTCAAATATGTAATAGAAGCAGGGAAATTAAATACAACCACTCCATCTGAAAACACATATAGATTTGTGTCCAGGTGCTGCAGTAGCTGCAGCAAAACACAGAGAAATCCACAAAATGCACGCTCAATGTGCAGTTTCAAGGCTGGTGTTATCTCTCCCCTCTCTCTCTCTATTTTCCCTCTCTCCATCCCTCTTACTCTCACCTGTCTCTCCCCCTCCCTCTTTCTCCCTCTCTGTTACTCTCCTCTCTCCCCTCTCCCTCTTTCTCCCTCTGTTACTCTCTTCTCTCTCTCCCTGTCTCTCCCTCTTTCTCGCTCACCTCTCTCTCTTTCTCTCTCCCTTTTTCTCACTCTCCTCTCTATCCCTCTCTTTCTCTCTTTATTTCCCCTCTCTTCCTCTTTCCTTCTCTTTCTCTCTTCCCTCTTTCTCCCTCTCTCTTACTGTCCTCTCTCCCTCCTTCTTCCTGTCCCTCCCTCTTTCTCTCCCCTCTGTCCTTCTCTCTCCCTCTATCACACTCTCCTCTCTCCCTCTTTCCCTTTTTCTCTCTCTACTTTCTCCCCCTCTCACCACTCTCTTCTTCTCTCTCCCTCTTTCTCTCCCCTCTCTTCTTCTCTTCATCTCTTACCCTCTTTCTCTCTCTCCTCCCTCCCTTTTTCTCTCCTCTCTCTCTCTTCCTGTACCTGCTGTAATTGGTTGCAAATTGGCGCTCCAAAAATCATTCTTTTGGGCAATAAAAGAGGTCACATTAAACTCCAAGTGTGCATTTTGTGTTGCTCTGAAAACACTTCTCCTGTACTTTTCAAATGGCCCAGTCTGTTTTATTTATGAAAAAGCAGCATATTCACAGCTTGAAGCTTTAATTATTAGTCAAAAGCTTACGCACTCAAAACAAAAAGTCAGAAGTACGCTTCCTTTTGGGTCAAATTTGAGCTGACACAGAAACACAGTCAAATGCAGAATGCAGAAGTGCATATGACAGCTTAGGTTACTCCTTTCACTGACACATACTGAACATAACAACATAATTAAGGGTTTACTAAAATCCTAGTTATAATTATATAAATTAAAATAAATTATAAGAAAAAAGGACGCAGGAAAGGAAAAATAATTTCCTTGTGCGTCAGTTGGCATTGCGTTTTGGATGTAATGAGAGGTATTCTGTTTTAGAACTTACTTCTACTTTCTGTATTTTTGTGCTTTACTTTCATTAAGTGTATATACACATTCACTTTAAACTGAAAAATTGTCAGCCCTTTCTCTGTAGCTGCTGTGAGCCTCGTCATTTTGGTCTTAAAATGTTCGTATTAACTTGCTCTACATGATCTGCCTTCTTCCATGATACCTTCTTTTCCCAGAAGTTGCCCCCGCTAACATTAGCAACAGGTTTGATTGACAGCTTTGCTAAGTGTCCGCTTCTTGCTAAACCACCGATATGGGACAGGGCATTAGTTTCAACAGCTTCACTCTACATTGGCTCTTTGGTTGCTATGATACTTGCAGTCAGAGTTCCAAATATGTAACTTGTCTCCAAATTCACCCATATAACTGCTAGCACCATGAGCTTCCTTTGACTAGAGCTGAATGCTAAGGGTGGCGTCATACTCCCTTGGTCCACTTCTTTGTACAATCTGTTTTCTTCTCCACCCCCCCCCCCCCCCCCAAAAAAAAACAAAACAAAACAAAACCTGTCACTTAACTGGAGCAAAGCTATGATAAATCTTTACCACAGGTACCATATATCACCAATCCAAGTAATAATTAGAAGATCATGAAAACCTGTCACATTCACTTTTAACGTCTTTCTCCCAGGAAAGCTCAATTGTTTGGAAATAAATATCAAAACAAAATATTTATCAAACACCATGACAAGAAATGGAAAAATCCAATAATTCTAATGCAAAACCCAAGGGTATAAGACCATTAATAATGTGTCTAGTTTTCCCATCGGCCATTTTGTTTCATGTTTGACGGATGACTTTGTGCACATAGAGAAAAAATGTCTACCTTAAAATGAAATTGTGATTCAGAACTAATTAGTGCAATGCTATTGTTTTTTGGTTGTGATTTTATGACAGGCCTAAAGCATTTTAAGAACTGAGTCTCTCACAATCCCAGATGAATGACGGCAATTACAGACCATAGGCTGTCAGTTTGACACAGGAATGTGCCATTAATTTGTGCACTCGACGTCTAAGTAAAAGTTTCATCAACTGGAGAAAGTACCATTTATTTATTTCAAAGGTTAACTTAGGATTCGCAATAAGAATAGTACTGAAATAGTAGCTAGAGTAACTTTATTCATAGCAGCCCATTTAGACAACTGACACCTCTTAATTCCTCCCTTATGGCTGCAGGTTTTTATAGCCACAGCAGCCCTGGGACAAACAAACAGACTAGAACTGCATACATTTAAATGGCCTGTAAAAATAGTGGACACTGTCTTATATCTATCTGAAAGGAGCAGCTAACTACACGGAAACTAAGACACCTATTTGTTTAGGTGTGAACTGTGCTCGAGTCATGTTTAGCATAATGGTTCCGGTCCTGTTCAAAGATGGATTGTGTTTCCTGACAAAAATCACCTCTTTAACTCCCCTCTCAAACTACTTCTCTTCTGTGGTTAAGATCTGTACCTCACTATCTTCAAATGTATGGTTCGTGGCTTTGTGATAGAGATGAACCTCCGATTGGAGTCCTGAGCCGCTCTTGCGATGGTGTTGGTGCATTCTCTTAAGAAGAAGTGGCTGTTTTTTTCTACAATATAATGCCCACTGCAGTCTTAACTATATTAAATGGAGTAGACCACATTGCTTTATTTGTGACTTGGGGTTTTGTCCATTGGGTGAACCAGATAACCGGATATTTAGATCTGATTTTGCATCTGTGTTGACCTACGCAAAAGAAATAGACATGTGTCAGTTAATCAATGGATTTTAGACTCATTGTTGTATTTAAAAGTACACTTAATTTTAAAATAACTTTCACTCTTTAATATCTTCTCTTTCTTTGTTGTTTTTGCCACATTAGTTTGCCTTGTTTGCAGACTTTTATTTGTCAAAACCTGCACAAATGAGAACAACAAGAACAGTCATGTGATGTTTACAAGACATTTCAATAATCTGATCAATCTTATCTGATCCAAAAAAACACCATTGTGTGTGCGTGCATGCGTGAGTACATCTAAACACAGTCGATGATTCATTCCAAGCGATGCATAATTCTGCCTATTAAGATAGTTATTGACCTTTACATTTCTGCAGTTTAAACATGTGGCAGGGTACAAATTAAATATACAGAACTGATCAAACGTTCAGAGCGTCTTTTATGTACAAACGTCCAGGACAGTGAGCGCAGTCTTTGTATAATCGCTACAAAAACACTGGAAAGAAAAAGCTGGTTTGTCAGCAAGAAAAGGACTCCAACTCCACAGAGATCCAGGTGGGAGCGGTCGGAGGGGAAGGGAGGGGGTGGCGGCTTGCTAAGAAAAGAGATGGCGCTGGAAACTGTTAATGAATGGCTATTGGAAACTCGGGGCGGACGCTGCGTTGCAATGCTTATACTCGTTCATGATTAATGACTACCAGGCCGGTGTAATAGGTACCACTGGGACCCTAGACACTGGCACCTTTTTATAGAACGGCCCCAAAAGAAAAAAGGATGAAGTCCCCATTACACTGCCGCTTCTCCCAGACAGAGAGAGTGTCTATGTGGCCCTGAGCTAGTGTCGCATCCAAACGAAGCTTTTCTCCACAAAGCAAAGGTGTTTTTGTCAAATCAACCGGAGAATTAATCACAGTTTTCATTGCTCAGCAAGTGTGCCCTGGTTTCAACTGACTGTGTTTCTTTCTCTAGCAATTAAGAGTATCAATATTGGACTGTGAGGAAGAAGAGAAGAAGAATCTTTTATTTTTGTTCATTAGAATAAAGTGCCAGGATTAAGTGCATGCAGGATTTTATGTTTTCCTAATTATACTATGTTTGGTGGGATAGTGCCTGGTAAATATCCATTCATCCATCTTTTAATTTTCTTATCTGGGGCTGGGTTGTAGGGGTAGCAGTCTAAGCAAGGACTCCCAAGACTTTCATCACCCCAGACACTTAATCCAGCTCCTCCCGTTGGACCCCAAGGTTTTCCCAGGGCAGCTGAGAGACATAGTCCCTCCAATATGTCCTGAGCTTCCTCCCGGTGGGACAGATGCCTCAGCTGGCTCCTCCTGTGTGACTGAGCTCCTCACCCTATCTCTAAGGGAGCGTCCAGCCACCCTGCGGAGTAAACTCATTTTGACCTCTTGTATCAGCAATCTTGTCCTTTCGGTCATTACCCAGAGCTCATGACCATAGGTGAGGGTAGGAACGTAGATTGACCTGTAAATCGAGAGCTTTGCCTTTGGACTCAGCTCCTTCTTCACCACAACAGTTTGATACAGCGACCACATTACTGCAAACGCTGCACCGATCCACCTGTCAATCTCACGCTCCATCCTTCCCTCACTCACAAACATTTAAATATTTGTCATCATTTTACATCAGTCAAATGGCAGTTTGTGAAGAAATGTTGAAACAGAACATCCCAGAAAGTAGAGCTAATTTCTAAAAAGGAATCCCTCTGTGTCATCACTACACAAAAATACTCCAAAATCCAAAATGCAGCAATAATTGTGCGCAAAGAACACATTTTTACTGTATGGATGGACCGTTACAGAATTACTTCGATATATCTTTCAACTGCTCTGCTGATGACCATGGCCAACCAGGAAACAAACTTATAAACTAGATTTAGATTTTAAACTATACGCAACATTCTTTTCTGTCCTAAATGTCATTAGTATAACTATATTTAGGGAAATTCGTGATCTAACCCATGATATATGTGGTAGAATAAATTGTAGTAGTCCAATGAAGAGAAAAGTATCGCAAGAGAAGTTTATTTACCATCAGTACAGGACCCAGCAATTAGAGACATGAACAAGACAATATGATAGTACTTTCCAATCCAGTCTGGCTATACTTCCATTGTAGGGAGTATTATACCTCTGATGACACAGGCTAATGGTAAATTGGTCACATGGGCACATTTTTCCACGTTCTAGCCACACAAAGCACTCAACCATTCACATTTGTGTACCCAGACAACGGGGGTAAGGTGTCTTGCCCAAGGACACAATGACAGCATTCATCTGTGGGAGCGGGATTCAAACCGGCAACCTTTGTATCAGGGGACAAACAGTCAAGTTAAGTGGATTTGATCACAGAGGGTTGCAATCATTTATTCCATATCTGCTTTTACAAATTCACTTTCTATACCAGGCTAATTTCACATTAACGTGACATCGAAACTGAAATTGCAGTACGAGGCAATTGAATTATTTATGTTAATTTAAGTAAAAGGTTAAGTCGTGACTGTATGGTTGTCTCCTTTGTCTTAAACACCGGAGTTAACACATGCTTGCACTTTGGAGGTGTTAATAAAGCAGCCGTTGCAGATGTGGATGTGTGAAAACTAAATTAAATTGTGACATTTTGTTGCGTTGAGATCAGTGTGAGGCAGAGGAGCAGACACAGCCCAGTGGTCCACAAGAACAGCATCTGTGGGAGGAACTCATTTGCTGTACGGCTTGTGTTTTGCTTAACCTCTTCCTATTTGCATTGTCAGCTAAGTAGTTTAAAGTGCATGTGACAGGTTTTCATGTTTGTTTTTTTTCTAATTATGTCTTGGTTTGGTTGGTTTAGCACCTGTGGTAAATATCTAATTTAGTTTTGCATCAGTCAAGTGGCAGTTTATGGAAAAATAAATAAATAAATACAGGAAGTAGGCCTAGCGGGGGGGTTCTAAAACAGAATACTGCTACTTATGTCATCAACTCTGTCCGAAATGCAAGGAAAATGTTTAAGGAAGGTGTATTTTTGGTAGTTTAATCTTCATTTAATAAAATAAACATGTTGCAATTTCTTTTCATAATCTAATCATAACTGTTGTGTAATAGGCTTTGCGCACAACAGCACACTACCTAGCACAAAGCTAATGCTAACTTTTATTAAACGCATACAATGTTAAAAAAAAAAAAAAAAAAAAAAACTACTAAAGTTGAAATGAATTAAAGTAAATGCTACCTAATTGCTTTTATATGTAGTTTACTTCAGTTTCCGGTGTTGGTTTAGTATTCATTATGCCTCAAAATTAGCTTTAGCATTAGCATTGAGATGAACTTCCTAAACACAAGTGTCCTTTAGTGACGTATTCATCTCATTTGTGTAGTTTTTAACATGACATCCACCCACAACTATATGTCCAAAGCGTTTATTATCTTTATCTATGTGTTACTTTCAGCTCTATTCAGCAGAAACCCCAAAGAGATACAATTGGACAGGAAGTAGTGACATTAACAGTGAGGTTGCCAGATGCTGTTGCTCTCAGAACTGATTTAGTTTTTGGTTGCTATGTAAGAGTTATCAATTTCCTCTATGTACACTGCCTGGTCAAAAAAAAGAAAAAAAAAAAAGTCATCATCAAAAGAAAAAGGTCACATACACACTAATATTTTGTTGTTCCGCCTTTAGCTTTGATTACGTCACACATTCGCTGTGGCATTGTTTCGATTTCGCTTCTGCAATGTCACAAGATTTACTTCCATCCAGTGTTGCATTAATTTCTCACCAAGATCTTGCATTGATGATGGTCGAGTCTGACGCTGCACAAAGCCTTCTCCAGCACATCCCAAAGATTCTCAGTGGGGTTAAGGTCTGGACTCTGTGGTGGACAATCCATGTGTGAAAATGACGTCTCATGCTCCTGAACCACTCTGTCACAATTTGAGCCCGATGAATCCTGGCATTGTCATCTTGGAATATGCCCGTGCCATCAGGGAAGAAAAAATCCATTGATGGAATAACCTGGTCATTCAGTATATTCAGGTGTCAGCTGACCTCAGTCTTGGAGCACAGACTGTTGCTGAACCTAGACCTGACCAACTGCAGCAACCCCAAACTATTTGCTTAGTTAAATCCAGATGACGACTTTTGTGTTTTTTGTTTTTTTTTTTGGCCAGGCAGTGTATATCACATCTACGGCCCGTGGTGAACCAGGAAGTGCAATTTTAAACTTGCACCAAATGGAAAAAAAGAGAAAAAGTAGGCAAGTTTTAAAAATCTAATCATAAATCGGGTTATGCTAGCAGTCTAAAATTTCATACTCCCTTTAACTAAGTCTAATTTAAACCTACCTTGTGCTGACCCGCCCCTGTTGTATTCTCACATATCACCACTAGATGCTATCCGTGTTACTGCTGTCTCATAGTGCACCATCTTTGGCTTAACAGAAGAAGACCAGAGACCACAGGTGTGTTTGAACAAAGGCCAGGTCAGGGGAGGGGGGGGACAAATCTCACATCTGTCATCTAATGGTGAAAAAAATAAATAAATAAAATAAACTTGCAGATGGTAGCTTTAATTTAATCATGAGCTTGTTTAGTGTTTCTGATTTGGAAACTAACACTTGCTGGACCGCGAAGCCACATTAATTATTCATATCTCTTTTGTTCTACACACTACCCAATACGCAGGGTGTGGAGCCGAGCACATTTCAGTGTCCAATTACAATACGTTTGACTTTAAAACAACTTTGACTGCTCACAAGTCCATAAGTGTGTATATCTCATCTGCTTTCACCTAAATAAACATTCATCTTCGCACAATGAAAGCGCCACAGCGAAACACATAAATTTGCAAAATTAATCTCTCTGTGTGTGCAACATGCGGCAAGGAATGGCAATCTAGAAATGAATTAATCATCCTAACACGATTGTGGTGTTTGCATTTTTCAAGGTTATTTCTTTCTATCTCTTTCTAGTGACTGCATGTGAACAAGGCTGGTTAAGGAGCGAACTGTTTGTGCTAAGTGGTTACAAATAAACAAGCTCTTTTGTTTGCGGTATAGATGGAAATAGGGTGCTTGAGGATAGCAGCTAAGCGTCCCTATTAGTCCAGTTGTTGCTGTAAAATAAATATACAATTGCTATAACAATATCTTCTGTTTATTTCGTTTGAAGCACAAGGGCTAATTATGTTAGTAAGGACGAAGGAGCTATCCATGGTGCTGAAGTTGAGGCCTTCATTTACTTCATAAAAATCTGAAAGACATGTTTGCAATCAAAGAGTCAAGCCGGAGCGAGGCTGTTGAAGGTAACGTCTCCTCCCGCCCGCGTCGCTGGGTTAGTGGCGGGTGTTGCTAACGCTAGCAGGAGCGACCTCGAGGAAAGAAAACCCATCATTGGTCTGTTATTAATGTTCATATCTTTTCCTTTTCTTTACAGACGAAATAGACAAATAAAAACAGCAGGATCATGTAACGCTGATTAATAACGACCAAAATGATGAGCCTGACACAGCAGTTACGGAGAAAGGGGCAACAGTTTTTCAACAGAAAGTGAATTGGAGCTAAAGTCGATAGAGCCAGATGCGCGCCCATGCTCACTTCCTATTTGGAACCTGGTGGCGGCTAACAAGTTAGCTATTTCCATTTATATACACAGTTTATGGTTATATAGCATGTTACGCAATACCGTTTTCCAGTTGCTGCGTATAACTTTTTCGGTGGAGGGTCCGCTACCTGATTGTTGCCACGGAGATGTTCTATATGTACCACATACACGACCATCCACACAGACAGTGGCTCATTCTTTTCTGCATCACTCAAGGAAAAACTAAAACTAAAACACAACTCTACCCACACCAGTCCATCTTTTCCCACAATCAGGGAATAATTTAGCTCCATAAAATGCTCCATAAAAAAGATATTTATATAACTGTACACTGTATCTAGGTTTGAATGTTCCACAGTATGACGATAAATTCATCTTTGATCATAGAGAAAAACTGATAACACCACCAGACAAGGTTACAGGTCATTTCAGTGGAGAGGCAACCCCACTCACAGTAAGAATGCATATATTTCAGGGTATTTTTAAACACCTGAACCTGAACTAAATGGCACATATATTTAATGCCATAGTGCCGAACATAAAAACATGGAGCCAAGCAGGTGGTGGACCTCCCTAAACATTTAAAAAAAAAAGTTGGTTCTGCATTGAAAAACCCTATCCGTTTCAACTGCACCCTCTGTGTTACTACTCTATTTTTCATAGCCCATCTTTGTTGCCCTTTTCTGCTCAAATATCTGACCTGTTCCCTGCTCCCTTTTCAAACCCTCCCTTTTCATAAAGCCCATACAGGGTACGGCATAAAAAGATTTGGCTCGGAGATTAATTGAAGAGGGACCTTTACACGAAATGAGAACGGGACAGTGTGATTGTGCCCAACCTTGGCTGTATAATGGCGTCTTGGTGGCAGGATTCCCTCTGGAGGTGTCTCTAAGCCGCAAACAATGGAAGAAAAATAACCTTTCGGGTGCTCAGGCTGACACCGGGCCCACCCAGAGCTGATTGGTAGCATTGTGCCAGACAGCTGCTCTTAATTAGTTTTGACGTCACCATCTCCACAATTGTACTGATCCTGCTCCGTGGGTTCGTCACCTGAGGACACATTTTGTACAGCGAAGTGGATGAGGATGACCATTCTTTTTCGGGAACTTGACCTCAATGATGAACCTTCAACGGTGAACTCTCTTTTATAATGTCTTTCAAATTGTACACTTAGAAAATAATAAAATATATAATTGCTCCAAATGAATCCGCAAAACATTATAATGAAAAACTACTCAGTCCACTGTTACTATTGTGCAGTGAAAGCCTGATGTGAACTTTAAACCTTAAAGGGGCATTATGTAAATGTACTCAGGCAGGGTCATAAACTTTCGTTCTCCATGGAGATGTTGTTGTTTTTCCCGGACTTTTCCACAAAATGGCATAAAACTTTGCAGTGTCCATGGAGACGAGCAGGTCGCTTCACCGAACACTAAAAAGTTTATACCACATTATGTAACATTCCAGGCAAAGCAATCGCATTTTCATGAGACAAGAAGGTGACTGACACATACACAGTGCACTCTTAAACTTACTTTTAGAGGTAAGGGTGAAATAACATCTTGTGGCTGGAGTTTAAGTGACTCTTGTAAGCTTAAAGCCAGGTCTGAACCTTGTTACCTCATCAAAAACACCTGGAGTGTTTTGTTTCATTCACACGTGTTTGAGTAACCCTTTATTTTTAGTCTGTCTACTTCTCCAAAGCTCAAAATGCTCTGTTCCACTTTATGATGTTGCGTGTCAAGTTGATCTAAATGAGTCTGGTGAAGGTGTATGAGTTTAAAAACGCAGTGGGGCACTTCCTGTATTACCACATGACATCACAGGGCGGAACAGAGTGTTTTTCATTTGAGAATTCTGCCTAAATATACAGGGTTAGCGTGTTAAATATGTGTGAATTAAACAAAAAAACAAAAAAACTCCAGGTAGGTTTGTGATGAGAAAACAACATAAAAACAAATCAGAAAATAGTGTAATATGGTCCGGTTAAGATTATACTTAATCAAACAATGAAAACATATGAATTAATGTGTACGTACTTACTGAAATACACTTCTGTAAATACTATAAGGTACTGATATACACAAATATTTGCAATGTATAATTCCATATCTAGAAGTTGTTCCATATCCAAGAAAAGAGAAACAGTGGAGATGTCATTGTTTTATCTGAAATGTTCCATAGTGTGGCGTTAAACTAGCATATATTCAATAAACGCTTCATACTTGAAAAAAATCCATTGTTACTGTCAGTGCCTTTCCGTAGATCTGACCTGTAACTTGGCCTGGGTTTTCTCCATCGAGATAGAAGTTCAATCTCATACTGTGGAACATTCTGGGACAAACAATAAGGTTACACAATGCATTTTTAACTTGAAATGTCACAAACCAATACCACAAATACAAATACAAATTCCTGAAATGATGCCAAACATAATCAAAAGCACTGGACCTGATTTTTAGTCTTAAAAACGCAACTATTTAAAATATTTGGCAGATCTACTCACTTTCCTAATGCACCCTATCATCCCACAATGATTTTATTAGTTTTTTTTACAACATTCCAAGACCACGTGGAATTTTTGCCGCCATGATAAAGCTAAAAGCAACTAGCATGCTAACAACGCACTTCCTGATTCTCTGACAGTGAAACGCTTGCATTTATTTCGACCTCAAGAGCTGTTTTTACAATACACTACCAGTCAAATGTTTGGATAAACCAGCTGAATTCAGTGTTTTTCTTTATTTTTTACTACTTTCTACATTTTATATACACACAGAAAACATCAACTATATGAAGGAAGATGTATGGAATTGTGTAGTAAAGAAAAAAAAAACACTGAAAGAGAGGATGTGTCCAAACTTTTGACTGGTAGTATATATCTGGGGGGAAAAAAATCTTATACAGTACCTCCACTTAAACCACTGAGCAACTTCTTCAGCACGTTGTCCACTCCCATCGATCCCCGTTACCAACACCAAAGCCATAACTCAAACCGCCACCCGCCGCTACACCTGCCTCATCTCGTCTTCAGTGACCCCCGCGACTTCACTCCATCCATCCCTCGCCCACCTCTGCCGGGTCCCGTCATACATTCTTCATGACAACCCCTAAGCGCGCGTTGCTGTGGTCAAGAATTCAGCTTTCGGACAGGGGAAAGGATCAGACGAATTCAAACGCGGTCAGTATATCACGGCAGACAGGGGCCGATCTGACGATAGGGGGCCCGAGTGAGACATATTTAAGGAGCGGCATCAGCACCCTGTTCGTGTGCGCTGTGATCTTGACGGATAAGCAATCTGCCGTCAACATCACCCCAGCCCTGACGGAAAAGTGCTTCAACAAGACATGAAAGAATGGCTCTCTCAGCAAGGATGCGGGGGGAAAATCTGAAAGGAAAAAGCCTATTTACGGAATAGAGATTTGGAAAGTAAGCTTCCCTTATAGTGTGATTTTGTAAAACAATACGGCTGTGTTTATGAAGGCGTCTTGAAGCATTGCACTGTAGTCATTACTCATTCGCTCTATATTGGACCACAACCAATCAGTCTCGCACATAACACATTCATACTAGTGCGTGAAGTGGTTTGCCTAAAGAAACAACAACAGAACTTGAGCAGAGCAAAGGAAATTTCAAAGAACAGGTGAGTTATATTGATTCCAGTTGACTATATCCTACAACAGTCGACTAAAGAAACTCTTGACTGATGGAAAACTGATGCTGATCCATTAAAAAGAGGGCGTGGCAAAATCGCTCAAAACTGTTACTCATCTCTGTGTATCTGACCCAAGCTGCGCTCACAAAAATGTACAATGAAACAATGTATTTATGTAAAGAAATGCGTGAATCGTGAGTTTAATCTGTCTTTTTTTTACATATTGTACAACTGATGAGCAGGTCCAACCCTTAACAGGAAGGTAAGGGACCGTCACACAATCATCAACTTCTTTCTGCTGTTGCATAAATCCTTATAATCTACGTAAAATGATTAGTTTGAGTAATCCGTATTTTGATTGACTAAGACTCCATTGGCTGAATAATCGACTAAAGGACTAAAGGCCCATAGCTCACGTAAACAACATTTAAAAAAACAAAATTTGCAATAGCCAGTGTTGTTCTGTTGCTCATATTCTCAGTGTTCGCTGGTTGGATCACAGATTTGCAAACTTCTTAGGTAAAAGAGCCTGGAATGTGCGTTTATCGATCTCCATCAAGACCGCAGGGCGAAGCCATCGTTCCAAGTTCCAAGTCAAATCCACAGAGAGGCGACCCCGCTCACAGTAAGAATGCGCCATTTTCATTGCATTTTTTTCCACGCAATAAAACCCCCATAATTGTTGATAAGTTTAATACAATACTCCCAGCAAAGCAATATCATTTCCGTGGAGACGAGCAGGTGGTCATCCCTCAACAAAAAGTTCCATAACGCACCTTTTGTCGTTTTTTGACTAGATTCTACAACAATTCTACCGCATTTTCAGACACCTCATGCACATATACAGCTGTAGCATCCATGTAACAGCAATATTTTCATGTGTTTGAGTTAGCTTTTCTATGTTTACACCATGGACTGTGTATATAAACGGATAGTGAGCAGTGGCATGTTTCCGGCTCCATCGACTCTGGCTCCAATTCACTTTCTATTGAAAAACTGTAGCCTCTGTAACCGCTGCTGTTAGGTTGGTCATTTTGGTCTTAAAATGTTCATATTAACCCGCTCTACATGTTTTTTATTTCGCTATTGTGTCCGTAAATCAAGATATGAACATTAATAACAGACAAATCAGACGCCTTCATTCCCCTCCGCGAGCGTTAGCCACAGGTTTGATTGAGCATTGCTAAGTGCCTGCTCCCTGCTAAACCTGTGGTGCGACCTCACTCCGGATTTGCTCTTTTGGTTTCGGATACTTGTGGTTGGGGCTCCAAATTTACCTCATAACTTATAACTTCAACGAGCTTCATTTGACTGGAGCTGAACACTATGGATGACGTCACACTCACTTAGTCCAATTCTTTATACAGTCTATGGTTCATACGCTGTTTAGTCGATAAAAACAAATGTACTAGCTGCGATGTTTTCATTCACTTCTGAAGTAACTGTACAGTTGATTCTTGCCTGTGAAGAACCCGTGTACTATAGTGTCTTTGTGCTGCTCATTTCCAACTCGACAACATGGCTCTCAGCGTGGACTGTGGAGAGAGCAAAACTGTTCAAAGTCACTGCTGGATACCATTTAGTGAAAACAGATTTTGGAAAGTTTGCATGTTTTCCCTTTGTACTCTAGTGTGATTACATCTGAGTAAATGTATTTCTTGAGGATTTTGTATGAAGAAATCATCAATCATGTCTAGAGGAAGGCTGCCAGTACAATTCTCTGCGGAGTGTGTTCTGAAATCTCTCCATAGCTCCTCCACTTAGCCAGCTAAGGCATGTGTCCACAACAGATGCAGCCCAGCTATTGGCAGCTGTATGCTAATGTCCTGTTTTGAGTCAGCAAACACAGCCAAAATGTTCAGGGCCCACTGCCACAAACTGCCTTCTCCTCGGAGTCCTCTTGAAAAAATACTGAAATCCACCAGAGGCTACGGGGTTGTTGTGTGGTAATCTGCATACACGAGAAAGTTTGGTGTGACATATTCAGACGTCAGCTTCAGTGTTTCAGAATACAGTCAACTGGAGTCAGTATAACTCAACTATTCTGTCCGGAGATGGATGAAGTACTCAGTGTTGTTACTTAAGTAAAAGTACAGATACAGAGATAAAAGTTACTTACCGGTAAGTAAAAGTATCACATGCAAAAGTCGACCTAAGTAAAAGTACCCGTTAAAAATGTATTTTAAGAGTAAAAAGTAAAAAAGTATTTCACACAAGTGTTGTAAATTTGTTAAAGTGTAAATGAAATTATATTGATTCAAAAATTGTACATACTGTATTTTGGTCAGCAGTGACAATACAAATCCGTTTCTTATTTTTTCTTATGATTTTTGTGTGTTTATTTTTGCTCAAAGCCAAAGGTTGAATTAGACAACTTTTCAAAACAGGTTACCACAAAAATGTTTAAAAAAAAATATATGAAAAGTACTTTTTATTTTTCAGTCCAGTTAAAAAATGTAGTGAAATACAAAGTACAAATACTGCTCACAAATGTAGTAAAAATAAAAAAGTATCCACTATAAAATATATTTAATTAAAGTACAGATACCTAAAAATTGTACTTTACAGTGCTTAACTACTTTTACTTTGTGACCTTCCACCATCTATCTATCTATCATTCTATCTATCTATGTATCTATCTATCTGTTGTTTGTTAAAGTTCTGTTGTTGTGTCCTTAGACAAGTATTATAGAGTGAACGAATAATGTTGAACAGTGTTGTGCTTCATAAGGCCTTTGTAGACACACACACATATATATGTATATATTCACTATATTTGTATATTTGTACTTAATGTAAGATATGCACATATACTTTTAGTGTTCTGTTAGCATGCTGTTAACATATGTGTCTGCAGGTGATCATGTGCTTTATAGGATTATGCTGCACACACCTGGATCATGAATATGTGTAAATTAAACATTGTAAAAAGTCAGATTATTGAAACAAATCAATTTTTGAATGATTTTAAAATGTAAGTGTTGTTCTTGTTTATGTTTAAATGTGATTTTAGGTTGAACTCTCTGGACATTCTCATTTGCATAAGAGCTGTGTTGTCATGGCGATGGGGTTCTATTCCGTGATGTCATGGCGATGGGGTTCTATTCCGTGATGTCATCGAAAGTTACCATAGGTAACGCTTTGTTTACAAAAGTTCATTTCCAAATTTCCCGCGAAGAAAGCAGTCACATTTTTTTGAGCTCTCCAAGTAGTTTCACAACTCAACAAAAACGATGTTCAGACACTTCATATGTTGTGGAAAGGTTAGTTATCTGTAGTTAATGGCAATATTAGTGTGATTTAGGTTCAAGTTAATCATGTTTAGTCTGTGAGAGTTTTGAGTCAGGAGTAGTTTGTCTTGTGTCAGTAAATTTTAGATTGAAGTAGTTGCCAACACTTATATAACTTATATACACAAACATATTTTGTGTTTTAGGATGATGTACAAATACTCCAGAGTCCAGATACGAGAGGAGAGAGCAAGCCACGTGCGCCAAAGAGGTACAGCCATGAAAACACATCTTTGTAACAACAGTCTGAAACTACACATGTGATTTACTGCAGTACACAGAGCAATATGTGTGGCAGTGTACTGTGTCACTGCTCATGTTTTTATGTAAAAATATGAAGCTAAGATGCTACTGCAATGTTGAATCTCAATGATGAAAACCAAGTGTCTGACCAACACTGACCACTAGGATTTTAACATCAATTTGTGATTATATTGTATTACATCTTACAAATTGATGCAAGAAACCTAATTTATTGATTTATTTACGTATTTATTTCAGTTTGGACAATGTGGAGCCCTCCAAACCCCGCAGATGGTGTTCGTGGCTGCGGCGTGTCCTGGGATTTTCTTCAGTACGTCACATACTCTTCACTTTAACAGTTAAACTGCAATATGTGTTTAAAATAATATCTGATGTTTGAGTCTTGTGTTTTCCTCCACAGAAAAAGGACCGACCTCCATCAAGAAAAGGGAGTCTCCTCAGGTTCTGGCAAGTAAGTGCAACAGTCAACAGAAATGAACAATTCATATCTAAATATGTGACACGTGATTAGCACTGAGACACATAACAATATACAAGAGCCAATATGGAAATAGGACTTTATTTTTTGCTGTTTTTTAATTTTATTTATTTCCTTTAACAGAGGAGAAACAAGGTTTCTCCAGATCCAAACCAAGGACCAGAACCAACACCAGGACAGGCCACAAAGCAGGAGAAAAAGGTTTCTAACCAAAGTCTGAAAGAAAAAGTTCCTCTATTGAAGATCAATTTTCCGTTATTCAAAGGAAAAACAAGGTATACACTTGTTTACACAGTTTTTTTCATGAGTAATCATAGATGCATATGTTAAAACACACTAGTTTTAAGTATTAAGAATACTTTTGTAATCTCTGTTTTGTCTTTCTATAGCACCAATCCCTCTAAGCCTGGGATGAAGTTCAACCTGAAGCGCTTTGGGTAAGTTTTTTTTTTTAAATGTGATGCTGCTTATTAACAATAACTGGTCAGAGATCAGATGATGATGTTGTTTTAATTTGCAGACTGCCCAACATTGGAAACAGTTGTTATCTGAACGCCACTGTCCAGAGTCTCATGACCTTAGAGCCGTTTATGATGAGCGTGAGCTCTCAGGAGAACCTCTGGAGGGACAACACAGAGGCAGGTCTGTTGAGGTAAGAAAGAGTTAAGCACCTTTAGTAAATATAGTTTAATCATTTTGATCACTTTTAAAGCAGCCATCAGTGGTCATTATATAAGGACAACTTTTTATGCTACTTTTCTCTCTCAGACACTGAAGTTTTGTTTTTATCAGTTAAGATACAAACTTTTTTGTTTCTTTTTACTGATGGCGAATTACACAAAAATGTCATGTAAACCATACAGGGTGAAATGCTTTATTTGATGAGCCCATGTCTCTTCCACAGACATCTTCATGCCCTCCGAGAGGCCAGATACTCCACTGGCAAGGACCAGAGGATGAGGCTGGTGGTCTCTTTGAAGGCCCTCGTTGCATCCAAGGCCCCGGAGTTCAGAGGGTTTCGACAGAAAGTGAGTAGCTTTAACCGTGACTTGGGGATGTTCCATTCTAGCAAAAATCAACATTATTGAGCTCATAATTGAAATAATAATGATTATATATATTAATATGTTTTATGCCACCATTTGGTAGTGCATTAGTCTGAAATTAGTCTTTACTTGAGTTAATTTAAGTCATAACATATTTGTAAAGATTTCATGAAGACCAACATTTCATATTTTATATATTGATATTTGTTGGATCTAAATCATTTTCCTTGAAGATGAAAGCAGTTATCTGTTTCTGATAAACTAAACTTAATGTGTGTGTTTCAGGATGCTCACGAGTTTCTTACCGTGTTGTTGGAACAAATTCAAAGTTTGAGGCCAACAATGCAGAGCTTTGCCTCCAGCCTGGGCACGATCTACAGCTGCCCAGTGCAAAATCTGATCTTCAACATGGACTGGACCAGGACCTGCCAGAGGTACAGGCTCTCAGCAAACACAGTGCTCTTAATTATCATGTACTTCATAGAAACTTCATGTAGTTCATATACCTCACATACTGTATTCATGTTTATGCAGGTGTGGAACAGGCTCGTCTCAAACGCAGATCTTTAACAGCCTGTCTTTGACTCTGCGCCGCGGTGCTACAACTCAGGAGCTTCTTGAGGATAATTTAAAAGTAAGCTTTTCAAATTGTTTGCTTTGGTATGATCAAAGTATTTTTCTGTCCAAGTAACTTTTCGTGGGTATTTGATGTACTCAATACGATACTGTCTTTTTAATGAATAATCACATTATGTTTGACTTTGACAGGCCACAGAGCTGCAGTTTAAGTGCATATGTGGATCTGAAATCTCACACCAGCAAACATCCTTTTCAACACTGCCAAAGTAAGTGAGCAAAAGTTTATTTGAATGAAACGACTGTCTTCTCCTTATTAACCATTGTTTACACTTTGTCCTTATGCAGTGTTCTCATTCTCCACCTGAGGAGAATCAGATATACGCCCTCATACGAGCTGGAGAAAGTGAGTGATGCCGTACATCTAAACAGAGACATCGTGGTGACATCAAGAAACGTAAGGACACTGTCCAAAGTTATAGTGAAGTAACCTTTGAAATTTCTTAGTAACCTGTCATTTGTGCTTTATACAGGACGCAGGATGTTTCAGTTTGGTGGGGATCATTTCCCACATTGGATCCTCTCCCCACTATGGTCAGAAAACTATTTATGACTAAACATGAGTAAAATATTTGAGTGAAACTTTAACTACATCATTACTGTGTGTGTGCCCCTATAGGACACTACATCTTTGATGGGCGAGACATGTCCGACAGTCCCCATGAGCCTGATGGGTGGCTGTCGTATAATGACGACCACGTGGAGAGGTGCACTGGGAGCCAGGTCTGCAGGAGCAGACAGAGCAGTGCATATATCCTTTTTTACCAGAGGTTCGTCTGCAACTAGAGGTGCTCCAGGGCTGTTATTGCTGCAAAAAGATACATACTCCAGAACCTCCAATAATACTGTACATTACTTTCAATTACACGACTACCATTACTGCACTATACTGTACCAGTACCAGTATCACTGGAGGTATACTGCCTTCAATGATACTGGTGATAACCACAAAAAAAACAAACAGGGAACGCTCTGCTAACCTAAAAATAACTTTCCCAAAACGTTAGTCATAGTATTGGTTTTGGAAATAGTAGCAGTTTTGGTACGGAAGTAATACTGGTGCAATAGTAATAGTAGTGTCAATTCACAGCAGCAAGTAGGAAGTAGTAGAACTGGAGTATGTTTTTTCATTGAGGAGCAACCTGCACGTCCTGCAAAAGTGTCATGAGTAAGTAGAACTGCATGTGTAGGACTTATGTCAGACATTATGTACTCATGTGCTCTTTTAACATGATCATTTTAGGAAACGACGCACACACGGAGCCGTGCTGCAGTATTAATGTAGCAATATCCAGCTGGATGACCCCTACCCTCTCCTGGATGAGCCCCCTCTGCCCCTAGTCCTGAGTGGCTCCGGTTCTACAGATTTGAGCTCGATCTGCAAATGGATGCACATTAGTCCTAGACACATCTACAGCCTGTCCGTCCATGGGAGTGGATCTCTCCTTCACTGTGGTTCTCCTTGAGGTTTCTCATTTTCCCACAGGGTTTTTGAGTTTTTCCTTGCCGAGAAGGAGGGTCTAAGGGCAGGGGACGTTTATATTAGGGATGGGACGATATTACATTTTAGACTCACGATTATCGTGGTCAAAATAATCGCAATTAACGATATTATCGCGATAATTATTAACCTGTTAACGTTCCGACGGCCCGGGCCTACTTTACAACTTTACAGCAATGTACATACACTTCTGCGTCACCCACACAAACAATCTACACATCAAATGAAAGCTGCGGCGCTCGTCTTTCTGGATATGCAAACTATTTTCACCTGCAATCACCACAGTGCTGACAGGAAAGACATTTTTACAGAAAAGTCACAAAGTGTGAATCTGGACTTCTTACCATTGAGAGCTCTGGTTCTGTCAAACATCAACATATTCACACAAAGTTGGTCTCATTTATTCCGTAAAGGTCCAGAGAATATATTCCAGTCAAGAAATTATGTCCACAAAATAAGATCCTCCATGTCCAATCTGCTGCAGGAAAGTACTCCAAATATGAAATCTGCTCCGTCACTTCTTTGCCTTTCTTTTGTCGATTTCAGGCATAGTAAAGTTCTGACAGCGCCAACTTTGTTCCCCAGTGCTAAACACACGTGTCAGCTTGTGATTGACACCAGTGTTGGCCAATAAGGTGGGGGTTGTGGGTTACTGAGGCCGCAGACAGCGAATCAGTGCTACAGATGAAAGTTTACGCCCCACTCTTCCCCTTGTAGAATCAACCAATTACATCACACACATTTAGTGACGCTTTCCCCTTACAGCCAATGAACAGCGGGACAGGATGACGTACGACATGGCATGGTTTTCCGTAAACAGACGTACCCGGAAGAAAATGTGTACTCCTCAATGCCATGCTGCCGAAATGGACCGGTCCTTGTTGCACCGGAAGTGACGCAAGTGCCCGTCGACGAACACTTAATTTTTTTAATTAAGGCACTTTGGTGAATTGGGAAACGAGTGGATGCAGAAATGTGTGCATAATGGCGCATTTTACGCACTACTGTTTTGCATTTTAAACACGACGAAACGGACAAACCAAAGGGAGTACGTGATCGAGGACACTGTGGATGTTTGAACAAGTTAAACTAGAAGCATCACGGACCTGGAGCGGTTCATGGCAAAGAGTAAAGATCCCACAGTGGACTCAGGAGTAAAGGACCTTATTTTTTGATGGATTGGATGCTGTTCTCGATCGGTAAGCGTGGTTTATTCTGCTATTGACTTAATTGTAGGTAAAATATACCGTGTATAATCGTTAGCATCGCTTCTGTGCACATAGTGCGCATTCGGACCATGCGCTCTGGCACATTTGTGTTCAGCTGTATGAATTAGACTTAATTTGTCTGTTGTTTAAAAGGTGTTGTTTTATTCTGCAGTTTGCATTATTGTAGGTAAAAATCTAAGATGTGGACACATTAGCGTCTCATCTGTGCACACGGGTGAGGCGCGCGCTGGTACGTTCCTGTGGAGAGTTACGAATCAGACTTTGTTTATTGTTGATATCTGACAGGATACAGTTCAGACAAAGATAAACACAGAAGCTACAACTATGTCAGAGTGGGCAAACACCACAAACTAACATCTAAACATTGTATTGGAACTGGAAACATGAGGCAGTGTGGTGCCGTAAAGGCGATTATAATCGTGCGCGATGATCGCGATTCTAAAAAAATGCCATGAACGATAAATTGCGGACCTTTTTTATCGCAATTATTGATATTATCGTATATCGTCCCATCCCTACTCCTGGATGAGCCCCCTCTGCCCCTAGTCCTGAGTGGCTCCGGTTCTACAGATTTGAGCTCGATCTGCAAATGGATGCACATTAGTCCTAGACACATCTACAGCCTGTCCGTCCATGGGAGTGGATCTCTCCTTCACTGTGGTTCTCCTCGAGGTTTCTCATTTTCCCACAGGGTTTTTGAGTTTTTTCTTGCAGAGAAGGAGGGTCTAAGGACAGGGGGCGTTTATATTAGGGATGGGACGATATTAAATTTTAGACTCACGATTATCGTGGCCAAAATAATCGCGATTAACGATATTATCGCGATAATTATTAACCTGTTAACGTTCCGACGGCCCGGGCCTACTTTACAACTTTACAGCAATGTACATACACTTCTGCGTCACCCACACAAACAATCTACACATCAAATGAAAGCTGCGGCGCTCGTCTTTCTGGATATGCAAACTATTTTCACCTGCAATCACCACAGTGCTGACAGAAAAGACGTTTTTACAGAAAGTCACAAAGTGTGAATCTGGACTTCACTTACCATTGAGAGCTCTGGTTCTGTCAAACATCAACATATTCACACAAAGTTGGTCTCATTTGTTCCATAAAGGTCCAGAGAATATATTCCAGTCAAGAAATTATGTCCACAAAATAAGATCCTCCATGTCCAATCTGCTGCAGGAAAGTACTCCAAATATGAAATCTGCTCCGTCACTTCTTTGCCTTTCTTTTGTCGATTTCAGGCATAGTAAAGTTCTGACAGCGCCAACTTTGTTCCCCAGTGCTAAACACACGTGTCAGCTTGTGATTGACACCAGTGTTGGCCAATAAGGTGGGGGTTGTGGGTTACTGAGGCCGCAGACAGCGAATCAGTGCTACAGATGAAAGTTTACGCCCCACTCTTCCCCTTGTAGAATCAACCAATTACATCACACACATTTAGTGACGCTTTCCCCTTACAGCCAATGAACAGCGGGACAGGATGACGTACGACATGGCATGGTTTTCCGTAAACAGACGTACCCGGAAGAAAATGTGTACTCCTCAATGCCATGCTGCCGAAATGGACCGGTCCTTGTTGCACCGGAAGTGACGCAAGTGCCCGTCGACGAACACTTAATTTTTTTAATTAAGACACTTTGGTGAATTGGGAAACGAGTGGATGCAGAAATGTGTGCATAATGGCGCATTTTACGCACTGTTGTTTTGCATTTTAAACACGACGAAACGGACAAACCAAAGGGAGTACGTGATCGAGGACACTGTGGATGTTTGAACAAGTTAAACTAGAAGCATCACGGACCTGGAGCGGTTCATGGCAAAGAGTAAAGATCCCACAGTGGACTCAGGAGTAAAGGACCTTATTTTTTGATGGATTGGATGCTGTTCTCGATCGGTAAGCGTGGTTTATTCTGCTATTGACTTAATTGTAGGTAAAATATACCGTGTATAATCGTTAGCATCGCTTCTGTGCACATAGTGACCTAAGTAAAAGTACCCCTTAAAAAATGTATTTTAAGAGTAAAAAGTAAAAAAGTATTTCACACAAGTGTTGTAAATTTGTTAAAGTGTAAATGAAATTATATTGATTCAAAAATTGTACATACTGTATTTTGGTCAGCAGTGACAATACAAATCCGTTTCTTATTTTTTCTTATGATTTTTGTGTGTTTATTTTTGCTCAAAGCCAAAGGTTGAATTAGACAACTTTTCAAAACAGGTTACCACAAAAATGTAAAAAAAAAAATATGAAAAGTACTTTTTATTTTTCAGTCCAGTTAAAAAATGTAGTGAAATACAAAGTACAAATACTGCTCACAAATGTAGTAAAAATAAAAAAGTATCCACTATAAAATATATTTAATTAAAGTACAGATACCTAAAAATTGTACTTTACAGTGCTTAACTACTTTTACTTTGTGACCTTCCACCATCTATCTATCTATCATTCTATCTATCTATGTATCTATCTGTTGTTTGTTCAAGTTCTGTTGTTGTGTCCTTAGACAAGTATTATAGAGTGAACGAATAATGTTGAACAGTGTTGTGCTTCATAAGGCCTTTGTAGACACACACACACACACATATATGTATATATTCACTATATTTGTATATTTGTACTTAATGTAAGATATGCACATATACTTTTAGTGTTCTGTTAGCATGCTGTTAACATATGTGTCTGCAGGTGATCATGTGCTTTATAGGATTATGCTGCACACACCTGGATCATGAATATGTGTAAATTAAACATTGTAAAAAGTCAGATTATTGAAACAAATCAATTTTTGAATGATTTTAAAATGTAAGTGTTGTTCTTGTTTATGTTTAAATGTGATTTTAGGTTGAACTCTCTGGACATTCTCATTTGCATAAGAGCTGTGTTGTCATGGCGATGGGGTTCTATTCCGTGATGTCATGGCGATGGGGTTCTATTCCGTGATGTCATCGAAAGTTACCATAGGTAACGCTTTGTTTACAAAAGTTCATTTCCAAATTTCCCGCGAAGAAAGCAGTCACATTTTTTTGAGCTCTCCAAGTAGTTTCACAACTCAACAAAAACGATGTTCAGACACTTCATATGTTGTGGAAAGGTTAGTTATCTGTAGTTAATGGCAATATTAGTGTGATTTAGGTTCAAGTTAATCATGTTTAGTCTGTGAGAGTTTTGAGTCAGGAGTAGTTTGTCTTGTGTCAGTAAATTTTAGATTGAAGTAGTTGCCAACACTTATATAACTTATATACACAAACATATTTTGTGTTTTAGGATGATGTACAAATACTCCAGAGTCCAGATACGAGAGGAGAGAGCAAGCCACGTGCGCCAAAGAGGTACAGCCATGAAAACACATCTTTGTAACAACAGTCTGAAACTACACATGTGATTTACTGCAGTACACAGAGCAATATGTGTGGCAGTGTACTGTGTCACTGCTCATGTTTTTATGTAAAAATATGAAGCTAAGATGCTACTGCAATGTTGAATCTCAATGATGAAAACCAAGTGTCTGACCAACACTGACCACTAGGATTTTAACATCAATTTGTGATTATATTGTATTACATCTTACAGATTGATGCAAGAAACCTAATTTATTGATTTATTTACGTATTTATTTCAGTTTGGACAATGTGGAGCCCTCCAAACCCCGCAGATGGTGTTCGTGGCTGCGGCGTGTCCTGGGATTTTCTTCAGTACGTCACATACTCTTCACTTTAACAGTTAAACTGCAATATGTGTTTGAAATAATATCTGATGTTTGAGTCTTGTGTTTTCCTCCACAGAAAAAGGACCGACCTCCATCAAGAAAAGGGAGTCTCCTCAGGTTCTGGCAAGTAAGTGCAACAGTCAACAGAAATGAACAATTCATATCTAAATATGTGACACGTGATTAGCACTGAGACACATTACAATATACAAGAGCCAATATGGAAATAGGACTTTATTTTTTGCTGTTTTTTAATTTTATTTATTTCCTTTAACAGAGGAGAAACAAGGTTTCTCCAGATCCAAACCAAGGACCAGAACCAACACCAGGACAGGCCACAAAGCAGGAGAAAAAGGTTTCTAACCAAAGTCTGAAAGAAAAAGTTCCTCTATTGAAGATCAATTTTCCGTTATTCAAAGGAAAAACAAGGTATACACTTGTTTACACAGTTTTTTTTCATGAGTAATCATAGATGCATATGTTAAAACACACTAGTTTTAAGTATTAAGAATACTTTTGTAATCTCTGTTTTGTCTTTCTATAGCACCAATCCCTCTAAGCCTGGGATGAAGTTCAACCTGAAGCGCTTTGGGTAAGTTTTTTTTTTAAATGTGATGCTGCTTATTAACAATAACTGGTCAGAGATCAGATGATGATGTTGTTTTAATTTGCAGACTGCCCAACATTGGAAACAGTTGTTATCTGAACGCCACTGTCCAGAGTCTCATGACCTTAGAGCCATTTATGATGAGCGTGAGCTCTCAGGAGAACCTCTGGAGGGACAACACAGAGGCAGGTCTGTTGAGGTAAGAAAGAGTTAAGCACCTTTAGTAAATATAGTTTAATCATTTTGATCACTTTTAAAGCTGCCATCAGTGGTCATTATATAAGGACAACTTTTTATGCTACTTTTCTCTCTCAGACACTGAAGTTTTGTTTTTATCAGTTAAGATACAAACTTTTTTGTTTCTTTTTACTGATGGCGAATTACACAAAAATGTCATGTAAACCATACAGGGTGAAATGCTTTATTTGATGAGCCCATGTCTCTTCCACAGACATCTTCATGCCCTCCGAGAGGCCAGATACTCCACTGGCAAGGACCAGAGGATGAGGCTGGTGGTCTCTTTGAAGGCCCTCGTTGCATCCAAGGCCCCGGAGTTCAGAGGGTTTCGACAGAAAGTGAGTAGCTTTAACCGTGACTTGGGGATGTTCCATTCTAGCAAAAATCAACATTATTGAGCTCATAATTGAAATAATAATGATTATATATATTAATATGTTTTATGCCACCATTTGGTAGTGCATTAGTCTGAAATTAGTCTTTACTTGAGTTAATTTAAGTCATAACATATTTGTAAAGATTTCATGAAGACCAACATTTCATATTTTATATATTGATATTTATTGGATCTAAATCATTTTCCTTGAAGATGAAAGCAGTTTTCTGTTTCTGATAAACTAAACTTAATGTGTGTGTTTCAGGATGCTCACGAGTTTCTTACCGTGTTGTTGGAACAAATTCAAAGTTTGAGGCCAACAATGCAGAGCTTTGCCTCCAGCCTGCGCACGATCTACAGCTGCCCAGTGCAAAATCTGATCTTCAACATGGACTGGACCAGGACCTGCCAGAGGTACAGGCTCTCAGCAAACACAGTGCTCTTAATTATCATGTACTTCATAGAAACTTCATGTAGTTCATATACCTCACATACTGTATTCATGTTTATGCAGGTGTGGAACAGGCTCGTCTCAAACGCAGATCTTTAACAGCCTGTCTTTGACTCTGCGCCGCGGTGCTACAACTCAGGAGCTTCTTGAGGATAATTTAAAAGTAAGCTTTTCAAATTGTTTGCTTTGGTATGATCAAAGTATTTTTCTGTCCAAGTAACTTTTCGTGGGTATTTGATGTACTCAATACGATACTGTCTTTTTAATGAATAATCACATTATGTTTGACTTTGACAGGCCACAGAGCTGCAGTTTAAGTGCATATGTGGATCTGAAATCTCACACCAGCAAACATCCTTTTCAACACTGCCAAAGTAAGTGAGCAAAAGTTTATTTGAATGAAACGACTGTCTTCTCCTTATTAACCATTGTTTACACTTTGTCCTTATGCAGTGTTCTCATTCTCCACCTGAGGAGAATCAGATATACGCCCTCATACGAGCTGGAGAAAGTGAGTGATGCCGTACATCTAAACAGAGACATCGTGGTGACATCAAGAAACGTAAGGACACTGTCCAAAGTTATAGTGAAGGAACCTTTGAACTTTCTTAGTAACCTGTCATTTGTGCTTTATACAGGACGCAGGATGTTTCAGTTTGGTGGGGATCATTTCCCACATTGGATCCTCTCCCCACTATGGTCAGAAAACTATTTATGACTAAACATGAGTAAAATATTTGAGTGAAACTTTAACTACATCATTACCGTGTGTGTGCCCCTATAGGACACTACATCTTTGATGGGCGAGACATGTCCGACAGTCCCCATGAGCCTGATGGGTGGCTGTCGTATAATGACGACCACGTGGAGAGGTGCACTGGGAGCCAGGTCTGCAGGAGCAGACAGAGCAGTGCATATATCCTTTTTTACCAGAGGTTCGTCTGCAACTAGAGGTGCTCCAGGGCTGTTATTGCTGCAAAAAGATACATACTCCAGAACCTCCAATAATACTGTACATTACTTTCAATTACACGACTACCATTACTGCACTATACTGTACCAGTACCAGTATCACTGGAGGTATACTGCCTTCAATGATACTGGTGATAACCACAAAAAACAAAAACAAAAAAACAGGGAACGCTCTGCTAACCTAAAAATAACTTTCCCAAAACGTTAGTCATAGTATTGGTTTTGGAAATAGTAGCAGTTTTGGTACGGAAGTAATACTGGTGCAATAGTAATAGTAGTGTCAATTCACAGCAGCAAGTAGGAAGTAGTAGAACTGGAGTATGTTTTTTCATTGAGGAGCAACCTGCACGTCCTGCAAAAGTGTCATGAGTAAGTAGAACTGCATGTGTAGGACTTATGTCAGACATTATGTACTCATGTGCTCTTTTAACATGATCATTTTAGGAAACGACGCACACACGGAGCCGTGCTGCAGTATTAATGTAGCAATATCCAGCTGGATGACCCCTACCCTCTCCTGGATGAGCCCCCTCTGCCCCTAGTCTTGAGTGGCTCCGGTTCTACAGATTTGAGCTCGATCTGCACATTAGTCCTAGACACATCTACAGCCTGTCCGTCCATGGGAGTGGATCTCTCCTTCACTGTGGTTCTCCTCGAGGTTTCTCATTTTCCCACAGGGTTTTTGAGTTTTTTGAGGACAGGGGACATTTATATTAGGGATGGGACGATATTACATTTTAGACTCACGATTATCGTGGTCAAAATAATCGCAATTAACGATATTATCGCGATAATTATTAACCTGTTAACGTTCCGACGGCCCGGGCCTACTTTACAACTTTACAGCAATGTACATACACTTCTGCGTCACCCACACAAACAATCTACACATCACATGAAAGCTGCGGTGCTTGTCTTTCTGGATATGCAAACTGTTTTCACCTGCAATCACCACAGTGCTGACAGGAAAGACGTTTTTACAGAAAAGTCACAAAGTGTGAATCTGGACTTCTTACCATTGAGAGCTCTGGTTCTGTCAAACATCAACATATTCACACAAAGTTGGTCTCATTTGTTCCATAAAGGTCCGGAGAATATATTCCAGTCAAGAAATTATGTCCACAAAATAAGATCCTCCATGTCCAATCTGCTGCAGGAAAGTACTCCAAATATGAAATCTGCTCCGTCACTTCTTTGCCTTTCTTTTGTCGATTTCAGGCATAGTAAAGTTCTGACAGCGCCAACTTTGTTCCCCAGTGCTAAACACACGTGTCAGCTTGTGATTGACACCAGTGTTGGCCAATAAGGTGGGGGTTGTGGGTTACTGAGGCCGCAGACAGCGAATCAGTGCTACAGATGACTGAAAGTTTACGCCCCACTCTTCCCCTTGTAGAATAAACCAATTACATCACACACATTTAGTGACGCTTTCCCCTTACAGCCAATGAACAGCGGGACAGGATGACGTACGACATGGCATGGTTTTCCGTAAACAGACGTACCCGGAAGAAAATGTGTACTCCTCAATGCCATGCTGCCGAAATGGACCGGTCCTTGTTGCACCGGAAGTGACACAAGTGCCCGTCGACGAACACTTAATTTTTTTAATTAAGGCACTTTGGTGAATTGGGAAACGAGTGGATGCAGAAATGTGTGCATAATGGCGCATTTTACGCACTACTGTTTTGCATTTTAAACACGACGAAACGGACAAACCAAAGGGAGTACGTGATCGAGGACACTGTGGATGTTTGAACAAGTTAAACTAGAAGCATCACGGACCTGGAGCGGTTCATGGCAAAGAGTAAAGATCCCACAGTGGACTCAGGAGTAAAGGACCTTATTTTTTGATGGATTGGATGCTGTTCTCGATCGGTAAGCGTGGTTTATTCTGCTATTGACTTAATTGTAGGTAAAATATACCGTGTATAATCGTTAGCATCGCTTCTGTGCACATAGTGCGCATTCGGACCATGCGCTCTGGCACATTTGTGTTCAGCTGTATGAATTAGACTTAATTTGTCTGTTGTTTAAAAGGTGTTGTTTTATTCTGCAGTTTGCATTATTGTAGGTAAAAATCTAAGATGTGGACACATTAGTGTCTCATCTGTGCACACGGGTGAGGCGCGCGCTGGTACGTTCCTGTGGAGAGTTACGAATCAGACTTTGTTTATTGTTGATATCTGACAGGATACAGTTCAGACAAAAATAAACACAGAAGCTACAACTATGTCAGAGTGGGCAAACACCACAAACTAACATCTAAACATTGTATTGGAACTGGAAACATGAGGCAGTGTGGTGCCGTAAAGGCGATTATAATCGTGCGCGATGATCGCGATTATAAAAAAATGCCACGAACGATTATCGTATATCGTCCCATCCCTACTCCTGGATGAGCCCCCTCTGCCCCTAGTCCTGAGTGGCTCTGGTTCTACAGATTTGAGCTTGATCTGCAAATGGATGCACATTAGTCCTAGACACATCTACAGCCTGTCCGTCCATGGGAGTGGATCTCTCCTTCACTGTGGTTCTCCTCGAGGTTTCTCATTTTCCCACAGGGTTTTTGAGTTATTCCTTGAGGAGAAGGAGGGTCTAAGGACAGGGGATGTTTATATATAGTTCAGAAGTGAAGAAGCGGCATGGACGAGCAGCATGAGCATTTTGATCGAGACGCGTAGAACTGAGAAGGACGCAGCACTGGCCAGTCACATCAAAGGCTTTAATACAAATAAACACTAACATAAAAGTTATAGTGACTCACCTCTTGATTTAAATTTGAAAATGACAGACTGAATTGCGTTATAGTACGTCATGAAAGTGCGGCCTGGTTGTTTTCTTGCTGCGTTTTAGACTTGTATATAGTGCTATGATAAGTGCGTGAGGATAGGCCCCTGTAATATAAGAAAATGAATATTAAAAGAGAAGAGTGCAGAGTAAAAATCTTTCAGTCATATACACAGCTAAATAGAACCATTTTGAGCCTGGATTTAAACATTTTCAAAGTAGAAGCCTGTCTCACATCTTCACAAGCAACAAAACCAAAACCAGTACAGTAATAACATCCATGGAGAGAATAGACTTCAGTGAGCTCTAACTTTGAGTGAAGACCGCCAGAAAAAATAATGAAATACGGCTCAGTAGCGCCACCTCAAAAATCAATTTACATTGCACCAATGGGAGCCTGGCCGAGAAAAATGTCATCATAGACAAATGAGACTTAGCATCAAAAATACATGTAAAAAAATAATATTATGGCCCTGCCCTAAACCCTACAGGAAGTACTCATCATAATTTCTTCCAACGGGTTTCATCAAAAAGACTTCAAACTTGACCAAATACACAAAACCCATGTGCAATAAAAGCTTAGTAATTAGATTTTAAATAAAATGTTGGGCATGATCATGGTGATTTTTCAACAAAACATACATTTTGGGAAAAATTTAAAAAAAAATTATATCTTTCGCAAACATTGTCAGATTTGAATGGACCCAATGATGCTCTATCATTAAAGGTGGCTCTATAGCGCCCCTCCGGTGGGACATAGTCCCTCCAGCGTGTCTTGGGTCTTCCCCGGGGCCTCCTCCCAGTGGGACATGCCCGGAACACCTCCCTAGGGAGGCGTCCAGGAGGCATCCTGAGCAGATGCCAGAGCCACCTCAGCTGTTTCCTCTCGACATGTAGGAGCAGCGGCTCTACTCCGAGCTCCTTCCATGTGACCGAGCTCCTCACCCTTAGGGATACTAAGGGTGCGCCCGGTCACCCTACGGAGGAAACCCATTTTGGCCGCTTGTATCCACGACCTTGTCCTTTCAGTCATTACCCAAACCCCATGACCACAGGTGAGGGTAGGAGCATAGCTTGAGTGGTAAATCGAGAGCTTTGACAGCCCTTAGCAAAGAGCCCCGGACCCCATACTCCGGAAGCACCCCCCCCCCCCTAAATCCACAAAACACATGTGGACTGGTTGGGAAAACTCCCATGAACCCTCAAGGACCCGATGGAGAGTATAGAGCTGGTCCAGTGTTCCGCGACTGGGATGAAAACCACACTGCTCCTCCTGAATCTGAGGTTCGACTATCCGTCAGATTCTCCTCTCCAGTACCCTGGAATAGACCTTACCGGGAAGGCTGAGGAGTGTGATTCCCCTGTAATTGGAACACACCCTCCGGTCCCCCTTCTTATACAGAGGGACCACCACCCCGGTCTGCTAATTCAGTGGTACTGTCCCCGACCGCCACGCGATGTTGCAGAGACGTGTCAGCCAAGACAGTCCCACAACATCCAGAGACTTGAAGTACTCAGGACGGATCTCGTCCACCCCCGGAGCCTTGCCACCAAGGAGCTTGCCAACCGCCTCAGTAATGTGTACGTGGGACGTCACTGAAGGCCCAAGAGTCAAATGCACGACCCACTACTGCTTTACGATAAGTTGATATAGTGATTATCATGAGAGACTTAAAAACATGTACTAGTTTGTTTGAGGAACGACCAGGAATATACAGCTCACGGACTACTTTCCTACGCTTTTTTTCAGTATGTTCCCCTGACAACCTTGCATCTCTCTTTCCCGTAGCCTCATTGCAGATTTGATCCAGAATTATGAAAACAAGGTGAAACAACTTTAGCCCGGTGTGCTCATTAATCAGCAGTCAGCACACACTATTTATCTGGTGCCTTCCTGCAGTCTGTGCTCTCCACTCACCTCCAACACTGTGATATGTTAATGCAGACAGATGCTCCGGCATAACATTTGCAAGTCATTCCTTTACAATTAACAACTGTGTGAAAATGGACCCAAAAACAGGTGCACTACTAGTACTACGAGCTCTAGTCTGTTTGTGGTTTTGGGGCAGTGTTTTTTTTTAAAGGGCCCATATTCTGATTTATGTTATAATGTTGTTTCCAGTTGTGTTTTGTTCCATTCACGCATTTTTAACGCACAAATCCTGCATATTTAGGTTCAGTTCTTCTCTCAAATGTATTGTGGTAATACAGGAAGTACTTCACTATGTTTTTAAACTCCACCCACCTTCACTACAACAATTTGGATAATTTCAGCCCGTGAATTGTCAGTCTCTAATGAACAAAAGGTAAAAGGTAACTGTTAACTTGAAAACTACCACTACATGACATCACAAGGTGGAACAGAGCATTTTGAGCTTTGGAGATGTAGACAGACTAATAATAAAAGGTTACTCTAAGCTGTGTGAATGAAACAAAACACAACTCAGGTATGTTTTTGAGGCAACAACATTCTAACATAGTTTACTATGAAAAAGGTGGTTGAAAATTGAAATGATTTTAAAATAAGGTCTACTTTACCGTCCCCATCCAGAGTTTGTGCTGATAGGTCAGTGCTACTTCACTAAATATTAGTTTGTGTAACTGTGTGTCAGCCACCTGCTTCTCTCCATGTTTTCCTTTTACCTGGAGTGTTCTATGGTATTAAATTAAATCTATTTTCATGGAGACAAGGTAGCAACACCAGGTAAAGTCACAGGTCAGATCTGTGGTAAGTAAGAATGCATGTTTTTTTTGTGTGTGTATGTTTTTGAGCAATATAACAGTGATTCTTGAGAGTCGGGGCAAACCAGGTCCTCTCGAAACCACAGCAATTTGTAGAAAACATATTTTCAAACTATCAGTATTGAGATACTCACAAAGTTAAATCTAAGGGAGCTCTGTATACTGGAGGTACTGGAAATATTTAGCCTTTTTTGAAAAATTTTGACATAAATGTGAGTGAAAATTTTAAAGTCAATGTAATTTTGTACGTCCTCTACAAGAGTTCAGAGAGTTCACCTGCTCAGAAAACATTTAAAAACTCAATTTACCATGTTACTGTTTATTTCTTTGTCTCCTGTGCATGTTTCTATCTCTTACCAAGTCCTGTTACGTTTTTCTGTTGTTTTTTTTTTGTTTTGTTTTTTTTTGTTTTGTTACATAAATCAAATTTAAAAAAAAAAAAAAAAAAAAAAACCAAACTCAATTTATGTGCATACTATTGAATTCGATTCGATCAATGAGGCCTTAAATATTCAAGGCAAACTTGTGAAAAGTAGTGTCCCATCTTTTTGTCTGTCCTGCTGGTTTGAAAAACAGTACCATGCAGTGACTTTTAAAGGCAGGCAAGCAGAGTTAGGTGGACATCAATATTTAGTTGATAACAATTTAATAATGCTACTCTTTATGCAAACTGCATTGTAAACTTGTATATTTATTTTTACTGACATTAAATGCATGTACGGACTTATTTTGGAGTCAAATTAGAAGTCTAGACCTATAGTTTAGTCATATGTAACACCATGTTTGTTCAAACAGGGCCATTTGTTTCTTCACAGATTTGTCCTGCTCCTGCTCCTCGTTTATGCAGCTGAGCCTTCATTACTATTGTTATCTCTGTAATTATTATACATCTACAAACCATATGAGTGACATGTGACAGCTCTACACATGTGTAATGCACTTAATACACAAAATGTACATTCATGAAGCAATACTAACAGCAACAGTGCACTGGTCAGACAGAGGCAGACAGGTGACAGAAACTTGACTTTTGCAGTTCAGTGTCTGTGGTTTAAATAGTAAAGGGCATTGACGTCTACAGCCTGATTTGTGTTAAGTATTTACAGAAATTAATTTTATAAATGTAAAATAGAAAATATGTTTTGATATTGAGATATTTTTAAATTCTAATGTTCAAGTATAAAATTACAATTTAAGTTTTCAGATATACTTTAACAGGACATAATGGTAAATAACTCTTATTACAAAATATATGCTAAATTAAACATATTTTTGTGGAATTTAATTTGTAAATTTCAGTCTGAGATGTTATGTGTTTTTGTGTGTCTGACGGAGTTGACAATGGTACAATTATGTCGGGGAATATGCCACTTTTTTTAGAAGCATGTTTTTATTTAGTTTCTTTGCATTTCTGTACAGCTCAGACCTTACTCTAGAATGATATATAACTATCATAAATGTAGAATGTCTTTTAAAAAAAATCACTTTCCAAACCTGTTTTGTGCCGACGCTCAAGAATCACCAATAAACACATATGTGAATGCAAAACAGCTAAGTCTCACTGTGAAGGCAAACCAATAACATGGAGACAGAAAGGCTCCATAGTGCACAATGTACATGCTTTATCAAGGAATTACATGTATATTTTGTGCTTTATATAAGTTTAGTTTAAAGTAAGTCTGTGTGTGGAAGAATAGCTACAACCCCACCCTCCATTTTCTATCAAAAACTGAAGACTGCTTGGCATTTTTCCGCAGGCTGCAAGTCGTCAGGAGAGACACTGACCCTTGAGCTCCAATTCGGCTCGCTTGACAAGGAGATGACACCGCGTCAGTCAAGACAGAGAGCAGAGACTGGCTTTTAGGAGGTGGCAGAACAATTGGGCTAATCCACAAGATGGCACAGTGATACCTCCCGGGTGTCAGGCAGAGCGCCGTAATGGTACTTTGTAAAAGGCTTTGGAAGCGTTTGCTTTTAGGAGATATGGAGGTGTAGGTGCCACATGAGATGGGACAGACATTATACAAGACGTTGGTGACAGCAACGCTAAGGTAAAGGTGAGAAGTGGGTTCAGAATGCTCTCTCTTATCATCATGGCAAAAGTTCATATTCTTTTGTGTGTTGACAGATAAAGCTAGATGCTAAAGTTTCGAAACTCCAGTTCTCAGGGACAATGTGAAGATTCTGCGAACAAGACATACAAATATATAAGTGGAACTCGAATACAATGCCGTCAATGTCAAAAATGTGTACAATGATAGAGGGGTAGATACAGGAGATAAGATAGATATGGTCTAAATCCTCCCAACTTGCAATAGAGTTATAAAATCCCTATTCACTCCACCTAATATTGTAGCCACAGCTGTCTTGGGGTGACTGATGGAAGTGAGACTGCTGATATATGCCATTGGCCCCTCTGACCACCAACAATCCTTCACACAAACACACAAACACCACAGTTGGTAGAGTTTTTGTTCACTGAGCCGAGCATTGGCAGTTCGAATCCCTCTCTCGACATAAACATCCTTGAAAGAGTGGTCTGATCCACTGACCTACAAGTCATCTTTGAGAGAATGGTTAGATCGACTGATCAGCTGTGGGAGCTGGTGCGATTCCTGCTCCCACAGAATGAATGTTGAATGTTGTTGCATCGTTGGGCAAGACACTTAACCCACCTTGCCCCTCGTGTATGCGTACACTGGTGTATGAATGTGTGTGCAAATGGGTGCTTTGAGTGAATTGAAGGTGGAAAAACCCTATATAGAAATGTGACCATTTACCACATTCTCAGACAAGGTGGTTAAAGTGTCTTGCCTGAAGACACAAGGACAGCATTCACCTGTGGGAGTGGAATCGCACCCCCAATCTATAGATCACTGAATCTGACCGCTCTCTCAATGATGTTTATGTCGACCAATATCTGCACTAGAGCAGGTGGTCGGCAACCTGTGGCTCTGGAGTCATATGCGGCTCGTTCATCCTGATACTGTGGCTCTGCTTGGCTTAGGAAAATAAATTACAGGTATTTAATTGAAATTGTAGTTTAAATTGGAAGATTATTGTGATCTTGAAATATTAAAATAAAATCATATATATATATTTTTTTCATCGCTCAAAATAAATGTCACACTCGCGGAACAATGTTAAAAACAAACACCACCCACGCCTCATAAACACAGCTCACAGTCCTGCGTAAAGATACAGCCCGATTTTCAGACGCTGAGCGCAGAGGTTCAGGAGCAGAAGTCTTCGTAGCACTTCATGAATTTCATAAGCCAGTGATCCTCAACTGGTCTGTTACGCATTTGCTACCATTAAAAAAAACAGTAAATTTATCAGCGACCGCATCTTCTCCGATGTAACTTTCGCCCATCCCTCATGACTTGTCTGTAGATATATAATGAAAACCCTGATAGGAAATTGCCACAGAAATCCATTTGATATAATGTATTTGTGCTAGATCTGCTCTTGTCCTCCGCGATGACGTATCATGGATAATGCATCAGACACATTACCCTAAAGTAGAGTGAAAATGAGCCAAAAGCAAAAGTCTTTGGAGGGCGTTTTTGCAAAGGGGAAAAGGCCAACTGAGGAGCCAGAAGAGGAGAGCCTATGACCGGAAGCAAAGGAAGGAAGCAAAATTTAACAGACAATACCAGGAGTCCTACTTAAAATATGGGTTTGTCACTACAGGTGACTCTCACGCGCCGAGTCCGCTCTGCGTAATATTCGACGAAAAGTGAACAAGGCAATGAAACCTTCAATACTACTTTGGCAAATGAAGACTAAGCGCCCTAGATTAAAAGATAAGCCTTTAGAGTTTTGTGAAAGAAATTACGGGGCAGACTGGACATAAACACACTGCAGGAGTCATCGTCCCCCATCACTCCTCGATGGAACCACATCATTGCAAAGAAACAAGCGCAGGGCTCCCTGATTCAGCGGTGTGGTGAGTTGTATTTGTTATGCACTTAGCTTATTTTTGCCATATTTATTTGCCATGCGTAGATGGCCGGTCTGTGACAATAAAACTTACATTATTCCGGTCTGTGGTGTAAAATAGGTTGGGGACCCCTGTCATAAGCACACATAGCGTAAAGGTAGAAAAAAAAAACAACAAAAAGGAATCTTTGTGCATTGGGACTAAGTCAGACAACTGCGTAGAAACAACCCCTCAAGACCAGAAAGTTAAAACTGTGCCACCAATAACATAATGAGCAATAGACGTACGCTGTGATCTCTTGCATGTGTCGACAAACTGAAATCCCCAAACTGTACATCTTGGATAGATCGTTAAACACAAGCTTGGGCCTTGTTTGGATGTGGGAATAAACCGATTAGCGTAGCCGCAATAATGTCATTCTTATCGATCTTCTCCGTCTTTATGCTAATCACTTATCCATGAATCTTTACTAATTGATTTATCCAGCGAAGGAATTAATTGGGAGCTATTCCAGCCGCCTTCGGGATGGTTGAAGCATTATGGATTTAGCGATGGATCCAGCTGGTGGAGTTTGGCGTTGAGCAATGCAAAAACAAGAAGTTGTGGAACTAAGTCAAACGTGTTCATATTTTATTATCGCCGCCCTGCAGTTGTTTTTTCATGTAAAATAAAGGGAGGGGGGATTGCATTATTCAATCATGAAGTAGCTAAATATAAACAGATTAAATTTTGAATATTTGTCAAAGCTGCCGTGCTGAGGGATCTGTCAGGCTAACCCACTTTTAACTATCTCTCTGGTGCAATCATTTCATCTCGTTACACAATAGATAAAAAGGCTTGTGCTTTTGTTTTCAAATAATATTATAATGACGGCATTTTGTTTCATCCCGAGTGGAAGATAAATACTTTCACCTTCGGAGCACACAAAAGGGGTAATTACCGTGATTGTGAAAAACATTGAAGTACATGTGGGGTTTTTTTTGTTGGAATTGTCAAGGTTTATAGATGGCGGTTATGGTCGGCGCGGTGAGCCTTTGCTGTTGACCACCGCAGGGTCCCTCTGGAGGCAACCTTTATAGAGCGGAAACACGCACATTTGATAAATATTACACCTTTCCCTGTCCAGATAATGGCTTTTTCCTTGTAGAGCTGACAGTGACCTTGGCAGGGGGCACTCAGGGTGAAAACACACTAAGCTTTTGCCCTTTCAAGTTAATGGTTAATGCCACGATCACAGACATCAGTGCAATCTGGTGATGAATGACGGATTAAAAACACAGTATTTTACAGTTAATAAATTATTCAAAATTTCTGCAAGTGTCTAAATTATGCAAAAATAAAAACACAATAATAATAATAATTCTACATTTTTTATTTATTTATTTTATTTATTGATTTATTTTTTAAAAACAGACCTATTCTCCAAAATCAACTTTTCAGAGCTTTTAACCATGATATAGCTGTCTCTTCTTCTCAGAGTTGTTTTTGTGTGATCCGTGCAAGTTTCTCTCTGCTGCAATCATTTCATCTCGTTACACAATAAATAAAAAGACTTGCGCTTTTGTTTTCAAATAACATTATAATGATGATGTTTTGTCTCACCCTGAGTGGAAATTAAATACTAACAATCTTTAATCGCTTATTTTCAAGATGTCATATTTCTGATCATTCCCCGGTACACGCCCACTGTCATGTACTCACTTCATTCTCCAATTTTATTTTCTGAATCGGTGATACGTGCAGGATTTGGCAGCGCTGTGTAGTAATTTTGGTACAAATTTTTTTTAAAGTATCTGCTACTGGTTAGTGTGATCTGTAGCTGTCCACAGGTATATACGACTCTTTGTTGTGACGACGTTTATGGTGACGGTAAGTTTTCTAACGCGAATGTCATCAGACATGTTTCTTTTATTAAGTGGTTTTAGATGAATATCGTGATTTAAAATGTGCAAATTGTAACATAATGATCCCCAGGTGTCACAGATTATAATTATAGAGCAGACACAAGCAAAATAGGTCTTCTTTAACTATTTCATCAGACTACATTTTCAAGTGTAATTTGTGTGTAGTGCAGGAAGCCTCTACCACATGCATCTACCACAACACAACTGCAAGTAAGGTAATGATGAAAGGGAAGCCGTATAACACTGTTACAAGTCTATTTTGAATAATATGTCTCCTTTACAAGTTGCTTGATAATGTCCCACCGTCATTTGAATACATTGTTTATTTCAGTTGCTGCCCTGGATTTTCACACAGCATTTCCTGTATGACACATGTTGTAAAATGACAACAGCTCCATTATGGTACATAATAAGCTCTTTGATGCTTCAAAGGAGGCTGCAGTTTCCGTCCTAGATTTATGTGGTCTCGGGTACAATCTTGGTACACAACTCTCATGTAGTAAATCCTATTCTTGCATAATATTTTCATAAGGCTCTAGTGTAGATTAGTACGCAGTTACGGTAACTTTAAAGCTCCTATATTACACAAAACTGACTCTTGTAAGTTTTAAGCCTTGTTATAATGTTGTTTCCTCATCAAAAACATACTTGGAGTTGTGTTTTGTTTCATTCACACATGCTTGAATAATCTTTTTTTTATGAATCTGTCTACATCTCCAAAGCTCAAAATGCTCTGTTCCACCTTGTGATGTCATCAAGTTTGTAGTTTTCAAGTTAACAGCTACTTTTTACCTTTTTATAGAGACCTTTTAGAAGAGATTGGCAATTACAAAGCTGAAATATTCCAAATAATTCTAGTGCAGGTGTAAAGAGTTTGAAGCACTTCCTGTATTACAACTTGATGACATCACAAGGTGGAACAGAGTGTTTTCTGTTTGAAAGAAGAACTCAGCTTAAATATGAAGGATTAAACATTGTGTGAATGAAACAAAACACAACTCCAGGTATATTTTTTGATGAGGAAACATTATAACATAGATCAGAAAATGGCGTAATATGGCGTAAATGGAGTATTTGACCTCATTTATGCACATTTGTTCTAGTATGATCAAAAATGTTTCTTAGACTTATTTGAGAGGAAAAATATCTAAAAAACAATAATAAAACCATATTTTAGCATGGAAAGGAATTGTTTTACTTGGGATCATACTAAGTGTTTGCAGATAAACAAACTCATGAACAGTAAGAGGCAAAACTAACTTGCGCCTTCCAAATAAACAATACAACGCCTGGGAACCTGACAACCACTGCAGATTTTGGCCAAGCTAACAAGGCTAAAGACAAAACATCTGTCAGACAAAATTCCTATTAAATCGCATCGCAGAGGTGAAAAAAGTACTATTTTGTAGACCTTTGGAATCTTTTTCTGTTGGAGTTTTGGGGTAGTTGGAGAGACCCATTAAAACCATGCTGAGCAGCGTGTACCATAACAGTCCTGAAACCCCCCCGTGTTCACGCTGCGTAATGCTGACTCCAAATTAGTCAAACATTTATCCACTTACATCAGAGTTAGGTAATTTGGCTTTTGGGGGAACAGCCTATTATTCAATTTAGCTTAATACTGGAGCGCAGAAAAGAGCCGGAAAAGTAACCCAATGTTTTACTTTCTTCTTGGCAACACATTGTACCTGGCAACACAAAGCCAGTAATGAGGATTCTGATTATGACATGGCTGCGTCTACAAGATCCAAATAATATGTCACTTATTAGCAGGGCATCTGGAAGAAAAATAGCCAATTTTAAGCAGAGCATCAGCCCATCTGCCGGGCCCGCTCCTGAGCACTGTCAGTACACCCATAGCTGAGTGCTGGTAATGTGCACCCATTTTTACATTGTTGCAGAAAAGTGGATACAGGAACTAGTTTTGTTGTGTTTGGAGTATATATTTGGCAGACGAGAGTGGTGGTTCAGGCGCTGCAACTTTTAAATTAAAAATGTCTTCTTGGTGCTTTAATAGAGCTGCACAGTTGAATTTAAATCGCATTTTGAGTAGGTGCAAATTAGGTTAATTTACATGCAGCTTCATGATCTAAAACATGAAAAAAACACTGCCAACTTTGTCTGAACTCTGCCAGTGCATTTTAAAAGGTCGGTGACATCACTTGCCACTGTTCTGATTAGACACACCGTTAGGGGTGGAGCTTAAAGAGCAAATAAAGCCGTTTCTCAGACCGTTCCAGACCATTGACTGTATAAAAAAAGTGGACTAAGCGAGTGTGACGTCACCCATAGCGTTCGGCTCCAGGAGCTTGTCGAGGCTCGCAGTTATAGTGGAATATGGAGCTGAATTCGATATTTGGAATTCTGACAAGTATCATAGCAACGAAAGAGCCAATCCAGAGCGAGGCTGTTCAAGGTAGCGTCGTTTCCCACACAGATAGTTTTGCAGGGTAGTTTTGCACGTAGCAATGTTGTCAATCAAACCTGTTGCTAACGCTAGTCTCATTGGTTTGATATTGTTCGTTTCTTGATTTACGCAAAGTTAATATGAACATTTTAAAACCAAAATGGTGCGCAAAATGATGACAGCAGCAGTTACCGAGAGCGGGGCAACAGTTTTTCAATAGAAAGTGAATTGTAACCAGAGTCAATGGAGCCAGAAGCGTCCCCGTGCTCACTTTCTATTTGGAACGCGGTGGCTAGCAGGTTAGCTATGACTGATTAGATTTATTTTATTATTGTGTCTTGCATACAAAAAATGCCGAGCCCTTTGATGGACTTATAAGGCACCATTAAACAAAATACAGTAGGCCAGTTGCCAGACGTGTGTTACAAAAAACAACAGACTCATCCTCTTCTTCGGGCTTTACAAAGAAATGAAGCCAACTTATAAATATTAGAATTAAACAAGCATTTCATCTTTCATCATCAACCGTTTCATCTTTCATCATCTGTCATTACACCAGAACATATCAGGGAATTGGGTGAACATTTCATCAAATAAGAGATTTCTAAATTCATCTTAAAATGGACAATACAACAAAAAACACCAACTATGACCATTTATATATACAGTCTGTGGTCCAAACATCCCATTCCCCCTTTTTCACTCCCCAGTTCAGTCCTCCAGATGGTGCTCAGTTTAACAACTTGTTTACACAGTAGCAGTGAGCGAAATTCACGTGTTTAGTCCCACATTAATCATTTCAAAAAACATCCCAAGCTGCTAATTTCCGAAAAGTAATAACCCATAACGAAAGAAAATAAGTGTAGAAAGTATTATATTGGGGAGATTGGAGTAGAGTCGCTGCTCCTACACATCGAAAACAGCCAGTGGAAATGCTTTATTCTTCTCAAACGAGTCAGCTCCGTTTTATGTTTACCTCCTCCCCATTTTTTTCAACACAATTTGCAATAAAGGTGTACCCCTATAACCACCTGCTCTTGTCAAAACGCCAAAAATATCTCGTATATATTGTATAATTGTATGTATTGCGGTAGGTGTTTTTCCATAGGTGGAGGGGGGTAAAGCTGCCTGGGAGTTTAGCCGTTTCAGCAGATACGGGATCAGGTTTAATTAGGGGACGACATATGCTCTGGAACACATGCCAACGTATTGATTTTTGCCATCAAGTGTGCATTGTAATTCCTCACCATAAAGCAGTCAGTGTGTTGATAAGGTGAGAGACAGTTTACACGCTGCACAGGCCCTTTTTCATTTGGTCTTGTACTGGGACGCTGAATGGAGACACAAGAACTGGCTACACAATGCAATTATAATAAATACAGAATGTAACCATGTAAATATTTGATTATGGTGAACCTTTGTAAAGGAAAGAAAGTGTCGAAGGTTTAACCCACAAGCAACACATTCATGTAGAAATACAGAATTCTTTTTTAGCTTTGTACATGTACTGTTATAATGGGCCGTTTCATCAAAAACATGTTTGAAGAGGTTTAAGACGTAATCCATGCACGTTTCAGTAATTTAGTGATGTCTGCAGGGCCCTGTTTGAACCCTCCTTAAGGTTAGCTGTAAGATTCTGTCCAATGCTCAGTCCACGAGCCACTCCCACACAGCATAAACACGCACATGATACAAAACTGTACACAGCAACTTGACGAACCTGATGCGATGTGTGGTCATTTCATTAGCAGGATGCAGCTGATTGTGTTGTGATCGTACTCTCAAGGGGAAATGACACAGACAGCAAAGGGGGGGAGACTCAAAGTGTTAAAATGAAAGTGAAACTTATAAAACATGTTAATACACTGTTTTTGGTGAATGAAGCATTTTCAAAACAATAAACGGTAACATGGTGCTGGCACATAACATACCACATAGAAGAAAAATCCCTCCTCTTTTACTGCTGGGCTCAGGTGGTTCAATATAACAAACACCAACCTTGTTACTCCATAGACCGTGATCCTGTTGTTTTTTTTTAAACTCACGTTTTACGTATCCAGAGTAAAGTACCACCATCTATGGACAAAAATGCATCCAAATTGTTAGTCTTTCATAACAAACACAGAGATCAGGAATCTTACAATTTGAGAGGCTATGGGAATGTTCAAACCACTCGCAAAAGGTTTTGTGTGAGTGTGTGTGGGATGAAACTGTGGAATGCTCTGGATTTAAAACAAAAGCAATACCAAAGTATCCATAAATTTAAGTTTTTATATAAAGATATTGTCTGGTCTGAATACAAAGAGTCTTATTGTCATGTATGTGTGTATGAAATATATATATATATACTCATATATTACATATATGGGTATATGATATGATATGTTTGTGTGTATATATGGGATGTATGTATGTGTGCATATATATGCATGGATATATATGTATATGTATGTATGTATTCTTTTTTTTTCTCTCTATTTTCCCCTTTTCTTTTTTCCTCCAAAGGAAAAGGAAGCATAAACAACACATTTAATTTGTGTCCTGATGGAAGATAGGGGTGAGACTTGACAAGTTTTCTTCTTCCCACTCCATTTCGAGCTTGTATAAGAACAGTTTGTCAGATGTGCTCAAAATAAATAAATAAAATGAATGAAATGAACACAGTAGTCCGCCTCACTGACTATTGTCTCACATTAAGATGAATTGTGGCAAGACACCCAAAAACACATGAATGACCTCAAATTGTGACTATTTATGAGAGCCTAGGGTATATATTTAATTTATTATGTTTGTTTTTTTTTTTTTTCCCTTAAGGCATTTTCTAGTAAAAAATAACACAGATATGCATGTAGAAAGTTGAAAAAGTCCCATAAAGTTGGATTATTTATGATGGTAGGCCTATTCGAAGCGGTAGGATTATTTTAAAGATACACTATACACTTTTCTGGTGGAGGGTCCGTCACCTGCTTTTCTCCGAGGTGTTCAAGTGCTCATTTACAGGTGTTTTTATTGCTCAAAAAAATCTTGAAAATCATGCATGCTTTTTGTGAGTGAGGACACCTCTCCACAGACCTGACCTGTTGTCCTGGTAGCACCACCTACTTGTCTTCGTAGAGATAAACATGTTTAATGCCATGATTCTAGGCAAAGCTACAACATCTCCATAGAGACTGTCAGATGACGAACGCGCTACTCGAAAAGTTCCATAGCGCATCTTTAATTATGTATGACGTATTATGCGAGAAACTCTTTTATAGTCATGGAAGTAGGTCAATTATTGTTTTTATTTGGCGTAAAAACCAAGCTGTCGACAAATATTTCATTTCTCTGTTAAGCAGCTAGCTCCAGAGTCTACAGAGGCACTTTTGACGGAAGACATTACTTATGCATTATATGTTTCTTCATCATTTAATGAGCTTGAGGACCCAAAACAACATGACTAGAGCTTTATGATCTATAAATATGGAGCTCCCATACTGCTGAAATATTTAACTAAGACCACTGAGTAGCTGCTGGGTAAAAACTACAGAACTAGATCATGCCAGTCAATATTATATGAACTGTCTGAAGGGAACTGTACAAACCAAATATGTTTGAGCTTTAAAGTTTCATAGGGAGTAAATAGTAATGTGACCTTCTCAGCATTTCAAGGCATCCCTGGGTTGCTGAAATCTGGAAGTCTGATGAGTTCTGCAAATGGTAAAATACAAAATATAAGTAATTATTTCCTGTAGACTTTACTACACACGGAGAGACGTTCAGCAAATTGCCGAATCCATAACTCAAACAGAAAACTCTGAAGCTGGCACAGAAGAAAATTCATTCTTTGGTGAAATTATTGCCGCATTCTGGTGTAAGGAAACACACCAAATTTCTTCTGGTTGTTTATTTTCTGAACACAAGGGCTACTGTAGGCCACAATCCAAAACAGGAGCAAAACAACAGCATTGTGTCAACTCGTTACAGCCAGTCTCCAAAACAGACCAGGAACTGACGAAGAGAACCTTCACATCAACAGGTCAGGATAGCAACCAAATGTCACGTACAAAGGGAGGTACAGCAACAACAACAACTATAGACTATATATATAAATGGATATGGCTAACCTGGTCGCCACTGCAATCCAAATATTAAGTGATCATGGCTCCATCGACCAATTCACTTTACATTGAAAAATTGTCACCCCTCTCTAGTCTTAAAATGTTTGTATTACGATGATCCTGGTGTTTTTAGTTTGCTCTTCTGTCAGTAACGCTCAAGATATGATCATTAATAACATACAAATCAGACATCTTTTCTTCTCGAGGTCACTCCCAGTAGCAACAGGTTTGATTGACAGCGTTGCTAAGCGCCTGCTCCCTGCTAAACCAGCAGTGCAGGCGGAAAGGGGTGTTAACCTTCAACAGCCTCGCTCCGGATTGGTCTGTTTGGTTGCTATGACACTCGCTCCAAATTCGCCCCTGTAACCACTAGCCTCTATGAACTTCATTTGACTGGAGCCGAACGCTGTGGGTGACGTCACACTCACTTAATCCACTTCTTTATACAGTCTATGATAACAATACATATACAGTTACTCTGAAAAAACACAAAATCATCATCATACCATTACAATGTCATAGAAAGTGAATTTAAGTTTAAGTGTCTGCCCAGCGTATCACCAGACTAACCATCTGCTTAGGGCTCCGAGGCCACCAGAGGGCCCCCAAGAGTCCATACACTTATATTGAAAATAACATAATACAGTATTAGAGCCGGCCCTGACTGTATCAAATGCACATATTACTGCATTACTTATTTGAATATTCAAGATTTACAACACATTTGAAGTAAGTTAGAAACACAGCAATAATGGTAAATGATCACGTTTTTATATCGTGCTTTTCCACCTTCTAGACACTCAAAGCGCTTTACAACAAGGAACCACTCACCCATTCGCACACACATTTATACACCACTGTACGCACACACTAGGGCAAAGTGGGTTAAGTGTCTTGCCCAAGGACACAGCAACAGCATTCATTAGTGGGAGCTGGAATCGCATAGTATAGGCAGGAAGCAAAAAGTCGGTAAACACTGGTATTTTTAATCTACCAAACTCAAAACAGCATTGACAATTTTGGCTGTAATTCTATGTTTCATTTTGGCTTTGAACTACCCAAAATTTCTCACTTGTGATTTTGCCAACTTCAACCGTCATGCAGTTAAATTGATTTTACTCTTCCAAAAGCATGAACTCAAAGAAACAATCTAGTATTGCGTTAAAACTACTTTCGCTCATTTTAGCTAGCAAACTTTGATCAGGAAAAAGCAGCCTGAAATACAGCGACAACAAAACCCAAAATCACCAGAAGAAGACAGCGGATTCTTTTAAGCTCCACAACTGTCACATCGCTCTGTCAGTCATCCCGAAATCGTCTACTTTTTCTGTAATCGCAAAGTCCCAGTTACCCCAAACTCTCCCCTCCCCCCACCATTGTAAATGTGATTAAAAAGGACAGTATTAACAAATGGCAGCACATCATTTATTGGCAGTGTTTTGATGAAAGCCGAGGTCTGTCGAGTGCGGCGAATTCCCTTGTGTCGCTCAAGTGGATCAGGGTCTAAGCTCTTAATTACTCAGAGGACAGTTTAGTGGCAGTTCGAATGGAAGAAAGACAATGGAAGGAGTGGAAAGACACATTGCACTTTGTATTTTTAAGCAATATGCTTAAAAATACAAAGTGCAATACCTAATTCAATGGTGGAAGGTAAAGTGGTACAAGTAGTAAAGTATTGCACTTAAGTAGATTTTTTAGGCATCTCTGCTTTACTTAAGTAAATTTTACTTTTACTTCACAACATTTGAGAGCAGTGTCTGTATCTTCTATTCCACTACATTTTTGAACAGGACTGAAAAGTAAAAAGTACTTTTCATATGATTTATGAGGTTATTTTTACCATGTTCAACATTCTGACTAAAGTTTTCGAGTTCAAGCTTTGGCTTTGAGCAAAACAAAAATAAATACACAAAATTCATGAGAAAAAAATAAGAAATTGATTTGTGTTGCAACTGTTGACCAAAATGTGTATTGTTTTTAATCAATATCGCTACATTTAACCCTGTAACAAATGAAAAACAACGTGTGAAATACTTAAACTTTTTACTTTTAAGCTACATTTTTAAATGCGTACTTAAATACCTTTACTTAAGTAGAGTACATAAGTAGCAAAATTGAGTACTTCATCCACCACTGACCTAATCACTTTCACATATACAGTCAAAAAACTCAAGCATGCTGGCTCTATCCCGCAGTTGTTGAAAGTTCACTATATGTAACTTTTCCAGTGTAAGGACAACCATCTGCTTGTCTCCCTGGAGATGTTATTGCTTTGCCTAAAAGATTCTCCAATATGGCATTAAACGTCACTGAAGGTCAATAAGTCTCTATGTAGACAAGTAGTTTGCGCTCTGAGGCCAAGTTACAGGTCAGATCTGTGGAGAGGTGACTCCACTTATAGTAAGACTGCATATTTTTGATAGTATTTGAATATTAAAATGCCTAATTGGCTGGCAACTTCAGTGTTAGCGTCACCACTTCCTGTCCAGTTTCATCTCTATGAGGTTTCTGCAGAGTCACACTAAAATGAGTAAATATTTAAAGATAAGCTGGTGGACAGTGACTTGAGGGTGCATGTCTCTGTTAAACATGTTGGACACTTCTGTGTTTAGAAAGGCAGGTGTTTGTGTGTAAGTGCTAATGCTAATGCTAATTTTTGGGGCCTGACAAATCTTAAAATAACAGCACAAACTTAAATAATCTACATTTAAAACTATCAGCTCATCTTTACATTAATCAGTTTTAATTTTAGTAGGTTATTTATTTTATATGTTATGCTTTTAATACAAGTTGTCATTAGCTTTGAGACACAGTGAGCTAGTTAGCATGTTGCAGCGATTATTGAAATGCAAGATAGACATGTTTAATGCCATACTGTGCAACATTCCAGGAAAGAATCTTTATGGAGACAAGCATGGGACTGTCCTCGCAAAGTTGCACATTCAATCTTTAAAATGCTATATGCACAGAAAACGAATTGAAGTACAGAATAAACTGGTGAGATTTGAACTGTATACCCTCTAGTTAGTGGGCAAACACATGAGGATGAAGTTGTGAGACTTAACTAGAAATAACGATGAAAATGTGATCAGAATGTAACTATTATATCATTGAGTTCTTGTCGCATAGGAGCAAATAACAACAATAACAAGTAGCAACAAGCTAGCTCACAAATGGATAAGGACGATTGATGTAAAAACTACAATTATACATCATAAATGCCACGTCTAAGCAGCCGTGCCCATGACACAAGGGCAGACTTTTCTTGTTGGGTTCATTCCCCGTCAGTGCACAGGGCGATGGCCTTCGCTCTCTGCTGGCCTCAGAAACTAACATGTCGCATATCATATGGAGCAACAACATAAGGAAAAGAAATCAATAGAGTGTTTTAAACCTTGAAGGCTTTGTTGGGTCCCATGTTTACAGAAGCAGCGTCCATCATATATTGTTTGAAGCAGTCTTTCCTCTTGTGTGGTGCTTTCTATCGATGCAAGAAAATAAATCTAGACTTTTATCCTTGAGTTCTTCATTCGTTATATTTGCAGTCTTATATTTGCTGTCATACCTGCATTTAACACAAAAACGTTTAAAGAGGCCATATTATGCTATTTTCTGATCTGTTATAATTTTGTTTCCTCATTGCAAATGTACTCAGAGTTGTGTTTTGTTTCATTCACACATGTTTAACACACAAACCCTGCATATTTAGGCTGAGTTTTTTCTCTCAAACTGAAAACGGTCTGTTCCACCTTGTGATTTCATGCGGTAATGCAGGAAGTGCTGTTTTGTGTGTTCTGTGCTATTTCCCCCCCTCCCTTCTGTATCCTTGCCTGGAGCTGGGCGGAGACTCTGGCACCACCCACTACACACCTGCAAACAATCTCCAATCAAGCCTCCGCTTCTGGAATACAAAAGGGTTGATGATAGTAATAGAGGCTGCCAGATTGTCATGTCTTTCTTGGTCCCACCGTGCACCTCAGCCTCTGACCCAGCTTCCTACGACCATCTCGAGCACCTCAGCCTCCGACCCAGCTTCCTACTACCAGCTCTTCCAACCAGCATTCACATCCTCCTGTTTCCAGTAAACTGTGTTAAACCTGTACCTCAAGTCTGTATCTTTGATCCACCATTCTTTACGACATAAACCTTCACTAGAATCATTAGGATAATTTAGCTCCGGAATTGCCAATCTCTAATGAACAAAAGGTAAAAGGTAGATGCTAACTTGCTAACATTATAACATAGCTTAGAACTTACAAAGGTTATTTCTTAGTTCATAATATAAGACCTTTAAGCATAATGGTGAAATAGAATTGAAGAACTTGCAAAACTTTTTTTTTTTTTTCTTGTAAGGACCAGTACAATACATTAGATTGAGTTCAGGAATCAGTGGCAATATTACTCATATTTGTGTTTTACCAGGTTACTTCTATATTTTCACAGTATAAAACACAGGGAAATAGTGGTAAACAATCAAACTGAAACAAAATACATTTTTAAATATGTATGCGGCCCAGTTTTGGTCTCCAGCCTGGTGGTTGGGGACCACTGAGGTAAGGTATCAACACACATCCAATGCCAGAAAAATCCCAATCCCTTGTTTCTGATTCTGAAATAGATGAGAAGAATTCGTTGTCGTTTTAATAATTTATTTTATTTTTATTGATCCATTTGGGCAAAATGTCAATACAAGAAACTCCTGTGTACATAAAACGAGTAAAAATATTGGCACTCAAGGGAACGCATGGAGGCCTGCCCGTCATACACAGTACCGTGCAAAGTATTTGTACAAAAGCAATTGTTTCTGTATAAAAAAAATTGATATTGCGACAACAAAAACATATATAATGCATACCTATTATGCAAAATCAACTTTTTTAAGCTTGTAACCATGTTATAGTTGTTTCACCTCACCATTTACCTACCTAAAGTTGTATCTGGAGTGATTTGTACAACCTTTAATTGCTTATTGTCAAGAAGCCATATTGCCGATCAATCACTGATTTTCACCGCCGCTGCTATATGCGCACTGCTCTCTACTTACTTCATTCTCCATTTTTATTTTCTTAATCAGCAATACGCACAGGATTCGGCAGTGTGGCATAGTCATTTTGGTACAATGGAAAAAATAAAATAAAATAACGTAGCTCGCAAGTGTGATGTGCAGCTATCCAACGAAAGCGCCAATTCTGTTTCGATGACGTTTACGGCGATATCAGCTCCCATTGGACACCGCCGTTTTCTAACGCAGAAGTCAGTGGACGTGCTTCTTTTATTAAGTCGTTTTAGATGAATATTGCGATTTAAAATGTGCAAATCATAACATAACGATTTACGGTGTCACCGATTATAGCTATAGAGAAAACGCAATCAACACACACAACTGGCTTTACGTTGCATTATTCACTGACTTCCAGCTACACAACAACCATGCACTGTATATACGTAAAGGATGCTACTTTCATTGGGACTTTGCGACTGGAGAACCCAGCGGAATGACACTGACATTTCTATTGATTTGACATGTGTACCTACCTACCTCAACTGTATCCAATTTTAACCACATCTGCTCATATTCTGTTTGAAAAGTGCGCACGGTATGACTTTGTGTGCAGTAAGCTTTATTCTCGTTCAAAAAAACATCTTTCCAAAACCACAGAGGCGGAGGAAGAACAGAGATTGAAACGTAAGGAGCTACAGACGCGGCGCCACTCTGATCTGCAGGGTGCCATGGAGACGCCTGTCAATGAATGGGAGGGGAGGGAGGGGGTCAAGTGGGGGTGCGCGGGTCCTGTGATGTCCCTGTCTGAAAAAGACTGGCAATGTGTTCAACTTCTCACAGTGTTCTCGCGGCAACAAAAATATCTACCAAAAAGTGCGCTTGATTTGTCTTTGTAGGTATAGCCTTTGATTTGGGTACAGTCAAAGAAGGAGCAGCCTGCAGCGGCATGTCAGTTCTGAGCCCAATCGACCTAATTAAAAGCAGAAAATAAAACCATGGAGTATAAAGGCACACTGTCATTCAAGGTAATAGATTAGGGTTTGGAAAATTCTGTGGTGGCGATATGTCAAAAGATTTCATTTGGTTTTGTAGTCTGTAGTCCCTGGTCGGAGAATGTTTTGATGATTTCAAAAGGCATTTTATGGTCAGATAAAGCACGCGGAACAAAGTAATTTTAATGTCTTTGCGTAAATGAATAAAAGATCTCGGTGTTTTGGGCTATGCAAATGTACAATGCTCTCCACAGTGCATGATATCACTTCAAATACCAATTTCTCTCTAGTCTCATCTTCTCAGCGGAAACTTTGGTTAAAGCGGGGGTTGTTAGATAAATTCCATTTCTGTGCTGTACTGAGGGCTCTCAGTGCCAGCTCAGTCCTTGTTGTCTTGGTCTATGTCATCAGAGGTATAATACTCCCTACAGTGGAAGCATAGCCAGACTGGACTGCACTAGACTGGAATGAAAAACACTATAGCAATATCTTGAGGGTTTATGTCTCTGGGTGCTGGGTCCAAAACTTCTCCTGCGTTGAAAAGCCACTGATCTCCAACTCTCTGGCTACTACAGTTTATTCTATGATAGGAGTATTATACAAAATCAACTTTTTATAGCGTTGTTCCCTCATTAAAAAAACATGTCTGAAGTGCTTTTTATGTCATCCATGCAGGGAGGTTTTTCGGGCATGTCCCACTGGGAGGAGACCCTGAGGAAAACTCAGGACACGCTGGAGGGACTATGTCTCTCGGCTGGCCTGGGAACGCCTTGGGGTCCCACCGGAGGAGCTGGAGGACGTGTCTGGGGTGAAGGAAGTCTGGGAGTCCCTGCTTAGACTGCTGCCCCTATGTTTCTCTAATTTAGCAATCTCTTCTGGACCCTATTCAAACCCTCCTTACGGTTAGCTTTAAGATTCTCAGCGCACAAGCCTATTTCACCCATGCTCCCGCACGACAATTCTCCATAAATACGCAAAAACATGATACAAAACTGTACATAACAACGTGACAAACCTGATGCGATGTTCACTAGTTTCATTAGTGGGATGCACACTGTTTGTGTTGTGATCGTGCTCTGAAAGGAGAGTGATTTAGCATGGAGAGCAATGGGAGGGGAGACTCAGAGCCTCAAAAACAATTTACACTTATGAAACCTGTTAATTCGTTTTTGCCGAATATAGCATTTTCAAAACAGTAAAGGGAAACATGGTGATCTAATTATGTTATATGTATGCAGTTAATACCACGTAGAAGTAAAATATTCTTTCTTTAATTAAAAAAAAAAGACCAATACAGCAAAAATACTTACTAGCACTACTAATATTGGCAAAAGTGGTGACAGTAAAAGAGTAAGTATACTTCAATAATAAATCCTTCCTTTGAAGATGGTACTTGAGGGACAAGAAAAAAAAGTTAGTTTGGTTTGTGTGAGAAATGAAATGATGCCAATTTTCCAAGAATTTTCAAGGTTCTTTTCAATAGCAGATTCTGTGGTAGAAATCAAGTTTACTAGAAGAAGACATGGAGTGCAGTTTACTGTCTAACAAATGACCAAACGTTTTATTTGAAGGAAATTATAATAATGATGGGGTGATAGGTGAAGGTCATAGATTGTATAAAGACATGGACTAAGGCAAGGCAAGTTTATTTGTATAGCACAATTCGTACACAAAGTAATTCAAAGTGCTTTACAGAATAAGAAGGACACTAAAATCACACAAATAATCACAATTAATCATCTTAATAATCATCATAAAATTAACATTAAAACAGAAGAGTGCAGAATAAAAACCTTTAAGTCATATGCACAGCTAAACAAAGCTGTTTTGAGCCTGGATTTAAACATTGTCAAAGTAGAGGCCTGTCTCACATCTTCAGGAAGACTGTTCCAGGTTTTAGCTGCATAAAACTGAAATGCTGATTCTCCATGTTTAGTCGTGACTCTGGGCACCAGCAGGAGGCCGGTCCCTGAAGTCCTCAGTGTACGAGATGGTTCATATGGCACTAACATTTCAGAGATGTATTTTAGACCTAGGCCATGGAGAGACTTGAGCTACAGGAAGCCAGTGCAGAGACCTGAGCACAGGGCTGATGTGCTCGTACTTTCTGGTTCTAGTCAGGACCCGAGCAGCAGTGTTCTGGATGTACTGCAGCTGTGTTAAGGCTCGTTTGGAGAGGCCAGTGAGCAGGACGTTACAGTAGTCTAACCTACTGGAGACAAATGCATGGATAAGTCTCTCTAAGTCTGGCTTTGACAGTATACCTTTGATTTTTGCAATGTTTTTTAGGTGGTAAAAAGCTGCAGATGTTATTGATTTGATGTGGCTGTTAAAGTTCAAGTCTGAGTCCATTATTACCCCTAGATTTCTAGCCTGATTTGAAGGTTTTAGAGAGAGACTGGAGGTGACTGCTGACACTTTCTCTATGTTTCTGTGGGCCAAAGATGATAACTTCAGTCTTATCTGAGTTTAGCTGGAGAAAGTTGTTTTGCATCCACACACTGATCTGTTGGATGCAGTGGCAGAGTGAATCCACTGGTCCATATTCACCGGACTAAGGAATGTGACGTCACCCACAGCATTCAACTTCAGCCAAATGAAGCTCATCGAGGCTAGCAGTCATCGGGTAAATATTTGGAGTCATATAAGCGCAGCCATGATCACTTCCTATTTGAAACGTGGCAGCTAGCAGGTTAGCTATGTCCATTTATATAATCAGTTTAGGGTGAAAGTGCGAGTGGGTGTTTTGTTTTTGTTTTTTTCTTGCTCAACTTGACTGGAGTTGGTCTTATGCTATTCTTTGAAAAGAAAAAAGAAACTCAAAAATATACACTTTTCTGCAAAACAATTATCACTTGCTAATAGGTAACAGACCTGAAGTCGTGGTTTGCCTCTGAGGACTACCTCCATGCAGACACTTTTATATGTGTCAGTGTGGTGCTATGAGGCCCTGAAAAACAGCTATGTGTGAATCTGTCAAGACAAGGTGAGACTGTGAAAAGAAGATATTTCTAAGTCTCTGCAATTGTGTTATATAAAACTGTTATATATATTAAATATTACAGAAAATATGTCAGCTCCTATTTTTAATTGATACACAACAAGCAATTTTGGATATTTCTATTATTTATTTAATGGTACTTCATTAAGACCAATCATCTGTTTTTCTGTAAATTTATTTACATGGATAATTTTTTCGTGCCAAGGTTAAGTTTGTTTTCATACCTGACAGTTTCGACTGCTCACTAGTGGTCTTCCTCAGATTTTGGAGCTGTCTTCCTACCGGTGGAGGCAGGACGACAACACCACCTGCAGTCTGACTTCTTTAGGACAGTATCCCAGGTGTGTGAAAGTAAAAAGGCCCCCTCGTCCCGGTTTAAAGTCCCGTGGGCACGTTTCTGTATTTTGATTACCTCCTTAATCCAGCACCGATTTTGTTGTCCTCTGTCCCAATGATGTTTGCTCCGTTCCAGTTTAAATCAGCTGACCGGACATTCCACATCAACATCTCGTGAACACTCTGAGGAAGCTAGTTAGCAGTCCAAACTGTAAGGTATTGTTAAGATCCCAGTCTGCCCTGTGTTTTTGTGCTGTCTTTCCCACTCCTTTCTGTGTCTAAGCCTGAAGCTGGGCGGAGATTCTGGTACCTGACCCTACTACACACCTGAAACCCATCAACAATCAAGCTGCATCTGTGGAGCACAAAGGGACCGAGGATCCAACATTCATCACCAGATCGTCCGTGTATCCCCCGTGGTACAGTTCTGCTTGGCTAAGTCTAGTTTTGTACTTATAATCTCTCTGCCCAGCTGTTTGTTTTTGTTTTGTTTTTTTCGCCAGATCTCCCTCCCTGAAACTACTCTGCACCTCCGCCTCTGACCCAGCTCTCCACGACCGGTACGAACACCTCAGCCTCCGACCCAGCATGACCGGTACAAACACCCCAGCCTCTGACCTCGTTACCTACGACCTGCTCGAAAACTTCAGCATATGACACCGCTCTCAACCATCTGCTCTGGCAACCTACATTTACATTATTGTGTTTGTAAATCGACTTTGTTCAATCTTTTACCTTGAATCTGAATCTTTGGTCCGCCCAGACATGACAGGTATGAAAACAAACTAAACCTTGGTCTGAAAAAAAAAAATCTATATAGAAAAAAAATCTATATAAAATAAACAAATAAATAAAGGTATGCTGTATTTTTTTTTGTATATATATATTTTTTTTATCAGAATCAGAAGCAAAAATATAATATAAAAAGTTGAAATATAGCAATTATAAATACAAATAAGAGCATGCATAAAGTTAAAAATTATATGCTTAAAAATAAAATAGTCATAGAGGTAGATACTGTATATACATGATGAAGGGTCTGCACGCGCATGTCTAAGTAAAGATGTTTCCCGCATTCATCTGTAATGTCCCACAGTATGGCATTAAACTTAAACAAGCATGTGTCAAGATCAGATCTGTGTATAGGCGATCCCCCCACTGTAAGAATGCATGTTTGTGAGCTATAAAAAAGCCGTAGAGAAATAAAAAAGATAGATAAGTTTAACGCCATATTGTGAAACAGTCCAGGCAAATAATAAAACCACTATATGAAGTGAAGGATGCTGTATCTGCATTACTATAGACAAATTATAGACCAAAACAATATCGCTATTTAATTTACTATTATTATCATATGGACTTCAGTTTTTATTATTCCATTTTGACTTCTCCAGCTACACATGCATGACCAAACTTGACCATTTCACCATCACCATTTTTCAGAGAGAATTCAGAGCTTTCAAATTGGGCAAATCCCTGACAACAAGTGAGCAGCCCAATCTGCCATGGCGAGGCCTGGCTACAGACCGCTGCCAAATCCACCAGTGAAGCGTGAGCAATTCTTCCATAAGCACGACTCCATGTCCAGAGGGCCCCCCAGAACTGCTCCAAATGTCCTTAAAGCGCACAGAGCCAGAAGGCCAAATATTAGACACGCAAGCAGGAAACACAAACCAAGATAAAGAGTGTGGGTGAACGGGCCAAGATCAGGCAAAACATTATGACCACTGACAGGAAAATAAATGCGATGGAGTATAATGTATTGGTGAGTTTTTAAAGATGGCGTTTTAAACCATCAGTATAATAATTTCGTTTTCTCAAATTAAACTGATGAAATAGGATCAACAAAAGGAGGCACTTGATTATGCAACCCACTTAGGTCCTGAAAAATCCCTGAAAAATTCTTGTTCCGTTTTCAACTATAAAAAAGTGGAATTAAGCAGTTGGTAGAGTGTTTTGTCCACTGATCTGAAGGTTAGCAGTCCAAATAAATGTCATTTGGTTGAGCGGTCGCATCAACTGACCCACAGGTTGGCGGTGGAATTCTAGCTCTCACAGATGAATACTGTCATTGTGTCCTTGGGCAAGACACTTAACCCACCTCACCCTCAGTGTAAAGCAATTTGAGTCCCTATTTGTTTGTTTATTACATATGTTAATAGTGCAAATACCGAAATGTTACAGAAAAAAACTAAATAAAAATCTGGAGTAATGACTGATTTTTGAGTTAATTTTACTCATTTATTAAATATTTCCAAACACAGACTTTGATTCTGTCACTTTCCATTGTTCTACTATTTCCAAAGCAGTAGTATATATTGATTCATCTGTGCCCACAAAAGGCGGTGTATAGAACAGTATGTCGTGGCTATAGGGGACAGATATTGTGTGAATGTAAGTCATCCGAGCAGCAGTAGCAGCAGCAGTGGACAACCAGAGCCAGACAAAAGCCAGCGCTCCAGGCTCTTGACAGGAGAATTAACCTACATCCGTTTGATGGAGCACCTGGAGGAAGCCTGCACAAGCAAAGGAAATCAAACTTGCAACCTCCAGGACCTCCTCGCTGTGGGGCAGGAGGGCTCAACCAGCATGAGAGGTCTGCAGAGAAAAGGGAATCATCAAGAAAATGTCAAGGCATGTGCGAGTATAGGTTAGCGTGTAAAGACAGTGATTTTCAAGGACACCAAATAACAGTTCTAATCCCAAACTCAGAACAAAACCCAAAATGCGCAAAAGGTAAAATCCTCCAGCTAAGGTGTTCATGACGAGGCCTAGCGCAAGATCTGGAGATAAGTCCCTGGGTGTAACTCTCAATCAACCGTGTGTTAGATGCAAGTATTAAGTGACAATGACTATTAGTAGAAGTGATATGGTTATATGATTTGATATGATGATTTTTTTTTATCACAATAGCAATAAATTTGTAACAAAACAGTGCAAATGACATATAATCAAGCTTCAATCACAGTTGTTTAATGAATTCTAATAAATCCATTCCTTTTTGAATTGCCCAGGATTGTTACATCACAGGGAAAACTTTAGAGGTTTCCTGATCTGTTTTTGAATCCATAAATCACCACCAAGCTTGTTTAGTTTACTCAAGGTAATTTGTGATCCCAGGAGATAAGATATAACGGTAACACTTTAAAATACGGTCCGGGACTTACCAGTACTTACGGTGGTAGTTAGTAGATACTTGACTGGTAGTTACGGTGGTACTTACAGTGGTAGTTTGTGGTACTTACAGTGGTACCTATAGTGGTACTTACAGTGGTACTTACAGTGGTACTTACAGTGGTACTTACAGTGGTAGTTTGTGGTACTTACAGCGGTACTTATAGTGGTACTTACAGTGGTACTTACAGTGGTACTTATAGTGGTACCAGAAGTGATACTTAGACTAATAACTACTGGTACTAGTACTGGTACTTACTGCAAAATCATATGAAGTGAATGGTATTAAAGAATATGGTGTTATTAGGCATATGAATCTTTGATTTCATTATACGTTCATAGAAAATACACAAGACAAAACACTGTGAAAACACAAACACTTTATTATGACAAATTTCACATTAATACGACAATCAGATTTAAAAGAAATTTCCAATAATGACAATAACAAATAAATGACACGTTTTAAATGAACATGACAGTGATACATACTGTAAAATATCAATACTTTAACTGCTATTTTAAAGCGAGACATTATGGTACTTGCACTATTAATTACTGGTACTTACTGTAGTTTATACTGGTAATTACTAGTACTTTCCGTGGTACTTACTGCTGTATGTTCTGGTAATTACCATAGTAACTATTATGGTAATTACCAGTACATACAGCAGTAAGTACCACGGAAAGTACTAGTAATTACCAGTATAAATAGTATTACTAGTACTTTCCGTGGTACTTACTGCTGTATGTACTGGTAATTACCATAGTAACTATTATGGTAATTACCAGTACATACAGCAGTAAGTACCACGGAAAGTACTAGTAATTACCAGTATAAACTACAGTAAGTACCAGTAATTAATAGTGCAAGTACCATAATGTCTCGCTTTAAAATAGCAGTTAAAGTATTGATATTTTACAGTATGTATCACTGTCATGTTCATTTAAAACGTGTCATTTATTTGTTATTGTCATTATTGGAAATTTCTTTTAAATCTGATTGTCGTATTAATGTGAAATTTGTCATAATAAAGTGTTTGTGTTTTCACAGTGTTTTGTCTTGTGTATTTTCTATGAACGTATAATGAAATCAAAGATTCATATGCCTAATAACACCATATTCTTTAATACCATTCACTTCATATGATTTTGCAGTAAGTACCAGTACTAGTACCAGTAGTTATTAGTCTAAGTATCACTTCTGGTACCACTATAAGTACCACTGTAAGTACCACTGTAAGTACCACTATAAGTACCGCTGTAAGTACCACAAACTACCACTGTAAGTACCACTATAAGTACCACTGTAAGTACCACTATAAGTACCACTGTAAGTACCACAAACTACCACTGTAAGTACCACCGTAACTACCAGTCAAGTATCTACTAACTACCACCGTAAGTCCCGGACCGTATTTTAAAGTGTTACCGATATAACTTTTACAAGATAAAGCAATGCAGTTGACATCTAATGCGTATATTTAACTTCCACAATATGCTATATATTCCAGTTGATAAAACAATTAATCCCTGTTGTATTTAGACAAATTATTATGACTATCCAGCAGAAAGTTTTATATAGAAGATGATACGAGCTTCACTGTAAATCCATCCAACAGCTTTTTGAGTCCAACTTCCACTGATTCATTACCAGCCTCTTAACATGGGAACAGATTGTATTTACTCGTGACTCATGGAGATCCAACAAATATTAGATAGATATTAGAAAAAGCACAAAGGGTTTTTAAGGATCGGCTGAAAAAGAAACCAAAATACCAGGAGAAATGAGTGTTGAATTTTTAAATACAAAACAAAATGTCTATTCATTCTTGTGTACAGTAATTACTGAGCCGCTGTAGCTAACCAAAAATGTACTTTAAAATGAACAATGGCATGCTTCAAAGGTGGGGTATGCTATTTTATTCTTAGAAATTAGCAAATGTAGAAGCAATATAATGAAAGCTGTCTGTAACTAATGATATTGTTGTTTTAGTAGTTTGTTTTTTTTTCTTCAATTGCCGACCCAGAAATAAGAGTCGTAAGCTAGAATCCACTGAATATTGGTAGTCGCCCCTTACTCCTCCTGCACCTGCCCGAAAAAGTATGCATGTGAATACTAGCGATGTACGACATAGATTTAAATACCTACTTCCTCAAAACCAGGACGAAGGGACCTTTTCACTCTCACACACCTGGGATACTGTCCTGAAGAAGTCGGACTGCAGATGGCGCTGTCGTCCTGCCTCCACCGGTTAGAAAACAGCTCCAAAACCTGTTTAAATCAGCTGACCGGACACGTCACAGGACACTACCACGTGACCACTCTGAAAAAAAAACAAAAAAACGCTAGTGAGCTGTTGAAACTGTGAGGTACGAAAACAAACTAAACCTCGGTCTGAAAAAAGAATCTATTAAAATAAAATTCCTTCCTTCCTACTTCCTTTCTTCGTAGTTTGAAAACGCAGCTTTTGCACTCAGTCAATCCTCTCCTAACTTTTTTTTTTTTTACCTCTATGTACATTCTCCACAAATAGAGTACAAAGGGGCTCCCAGGTGTGTGCCAGTATGTCAGATACGCTTGAACAACAATACCGTACAAGAGCTATCTCTATACTGGAGATTGATGTGTAGAAGAGCAGTCCTGAATTACTCCTTGTCACCATCTCATCTGCATCTGTCACACTTTAAGTTTGTGAGCCCCGCGGCCATGTCAGCCAGACAAGTGCAAATACTTGTTGAGAGAAAATGTGGCAAGTGAAAGGAAGCCAATAGGGGCCCAGAGTGAGAAATCAAGCAATAATGGAATGAAAGGAAGTGGGATAAACAAGGGAAAGAGATGGGAAAAGTGAACGTCAAGATGTGAAGGCACAGAATCAACCTGACAAGACGCTCCGATAACAGTTGTTGACAGCCCCCATCTGACGCATGTGGACTCCCAAAGATGGAACACGAAAACCTATTCTGGGCCTTAAAAGAGCAAAGTATGATCTCAAATATAGCACTGTGAGAGCAGCAATGAGGATGCAACAGGAAATATCCAGGTAGTGTAACTCTAAAGCAATGGTTCTGTCACTAAATGGAAAATTTGAGTAGTCCTGAGTACAGTAATAATGATATGACTGACATTTGAATGATGGTCAGAATTATTATTATTACTTTTTTTGTTTTTGTTTTTATTTAGTTTTTCCCCTTATCCAAAATAGACATGCAGTTTTATTTAGCATGAGTCACAATTGATTAATGAATTCAGTTTAGTAAAGTCCACTTCTTTGGAAAGTTTCCCGGGACTGTTATGTCACAGGGAAAAGTCCGGAGGTACAGTAATAATGACAAGACTAACATGTGAATGATGGTCAGAATTATTATTATTACTTTTTAAAATTTATTTTGTTTTTTACCCTTATCCAAAATAGACCTGCAGTTTTACAATAGCATCAGTCACACTTGTTTAATGAATTTAGTTTAGTGAAGTCCACTTCTTTTGAGAACTATATATATATATATATATATATATATATATATATATATATATATATATATATATATATATATATGGAAAGTTTCCTGGGATTGTTATGTCACAGGGAAAAGTCCAGAGGTACAATAATAATGATAAGACTAACATTTAAATGATGGTCAGAATTGTTATTATTATAATTTTTTTATTTTAATTTTCCCCTTATCCAAAAAAAATCTGAAGTTTTATTTAGCATCAGTCACGCTTGTTTAATGAATTCAGTTTAGTGAAGTCCACTTCTTTTGAGAACAAAAATAATATATCTGTTAAGTTTCCCGGGATTGTTACGTCACAGGGAAAAGTCTGAAGGTTTCCTGAGCAGTTTCTAAGTCCATAAATCATTGCAGTTTCATTTACTCAAATTATGCTAATTTGTCACCCCAGGAGATAAGAGATAATGTTTAAAAGATAAAACATAAAAAAAAAAAAAATTAGTCCTATGATATAAAATTTCTAAAAGACGCAACCTCCTCAACGGAAGTAACAGATCTAATCACAGTATGGGCGAGCTCGTGATGTCATATTGACTCGCCAATTAGAGGACTCATGTAACACCCTGGGTATTATCAGTAGACATAATTGCGCAGCTAAAATAGACTGATGCCTGGATCAATACAGAAAACCTAAGAGGGATTGAGTGCGCGCATACAGTATCTGAGAGAGAAAGCTAGGCCTTATTTCAATGTGAAGAAGGCAATCTGCAGCAATAAAAAGGTGGGAGAGATCGTGGTAGGAGTTCCCAATGGATAGGACCATTTCATAGCACAGTGCCCGGTGGTACCTCCTGGGCTGGAACTAATTGGTGCAAGATTAACTTTCCAGTGGGACATAATGACCCCGAGCGCTCTCACACATCTCTGGATCAGCGACACTGGGAGAAAGGAGGGCCGGTTTCAGAGTCGCGCGCTGGTAGTGATTATTATTTGGTCTGGGACTGTCTGGTTGGCACTTTAGTCCATAGGGATAGGAATAGTATGCTTCAGAAAAAAAGCTATGGGGCAATCTTGATACACTTTATAAGAGGAGACATGTGCACCTGGATCTGCAGTGGAAAATATAAGATTATGTGCTTGTTAACTGAGCGTTGCTTGCCTTAACCTTATAAGATTCCTTTTTGTCCACTATCTGATAAAAGTGGTGAGAACTGGTGAAGCTCATGGGCAGGTAAAACATAAAGGCAAACCAAGGTAACCCACTTATTTTCAATCAAATCTGTCATTCTGATAAGAACCTGGACCAGCTTGTACTCCAAACCTGCAAATAAAAAAGTTATCCTAAAATAAAACAAATTAAAAAACAGGAATTCTGCCTAGACTTTTCTCTTTACAAGTTCCTCAATCTCTTTTTTAGTGATATATGCTTCAGCGTTCGATGGGAAATGTGAAAACCCAAAAATGTTAATCGGACGATCCCTCCAGACATCAGCTATATCTATCCTTATATTTTAAAAACATAGGCAGGATTTGGAATCTGATTTTCCTTTGTGCAGAGCTTGTTCCCACTTGTAATTACCGTAAATCCGACAGCTTCACAAAGAGCCCATCCTTTTGTTTGTAGTCCAAAGGGTTCAGAGACAGATTCAGTTTGAAATTAGTCAGGTGTTTTGGGAAGAAATAGGCTAGTTTGTCTTGGTTTTGGGTCTTTTCAGTACAGGATTGTATTGATAAAAGTCTGTTTTCTTCATAGCTGTTGTAGTTTTGTAATGCAAAGACAAAAAAACAAAAAAACTTCTCTAATTCTTTGTGAGTTGTCAGTAGGTGGCATTGATCCCAGATTGTAAAAAACTCCTTGGTTCTCCCGTCATCAAATTCCAGAGCTGTGAAATCTGCTAATATAATTTTATATATATTTGTTTTCATGTGATTTGTTATCACCGTAGAAAATTATGACTCTTACTTAATCACATTGGACGTTATCCAGATCTTGAGATTGGGTCCTGGTCAAGAACTCCTTTCTGGAATTACTCTATTGTGCAAGTTGTGATATATAGTCCCGGTTTAGTCCGGTTTTTGTTAGATAATGATGAGATTTAGTGATTTAGTGTTGTTAAATTCTGGCTTAATCGTGATCCTGGCTTCAAATTCAGCCCTGACCCTGTCGATGTTGCAAACTTTCTGGGAAACAATCTTTAGCAACCCCCCCTGCACTGTAACTGTGTGACATATCGAAGTGTACAGCGTGGTAAGAGAAAATAGTCCCTTGTTCTGTTGGAAGTACGCAAATGGCATCTCCCCACAGACTTAAAAGTGAAGACGAATAGTTTATTTACAGAGCTGCGTATACACTTTGCCATTGTGCTTATTCTGCAGTGTTGTAGTTACACTGTCCTCTTAATAGCTCTTCGTATTTGTGCATCCTTATAAGGACAACAGGAGGCAGCGTGGGGTCAATCGCGCTGTTGAATTTAAGGCTGGTATCTGACGGGTTTGTTGTTGACACGGTGAACTCTGCCATCATTGATCGCGTCTCTGTTTGATTATCGGATGACACCTTGTTTGGCAGGATTAGGGGTTTGGACAATCACACATGGATGGGTGCAGTTGGCATGCTGGTCTCTAACCTCAATTTAATAGATTTGAAGCAGTGGAAAGGAACAGTGATGAACAGCTATTTCATATTTGTTTTTTTGGTTCATTATTGGGGTTAAGGTAAGAACTTAACTCCGGGGCTATGGCACGAAACAGCGAGAGCAATGACCAAACTACCATTTTAGTTTTTTTGTCATTTTAGATGGATAACTTTACAAGTGGATGGGCCGATTTACAAATATAAATATATGAACAACTGAAGAAACAATGAAAAAAGGCAAAATCACAATAATACTTAATAGTAACTACTTTGATTATAGCATAAAGAAACAACGAACGCATTGTTTATTAAAAAGAAGGTATGCATAATGGATTTTTTTTAGCTTTCTATCATGTTATAATATTGTTCTTGCATCAAAAACACACCTAAAGAGGTTATAGATGTCATCCACGCATGTTTGAGTATTTTTGCAATCTCTCTCGGGCCCCTTTCAAACCCTCCTTGCTGTTAGCTGCAAGATTTTGTGAAATCCTACGTCATCCGTGCTCCCACATGGCAATTCTCCATAAATATACAAAGGCATGAGTCAAAATTATACACAGCAACTTGACAAACCTGATACAACGTGCAGTAGTTTTATCAGCAGGATGCACGCTGATTGTGTTGTGAGAGCGCTCTGAAGGGGGAGTGACTTAGCATGGAGAGGGAAGGACAGGAAAACTCAAACACCAAGCACCAAACACAAAACTGAAAGACATTAATACATTGTTTTTGGTGAATATAGTATTTATAAAACAGTAAAAAGTAACACGGTGATCTAAATATGTTATGTGCTAGCAGTAACCTCCTCTTTCAGATTAATTCGTTACTAAGCCTTGTTGTGGAATTTCTAATAGTGAAAACCTTAAAAAAAAAAATATAAAATCAACAGAGAAGTTGTCTTGAATCAAAAAGTCAGATTTATTGAATCAGTTGTGCACAATTGTCAAAGCGCTGTTGTCTCCAATAGTGTCATCTCGCCGTCAGCTCCCAAATAAACATGTGCAGTGTATTTATGCAATCAAAACAATAGTACCAATTTAGTGTAATCTAAGCGGCTTGAAGCTGCTGGACACATCGTTTCGTAGGCTAAAAGACAAGAGATACATTCGTGCGTAATGACAGATAGTATCACGAAGGTTAAGTCAAAGAGATGCATAAGAATTCATAACAATACCAGTAAAGATTTAGGATAAAGAATGCCATAAAAGCCTACATCTTTCTTAATAAGCTATTTGTTAATTATGAATTTTCTTCCTGAGTTCTAAGACTTTTACCTTTTTTTTGTTTGTTTCCATCATTTTTTTTAATTTTTTTTTTGTGTAACTTGAAAGTAAACATCTCAGAGAATCATTTTAAGTACAAAACTAAAATATAGCTTGGGATCAACATAAGGTAATTAATTAAATGTATTAATTATTATTGAAAATGCTCAGTGGATCGCACAAAATACATTCATTTAAAAAAAAATACACCAATTCTGCTCTGTGTTATTTAATACAAAACACAAAAATACCATCACATACAGTGTCTAAAATATTACCCTTAACAATATGTCTCACTTCTCTTCCTCCTATCTCCATCTCTCTCACACTCCTTCTCCCTGCTGCTCTCCCGTCCAGGCATTACCCACAAAGCTGAGGGCGTTTGACAGGATGCACAGTGGTTGTAGGGAATCATTCATCTTGGGGGAATTGGAAGCCTTTTCTTGCTAACCGTTCCATGTCTTGCTTATTACAGCTAGCTTGACAAGGTGCAGCCTCGACAACTCATTTCAGCTGTCAGCGCGGCCGTATTGACACATAGAAGAGAGACAGTGTGTGTGCTTTACGGGTGAATGGCGGTGCAGTTGTGGAAACCATTTTGTAACCACACTATTTGTAGGTCATATCTGCCTTTCAAGATTCAAGATTGTTTGTGGCATGTCATTACAATGTAGTGGCTGCATATGAAAAAGTGTGTGGGAGTTTTCAAAGAACGCCGTGGAGATGTTCAGCTCCAAAGGGAATTGAATATTATTCAGGTTAAAAGTAAAATATTTATGTTTCTTTTCATTTCTACGCTTTGGAAATTATTTATTTACATGTGTTTTTATAGGGAAGGGATCTATTTTCAGAAGTAGAGAAAGTTTATAATATTGTAAAAGAAAATGGTATGCTATTTCAGTCTTATGGTTGCTTAGTAGGTTTGACGATTTTCAGATCAAATATTCTCTACGATTTGGGTTTGGGACTGGCACAAACATGACATGCATAGTGAAAAACCACATATACTTTTACGTAATGTGCAGTATTTAAGTTATTCCACTTATATTATTGTATTATTTGGTTGTAAAATGTACTTATAAATAGGAGATAGCTGATGTATATGACCCCCATTCCTGTTCAAAGATGGATTGTCTTTCCTAACAAACATTGTCTCTTTAACTCCCCTCTCAAACCATTTATTTTCTTTGGCTAAAATCTGTACCTCACTCTCTTTAAAGGTGCGGTTAGTGACTTTGAGATGGAGATGTACAGCAGATTGGTGTCCCGAGCTGCTCTTGCGATGGTGTGGGTACATTCTCTTATCGACTGGGTGTACTGGGTGTTTTGTTTCTCCAAAATAACACTTACTACAGTTTTCACAACACTGAATGGAGTAGACCACATTGCAGAACTGAACAAGCGTTTTGGATCAACAGTGAAACTTTTGGTCCAGTTGACAAAATTGAATATTTCTTTTACTGCGTCTGTAAAATGCAAAGTTATGACCTGGTATATGAAGAAAAAAACAATACGACTGAATGATGGAAAGGTTGACTAAAGCATAAATTGGAAGTTGGATATTTTGTCTGTATTTATTCAGGCAGCGCTGAACTTGTCATGTTGCACCGTTGTCATGTTGGCTGCAGTAGCGATACAGCTGAGACTGGTATTTCACAAAGCAGGATCCGACATGTAATGGGTCTCCACGGGCTGCCCATGTATAATGTATGAGAGAGGGACACAGGGGGATCTGACCAAGTGCCTGCTCCAAATCATCACTGACCAGGAAAGAAGGAGCACCCAGACACTATAGCTCTTCAGACAAAAACTTCCGGGACAGTAACTAGTCCATAACAGGTACTTCACTGTCCGTTTTCAGCTGTGGATGTCTCTTTTTTCTTTTTGATTTATTCTATTTCCAAAACATGATACTCCCATTATACATATTACAAATTCCACTGCATTTTATAGTAGTTTCTGAACTTATATTACTCTTGACAATAGACTGTAGTAAGAAATGGACTAAGTGAGTGTGCCGGCACCCAAAGCGTTCGGCTCCAGTCAAATGAAGCTCATCGAGGCTCGCAGTTATGGGGCGAATTTGGAGCCAAGTTCCATATTTGGAATTCCGACCGTGGCCCTTCCCGCCTTTCCCACAGGCTTGGCAGGGAGCAGGTGTTTAGCAATACTGTCAATCAAACCTATCCTGGGAAAGAAGGTACATGATATTGTTATTAATGTTCATTATCGTTTTATCTTTATTTTAAAATAGTAAAATAAAAAAAAGATCTTTGGCGATCTAGACAGACTAATAATGTAGGAATTCTCCAACGTGTGAATGAAACAAAACACAACTCCAGGTGTTTTTTTGACAAGGGAACAACATTTTAACATGGATAAAAGATCACAAGAGTCAATTATGCATAGGATCTTTAACTGATGTCACATACTGCACTTTTAAATGTTTCAGTTTCAGATTTAACTACTCCTGTCAGACTCATGGTAGAGAGTACGTCATTATTTCGTTTCCTGCCTATTTTAGCTGGTCCCAAAGCGTAGTGCCGCTGACGAACCAGCAGACACAAGCAGATAAATGTTTAAAATAGGCTTTCTGACTCGGTGTAAAATGTAATTACATAACCTGCTACAGTATTTAGGACAAGGCCTTGTGACGTCAATGCAATAATGAGCTGCTTCTGCACATCACTCAAAAACGATCTCATTAATACAAGCTGCCAAAACTGAAAAACAGCAAAAATAAAAGTGAGTAAGCTACAAATATGGGACAACATGTAATATTTTGGGTGTTTATAGTAGCAGTTAGTTTTGAAATTGCTGTGAAAAGCCTTGCATTCCATTAAGAAAACAAAATGTGTGGCTACAGATTTGTGAGTAATTTATAACCGAGCAAGGTGAAGGTTGCGAGGTTGCGGTTTGGAAGTGAACTGACAGAACGTGAACTTTTGTCTATACAATATCCTTGGAGCTATTAGTGTTCCAACATGATGCTATTATCTTCATTCTTACGTATTTTCAGCGGGTTTTGTTTTAATATAGTTGTAATTGGCCTATCTACATGAAACAAAAATTGACCCAAAGTTCAATGTCTACTGTGCCAGCATAAACAAACAAAAATTTTTTTGCGATATGTTAAGAAAGTGTTTCCATTATTCAACCCTAAAGACACGACTGCTGTTTGAGTTTGGATATTTCTTTCAAAAAACTGTGAATCTCCCATATAATTACACCTTCGCCTGTCCTCCATCTGAAAGTATTGCTAAGGCCTATTGATACTTTGCAGTGACGTCACACTGGAGGGTGTTTACATGCATGTCTGTGGTGAAATGTCCAGCAGTTATCATGGTGCCACAATGCACAAATTAGCACACATTAGCAAACACTGTCAGAAAAGTCTTAAGATAGTCTGAAAATTTAAGAATTCCCATTTAGGTGTTTGATTTTCAACAAAAATGTGAGACTGACTAACTAGAAAACTGTTGGCTAATGCTAGCTAGCGTGTGACTATAATTTTACGTGTGAGAGACTCGGTTAACAGCGCAAATCATCTAAACCACATGTGTCAAACTCAAGGCCATGTCATTTTATGTGGCCCGCGAGAAGATAAATTAAAAGGCATGACTGTCATTTTAAAATAAGTCTATACTGCTTTAATGTGTGCATTGACAATAAACTAATAAGATTTTCCCTGCAAGTGAGAGAAATGAAGTGAGAAATATTTGCAAATAATCATCACAAAATGTTCATGAAGAGGAAAATTTTTGGCATGGAAAGAAGTTGGAAGGAAGAAAGTTGAAGGTGAATACAAGTTTGTGCTTTGAGGAGAAAAACCTGTATGATTTTTGTGTTATGAGGCGGGGTCGGTACAGTCTACGTCGACATTCGGTTACATTTGGTGATTTTTACACTGCCGTACAGTTACATCTGGCCCTTCATAGCAGCCATTTTGCTGATGTGGCCCTCGGTGAAAATGAGTTTGACGCAACTGATCTTAACTGTTGTAGGTTCATCTAAGTCAGTTCTTTATGGTCAAACTGTTTAAATAAAGCTCAGATTAAAGTCTAACTTGAGTAACACAGCTTCAGACGGAGCAGTGCCCACAGTTAGCATGACACCCCTAGGGAATGTTGATGACATCAGCTGCAAAGTATCAATAGTGCCGTAACCAACTTAGTAAACAATAGTCTACTGTTTGACTCTTCCATATATCCAGAAGTTGTTGTTTGGTTTTGTTTCGCTAACTTCAGAAGTGCATCAGACTGGATTCGCCACGGTTCATAGTACACATAATTACATCTCATACATAATAATTTAGCTTACCTCATTTGACAAAGACTTTATTTATGAAGTTGTCTGGTCCAAGCAGCATGTAAACAAGAGGTCAATTGGAGTCGCAGTAAATATATCACACTGCAGCAATAATCTCGGTTCAATTTGTTATTTATGGCAAACGTGGAAAGGTCCCGACTGCGGACTCATCACAGAAGCAAGAAAACATAGGATTTGATAGCACAAATGTGTATTATTATCATACCGTGAGGTCGTACGGAACAAAGAGAAATAATGAAATAAACGTCTTGTGTAATAGGACTGTCTCATTTATAGGAAATAGAAAAACAGAATTGGTAGTTCATTGGGGCAAATTATTGCCTCGGTTCCGCATTAAGTATAATTTCATTGCAAGAACAAATGCAGGAAAAAATATGGTCGGAACTGTGCACTGCGAAACCGGTCCACTTTGTGTTGAGGTAGATGTGTGGGATAAGATCTACAAGATAAGAAGAGGGCTTTCTGACTGTTCACTGGAAAAAGCAAGATCCTAGAGTGAAGGAGGAGATAAGTGCAGGGAGGAGAAAGATGGACAAATGGACAGTAACTATTCTGACATTTTTTCATGGTTTAACCTTTTGTGATTTTGATGACTTTTTAATTATGTTTCTATTCTATTTCTAAGCTTGTGTGATTCCGACTTTATTAAAAGGCTGTACCAGATTATTACAGTCTTAAAAATCAGAAAATTACTTCCTTTGCACAAATCAAAATTCTTTAAAATCAGATGCAGACAGCACAGTCTCATTTTGACCCTAAGAGCTACTGTCAGAATATGTCTAAAGGCGGCAAATATATATCTAACTGCTGCTGTCAGGCCATAGACTGTATATATGAACGGACATAGCTAACCTGTTATCTGCTGCATCCCAAATAGGAAGTGAGCATGGCCGCGCTTCTGGCTCCATCGACTCTGGCTCCAATTGCAAAAGACGAAATTTAAATCTGTCAACTGGACAAATCGTTGTAGGAGTTCTTCAGTTCTGGTCAGATTGCTGCTGGACACTGCCTTATTTGTATCTGAAGGCAGGAGCTAACTACACTGAAACTGTAAACAGCTTTTCTCTCCAGTTTCAGCCTTAACGACCCTATTCAACCCTTAATGGCCCCCTATTGTTCTCTTTGTTCCTGTTTGTTTTGGGTCTGAGGATAGAGTAGATAGATATAGATTGGTGAGAGATTATGTCTCCAATTCCTGTTTGAGGAAGGATTGTCTTTCTTCAAAGAAATAGCTTTTTTAATTCCCCTCACAAACCATTTCTTTTCTCTGGCTAAGATCTGTACCTCACTATCTTCAAAGGAGTGGTTACTGGCTTCGAGATGGAAATGTCCATCAGACTGGTGTCCAGAGGAGCTTTCGCGCTGGTGTTGGTACATTCTCTTATGAAGTGGCTGTTTAGTTAGTTTAGTCTGGACATTACAGGTTGAATAGTGTCGTTATGGCTGAAACTGGAGACAATAGCTGTTTACAGTTTCCGTGTAGTTAGCTCCTCCTTTCAGACAGATATAAGGCAGTGTTCACCAGTAATCTGACCAGAACTGAAGAAGCGGCTTGGATGAGTAGCGAAACGTCTTCACTCCTACAACGATTTGTCCAATTTCCTCTTTTGCCGTGGATCAAACCTGGACGACTGAAGGATTACACAGACATCTGGCTCCAATTCACTTTTTACTGAAAAACGGTCACTCACCTGCTACAGTTGGGCTTGTCATTTTGATCTTAAAATGTATTAACCAGCTCTACATGATGCTGATATTTTAATTTTGCTATTGTGTCCATAACTCAAGATATGAACATTAATAACAGACACATTAGGTGAGGTGTCTTCTGCTAGCGTTAGCAACAGGCTTGATCGACAGCGTTGCAAAACCTGCTAAACCAGCGTGTGTGGGCAGGAATGGGCGTTACCTTCAACATCTTCACTCCAGATTGGCTCTTTGGTTGCTATGATAGTCGAGGTCGGAAGTCTTAATATGCAACTTGGCTCCAAATTCGCCCCATAACTGTTAGCTTCGATGAGCTTCATTTGACTGGATCAGAACGCTATGGGGGAGTCACTCACTTAATCCACTTCTTTATACAGTCTATGGTCTCAAAGCTAACAGTCAAGTGCACAACCTATTAAAATTCAAGTTAATTAAAATAAAGAAGATTGAAATATTTTTTATATGTTGAATACTTCAGTTTATGGCATTGTTTTAATACTTACAATATCCCCAAAAAAGGAAATAAACACAATATCAGATCATTACAATACAATACGCATTACCAAAAGTCCACATGAGTTCTTTCAACCCCTCAACAATAATAGTGAGCCCAAAGAAGATGGCATAATAGTTTTCAGTCCAATCTACAGGAAAGGGCAGTGAGGTTATGGTGACCTTAACATTTCTACCAAATTGAAAATCTTTGAGTCTCCAAATGGTTCTGAAATGAAGAAAACGGATTGATCGATGTGGCGTAATCCATATCTCAGATTAGAGGTCACGGGAGAAAAAAAGTAAATTTGTTAAACATTATTACATGCATTACCTTATACTCGTCCCAATAAGGCCACTGTATACACATTGGATTTTGCAGACAAATTTATTATTGTCTTCGTTGGTCCAGCACCTGCTATGTCTGGCTCTATTTTGAGGTTAGCGCTGCCTGGTTCGGGCAAGGCTTCAGACGATATTCATTTTGAAAAAAGAGCCGCAAACACATGTCTACCCTCGGGCAGCAACATTATTCAGGCTACTTATTAAATGGGGTATTTCCACTGTTCTGAAATTCCAAGATCTATGCGGGTTAGCTATCAAAACTAAAGAAGTGTGCCATTTCTCTTAGTAAACATTAAGACGGGCGTAAAAGTTTAGATGTAGGGAAGGTGAATTGTGTAACTTTTCTAGGGGGAAGGGGTTCAAAAATGATCTTGAGAACTTTTATTCTTACTTAGCGCAAACGCCTCTAATCAGATCTGACCTGTAACACCGTCTGTTTGTCTCCATGGAGATAGATAAGTTCACGTCATACTCATTCCTCAAACAGCTAATAATGATGACAACTGATCACAAAGTAAAAATTGGTAATTTAACTGTTGTTTTAGCAGAAGTACACAGCATATTTCTAACGTTCGTAAGTGAAAGTAAAAATACTACTACGACTAACCTCAATGATATTACTACTACCGCTTTTACTGCCATTGTTACTACTAATACAGCACTAGAAACTAAAACTGCTTCCACACTACACTTTCTATTCACGGGTTTCCTTTTCCTGTTCAAGACCCCATTTTGTTGCATTTTTGTTTTGTTGCATTTTGAATTCTCAATAGCCATGACATCAGTTCTAATTTTGCATCACTCTGTGCCCCCCTGAGTAAACTATAAAACTAAATCACACTACCACCCATAAAGAACATGACCAGACTGAATGCAATATGTACTTAAGCTTTAAACCTGTGTTCTTGCCTGCCCATGACATCTTAGTAAAATGTCGGTGGCCATTTTTGATTTGAGCGGACAGCAGCAGGTGAGGCGCAGCAGGTGGGGTTTCCGCTCCTTTTTCTCCTGATTGCATCAAGTTCAAAGAGGGCAGGTGGTCATGCTGCTGGGACTCAACTACAGACGAGCGTGTTATTTGACCCCTAATCTTACACAGACCGTTGTCAATACAATGTCAGATACAAGCTCTCTCACTTATTCTGGAGAGATAATTACTGCTCATTAGGAAGAATTATCACCGGCTAAGTGTACATGCACGCCAAAATCTGATTATCTGATTTCTGGAGCTTTAAAATGATTAAAATGGTGTTTAAATCTGATGTGAATAATCAAGGCGACCACGAGCTGAAATAAATTACATAATTTAGCTATTTACATGCCATTTTAATAATCTTATAACTCAAAAGAAAGTATCATAATCAGACATTCTGTGAGCATGTAAACAGAGCCAGTGTTATATTCTTATATATTCATTCTTTATTGACATTTTCCACAATACCACCTGCTGTTAAAGGTGTACTATGTGCCTTTTCTGATGAAGGGTCCAGTACTTGCTTGTCTCCATTGAGATTTTGTTGCTTTGCATGGAAAGTTTTACACAAAACTATTTATTTCCATGGATACAAGCCTGCCAATTTACAGATCAGATCTGGGGGACTGGGCAAAACAATAACATGTACAGTACATTGAGATAAGCAAATGGTGGACCTCTCACTAATAAGTTCCAAAGTGCATCTTTAAATAAACTTACAGGCTACATCGAGGTATAATAAAAGCATAACCTTGTATTGTTCCACATGTGCTCTATAAAGCTTCTTATTTCCCACAAATTATTATAGAAACTGCAGTCCTCGACAAACTACTGAAGTCTTAACAATCTTTGCAATGCAATGATTGCTATACCACATAGATCCACATAGTGACGTCCCCATAGAGCTCCCAGACACTAGCCCCTATAGTGATTAATGTGAGACAGTCCAGTACATGCTATGATAGGCTAAGGATGAAGCACTTGCACTTAAGTGTGAAATAAGAGCAGCAGAGTGATGGCGGAGTGGACCCTTTTATGTTTTATTACTGCACTTTCTTGGCACTTGCTTTGGGTCTCTCTCTCTTCCCCCTCCCTCCTCTGCCAGAGCACACATCATATATCACCCCGTGCATTTATGCCAAGCAATTGGATTCTCATTGGTTATAAATCTGTAGCGGCTGCGTGCGTGTTTGCATTATGAACTGACATGCATCCCTCATGACTGATAACTTAGATGAGTAACAGAGACCAAAAATAAGACCTTGGTCCCAGTGCGTTAATCGTTTAATTACAGTCAGCGAAGCATCAGAAGGAGGATATAATGGTAATAAATAACTCAGAACAAACAAAGTCATTACTAGAGATCCAAAATGTGCCCGTTTTGACTCCTTACTCATGTTTTTTTCTCAATGTGTGCTGTGATGTGTCTGTTCAGCTGATTTAGATAGTTTTGGCACTGTATCCTGTGAGTGGAGGCAGGACAACAGCGCCATCTGCAGTCCAACTTCTTCAGGACAGCCCAAGTGTGTGACAGTGAAAAAGCTCCCTCGTCCCGGTTTGTACTAGGACAAAAAACTATGCGTTAAAAGTTACAACTTGCACACAGCTCATCAAAATTTGGACTAAACTGAGAGTAAATAGAGAACTAAACTCAGACTAGACCAAGACTAAACCAGGACTAAAAGAGGACCAAACCTAATCTACAACAGGACTAAACTGGGCTCAAACCAGAACTGAACCAGTGCAATAGAATATTCGGTTTATTGTCTAAATAAAAATAAATAAAATTGAGCGACCGCTAAGGAATATTCAATCTAATTATAAGAACATTTTGGGAAAACACTATTCTGAACGTTTTGTAAAAGGCTGCTGTTGAGTATTGAACTCTTAACCCAACAATCACCTATTTCCGATTATGTAAGAGAAGTTCAAGTTATGTAATGAAAACTATACACTTGCATTTTCATTTATTCAAGACTAAAAAGTAAGTTTTTATAAAATATGGTGAACCAAGGTGAAGAGCCAGGATTCAAGTGGACCAGTTCAAACGTCTTCAGGCCTCAGAGAATTGCAAGTTCGTGGTGCACACTTTCACTGAAGTGGGTCTTACATCAGACTGGAACAGGATAAAGAGAGTCAAGGTTTGATTTTAAGCCTGGTTTACTTCCCTTCACCTCATGGTTAAAGGCTCCGGGCAGTGACCCCAACGTTTCTATGCTGGATACAGGAAGCCAAGTTGCAGTTTATACTTTGAGCAATATGATCTCACCTCACTGACATGGGTTAGCGAGCTGGAAAAGAAAGCAAAATGTTCGCAAAGCATTCAACACACGCCTATTAAGAAAAGTTACCGGCATTGTTGTCCAAAATACTATAATTTATGTAGTGCATTGTGTGATGCACAATAGAAACAGATTTTTGGTGATTCGTGTTTCCAGGTGGACGTTGGTCTGCATTTATTCACTGAGAGGGCACTTTGAGTTCGAGGAAAACGGAAAATGCAAATAAAAATAAACAGAAATGCTGAGTTTATTTTATTTTTTTTCTCAAAAGAATTGGACAAATGTAGACGCTTACATTTAGAAAACATTTTGGGTTTTGGGGAGTATATCATGCATTTTATTCCTGGATTTATTTCTGGTATTCTCTGGAAGCTTCAAGGTGCGCTATGTAAGTTTCTGGAATATAATGCCATACTGTAGAACACAATGACATCTCCAGAAAATGCACACAGCGTACCTGACTTTTACTGACTTAAAAACGTGATAACAGAACTACTCAGTATGAAATGGTTTGCAGTGGTTCAAAGTTGTTCCTCACTTAAACAAATGCATTCTGAACATCATAGTTATTCACTGTGAAGAGCTTTATAATTTTTCTTCTTTACTTGTTAGGGACCATGCACAAATTCATTAATCTTACAAAAAAAAACAACAACAAAAAACATGATTTGTACCAGATTTAGCTACTGCTACTTTCCATCTGCAGGTCCCTGGGCAATTGATCACATATTAAAATACACATTTCATTAGAATTACATTATAAAACTAACAGTTCATCATGGACATTAGCAGTTAAATACAATAAAATGTCCCTGTGTCCAATACATGATGTTTCTTGTAGTCCAAACCAATATAAAAAATCATAATATGCAGGTTTTTACAGTGAAACAGAAGAGTACACATTAACAAGACTGATGTGGACACGTTTGATTATCTAAAATGTACTTTTTCTAATTTATAGTAAAATTATTCAAATTTACAGACAATTTCAGACATCTGATGGTTTGAAAAGAAAAGCCCGACTGAGCAAAAGCCAAGGATCTTTTTGTAACTACGCAATTTTGGTTCACAGAGGGCCAAGTGGATCCGATAGTTTGTTCGGAGCTTAATACATTTTTTCAATGTAGATGGAGCTGGATTATTAATAATTCTGAATACATTTCTTATATTTGAATACAAAATTTAATTGCCAAAACTGAACATTTTGCGTTACTTAGAAAATTACAGTGGTGATAACGAAGGGATGCCTTTACTGCCTGATTGTAGATGGATCTGAGAGGTTTGAGCGTGATCTCATTGGCCTGAGACAAGCAGGACACACTGGAGGTCATATGTGGGATCATCATAGCATTGAAATATGTGAAAGTGCCCTCTACTGTTAAGCTATTCCTCATGTGCCTTAGGGAAGAGATGCTGTATTGGATTAAGTTGTGTACTTTTTTATATGCTTTTTGAAAAACACAAAGAAAGTCTGGCCCAAATGAAACCCTATGTGCTTTGTCTTTGTCTTTGTCAAAGATGTTGGGCATGTCTTTCATTCTGTTAGTTTTGGTAAAATACATACAAACTGTTTTATTAATGTTTAGTGCCTGTCAAGATCCCAGTCTGTCTCTGTGTTTCTGTGCTGTCTTTCTCCCTCCCTTCTGTGTCCTTGTCTAGAGCTGGGCACCACCTGAAGCCCGTGAGCAATCAAGCCTCCACCTTGGGAGTTAAAAAGGGACTGAGGATCCTACACACTCCGCCAGATCGTCCGTGTATCCACCGTAGTACATTTCCGCTTGGCTCAGTCTAGTTTTTGTGAGTTTGGTCACAGTACTCAGCTGTTTTTTCTTGTTTTTCGCCAGATGCTGCTTCTTGGACCTACCCTGCACCTCAGCCTCCGACCCAGCTCCTCACGACCGGTACAACCACCTCAGCCTCTGACCCAGCTTCCTACGACCGGTTCGAAGATGTCAGCCTACGCTCCCGCTCCCTACTACCGGCTCCGTTAACCAACATTCACATTTCCCTGTTTTTAATAAACTCTGTCAAACTTTTACCCCGAATCTGAATCTTTGATCCCTCCCAGACATTACGACAGTGTCACACAAGAAGATTGGGGTCACTTACACTTATTTTATCCATAGCTGAAGATAATGTGTTGGCCACTTGTTACGCATCCCTTCCATGACAGCACCATCTGCGTACATGATGATGCGTACGTCTTTTCACACGTATGGGACATCATTGATATAAATGCTGAACAACAGGGGCCCAGATCAGAGCTTTGCCGAGACCGTAAAATGAATAACAACTAGCATACAGACAACACGCAGCAAACTTATTTTGACCTCGAGAGCTGCTTATAAAATATATCTGTAGTCGGCCAAGACAAATTTTGCTAAAATACATGGAGAAAAAAAAGCAGATATTGAGCCTTGCATTGTTAAAATGACTGTAGGCCAGTTTCTAGTCAAAGGAAAACCATGGCCAGCTTGTCAGTTCTATTTTGTTCCCATTACAAATCTCTCTTTTTTCCCAACTTGGTCACGCAAAATAATCCTCCTCTTCTGCCTTGTCTGCCATATCTTCCCAAACTCCCATTTTCCACAAACAGGATGGGATAAAGCTCGGAATCTTCTCATTTATGCAGACCTTCACAGGGCCAATCACACCCTGACATTTTGTCTCACAGTTCAGCGCGTACTATTCCCCAAGGGATCTATTAAGTTATGGTACTCAGTGAGCCAGGGAAAGCAGAGCCGGGCTTCAGAGTGGATTAGCTAATCAATAATATGGGGAAGCATTAAAATAGATGCATGCGTACATACGGAAGGTTGATGCAGACCAGGAGTGGGAGATGTAAGGTCTACGCTGGTTCCCTTTGATATTGATCCTGGGAATAGTGGGCGGGCATGTTTTTTTTTTGTTGGGGGGAGGGGGTGGGGGGCGATAGCTTTGGGTATGTCCGTAGAGTTCAAAACAACATGGGCTAAAAATAAATTATTCTGGTTTTCTTCTTGAGAAAAAGATGAACCAACCAGACAATAACGAGTATAGGTGGGATTTCCTGGATTAGGTAGGTTTTGAGTGTGTCAATTGATGTACAGGATACTGCAATGCTAATGTTTTTCAGTTGGCTTTTACATAATCTGTTTGCTTATTTAATAGTCATTTAACCAAAACAAAAATAAAACAAAAAAACATATGTATGGCAATGATTCTCTAACAGTGGAATGGGAATATGGTGAGTGCAACCAGAGAGAACCAGCAAGGACGCAGGGAGAACATGCAAAATCCACATACAAAGACGTCACCAAGCCAGAGAATTGAACCTGCAACTTTAATACTGTGAGGTAGAGGTCCAGCTACACCATTATAACTGTCTGGGAAACCAAAATCGAACTAGCTTTTTATCATGATATTACTGGATATAGTGCAAAGTTGAAGTGTTACATTCGTAGATACAAGTTTGACAGATGGCTTGGCAGTTTTTATCCCTGGTCGAGTGTAGTCTGTAAGGAGAGACAAGGAAAGAGGAGGCGTATAATATAAGGCAGTCACAATGTTTTGGCGTATGTCATGTTATTATAGGCACTGTACCTGATTTTTATGGTCTTAACATGTGGAACACTTAATTTTCACTTTCTCAATGTAGCGTGGATATAACGCTACATATTTGTTGACTAAACTTTATATTTTAAGCATATTTTCAAGGCAAAAAGTGCTAAAAAAAAAAGCTTGATTTTTCAGGGGGACAGTAGTGGACAACTCACTGGCACAGGCATCTGCATGAGGGACAGAGGCAACTGTGCACATATACAATGAAGTGTGTCACACAAATTGTGGCCCCTGCACATAGTAATAAGTGTTAATTCAAAAAAAAACAAACAAAAGTATTTTACTAAATTATTAAAAATAGAAAATATTACAAAATAAAATAGAATGTTTACAAAAAATTATAATAAAATAAAATAATAAAAAAAACCCAATAATAACTGCTAAACCAACACATCCTATTTATAAGCTTGTCACAACTTTCACAGATCATAGCAGAGTTGTTCCCTCATGATAATACAAACAACAAGTGATTTTAGATAATTCTTCCATCTCTTTACTGTAGCCTTTAAAGGTAAGCTAACGCTGGACTTTTGTTTTTATGCAAATTATACCTTTTTATATCCCAACAGAGCCGCAAAAGGGAAGCTCATTATCTACCAACTTTACTACTCGAGTGGACTACTTTTTACCTCAACATCAAACTCAACCTATTTCGCAGAGTTCATCAGGGCTCAGCATAATGTAGTCTGTAAAAGGCCCCTGGAGGTGGCTGCTAGTAGTAACAGTAGTAGAAGCAGTTTATTTGGGACTAAGATATAAACGAGAAAATATTATGTAATCAGACAGTAAAAATAATATTAAACAGGTTTACATAACACAATTACATTTCATTGCTCCACAGTCAAAGGTCTGCAGTCTCAAGAGTCATTTTAAACTGAGAGAAAGAACATCAGAAAGCGTAAGAAGACAGTTAAACAATATAGAAAATGGAAAGGCCATTCAAATGTTAGGGCTAAGAAGTAGATCATATACCGCATTGTTTACAGTCTTCGCTCTGCAGGACTGTCACAGGGATGTGCAGAGCTGAGACTGTGGTTCTCGGCCAAACTAACCCACTGCTTGGGCCTGACAGTGTGATTGGTCGTCTGTCCCCATATTGTCGCCCTGCAGTGAGGAATCTTGGGCTGATTGTGGACTCTATGTTCAAACTGGACAAGCGCATTAGCTCTGTCATAAAATCCAGCTTCTTTCAGTTGAAGCTCCTTGCTAAAGTAAAGCCAAACCTTCCACAGGCGGATTTTGAAAAAGCAATCGCATTTGTTACGATGGGTCTGGATTATTGTAATTCTTTGTCTGTGGGACTGGACCAAGGCTCCCTACAGCGCTTACAGAATGTCCAGAATGCTGCAGTCTGTCTGCTGCCAAAGCCTAAGAAATGGGAGCACGTCACTCCTGTGCTGTGCAGCCTGCACTGGCTCCCATTTCATATCAGGTTAATTCAAAATGTTATTGATCATGTTTCATTGTGTGCGCTCTATGGGTCCTCTTTATTTGAGGGAGTTACTGCAGCTCTATACTCCACCCAGAGTCCTGAGGTCAGCTGACAAACATCTGCTGGCTGCCCCCAAAGAGAGGCTCAAGACCAGAGGTGACAGAGCCTTTTCTGTGGCAGCGCCCAGACTATGGAACAGCGCCCTCTGCCTGTCAGATCCTGACCTCTTCTCCCTGGCATTTAATACCAGACAGGATATCTTGGAGTTTTATTGTTCTTGACCTATGCATCGTGTTATCTATATATTTGTATATATTTGTTGTTTTAAATGTGTTATATAAATAAACTTGAAGTGAATTTAATTATCTTTTGATTTATTCCTTTGCTTAAGTGTTATCACAGTGAATCACTTGGTGTGAATCTGAAATGGTTTGGCTGCTTTTACCCCAATAGACACAGAGACTAGAAGGTGCAATATAAGTGTCTTGCCCAACAGCACAATGACAGACAGTATGAAATATGCAGGATGCCAAATATCACATTTTAGTGCTTTAATAATGTGAGAAGAAATAACACAGTTTCACTGTCATGCTCTTATCTTTCAATCGCAGTGTCTACTTCCTCGACTTACTGAAATAATAGACCATTTTCCATTTAGGAGTGCTGCAGATTGAATTGAAATAAGTGAGTTTTCATTTTAAAATGAGGTTTTAGTTCTTTTGATTATATTGTGACAAGTGGCAGACTATTACAGAAAAATGAAACTAAAACAAATTCAATGATTTGATTCACTCTTTTATTCCATTTAAATACATTTTTCCCACATAACAGTGAACACAGTTAGGCCTGTATCATTACACATCATTATATTTGTCATGGGTCTAGTTTGTGGCCTCTTTTACTTTCTCTGTCTTGTTGTTTGTGAATTACATTACACTTTTTCTTTCCTAAGTGTTTATGGTCTTCCATCCTTCCGTCTTACCATGAAGCCCCTGTGGAATCATCATTACGCACACTCACCCGTATCATCTACAAATATTTGCATGCTAATGGCTGTTTTGCTATGCACCTCTAATTAGCAGTGCTGGTGCTGTGACATGGGCTAGCTAACAAGGCACAGTCCTCTCAGTGAGCAGAGAAGTGAGTAAAACCATCCAAATATTGCTGCTCAAAAAGGAAGAATCCCAAGCATGTCCCCCAAGACTAAACCCAGAGCTAAACAAGGAGCTCTCTGATTGGCTCCCATTGAAGTGCCTTGAGCCCGCCTCCCAATGGGAAACAGGTAAGTTAATTAGTTATGCAGTTGCAAGTCCCTGGACACCCTGGAATCTAATGTTAGGACAGAGAATGTGGTGGTATTATGCTTTGCAATGTCTCAACTACAATCCCAGGGTTGTTGTAAAATAATTAAATCACTTTCACTTTTAGTTGCTGTCAAACACAATCGCATTACATAAAAAAGTCAAAGTACATATTGCATTCAGCTGTAACATGCAGTGATCTGGGCAATCAGAGGGTAGAATTTATATTTGGCATTAGCAGCTATCAATTATGTAGCTACACCAATACTTTTGTATTGAATTTAGCTTTTCCCTTGAGTTATTTGCCAGTGGGAACACATGTAAATGAAATAGTTATGTTGCCATGTAGGTCTCTAAGCACACACTAGTCTATCTATAGTCAGTCATTACATGTAATGGTATTCTGTTTTCTGATACTTAGGCTCAATCCTGTGGGACGAGCTTTTAGAATGATCTGATGCTGGTACATCGTAAGTGAGTGTGCCAGCCTCCTGTTTGTATTATTTTTAGACTGAACCCAGAGGAAATGACTGAAACTTTGTTACTGTCAAACCCCCTTCATTTATCCTCCCAGAAAGTATGGCTTTCCATCCGCCCCTAAGGCCATTGTATTTTTATTTACTTTTTCATTTGTGATAAAATATCCATGCTACTCACCAAAGGCCTATAGTGGCCCCAAGTTTAGATGAAATTAGAAATCTATAATTCAGTTCGTACTTTGAGAAGTGCACCCAACAGAGTCAATGTTTGTCGAAGCGCGCATTGGCAGAGGAAAAAAAAAGGAAAAAGACAAAACGAGATTTAATTTCTTACCCCACGGCCCATCACAGCTTGTGGCATAGTAAAGCCTACACCAAACACCACCTTGAATAATGAACTATATGCATCAGTTTTTAATATCATGTTCTGGAAAAGGGTTATGAAGACAACTGCTGAGAAAAAGAACCCTTACAAGAAGAAACTGAGGAGTTGTGGTGTGCGGGCTACAAAAGACCTGAGTGCTTGATCTCCTGACATGTTATCTGACACATTCTCTGCTATAATTGCTTATATAGAGGAAAGTGCAAACCCCCCCATACTCCTATTTTTTCCTGGAGCCTCTGGCAGCCGATATACTACTTCAAAGATCTAACTTAGTGGGATGTTATTGAATTTTTGACGGGGGTGGAGGGCCGGCGGCAGAAGATAATATTGCTGGAGAGTTTTTCGCCCCACAACACTCAGACCAATATCATCAGATATTAAACATGGGCCCATATCAACGGCTTTTGAACAAAACCAGAGAAAGGCTGAACAAAAGCCAGGAAAACAACAAGAGCTATTACCTGGGAATATAGATCTCAAAAAGGCACTGCAAAGTTAAGTACTTTTTTATAGAAATCGCAACAGTTTTCAAATAATCTGCTTCTTGCGTACTATTGTCAATCGGATATGGCATTCTTTGTAAACCAGATGCCCTCTTGTATATACGTCTCTTAATTTTACCAAGAGAGGTTAGCACTGTGATGTCATGTGGTAATACAGCAAGCACTTTACTATGTTTTTAAACTCCACACACCTTCACTAGAATAATTTGGATGATTTCAGATCTGGAATTGCCAATCTCTACTGAACAAAAAGCAAAAGGAGCTGTTAACTTGAAAACTATCTAAGCATATTATGACATCACAAGGTGGAACAGAGCATTTATAATAAAGGGTTACTTAAACATGTGCGAATGAAACAAAACACAACTTCAGGTACGTTTTTGAGGAGGTAACAACATTATAACATGGCTTAAAACTCATAAGAGTCAGTTTTCGGACCTTTAAGATTTCTGGCTTTCAGCCACTGACCAAAACACATAGTTATTTAATCTCTAGGAACAAGCAAATCCAGAATACGGTTGCTTAAAAATATAGGAAAAGACAAAATTAAAACTGTCAACTGGACAAATCATTGCAGGAGTGAAGACGTTTTGCTGCTCATCCAAGCCACGTCTTCAGTTCTGGTCAGATTGCTACTGGACGCTGCCTTATATCTGTCTAAATCAGTGTATCTAAACTACACTGAAACTGTCAACAGCTATTGCCTCCAGTTTCAGCCTTAACGACCCTCTTCAACCTGTAATGGTTGTCTATTGTTCTCTTTGTTCCCTGTTTGCTTTGGGTCTGAGGATAGAGTTGTACATCGGTCAGGGATTATGGGTCAGGCCCCCATTTCTGTTTAAGGAAGCATTGACTTTCCTAACAAAAAGTGCTTCTTTAACTCCCTTCAGAGATTAAAATAGATTACAAGCACAGTCTTTCAAATACATCTGTATTTTGATGATTTTGCACGCACCTGAGAGCTCGATTTGACAAGAAAGTTAACCCCACTACTCGTGCTTGTGAGCGTGTCCTTGTTGAGTTCACGCTTTCTATTGCCATTGCATGTGTTGAACTCTGTGACAGCAACACTTTGTAAAAGTACACACTTGTCTGCTGGTTTTCATTCATGTACAAGGTTAGCGATCTTCATTAAATCGCACGGAGTCTGATGTGGGAAAACATTGGGGATATGGCACGGTAATGGTCCTAATTGTGATATCTGTCATGTAGAATTCCTGATGGCGCCGGTTAGTTTGACAGGGGAACGAGCGAGGGTCTTTGTCATCGTCTTGGCATATGTGAGATGAATGGGTTTTGGCTGCTGTCAGGATTTGATTGAAAACAATGTGGAGGGAGGGGCCTGCTGCGGTGGGTGGGCTGTGGCGAACATCCATCTGTCAGCATTGGAAACATTTGTCTACAGTTTTAATGGTTGTCATTCCACATTATAATAATACAGACTTTTAGGACAATAAATAATAATAAATATACTATAATGATTCATTATAAGTTCATTATTATTCATTGTTCAATACATGACAGATGGAACAGTAGTTTTTGGGTAGGGGTGTCAAACTCAAATTATTGAAAAATTGACTGCACCTGACATGTAGTGTTTAACCTTTTCATATAGAAACAAACTTTAGTTTTGCTTAAACACAAAATCTGGAACAACTCAAGCTTGATATTACAAACAGACAGAAATTAAATCTGAAATAAAAGGCACATTAGTAGTATTCATTTCTTATTTAAATAAATGAAATAAATGATATTTCTCTCTGTATTAATTCATTTGGCTAAGGTGACGAGTAGCTTGGTTGCTACTGAATCTCAACAGAAAAGGAGTGGCACTTGCCAGTTTTGACTACATGCCAGCGTATTAGCAAAGCATTCTGGGATTTGCAGTACTAGTGGTGCACGTGCTATATACCAGTGGGCCAGCTCAAACCCATGGGCCTATGATCTCATGGGCCAAATATAATTACAGTGCAGGCCAGATTTGGCCCCTGGGCCTGAGTTTGACATACGAAAATTTATCATGTGTACATTTTCCTTGCACTACTTGGTTATTTTTTTGTACTATGATGAGATTTGAGCTAAGTCGATTGAGCATTTATTGGGACAGGCCTAGTCTGAAGGAAGGAACTAACTACATTGGAACTAATACGCCTATTTGTTTACAGTTTCTGTTTGTTAGCTAGGTTTATTGAACTACAATAAGTGGAATAGATGGAGTTATAAATACAAGAAACATAATGTCTAAGACTATTCCTGGTCATAAACAATTAAGGGCCTGAACGATTATGCAAAATATGACTCAGGCACAGTGCACACTTAGTGAAGTTCAACAGACCTAACTAACAAACAGATACAAATAGGTGTGTTAGTTTCAGTGTAGTTAGCTCTTCTCTTCAGACAGATATAAGGCAGTGTCCACCAGTAAACTGACCAGAACTGAAGAAGCGGCTTGGATGAGCAGCAAAAGATCTTCACTCAAAAATGTATTTTGTCCAGTTGACAGAATTAAATTTTTCTTTTGTTATGGATCATACCTGGACGACTGAGGGATTACACTGATATTTAAGGACATGATGATTAAATGCAGCAGTTGATGGTTAAAATGAACAGGATTCCAGTATAATGTAGCAGTAACTGTGTATTATGTGTCAATATGTGTCAATATTTACAGCAGAATGGAACTGTCCAACCAAAGCAAAACAGATTTTAATATTTTATGAAAACCCCCGAGGACCAAATTGTGTGTGTGCGCATGTGCATGTGTGTGTGTGTGCGTGTGCATGTTGGGGTGTGTGTGTGTGTGTGTGTGTGCAGGACTCCCTCTTACCCACTGTTATCTCCCCCAGGAAATATTTTAACTTGGAAAAAAGTCAATATAAAGTACATACACTGCCAGTCAAAAGTTTGGACACACACTTCATTTTTGTTTTCTTTACTTTTACTATTTTGTACATTTTATATACATACAGAAGACATCAAATATATGAAGTAAGATAATATAGTAAAGAAAAAAAAGGTAATATATGTATATATTTTTTTATATTTTTATATTCAAATCCTCAAAATAGCCACGATTTGCTTTGTCAAAAAAATGTTTAATAGAGGTATTTAACCTTTTTTCTTTACTACATAATTCCATATATCTTGCTTCATATATTTGATGTCTTCAGTATTTTTTAAGTAGTAAAAAAATAAAATAAATAAACAAAATTTTAAAAAATGTAATGAGATAGTGCATCCAAACTTTTGACTAGAATAAACACAATTATGTGATAAATAAACAAGATAATTATAATTACTTTTTTCCCCTTCTATTCCCCGCATATTCCTGTTGATCCAACGCGAATGGTACACCCACTCCTCTATTTAAGGTCAGTGTGCGGTTTTATGATTTTACACATTGAATCCGTGCGTGACCTTTCCACGGGGACAAGGACAGAACGCGATGGGATGTGTGCTCTCATGAAACTCCTCTTCGTTTGGTTCATTTGCTTCATTTTGACCATTAACCTCTTGAACCAAACCACAAACAAATGTTGAGGGGCTTGTGAGAGCTTGTGTGAGAGCTTGTGAGTCCTCGTGTCCTTGGTGATGTGCCGTTTGCCCAGCTAAACAACTCAGATTCAATCATTTTCCAGCCGCGGCGAGAGGCATTACTTCTAAGTCCGATACGGTTCATGAGTGATCCGCAGACTTTGGTGAATTTGAGACCTAATATTTGCAGCAATAACCGTTTCTGTTGACTTTAAATTGGATGTCCTTGGAGAGTGCAGACGACAACAGTAAAGACAGAGCGCTACTTGGAAGTCTAAAGTGATAAGCGCTAAAGCTGGGGTACTGGACGTATTTTTTTTATAAATAACTAAATTTTCTGTTTTTCCCCAAAGAGTTGATTGTAAAAACGGTGACAAAATGAGGCTGCTGCAACCCGTCTGCAGTTTTAGTATTTTTATTTCATATCAACCCGGAAATAAGCACAGAAAATAGCACTCACTTGGGCGGTCCACCTCAGTTTCACTTCATGCACAAATTAATACATGGGAGTATCAGTATTGGAGTATCGATACTGAATCAGAAATGACAACATGACAGATGGAGGTACGGATACAAACATGCAAATATCGATACACAAGCATTTTAAACATCTTAGGGCCATTTCTTTATCGTTTTGTGCCGAAACACCTCCAGCAGCAGCAGATTGCACTGAGCCATCTGCGTCAGGTGTTCTGTTTAGAGTCTATTTGTAGCTCTTTTTATACATATGTTTTATTGAAATGCAAATTGTGGTGTCGGTCATGCCTATAGGGGTGAGCTAGCTATATTTAAATACCGATGTGATGTAGCTACTAGCAAGTCCATTACATAGACCGACGCTTAAAGGGGCCATATTATGTTGTTTTCTGATCTGTTATAATGTTGTTTCCTCATCAAAAACAGACCTGGAGTTGTGTTTTATTTCATTCCCACATGTTTAACACACAAACTCTGCATATTTAAGCTATTAAGAGTTCTTCTTTCAAACTGAAAACACTCTGTTCCACCTTGTGATGTCATGTAGTAATACAGGAAGTGCTTCATTGTGTTTTTAAACTCTGTACACCTCCACTAGAATCATCTGGATAATTTCAGACCTGGAATTGCTAATCTCTACTGAACTAAATGTAAAAGGTAGCTGTTAAGTTAAACACTTCCACTTCATGACATCACAAGGTGGAACGGAGCGTTTTGAGCTTTGGAGATATTATACACTAATAATAAAGGATTACTCAAACATGCGTGAATGAAAAAAAAACACAACTCCAGGTCTGTTTTTGAGACCTATAACATGGCTTAACAGTCACTTTAGTTGATTTGGTGCAATATAGGACCTTTAAAGTGAACATATGTAAAACTGACAAACTCATAAGACGTTTTAAAATGTTTATTAGTTGAAAATGTGTCTTTTATATTTTAAAATTACCTGTAAAATAGACTATTGTAAGAAAGTACATTTAATATGACTTGTGATTGAAATTATACTTATCTCTGTTTGGTCGGCCATCTTAAGTGTTTCGGCCTAAAGAGTCCCCAGGGAGCTGGAGCTTAAGGAGGTTCTGGGTGTGCTTAGGAGATTTTTAGTCATTTCAAATCTACTGTTTCTACATTTAACACAGCTAACTTAATAAAGATATGTCTATTTGTGTATTAAGACTTTGCTAAGGTTAACTTTTAAAATATTGTTAAACTTAGCTCTTCTGGAGTATGAGAGGAGCCGATTAAGGGAGGTGGCGTATTGACTCTACTACACCCCACCCACTTTTACCACAGCACTACAATGCCCTTTCTTTGTGGTTGAACTTCCTGTTAACCTTGAATCCCATTAATCTACATGGATAATTTGGGAAAAGTTTTGCAGCTCAAACCTAATATAAAGTAGGTTGATTTGTGTAAAAAGCTCTATGTTACAACGAGTCAACACTGCACCGATTCTCCGGGAAGCTTTAAAACGGCTCTGTAGTCCCTATAGAACTTATTTGCTGCCAAAATCGCCAGCTCCATGCAAAATAAAACACGGCAACGTCTGGAATAAGGTGACTAAAGGGAGTCAAACTAGTCTTTTTTGTTGGTGAATTGATGCACTTAGGTTTGCAGTGGACAAATCGCCTCAGCTGTACTCTGTTCCTAGTCAAAACCAGCTAAGGTTGCTATCCCGTAACCTATTTTCTCGTTCTGTGTCAGGTGTTCTGTTTAAAGCCCTTTTTATGCATTTTTTTTTTCTTGAAATGCAAATTGTGGTATCGGCCGTTCCTATAGGGGTGAGTTAGACATATTTAAATACCGATGTAACGTAGCTAATAGCAAGTCCATTACATAGGCCCATATTACGCTGTTTTCTGATCTGTTATAATGCCGTTTCCTCATCAAAAACATACCAGGAGTTGTGTTTTGTTTCATTCACACATGTTTAACGCACAAACCCTGCACAATGTGGCTGAGTTTTTCTCTCAAACAGGAGACACTGTTTCACTTTGTGATGTCATGAGGTAACTGTACTGACTCCTGTGGCAAGAACTGTTATATTTGGCCCTAGAACAAATGATGTATTATGTTTGGTCTTCTTACATAAATCAAACAACAAAGCAAGCAATATCCAATTATGAATAGCAGTAAATGTGTCAAATCTTGCATACATTTCATTACAACCTTAGAACCTTTTGGTCAACTCAAAATGGCAAACCAGTTTAATTTAAAGGTCCTATATTACACAAAATTGACTCTTGTGAGCTTTAACCCATGTTATAATCTTATTACCTCCTCAAAAACATACCTGGAGTTGTGTTTTGTTTCATTCGTACATGTTTGAGTAACACTTTATTATCAATCTCTTTACATATCCAAAGCTCACAATGCTGTGTTCCACCTTGTGATGTCATGAAGAGGTCGTTTTCAAGTTAGCAACTACCGTTTACCTTTAGTTCAGCAAAGATGGGCAATTCCAAGGTTGAAATTATCCAAATGATTCTAGTGAAGGTGAATAGAGTTGCAGTTCCTGTATTACTACATGACATCACAAGGTGGAACAGGGTGTTTTTTCCGTTTGAGAGAAGAACTCTAAACCTAAATATGCAGGGTTTCTGTGTTAAACATGTGAGAATGAAACAAAACACAACTCCAGGTCTGTTTTGATGGGAAGAAACATTATAATAGATCAGAAAATAGTGTAATATGGGCCCTTTAAGAGTCAGAATTGTGAAATGAATATCTCAAAAAAATCTATAGCAAGAAACCAGTAATTTTTCATTTGACCCACTGCAACCCGCGGTCTCAAAGTCAACCACTTGTGACCACATTTTTGTTCTAAATAAAAACATACTGCCAGTTAAATATAAAGAAATACTCCACGGTATGAAATTCAACCATATTACATGTTGGTTCCTTTAAACTACGCACCTTTCCTGGAATCTTTCCCTTTAAACAGCTTTTAAATTATTCAACCTCAAAATTGTTGCAGGTTTATTGATACAAAGGCTCATTAGTGGATTATATTTCAACGCGTATCCCTTTATGAATTGATCTACCTTTCAAAATAGCAACAATAAGCAAAAAAATGCAAGTGTTTCACAGAAATTGAAACACCCTATGAACATATTGCCAGGAAAAGCTACACACGGAAGAGAGAAATTGTATACAAAGCACTTACAGGCACCTTTTAGAAACCGATTAGTCAAAACAACAGGGGAGGGAGTCGTTTTACACTCGTGCTTTTGTAAAAATGGCAAAAGTGGACCTGTACAGCGGAGATTTGAAGCCATCTGCCAGCCAGCACCAGAGATATGAAAATGGCAGGTCATTAATAAGGCAGAGTCTCGCTGTGGTGTTCGGCTCCTTTGGCATCTGTCGCTCCGGTCACCTCAGATGGCACTTCTGTTCAGTCACAGTGGTTAACCTATAAAGAGGAGATTTAAAGTGCACGCGACAGGTCATACTACTCATTTCACTAAATAGATTTAAACTAAATGGATTCAAGATTTATCGAACAAATCTTACCTAGTTTTCGCTCGCTTGACAACTTTGGTGAAGGTTATAATTTTTCTTCCTGGTTGGAAATTGGCAGCAGATGTGACAAACGCACAATCCCACCTGCAGCAACACGAGTTTATTTGTATAGCACGTTTAAAACAACTTCAGCTGCTTTACATAAAAGTCAACAAAAAACAAATATACAGATTACACGACACATACGAAAAGAACAATACAGTGGTCCCTTGTTTATCGCAAGTTATGTTCTAAAAATAACTCGCAATAGGTGAAATCTGCGAAGTATCAGCTTTATTTTTTAAAAGATTATATATGTTTAAGGCTGTAAAACCCCTCACCACACACTTTATACACTTTTCTCAGACATTCATTAACATTTTCTTACATTTCTATCTGGTTTAACACTCTCAAAGTTCAAACCTTTGTCGATGCAGAACGTTTCATCGACATTGTGGGTTTTGTCGGGGAGAAAACTTGCAAACATACAGCACTTCAGAGTCACACTGCGATCCAACATTTATGTAAATTTGCCTGAACACATTCTGTACTGTACAGGAGACACGGCACGGAGGAGACTGATGGACAACGGTCTACAGTCCCTTAGCCAATCAGGACGCAGAACACAATGCACGTTCATACACCGTAAAAAAGCATGTAAAATTGTACTAAAAAAATCACAAAAGACCACAAAATTGTGAACTGCGATATAGTGAGGGACAACTGTAAAACACAAACATATCCTGTCTAGATAGTATTGCTAAATTATTAACACTGCCAGAAAATTGTGTTCATTTTCTTTCAGTTTTTTCAAACTGCCTCCTAATCGATGCAAAACTATGACAAATACAACCACAAGTTACACGCATCCCTGCAAACCATGAAAACCATCTGCACTTATCTAGACAGTAGCAATGCAAAGCAACTGTGATTCTGATCCAGTTGACAGTGGATTGTCAACACTGTGCACTAGTGAGGAGATATAACAGCCAAAGCTCATTTAAAATGGACTGAGGCAAAATGGCAAAATAGTTCAGTGGTCCGAGACATCAAAAGGATAATACAAGTCCCCCAAAGACAGCAGTATTTATGAAGCATGCTCACACACTTCAAGGTCTTTGGAGATGCTTTTTGAAACAGAGCTGGTTTATAATGTTCAAAATGGACCCTAAACTTGAATAATCTCATTTATCCCTCATCGTTTTTGCATAGTTAAACTAAAATCAGTTCTGTTTCATTATTCCGTTGTCTTATCTTGTGTTTGCCATCCAGTCTGTCACGACCACCTATACAAACTGTGACATAAGACAATAATTATGTTGACTGAAGCTGGCAGGATGGTGAGGAATCAACACAAAAAGCCTTTGGTGACAGGGCACATTACTTAATTACCTAACCTCCAATACCTCCCAGCCCACAGAGTTCAGCTGTTGTGCCAGACTGTCCTCGCCACCAAATGAAGCCTTGACACTTTTGGCTCTAGTTTCGCCCATCTGTCAACTAGAAATATCACTGTTTATAGTGGCCCCAAACTCTCGAATATATCAACTTACTTCAAGAACTTCTAATTGTAGTAAAAAATCCTTTGGCGCTTAACCACTCCAGTTCACACTAAGTGGGCTTATGCTTTATTAGGCCTGAGCCGAAGGACAAGAATCGTCCTGACAAGAGGCTAATTAAAGGTGCGTCGGGAGCCTCGAAAATGGCTCAAATCAAGTGGTAAACAAGAAACTAGAAACAATATTGAAACAAGAGAGTAACATCACCTCAAACCTGAATTTTCATGGGGTTAAAGGGAACCAAAGAGAGCCAAAGGGAGCCTGGTACCCGACTAAAAAAGTAAAAATACAAAACTGTGCCTGAAAAATAGATCATGTCCCGGCACGTAAATTATTAAATTACGGCCCTGCCCTAAAGCCTACAGGAAGTCGGCCATATTGGATCAAACCACCCCGTCAACATTTCACTAAAAATGCTCCAAACCTGGTCAAATGATCTTTAGTTTGATTGTCAAATTGTTTATATAATGTCAAATATGAGTGTCGCAATCCTGTAAAAAAGTAGCCATTTTGAAAAGCGTAAAAACGTCCCGATTTTTGTCAAGCGATGTTGAAATGAATTGGACCCCATGGAACATTTGTGCACATGGATGACCTGAATGCAATGATACAATTTATGCAGCTATGATAGGAAATTGCTCTACAGCGCCCCCTGGAAAAGCTGTAGCAAAGGTCTTTGGAGCAAGGGTCTTTAATGCTGCATGCAGCTTTAATTATTGTCTATGTTTGTCATTCTTTGGGCTTTACACTCATTACACACATTTTGGTATTTGGATTTCATGCTTTTGAACTCATACTATTGCCTATGTCACATTTAAACAAACAAAAAACTAAAATAAAACATGATCCCATTTCCATTCCCTTAGATTTGCGTTAGAGCTCCCCCTGCTGACAGCCATCGTGAACCAAAAGGAAATGTGGAGTCGTTTAACAGATATAATGGTGGTTGCAAACACTATATCAGACACATGCACAGCTAATATTAACCATAGCTGATAATGTGTGAGTAATGACATGGTTGGCACTATTAAAGAGGCAGGCTTATGTCAGAGAGACCTCATATGGGGTGACTGATCAGCACAAATATACATTACGGTTTCATGTACAAATCCTTTGAGAACCCCATTATGCAAACAATTAGGTCACTATAATAGCAGCAGGCTTAATCTCTGAGATGAAATATGATGTGTTTAAATATGTGGTGGAATGAATATATTATGGTAAGACAGATCATGATATATTTGAGTTTTAAGGGATGATTTGGTTGAATAGTTAATCCTCCACGGGGCTAGATATACGCTATCGAAATGTGATGAAATGAACATTAACAAGAAAGGTTCACATTATAACAAGAAGGTTCCAAGTTCGACAAAATGGCAAAATAGTTCAGCGGTCTGAGACATCAAAAGGGTAACACAAGCCCCCCAAAGACAGCAGTATTTATGAAGCATGCTCACACAGTTCAAGGTCTTTGGAGATGCTTTTTTGGTTTCTAACGCTCAAAACGGACTCTCAACTTAAAAAAAAAGTTCAAGTTCTATTTATATCTCAGCATTTTTGTGAGCGTAAAGTTTTAAGGTTCGACTTGTCTGGGTGAAGTTTGCATGTTCTCACTATGTCTGAGTATGTTTCCTCTAGGCGCTCCGATTTCTTCCATCAATCCCGAACATGCACAATAGGTTCAATCCTCCAGCGAAGGTAGTCCTGACCAAACCCAGCTTGAGATCCGGAGATGGGTCACTGCTCCTGACAGACTGCCCCAGCGGCATTGAAGGGTCACGCAGAGGACAGTTTCTCTATGGGGACGATAAAGTGCACCTTAACCTCAGAAGAGCTCCATCGAAGGAGTACCAGATGGGAATAAAACGTACCATCCTGTCTCTAATATCAAAGAAAGTGGATAAACAAATTGTGTCACGAAAAAGGCAGTCCAGTCTTGCCTGTTGCGTACCTCGTCAGGTGTGTCCTGGACTGAGAGCTTTACAAATAATGCATCTGTACTTAATTCTACTTAGAAATATCCAAGTAGTACTATGAAAGTGTGAAGATGTCTGTGTAATCCCTAAGTCGTCCAGGTCTGATCCATAGCAAAAGACGAAATGTAAATCTGTTATTCAAGCTGCTTCTTCAGTTCTGGTCAGATTATTGGTGGACACTGCCTTACATCTATCTGAACGGATAAGATAAACTACAACTCTATCCTCAGACCCAAAGCAAACAGGAACAAAGAGAGCAATAGGTGGCCATTACAGGTCGAATATGGTCGTTAACGCTGAAACTGCAGACAATAGCTGTTTACAGTTTCAGTGTTGTTAGAACGTCGCTGCAGATAGATATAAGGCAGTGTCCACCAACAATCTGACCAGAACTCCTTAGATATACAGCGACACGTCTTCACTCCTACAACGATTTATCCAGTTGACAGCTTTAAATTCCATCTTTTGCTACTAAAGTGTAAAGTTAATTGAAACAAATAGCGCTATACTAATGCCCTCTAACAACTAAATGCGATCAATACCCTGAAACACGTGTAGTACAGGGATCAGGACCTCCGAACATTATTGGACATCTGGCTCACTACAAGCCCCATGCAAACACGGCCACTATTGACACTGCAAAGCCAGTTCTTTTGCTAAGTCCACACTGCTAAGTCCTTTAAAATCCTGCTGAGAGAATCCATAAAGCCAATTGAGCTCTGAGTCTTACACCTGAGCCAAATCAATTAGAAATGCACTAAAACATCTAGGGAAGTGAGGTAAATTAGGAAGTCAGTCATTGTTTTCTAGAGAGGTAATGCGGGAAATAGAAACATATGGTGTTGTTATAGCAGAAACCACTGACTTGTTTCAAATGTGCAAAAGCATAAGCAAAAGGAGAAACCTGGATTATGTCACATGTTGGACGAGAGAAGGAGAATCTGAAGCTGATGTCTCAAAATTGCGCTTGAATATTTTAATAATGTCACTTTATTTGGGCTGTAAAAGCTGGCGGGTTAGAGATAGTAATGGTCTGATGTTTGGGCGATGTCTCATCATTAGCTCTCCTCTTGAGTACCCTTCGTCTTTTACTCTCCAGAGTGGTATGAGTGATAAATATTCATCTTTGGGTAACACTACTGTAAATGGACGGATACTGCCACTTTCCCATTGATTTGCATAGTGGTGGATAATTGCGCTCCGTCGCGTACAGCAGGAATCCTAATGCAGCTTAAGCCTCGCAGGTGCTCATTTTGTATGCACAGGACACCCAGAGCGCCGCAGAATTTTGACTCCTAAGCAGTTATTGTCAGTCATTAGGTATTTTTAGATTCAGTGATGGATGAAAAAGTGGTGGTGATAAAGCCCCGTTTGGAAAAAAAACAAACAAAAAAAACGTGGCATGTTTGCTGTTTTGAGTCACAGATGGGAGCGTGCTCAACTACTCATCATGTGTATCTCCAAAACCCTGCTTGTGTCAGAAAATAATTGTGGATTATATATTAAAATTCAGTGGGCATGGTGGGAAGGATTCAACTGATTGTGACTTTAACTGCAATAAATATACATCATAGAATAGTGCCACATGCTCAAGTATTTGTAATTGTTTGGAGCCAAAAGTGTGGTGCCAAGACAGGATTTCAGACAGAAATAGACGACTACTATTTTTAGGTATTTAAATTTGAACTAATTTGGCGAGACAATACGCAGGAGAAGTTTATTTATCAGGACTAGTGATGTGATGTACGTGAAGGAGATGGCTCTTTTGAGGAGTCCGTTAACATGAACAACTGGAAGCAAATCTTTCATGCATTTTTTTTACACTGATTTATGCAGACCCATCACAAGGATCGGTGCAGAAGCAGAGAAGGCAACACGAGTGACAGTTTTGTCCCAGAAAAAAAAAAAAAAAATAAATAAAAATTAAAATTCAGCATTATAATATAAGGTTTTAAATTATTATTATTATTATTATTATTATTATTATTATTATTATTATTATTATTATTATTATTATTATTATTATTATTATTATTATTATTTTATTATTTTATTATTATTTATTTATTTATTTTTTTACAATGGTAGTGCAGCTAGTTTATTTAGATATGCGTAATTTCAAACAGTAAACACACTCCCACTCTCAGTTTGAACCATTTTAAACAGATCCTAGCCTTGGTCTGTGATTAGTTTGCCGATAAAATTAGTTCTCACATTGGCTTGTCATATAAATAAATAAATATAAAAAGAGCCAGTCTTTTGAACGGCTCTTTGAAAGGAACAATTTCAAAAGATTTGGATCCCAAGAATGTCCCATAATTAAATTCAGTACAGGACCTGGGACCCGTAGACTTGCGCGGCCAACACATTCTGGTATTATCCATTCAAGCCTGGCTATACTTCAGTTGTAGGGAGTATTATAGCTCTGATGTCTATAAGAGCTGTGATGACAAGGGCTGAGCTAGCAGTGCTGGGCTGGCACAGCACGACAGAGCGATTTCTGCAACAATATGCAAGGTTAGTGGCTTCATTTCAGTTTACGCTTCAACTAAAAGATCTTGTTTTTGTAGTTTTATGTCACTACTTAAAAAAACACAAGGGAGAGAGACAAGGAAATGATATTGATGAACATAGCCAACAGGAATGAAACCCAACTCAACCAGGTACACTGCCAAGACACCACCATTTATGTTATTTATTGTCATTATCAACTATGCATTAGCTCCTCGCAGGCATATCACAGCTCTAATACGCTCCTCCGTCTCCATTTCTGGTGGGTGAGGGGGGGCGTATGGAGCTGGCGGGTGGGGGCGTGTGGAGCTGGTCACATGGTTGAGCGGTGCCATCTGCATGTCACACATGTCGGGACTAGCCAGAGCGCTACAGACTATGCTCAGAGCTGCAGCCGAGTGAGTCTTCGATGAGTCAGGCTGTTAACCCAAAACACCCTTACAGCCTGGTCGCAGTCAGGAGTGACAAGATCTGCTCTGCTGGGGACACTGATATACGAGTGAAAGAAAGGACAGGTTTTCATGTTTTTTTTCTTCTTTTTTTCACTTTTTTTTATTCAAAACCACACAATTTAAGCATTTTGTAGGTCCAAGACATTAATAACAAGACATACTGGTTCAAATAATAAGACAGAAGACATAACGATAAAAATAAAATAAATAAATAAATAAATAAACCATATGTGAGTGTTTATGTGTAGCCTGTGTATCTGTGTGTGCATGTGTGTGTGTTTGTGTGTGTAGCTGTAAAGCATGCTGAAGTTGAAGGGAAGAGACAAAAAGCGAGTGAGCGGTGTGAGCTCAAGTGGAAAAATGAACAAGAAGGGAGATATAGATAAAATAAAATTTAAAAAATGCTAGTGATTAAAAACAAAAACGCAGACCTGGTATAGAGCTCTGTTTCTTGCCTTTGATCTGGTATCATGCTGCATTCCTCGCTGTTGACCTGGGATAGAGCTGCGTTCCTCGGTTCCTACAACTTTTTTCTTATTCTTTTTTTTCTTATTCTTTACTAAATATTGACATAGCCATAGACTTTATCTCAGTTGCCGTCTTACCCAGAGGAGGCAGCAGCTAGCCGAGCAAGTGTACCCACCGACCAACCCTTTGGAGCAACCTGGTCAGGTAGTGTTACAATCACAGTTTTTATGCTTATTTTTCAATTTGTCTAATGTTATTAAAGTAATTACTTGCCAATTATTATAAATATATTTGAATTTTCCTGATTTTTTATGTGCACTGTTGTCAATATCTTGTAAGTACTGTCTATAGGAAAAAAATACTAATAATAATAATAAAAAATAACATAAAATGAAATCATTTTTATAAGAGATAAACAGAAAGAGTAAATAGACAGAGAAATAAAAGTATATTAAGTAAGTAAATGAATACTTATTACTTGTTTCATGGGATAGCACTTGCGACAAATATTTCTCATAACTTTACAATGCCAGTTTGCAGTAAAAAAACAAAAAAAAACATACTAAAATACAAAATTACAATACCTGTACCTATGTTATCAACACAGAAGCTGACATCCATAGTGTGGGAACTATTCATTTTCACACAAGGTAGTTTTTTGGGGGTTTTTTTTCCTGCCGTTTATACAATAATTTAACAAACTAAATGTGTTTTCATGAATTTTATCAGTCTAATCATAACTATTGTGCAATTTAGACATGTTTGGCCCTTTTTAATGTCATGTCTAATGTTTGTCTAATGTATATCATCTCTGCTGCTCATGTCGGGATATAAGATGATACATTTCACCAAAATAATACTAGACAAAATAATACTAGACAAGATTTGTAGTAAATTCTTAAAGAAAATCATGTCAACAATATTAAAAAAGAAAGTCGAGTAGTCTAACCTTATATTCAGTAGTAGCAGTACTAGCAGTGGTAAATGGAAAGAGCCATGGTAAATCAAACAGAGCATAGGGGACAGCGGGTGTAGGTGTAGATAGCAGACCATTTTACCTGCACACTGAACCAAAACGGATAAAACTTAAGCAGGGAATGACTAGAACTAGGAAGTACGAACACATAAGTCCTACGCTCAGATCTCTGCACTGGCTCCTGCAACTCAGAGAATAGACTTTAAAGCAGCTCTGGTTGTGAACAAGTCTCACCAAAGTACAGAACCATCTCTCGAGGACAAATTTTGCTATACAAATAAACTTGCCTTTCCTTGCCTTGAATAGGATTGTATACAGAAACCACTAGAATCTGATATCCAAATTTTATAAACAAACCAGCTTCTAAAGTGCTTCCTGTGATAAAATATATCATTTAGCTATTAGCCATCATGAGGAAAAATCCGATACAACAAGAACAATAAACAGATGGAGCTTCGAGTAATATAAAACGTAGCTTTAGAAAACACTTTTTGTTTCATGTGTTCTCTTATGTTCAAAAGTGCACTTCAGGATTTCTAGGACTATTGTAGAAAATATAACGCAAATATAACCCCCCATTGTCAAAACAAAACATAAACCAGAGACTTACAACCCACACAAAGATGATTAATTAAGTTAAATGCCGACAGCAGATGGATAGTGATGTTTTTTTGTGTTTTATGTCATATTAATATACATTTTTAATATGTGTGGTTTTGAATGGTTGATTGCTCTGCCGGTGCTCATTTTTTAAATCGCTCTTCATCATGGAGATAATGTCACAAAACAGAATGTACAATATGCATATGTTATGATATGTTGTGTTTTGAAATAACCCACAAGTCTGGCTCAGAGCTTCTCAGCACATCCATGGATAGATACACAAACATGGAGAGCTCAACAACTTTCATCATGAGCTCAACAACTTTCATCATGAAGGCCTGGTACTTGTACGCCTCAGAGGATGACGCTCACCTCTACGACGAGGACTTCAGCCTTGAGGCGCTGCTCTGCCCCACGCCAACACGGGTTGTTCAAGAGACCAAGGAGACCCAACTGGTGTCTCCCAACATCCAGGACCCCTGAAACCTAGAGGAAAGACGTCTGAAGCAGGTACTGACACCACCAAAGTACACTTTTGACTTGTTAGTGCCATATGAACCATATGAATTTTTTTACATGTGGCACGGTGGTGCTCTCATGTTAGCGGAGAAAATAAGTCCAGTGGCATGAAATATTATGAAATATGAGGCAGATATAAGTCTGGCTGTGATGTGCTCCTCTGTGAGTTTATGGATTAAACAATAGTGTGGAGCAGCAGGGACAACAGGAGATGAGGCTTCAACACTTCTGTCACAGTCCTGACTGAAGGTGCGTGTGGATTCCCGTGAGTTTTGAAGCAGAGTTCATTCACTTTTTCCTCTTCCTCTCTGTGCCTAAGACAAGACTCGTAAACATACATCGTGTGTGTGTACGTGAGCAACCTAGCCGCTGTAGGAGCTGTCCGTGTTTGGGTGTGATTCGATTGGGCTGTGTGTGAGCTCATCCTTAGAAGTGATGTGCTGTTTGTAACTCTCAGAGAAAAGCAGAGGAGTTCAGCACAGGGCCAGAGCAGACTTTGAAATCAGTGATGTCAAATTAAATGTTGTGAAAGTGAAAATCACGTCTGTTTCTCCTCATCATCTACGACTTTAATGTAACAACACTGTTTATCTCTTTTAAAGAAAAAAATCGTCGACTTTATTTTCAGGCAAAGTCGCCCAGCCCTACTTTGTGTATGAATTGTGCTATAAGAATAAACGTACATGTTTACACTCCTGGAAGAGAGCACTCTGCTCAGAAGAGTTGGAGTGAACCAGACTTACAAGAAAATGTGCAGATTAAACAGGAACTCGGCAACACCAGAAAAGTCACAGCAAAGATGAACGTAGCAAAGTTGGACTTGCAAAAAGTCAAGGATATGCTCCCAAAGAAAGAGGATGAATGTCCAAATCAGTGCATAAGATCAGAGACATGTATGACAGTGAGAAAAGGTACACAGTGTGTACACACGTTCAAAGTGTACACATTAAACAAGGCCAACACCAAAAGAGCCATGGAAACCATGAATTAACTTATTATTAAGAGGAGGTCCCAGAGGCCTGCAGTGGTGAAGGAACAGTCCAGTGCACAAGGGGCAAAACCAGGGCCACAAAGCAGAAGTGGAAGAACAAAACACCATTCATGGTAGAAAATCAAACAAGCATTGAAGACCTTTACTTGTGTCTGCTGTAGAGCTATAGTCTATGACACCTGTGGATCACTATGTTATGATTTACACATTTTAAAATCACAATATTCATCTAAAATAACTTGACATGGGCACAGCTGACAGCTGCGCCCAATGGGAGATAACGTCGCTGTAAATGTCATCACAGCAAAGACTCAGCCGCTCTGATGCAGGGCTGCATCACTAGTGAGCAGCAGATTTTTTTTTTTCATTTGTACCAAAATGATTATGCAGTACTGCCAAATCCAGCACGTTTCACTGATTAAGAAAATTAAATTGGACAACTAATTACGTCACAGTGGGCATATGCTGGTAGCGGCAAAAACAGGTATTGATCGGCAAAAAGGCATCTTGAAATTACATGCACGGTTCACTCCAAATACAACTTCGGAAGTGTAAATGCTGAGGGAAAACAACTGTAACATGGTTTAAAGCTCTAAAAAGTCTATTTTGCAGAACAGAGCCGCTTTAAAGTTAGTAGCAATGTCACTAACAAAGAAAAAGAGGAGATGTCCGGAAGGGTACACGAGCTATCTTCAAAGCTGCAGTCATCAGAGGAGGAGGTGCGCTTCCTAAAAGTGGAGAAGAAGAACTGTTGAGAAAAGCGAAGGACAAAGGGCAAAGAAATCCTCCCAACTGAAAAGACGAGTGGAAGTACAGAGAAGGATGCCCATTATGACAAAATAAAACTAAAATAGTTTTAAATCTCTGGACCAGTTGTTCAAGTTTTATTGTTTTACATGTCACTTTACAGCCTCTGTCCATCAAACCATATAACTGCTGATCACTGTGATTATTATTCATAGGATATTTAAGCCCTAACAACTATTATTTATTGCCTGAAATTAATCAATATTAATTATTTCACTTGTAAAAGAGACATATGCATTTTTTCATTTTATTTTAAACATGCTTTTGGTCACCTGGGATAAGTATTTGACATTTTCTAACTTAAAATAATGTCTAGATTTGGAGAATATACAGTACTTAAACTTCATCTTCATTTCTAATGAGGCATTTAGGGGTTTGAGCTCCCTCTGCTGTCAGCAATGGGAATAAAACAGTGAGGAAATTGACGAATTAAGTCCTTAGGAAACATGAACGCTTTGCTAATAGAGCCTTGCATTCATAGTCAACCTGATTTAACCATAGAAGGAGTCCAGTGACAGTTTATGATGAGCTTAAAAAAACTGTGAAGGAGAATGGAGTTTTATCTATGACGCAATAATCTGGGTAAAATGCAAACAGAGTGCCCCAGAGAAGACAACTTTGGAATGATGGATTAATGAAACATGTGTGAATGATGCAAAAAAACAAAAAATAACCCCAAAACTCCAGGTATGTTTTTGAAGAGGGACAAGATATGCAGAGAAAAGTTTTTAAAAAAAGGTCAGTTTTGCATAATATACTTTAAATAAACTGACACAATAATGTAAATGAATTAGTTGTTGAAGGAACACTGGATGCTACTACTTCTACTTCTCCTGTTCTCATTACTATTACTGCGAACATAGTTTTGCATTGCTGGGCTTTTGAAATATACTTTATGATAATGTATGCGTTTTGGAAGCTCTACACTGTTGTCTCTTGTTTTGCCAATTCTTTGCACAGGGCATCTTGGCTCACATTAATGTATCCTGGCAAAGCATATGAGCAATCTCCTTTCATTAACCCACTGTTATCAATGTTTGCTCAACTGTGACTTGTGCACGTGCTCTGAAAGGAAACAACTGGGCTGGAAACACTTGTTCTTTGTCACTTCATGCAAACTCGGAGCGTATTCTGTGCACAGGCATTAAGCAACTTCTAAAGAGCGAAGAGAAAGTATGTGACAGTAGCCAGAGCTGTGAGGCTAATGAGGAGGTTAGAGTCCTCAAGAATAATTTTCAGAACACTAGAGATATAAACATCGTAAATAGGGCTATGAAGTATGGTTCAAAATATATGAAGAGCTCATTTGCAAATACAGATAAGAGCTATTTGAAAAAAGTCATCAGAGGCTTGTGTTTACTTTTCAAATATCTCCAAAAGTCAAATGTGTTTTACTGCTAACCCTGCAATTTATTCTATCCCTTCTTGATAAAATTCATTGTATATTATTCTCATTGATAATATCTAGAAGAAGAAGAAAAGAAAGAAAAAAAAAACACCAACAACATTTTTCCTGTTTTAGGTCAATTAAGAAAACAAAATTATTTCTATTTGCTAAATGCCAGAATAATGAGTGAAGGATGTTTTTTTAGACAATGTTTCATTACTTACTTCAAAGTTTAGTCTGATTTCATGTCAGAGAGTAAGAAAAAAAAAAGCATATGTGTCTTTTCATATATACTCTCCATATAAGTCACACTTTATTTCATAGTTTGTCCAGGGATGCGACTTATATGTGAAATTATTAAAATACATTATTTTATATCTTCGCTATTGTCACACTGAGAACTGGGCACTCTAGACTTGTGTACCAGTACGACAGCCACACGGAAGAGGAAGTGGCACTTCATCTACTTTCGGAGCCGGCGGACAACTTGTTAGCTTGTTTTTATGCTTTATTTATCTGATTAACTGTTAATATCTTACATTAACATACCAAACACTTATTCAATTCTGTCTATGCTTCATGTAGCTGAATAAATATAAATGTGTCACGTTAGCGTGCTGTACTGATATTCAGCCTGTTGTTCTCCATTTTATTGCTATTATTATTATAACTTGCCTTTAAAGATAAAATGTCTGTTGTTGGTCTTGGAGTTTGTAAAATAAACTTCTCCAAAAAATGACTTATAGTCCAGTGCGACTCTTTTTTTTTTTTTTTTTTTTGCTTCATTATTATGCATTTTTTTTGCTGGTGCGACTTAAGTACTGGAAAATACATTACTTACAGACTGGTCCAGTTTTGTGGTTGGATTTTTTTTTTTTCTTATTATAACAAATAAGTAAATGTATCTTTCAATGTTAATTTCATCAAAATTACAAACTGATCACTGACAATTTGAAACAATTGTGTTTAGATTCAATAGAAATTTATATAGTGCAATCCACTAAGGTCCATGTTTTGGCCTGAAATTTGGCAAACTCTTATTATTTTTTTTTATTAGCAGTGAGTTAGTCTGGGTGCATTTTACACCAGCCATAATTTTGATATCACTTTTTTCCCTTTATTTTTTATTGATTTTTAAAAAAGCATTTCAAAACTTACAAATAATATAAAGTCTGGAGTTACAGGTTCTCATTTATATATGCATTTGGTAATGACATTTTATTGTACTTTGTTATTTTGCATTCTACTTTTCAGGTTAAGATTATATGCTATTCTTTCATCACTGAGACACTCTCCACAATCATAATCCAGTCTTGTTGTGTGGGTGTAACCAACTCTTTGTAATTCCCTTCTAAGATGCAGCTAGAATCATTTTTTTGTCAGATACATGTCATTTTTGTTACTGTATCTGATATTTTTTTACCAGGTACATCACCAGATAAATAAAAGAATAGACACAGTGGGCGACAGGAGCTCAGTTAAAATGTTTGTCCACGATCAGAAGGTTGGCGATTCTAATCCCGCTCTCGACATAAACATAATTGGTTGAGCTGTCGGAAGTACTGACCCTCAGGTTGGCGGTGCGATTCCATCTCCCACAGATGAACACTTTATTTGTGGTGTAATCATCCGGATTACACCACAAATCCGGACAGCAACCTTCGCAGTTTAACAATGAACAGTGCAGACCCAAGTGCGTTTATTTCCACCACCAACTATATTTACAAATTACACACAGCTCCCTCACTCAGGCAGACTGTGGGTTTGCTTCTTTTATAGAGCACCTCCCTTAATTGGTTGAACCCACTCTGCAGTACAGATAAGCTTTAGCACATCCAATAATCTTGTTAAAAGTTATTTCTAACAAAACAGTGTAAATCTTTATTTAATCAAACTGGTTGTTAAAATTGAGCTCTGCCTTACTTTATCCGTTTTAACCATGAAAAACCAAACAAGATACAACAAGCTAAAATATTTGGACACCCCTCTTTTTTAGCACACAGTTGCTTGCCCTGGAACCTTCTTAAGATGCTCCGGCTCCCTGGGGACTGATTTTGCTGGAGCACCTAAGATGGCAGACCACATGGGTAAGGTAAGTAGAAATTCCAAACAATTCAACAATGAATTATCAGATGCACAACGACTTCAATCAGTAAAACATTTTAAACTTCTTTGAGCACTTTTTGAGCATTTTTTCCTGTTAGCTTCCGTGTGATGGACTAGCTACATGTCATGTGGGCAAAACACTTAACCCTTTGCCCCCAGTGTCAGCGTACACTGGTGTATGAGTGTCTGTGTGAATGTCGATTCATAAAAAATACAAATCCTGAAAAAGGTCAGTTGTTTTGTTGGTTGAAAGTCCCAATGTTTATTTCATTAAAACTAAATCCAGGGATATGATATAACTACACGACTATGCAAGCCCAAGCAACTGCAATGGAATAAAACTTTCTTTATGCTAACTCCAGCTGTAAAAGGTTTCAATTCATTATAGCCTTAATAATTCAACCAGCTCATATAAAGAGGTGGTTTGTAGCGGCTGCAGAGCGTTCTTCTTTCTCCTTATCCATTTTCGTAATTGAATTTGCCACATTCTACATTTCCTAGTATTCAGTGATTTGCTTGCCCGGCCATAACCACTTACCCGCTTTTACGATAAATTACAAAACATTACAATACGTATCCTGTCTCCTCTATTTCTGATAGCGGTGATTGACAGATGGATCGACCAATCAGAGAAACGCATGGTCAATTTATGTTTAAAAAAAAAAAAAAAAAAAAGTAATAAAATTAATAATAATAAAAATAATTAATTCAAATAAAATAGAATAAAAATAAATTAAAATATAATATAAATAATAAATAAAAATTAAATATAATAACAATAATAAACATAATACATTTAAATATAATACTAATGATAATGATGATGATAATGATGATAATAAAAAATAATAATTCAGAGGGTAGTAAAACAGTATGGATCTCGGCAGAATCAAAATGCATCCTCTTTTCAAGGCAGTAAAAATCCAATTATCCTCCTCTTAGACCAGTATAAATTCTACCTCCTCAGACTAGTCTTTCAGAACTGAGAAAGATCTGGACTGTAGCGTCGTCTTAAGCTTAAAGGCGTACTATGTAACATTTCTAGTTGAGGTTACTTCACCTTCTCGTCTCCAAGGAGATGCTTTTGCTTTGCCAGGTATGCACCGCAGTATGGCATGAAATATATCCATCTTCACAGAGACAAGAAGGCGATCCAGCACGGCCATGTTACGAGGCAGATCTGCGAGGTGACACCACACATATTGCCTTTGACATAACCACACGCTTTTACGGTAAATTACTGTACATATCCTCGCTCCTCTATTTCTGATAGCGGTGACTGACAGGTGGATCAACCAATCAGAGAAAGGCATGGTCAATTCATGTCAAAACTATAACTATTAAAAGAAAAGTAACAGTAATAATAACAACGCAGAGGACTGGAAAACAGCAGGGGTTAATCTCTTGTATTTTGTTTTGGTTGATACAAGAAATTTCGAGATTAGCGGGAGTGATCGAGCAGTCCCAGGATAGGACGGTTATTTGATGTGGTTAATGGTTAATATTTCTTCTCACGTTTGAATAAGTGATTTGCATTTGGACTGTGCTTCACATTAAGGCTAGTGTTTCTAGACCCTCTCCACTGTAAGGCCCAATCAATGTCGCTTTACACTAAAACTCAACACTGTGAAATTCTCTCCACAACCATAAAACGCCTGTGATGTTTAGACTCATGACAGCGTTTGTCACTTCTCGCTTTGACAGTGACCCCGCGGAGATTTAAACCTGTGGGACCTCCCGGGACAGCTGCGTACACTGTAATTAAATGTGACAGGTGAGTTCACAGTAACTCCGGCCCCCCAAACCCAACTGTCGGCGCTCGCTTTGCTTTAGCTGAACACGTTTGTGAAGAGCACAACAACAGAGGGTGCTGCTCCGCTGTGGCCCCATGCCAAACAGGCTGTGGGTCTCTCATCATTCTTACCTCAGGCAAGGCCACTGTGAGGTTAGCGCTCTCATCTGAGCACGGCTAATCATAGCATCACACGGCTCACTGTACTTCCCCTTTACTGCACTCTGTACCGCGTGCACCTTTGGACGTTTACTCCTACTGTATGTCACGGAGGATCTGAGCAAAAATCTTACACGGGTTTCGAGAAAGACTGTGAAATATTAATCAGAATAGACAAAAGAAGTGAAGAAAATACAAGAGAAAGAGACAGAAAACAGAAAATCCAACTCTCCTCCCCTCAGGCCAGTATAAATTCAAGCTTCTCAGACTAGTATTTCAGAATTTAAAGTTCTGGATGGTCGCCAAAACGTCTTGAGTTTAAAGCAGACCTATTCTGCAAAATAGACCCTTTAGAGCGTTTAACAATGGTATAGTTATTTCCCCTTCTCATTTACCCTCTCGAGTTGTTTTTGGACTAGTTTGTGCATGTTTGAGCAATCTTTATTCGCTTATTTTTAAGACGCCATATCAATCCCCATTTTCAACTACACCAGCGTACACCCACTGCGCTCTACTTATTTCGGTCTAATTTTATTTTCTTAATTGGTGATACGCATAGGATTCAGCAGGGGTGCGTAGTCATTTTGGCACAAATGAGAACAAATCTGTGACTCTGTAGCGTGATCTGCAACTATCCATAGAAGGTGCCCACTCTTTGAAGTCGGCTTGCATAGGGCCCAACAGTTTTCTAACATGGAAGACAGTGCACTTCTTTTTTTATTAACTCATTTTAGATGAATATTGCGATTTAAAATGTGCAAAATTTAACATAATGATCCGCGGGTGTCATAGATGATAACTATATCGCAGACACAAGTGCAACAGCTCTTCTTTAAAGGTGTACTGTGTTATATTTCTGGTTGAGGGTCCGCTACCTGCTCGTGTCCAAGGAGATTCAGTGATTGACAGGTGGATCAACCAATCAGAGAAACACATGGTCAATTTCTGTAAAAAAAATAAATAAATAAATAATAAAAAAAAAAAATAAAAAAATAATAATAATAATAATAATAATAATAATAATAATAAATAGATAAGTAAAAATATATATGTATGAATAAAATATAATAATAATAATAACAATAATAATTCAGGGGGGTATGGATCTCTGCAAAATCAAAATACAGCCCGTATAAATTCTAGCTCCTCAGACTAGTCTTTCAGAATTGAGAAACATCTAGATTGTAGCGTCATCTTAATCTTAAAGGCATATTATGTAACATTTCTGGTTGAGGGTACGCCACCTGCTCGTCTCCAAAGAGATACTTTTGCTTTGCCTGGAATGCACCACAGTATGGCATGAAATGTATCCATCTTCACAGAGACAAGAAGGTGATGCAACATGACATGATCACATTACAAGTCAGATCTGTGAGGTGACTTTACACACAGTGAAAATTTGTTTTTCATGACAAACCCCCACCAGAAAAGTTGCACAGTGAACCTTTAAAAACCCCTGGACTCAAACATTAAAATCTTAAATATCAGGCCATAAATGTACTTCATATTCCGCTTTGTTAAAATATTTTCTCCCAAACTTTTTTTTTTTTTCCCCACAGCCCTGTCCTCCAAGCTGCAAATGGCACCGTGTTGTAATTCAAAGCAAGAACATACACTCTGAACTTCACATTTTGGAATTGTCTAAATAAATTCATACGGCGTGAGGAAGTTATGCAAATGCGCCTAGTCCTATAATCCAAAAATGATCATAAGAGATACTACTACCCCACTGTCCCCTCTCCCAGTCTCCAAAGAGCTCCTTGTGAAACTAGTTTGAGCAAAAGAACACATGAAATCCTCCCCAGAATAATACAGTGAGTCATAGCTATCACCTTACTTCTGTGTGAAGCAAAGTGAATATCATATACAGAGCGCCAATGCAAGGCTCCCACTCAGCTTTATTTATACTGCATACTTGGCACAATTCCACTGCGAGTTTTGCCCACTCTAAATGAAATAAGGCTTAAAGAGAGTAATTCTTTTCTCATACATATTTTTACAGAGATTACACACTGGGACAACCTTACTTATGTAATATTTTCTAGTAGAATAATTAACTTCTTTAAGAACTGACAAGTTTAGAACGCCTCGGTATAAAGACTGGAAAAAAACCTGACCTGGAAGACCTGCAGTTTTGGAGATCTTCTGAGCCGCTTGTAAGTCTCACTCAGATCCATCTTGTTCCTGCTTCGAAAACTTAGGTGATATAAACAAAATATTAGAAATTAAGATGTATCTTCAGTATGAAATCGCATTTTCTACCTGGTACTATGATGACAAGGTAACACACACTTTTGACTTGATGAGTTAGCAGCTTGTACTGTTGATATTCAAATATGTAAAATACAAAAATAAAGTTAAAGTATTCCAGCTTTAAAGTACTCATATCGATCTATTTTCTGATCTCTAATGTTGTTTCCTCATCACAAACAGACCTGGAGTTGTGTTTTCTTTCATTCACACATGTTTAACACACAAACCCTGCATATTCTTGAGTGTTGAGAGTTCTTCTTTCAAACAGAAAATGCTCTGTTCCACCTTGTGATGTCACGTGGTGATACGGGAAGTGATTCAGTGTTTTTAAACTCTATACACCTTCACTAGAATCATTCGGGTTATTTCAGCCCTTAAACTGTCAATTTCTACTGAACAAAAGGTAAAAGGAGCTGTTAACATGAAAACTACCGCTTCATGACATCACAAGGTGGAACAGAGCATTTTGAGCTTTGGAGACGTAGACAGACTAATGATGTACTCAAACAGGATTATATTGGAAAGGGCAATACAAAAAAGAATATTAATTTGTAAATTGTTGTTATAGTTTAAATGGTAAATAGTTTTTTTTTTTTTTATTTAGCACTTTTCCACCTTCAAGACACTCAAAGCGCTTACATCAAGGAACCACTCACCCATTCACACACATTCATACACCAGTGTACGCAGAGCCAGTGGATCTTACCGTTCAACCAATGATGTTTATGTCAAGAGCGGGATTTGAACCACCAACCTTCAGATCAGTGGACAAACACCGAGCGACTGAGCAACTGTCACCCATATTTTATATCTTAAAATTTCCTTTGGTTTACTAATATCACTGGCACTGGAAAATAAATAAAATCCTGGTCTCTACACAGCCTAAAGATGAGACATTATTCAGTACAAAAAGAGACGCTCACTTATTTATCATTGTGTCCAGGAACCACGTTACATTCACAGGAGGTCAAGAACAGCCTTTTTAATCTGCTCTCTCAACAGCCGCTATAGAAAAAGGCTTAATGTTGCTACAAATGCAATAATGGTCTCTATTTAAAATTACTTATTCTATTGAATCACACTGATGAAAAGTTGTGGCCCTTAAACAGCAGAGACCTAATCATTTTCTATAGGCAGTGATTAGAAAAGCAAAACGGTGTGACCGGTGGGGAGCCATCAATCAAACGCTGGCAAGGTTAGTGCTGACCCAGTGCAACTTAGCAGGCCTCAACAGCGTCGCCACGTCAACCGCATCGTCATGCCAACTTCTTAGCCACGTCAACCACGTTGCCACGTCAACCACGTTGCCACGTCAACCACGTTGCCACGTCAACCACGTTGCTACGTTAACCAAATTGCCACGCTAACGGCATTACCACGGCAACTGCTTTGCCATGTCAACCATGTCACCATGTCAAGTGCTTCGCCCTGTCAACCGCTTCATCGTGTCAACCGCTATGTCAACCATGTCGCCATGCCAACCGTGTCACCATGTCAACGCTCCTTCAGGCCAACTGCCAACCGCACAACATGACACAACTTAAAAGTTGCAAAAGACACCTGAAACCTGTGTCCTGTTAACTTTCAAAGGCTAATCATGCTACGATTATTACGTTGTAGTTTTATCACAGTACTAAAACTTCAAACCTGATTTCGATAATAAGGAATAGACTCAATACTCAACCAATTCCAATCCTACCATGATGATAATTAAAAACCCTTACTTTAGACAGTTGAATGTAATTTTCCGCATTAAATTGTAGTACTTTCTTTCCTGTGGTCTCATATTTGTGTAATCCCTCAGTCGTCTTATACTTGTTCTGACCAGTATAAGTTCATTCTTCAGCTATTCAGGAAAGGATCATTTCTGTCCTGTGAAAGTGACTTTTTTGAGTATCGATACTGGCTCAAATGAGTATCTAGTTTCAATGCTAGTTTTAGTATCTGATTTTCTTTTGACAACCCTATTATGATAAAATTTTAATTTCTTTTGCGTTGCTGCTACTGACAGAAAAATCTATACTGTCAAATCAAATATCAGTGTTGTTATAATGTGTTATGTAATCTGTCCCTAAAGTGTACTTTTCTGAAATGATCTGAAACGTCAACACCGCATTTTATCTGGATAAACCTGATATAATCCTGTTCATTTGTGTGAAAGCATTTTCTACACAGTGTTTGTTCATTGTACATTTGTGGAATACAGTGTGAAATATAAGATTACACTCCTTTCACAAATGAGACCTGTTTAAACCATTACTGTTGAAGAGGAGGGACACACAATAATACTGAATACTAATAGAGAATATTTTCTCTTGACATATACCAACCCATTGCAAATTCCCACCCTTTTAGCCTGCATACTGATTACAACTCACTTGTTAGCCATTCAGCGCTTGCACTGAATTTGGCTTGCCAGCACTGCTAAATGACTGCTTATCTGATGTTTACTACAGAGTGCACTATCAGATCTTTTCTCTTTAGGGAACTACTAAGGCTCTTATTTCTTCATTGTTATTTGCGCTGCTTCTGCTTCGGCGGTCAGGTATTGGCCTGAGCAGAGCTATTTGCATAAACTCCTCTTTAAAATATGCTCCACTCAGCAGGACACCACTGGCACATGTGAAAGATTATCAGATGTTCTAACCACAATCACTTCCCATCGCCTACCCCCTACGGAGAGAAGCAGCAGAAAGACTATCGGGCAAGAAGTCCAGATCAGGTAAACAACTTTTACATTAGCGCTGTTTCTTGTTTATCATCTGTTTAAGATGACTTGAGAGAACTTAGATGTCCTTTCAGAGCTCCTAACAATGATCTTTGACAAAGTCTTGCTTGAGTTATACATAGTTACCAAATATATGAGTGAATCAGTGCTGGAAGAAGTTTTGTTTCAGTTTTCTTAAATAAAAGTACAGATATCAGAGCAAAAGAAACTCACATAAAAGTAAAAGTATCACAAGAAAAAGTCGACTTAAGTAAAAGTATTAAAGTTAAAAATGCAGTTAAAAAGTAAAAAGTAAAGTATTTCACACCGATTTTGAGATCTAGTAAATCTTCAAATGCCGTGATTTTCATACAGATTTGTGCTGAATTTTGTTCAACAGAAACAATTGAACCAATTGTTTTTCCCTCACTATTTTTATTTGTGTATTTGTGTTTGCTCAAACTATGAACTTGATAAAAAAAACCAAAAAACTCCCTCAGCGTTTTCAGCAGGTCTCCAACAATAATACAGAATACTTCTACTTTCAGTCCTGTTCAGAAATGTAGTGAAGTTGAACGCACAGATAGCTGCTCTCAAATGTAGTGAAGTAAGAGTTAAAAGTATCCACTGTAAAAGTACAGATAATACTTTTACTTTATGTTTCACCACTGGAGTGAATGAACGGACAACTTCCAAGTATGTGAAAACCTACCTGGTATTATTGTTTTAAATGGTTATTAACTAAGTCGGGTGTCCAAACTTTTCTCATTAAGGGCCACAAATAAAAACAAACAAAGCTGAGGGCCGATTGAGGGCCATAGACTGGTCACCAATACAGTGAATACTTCAAATCTGTGTTATTATTACAAGTTAGACTCAACCACTAGACCTTTATTCATGCTTACATCCTCAGTGGGATACATTAAATATTTGATATGGCCTTATTAATTTTTGATTTTCAGAAATGTACAGTAAAAAGTACTGTTTAAGGTAAATGGGCCAAGAAAAATTGGTCCGAGAGCCGCATTTGGCCCCTGAGCCTCAGTTTGGGCATGCCTGAACTAAAGTATTGGTTCCAGTTTTCCATTATCCTGAAACACATGGATAGATTTAAGTCGATTTGAAGACGCCTGATGCTCAGTTCATAAAATGGCAACAAAATAAACACACATATATAAAAATAAATACAAAACTTTTGCTTGGACAACAAAACTGTTCTTATAAACCTGTAGACTACACAGTATTTTGCTGTAGCTCTGTAGTGGTCTCTGATTACATTATGCTAATATGGTGAATCCTTTATTCATTATGTGGTCATGTCAAACAAATGGAGATGGATGACGCTATGAAATGCATAAAGAAAAAATGGACAAACTGGACCAAGGTACATCCAGGCTTCTGTAAGTTTACAAACCAGTGCAAGACCAAGAAGTTGCCAGGGCTTGCAAAGGTCCAGAGACATGGCTGCACTCACGGCCAAATGTCAAACTGCAAATAAAATAACACCCACGCGTTTGAATAAATCACACAGAGCGATCGTATTCTGAGTGGCATCGTGTCAAACTAAACTTTAGCCCTCGACTTGTAAAATAACAAATAAAACGTATGGGGCAGAGAAGCAGGGACATTAAAAACTGAATATATGTGCGACGGTGACTCAGTTGGTAGTGTGTTTGCCCATTGATCCGAAGGTTGGCGGTTCGAATCCTGCTCTTTGTGATAAAATTTTTATTCAAATATTGAGCTAATCTGCAGCTATATTTTTCCTCCTTTTCAAACCTCCCACCCCCTTGATGGACATATACATAAAAGAGAAAAAATAAATGAATAATAATACTAAATACACAAAATAAATAAATAAGCATATGGAAATAATGCAATATAATAATAATAATAATTAATACACAATAAATAAAATATGCATATAGAAATAATACGATGGAATAATAATAATAGTAATAATAATAATTAATAATGGTGATGATATAATAATGATGATAATAAATACACAAAGACATAAATAAATCAATAAAAAAAAGCAGATAATAATAATAATAATGATAATAATGATGATGATAATAATGATATTATACAAAGTAAAATACTCCCGCTCTTGACCAGAAAACATAATAGGTTGAGCGGTCAGATCAAATACACTGATCCACAGGTTGGCGGTGCGATTCCAGCTCCCACAGATGAATGCTGTTGTTGTGTCCTTGGGCAAGACACTTCGCCGCCAGCGTCTGTGTACACTAGTGTGTGAATGGGTGAGTGGTCCCTTGAGTGCTTAATGCATGTCTTCCAAAAATATTTCCCAAACTAACAACAGAAAGAAATAACACAGTAAGTACATTCAAAGTTCATTTAATCCTTATAAACTGGAGATATTTGAGTTCACGCGTCTTGTTTTCCACTTGCATAGCTCATTTCTTTTCCCAGTGAGGTGTTTTTGGTCTTTTTTTTTTTTAAACCCAGTCCAGGACATGTTCACTGTATGGGACCGTCCTCTCGTCGGCCATCACGCGGAGGCTCAGTGAAATGCAACTCGGAGCGCGCGCAGCAGCAGCATCCCATCCCGTGCCTCTATCCTCCGTCTCCATCCTCCATCCCTCTTTCTCGCCCTCTCTCCTCCTCCTCCTCCTCCTCGCTCTTTCCTCTCTCCCCAACCGTCGCCGGGAGCAGCGTCTCTCTCTCTCTCTTTCTCTCTGTGTGTGTATGTGTGTGTGTGCTGGTGCGCGCGGTCTAATCTAACAACACGCTGGGGCTGCGTTTGCAAAAGAAAACCTCCAGTTCATAGCAGTTTTTCCCAGCCCCGTCTTTATTGGTGCTCTCGTTGTCTTTTGTCGACATAGATAAAAAAGAGCAGGTAGCCATTTCGACACTTTTTTTGGTTTTAACGCACGCTATTGCCATACTTTTTTACCGGAGAAGGTGAAGGAAGAGGTACGATTCTAATGGAATTTGTTTTGGCTTTTTCTCTCTTGCAGTTCTCAAACCACTAGCTGACCTGTTTTTGGAATAAGGCAAGGAAAGCATTGCTGGTTTCTGACTTTAGGGGGAAGAAAGAACGGACTCCTCTGGAATTTCCCTGGGAATTTACGCGGACAGCTCTGGTAAGTGGGCATTTTCATATCAGAAAGCTTTCCGATCAATAATGCATGCGCGTGTGAGTGCACCATTACAGATAAATAAGTAAGAGGGTCCTTTTTTTTTTTTAATTACAGTTACCGAGGCTTTGTGTTCATCAGTCCGGGGATATAGTAAGTAGTACTTTTCCTGTTCTATGGAGAAAGACGCGATGTGCTGGCGCGTCATGCCTGGGAATATTTGGGAAGTTGTGCGTCGTGCCAAGCAGCTTCGGGACGCATATTTTTGCATATTTGGTTGATGCTGTGGTTGAAGAAGTCTCTGCTCGCCCTTGCGCTCCAGATGGCAGCGAGATATTTACGTGCTTCTTCTCGTGATCATGTATAACACATATATAACAGTTACACCACGTACCGGCGCGCGTCCTCTTCGCATGGCGCTCGTTACGCATGAACAGGATGTGGTACAGAGAGGGACAGGGATGCATCATCCGGGAAGATGTTGCACAGAGAGAGAGAGAGAGAAACAGAAAGAGAGAGGGAGAAAAAGTTTTTGGGGATTTATGGTGATGTTGTTTAGTCCCGGGGCCATCTGGAGGCTGTGGTGTGTGGTGTGTGTGTGGTGTGCGCGCTGATACAGGCTCAGGTGATTCAGAATAGGGTGTGTGTGTGTGTGTGTGAGAGCGAGAGTGTGTGTTTCTCTCTCTGTGTGTGTGTGTGTGTCTGTGGGAGTGTGTCTCTTTGTATGTGTCTGTGTGTGAGAGAGGGAAAGCGTGTGTGTGTGAGAGTGTGTGTCCATGTATGTGTATGTCTGTGTTTGTCTCTCTCTATTTGTGTGAGTGTGTGCGTGCCTGTGTGTTTGTCTCTCTGTATGTGTGTGAGAGTGTGTGTCTGTAAGTGTGTGTGTCCTTGTCTGTCTCTGTGTGTGTCTGTGTGTGTGCTTGTGTGTGTGCGCGCAGGTTGTGACTCACCGTTTGACTGCCGTTATCTGACGAGTCTTTGATGGCAGGTTTTGACGTGTGATTGACAAAGCTCATGCGAAATGCTGTTTTTACTCCTGCTTTACTTGGCAACTTTGAAACAAAAGCTTCTTTCATTACACCCTCAACTTCCCCCTGTTTTGTTTAAGACTACTACTGACTGAAGTGATTCATATGGGCCAATTAGTTGTGATTTGCAGTCATACATTGCAGCCTGAGACGGGGGAAAAAAGTTATTAGCTTTAAGCAGCAGTGTAACGAAGTGAAAAGTTTGCAGTGTTTTGCAGCTAGCCAGCCACGGAATATCACAAATGAGGGCAAGGACAGCAGCTCGGAGCCTCGGAGTGGTGTGAGATGCATGCGTGTGTGTGTGTGTGCGCGGGACTGGACCGGAGTGACAGAGGGCTAAGTGAGCATGACCATTGAGGAGCGGTAATAGCATTATGGTCTGCCAGTCATGGGCCAGTGCAAGCGATAGGCTACTGTTGCAAAAGCATTAGCGGACAACCGGAAGCGGCGATAAGGGGCCACTTTAATAAAGCCCAAACATAAGCTCTTTTATCTAAAGGTCACCTGCCTTTGTAGAAGCACCAGATTAGCTCTGCTTTGGAGATAGATAAACTTTGATTGAGATCATATTTCATAAGTAAAGGTTTCCGGGAATGGCTGGCTCAATGATGTGTGAAGTAACACTGCAAAAGTTCTTGAGAGGTGTGAAAATTACTGTTATCCAAGAGCGGTTTCATAAAAAAAATCTTACTTTTGAACAAACATGAAACATTCTAAAATCTAAAGATCAAATAATCTTAGAGATAATATCACTTTCCATGGATAGTTCACTTAAATTCATTGAAAAACCATGTACCACTGAATGATGCGTCCAGCTGTTATAGTAAAGAGCTCATATTACACTATTTTCTGACCTGTTATAATGTTCTTCACCAAAACAGACCTGGAGTTGTGTTTTGTTTCGTTCACACATGTTTAACACACAAATCCTGCATATTTAGGCACGCACTGTTCCACTTTGTGATGTCATGTGGTAATAGAGGAGGTGCTCTATGCAACTTCACTAAACTCATTTGCATCATTTCAACCCTGGAACTCCCCAACTCTACTGAAAACTACCACTTCATGACATCACAAGGTGGAACTGAGCATTTTGAGCTTTGCAGATGTATACAGACTAATAATAAAGGGTTCCTCAAATGTATGAATGACACAAAACACAACTCCAGGTATGTTTTTGACGAGGTAACAGCATTATAACACAACTTAAATCTCACAAAAGTCAGATTTGTGTAATATAGAATCTTTAATTTTCAGTTATAACATATATATTATACACATATCTCTTTCCCAAACTCCATTTTTAGACTTTTGCCAGGTGCTATGCTACACCACAAAAATATCCTTTGAACATTTCCGTACTCAAACTTTCATCTTCTAAAAATACGACCAGTACAATCTCGTCTTCTTTCGGCCAGCTCGCCTTGTGCTGATGTGCAAGATTTGCTGCATGCGCTGTCAGGCTGAGAATTTCGTGCCCACCTTTCAAGGATTAGTCCAAAGCAAAAATGTCTGCTTCCTATCCCCATTTCCGGCAGCAGGTAGCATCCAGCCAATTTTTCCCTTTTACCGAGGCCGATACTTCCAAAACCACTGTCCACACCACATCAGTCACCGCTGGACAGGATTTGTGCAGCAGTTGGAGGTGTGACATCTGCAGCCTGGACTATCTCTGCAAAGAGCCAGCCATTATAATGACGTGTGTCTGTGTTATAGGAAAAGAACTAAATCTATGGGACAGTTGCATGGGGTTTTAGGTTCCCGTCTGCAACATTTTGAGGACTTTTCCCCAGTCAAAATATATCATTCTGGTTTAAGTGGTAAATCTAATCACTATGGCAACGGGACAAATTTATAATGTTTTTTTCATAGTAGATACAGATACTGATTGTTTAGACTCCGAAGAAGTGAGGGCAGATTTAAATTATTTCACCATAATATATCATTTAAATTCATGGTAAATTTTGTTTTTTTTATCTACAAAATGGACAAGAGAAAAGTATAGTCACATTTTGTGCGGTTCACTCTTCACATGTGTTCAAGTATGGCTTTATGTGTATTCTTTAGGCAGCTGGTTGACCCAGACAAAATATTGGCCCCTGCTGGAGATTTAAGGCCGATGCTCTAAAAGTGCAAATATTGACCCAAAATATTAGTTTATCAGTCTCTCTATTCTAAAATCTATAGATAGTGTGAGGTTGAATTTTATTGAACCTGGTAGTTGAATTATGCAACTCCATCGCCATGCTTAAAATAAAATAAAATAATATGAAATCTAGAAATGTCTTCTTTTTTTTTTTTAAGTTATTTTATTACACCCATCTGTGCCTCCCTTTGACTGGATTTGCATAATAAATTTTTAAGCAATAAATATATTGCCTATCCATCCATTCATCTTCTTCTACTTGTTCGAGGCTGGCTTGTGGGGGCAGCAGTCTAAGCAGAGACTCCCAGACTTCCCTCACCCCAGACACTTCCTCCAGCTCCTCCGGTGGGGCCTTAAGGTGTTTCCAGGCCAGCCGAGAGACAGTCCCTCTACTGTGTCCTGGGTCTTCCCCATGGCCTCGTCCCGATGGGACATGCCTGGTTCAGGAGGCATCAGGAACAGAGCAGGGAGCAGCGGCTCTACGCTGAGCTCCTCTCGTGTGACTGAGTGTCTCACCCTGTCTCGAAGGGAGCGCGCCCAGCCACCTGGCAGATAAAACTGATTTTGACAGCCTTTTGGTCATTACCCAAAGCTCATGACCATAGATGAGGGCAGGAATGTAGATTGACTGTTAAATCAAGAGCTTTGCCTTTCGACTCAGCTCCTTCTTCACCACAACAGTCCTATACAACGACCGCATCACTGCAGACACTGGCCTCATATTTCGTGGAGTTGATTTTCATCCCAGCCGTTTCTGTTCTCCAAACCGCCCCAGTGCATGTTCCAGGTCGTTCCTTGAACTGGACCACCTCCAACCCCTGACTCCACCTAAATATATTACATTCATTATCTTTATTATATAAAACTTAATTATATTTTAAGAAGCTTGCTGCCAAGTAAACAATAACTTCATTTTAATATGTTAATCCATTCCAGTCCATTGTGGATTCATTTCCAATCTTATAGGACACAGGCTTCTGACTTCACAATAAGGCAAGAAAAAATGAACAACACAATTAATTAGATCACCTCCAAAGGTTAAAACAGTCCCTAAAAAGATTTCCTATGGCCTATTAATAACACTTTAACATTGTATATGCGGTGTTAAACAGACATCCACCCACCATTCTTCTGGCGTCTGCACCTCCACAGAGAGTAATGGAAGAGAGCTGTAATTATGTTTTATAAACCTGATCCAGGTGACATAATCAGGGCACGGCTGAGATTGCAGAGTCTGTCATTAGAACAGCTAAGAAATGCTGATATTCTGTCTATATACTGGGCTATAGGAGCGTGCATTTGTATCATTGTGGTTTGTAGAGTAATATTTGCAGTGGGGGAACACATGTACCTTGACTAATACGATTGATGTGGCCAAAGGTAAAGTTAATACTTCAGCTACCTCAAATTGATCTTGTAAAACGTTAATATTAAAGGTGCAGCATGTAACTTCTCATGTGTGGGGGATTATCAGCTACTTGACTCCATGGACGTTATTGCTCTGCCTGGGATGTTCCGCAGTATGGCATTAAATTAGTCTGTCGTGCATTTATAGTTAAAAAAGTTATGTTTTTAACTCTACACTGCGAGTTTATGTAAGTTTTGATGGTGATAACACTAAAACATGGGCGTGGGCTCTTCTCTCCTTAAATAAATAAAAATACAAATAATAAAAAGAAAATTAAATACAAAAACTAATAGTAAAATAAATTACAAAAAATAAAAAAACAAAAATAAAATAGTTTTAATTTTTTGTATTATTATTATTTTATTATTTTAACGTAACTTTTTAAAATTCTATTCTATCTATATAATCTATATTAACTTGGTGGAGTTATGTGCTTGTCTCCATGGCGTTAGATATGTTTAATGCCTTATTGTGGAACATTTTTGTTGAAGCAGTAATGTTTTGTTCAGATTATAGCATCAGGGGCATCGGGTTTACATGCACGTGTTCAAAATTCTGAACTTTTGCCAAAATTTGTCCAATTAGAGGCGTTTTGTCTCATTTTTTTGACGCTGCGGTCTGAACCCAGCATAGCATCTCCATAGTGACAAGAACGTGATAGTAGTGCATCTTTAATTAATCATCAGCTGCTACTACCACAAAACGAAGCCATGTGAAATAGTGGAACTGTACATATTCAACTGTACTTTATACAAATGTATTCGTGGCTAAAAATATCTGGTTTACATCCTAGCTCTCAAATACAGCAGACCCAGCAGAGCGAACTTGGCGGCCATATTGTCCTCGTGTTCGTGCTATGTGGAGCACCTTGATAGTGGTCCAAAACTGGGAACGGAGAGTAGCCGACTCCCAGGGGCCGGTTTATAATGAGGGTGCTCTGTCAGATAATTATGTACACCTGGCACTTCATGGCATTTTCAGGAAATTTTGATTCATCACAAAATAAAACGTCTCCTGCCTGCACAAAAAAAGAAAATCCTCCCAAATAACATACTTCATTTTATGTTATAATCACCATTTCTCAAGTGTGTGCCCAATTTGATGAACTCAAACTGAATAATAATGAAGTTAAGGGGCCGTAGTATCTTGCCCTCGGTTTTAACGGCGCAGTAGTGTTAACGAGGGGGCGTGTCCGGGTCAGACCCCCGCTACTTAAACAATGTTAACGCTGCTGTAAAGAGGCTGTACTTGGCCGCTGGTGGCTGGAGTGGGAAAGCACAAGTACATGTATGGTGATGGCATCTGAACCAGTGTGTGGCCGCTGTGGCATTTAAAATCCCCGCCAACGTTGGTAATGACTGCAATCTTTGGCTCATTACCAGGCAGCAAGGAGAGGTGTTGAGTACTGCTCCAAGCCCCTCCCTCGCCACGGCATATGGACTAAAAAGGGGCCAAAATGTATTAAAAAGTCATTAATATTTCCATAATTTCCGTTGTATCCTTGGTTATTTCATTTTGTTAGAATTAAACGTACAAACCACCCCGTTCGTGTTGCACTTCGTTTCCCGTAGCCGCAGACACCAGTCTTACTAAAGGTTAAGCCTATGTATCACAACTAGAAGTAGCTGATCATTTACTGTTCTACGTGTGTGTGCTCGCTCCAAACATTTGGCGCTTTACCTTGAAATGTTGCGCATTTATCATCCAAATACACTTCCGAAAAACAGAAGCCTTTTTATGCTTTGAGTATGTGACACATTATGTTTTTCAGTGGACTAGTTTGATATTTATTTTAATGATTCTGGGAGTTCACTGAATGCGCCATACCACGTACCACGCTCTCAGTGTTGCTCCACTCCACCTGGTATTTAGGCATGGCACACCTGTTGTTTAAGCTCCACCCCCCTACGCTCTCAGTAGTAGATTATCTCGCTAATGCTACTGCTGCTGCTGTTAAGACCAGGTGTTAAACCCAAGGTGACATAAACAGTCAGATAAAAACACACTTTACATTTAGTTGCCCATTAATAGCTTTCTTCTATGTCACAATTTCTTTTTTTTTTGTTTTTACGATTATATTGTGACCCAAATAGTGACAATATTACTGATTAACCCAGGGGTGTCAAACATATTTTCACTGAGGGCCACATCAGCAAAATGGCTGCTCTCAAAGGGCCAAATGTAAAATAAATCTAACAAATTTTATAGCTTGTTAATTAACCGTTTCTGTATTTATTACTTATTCAAGTTACAAATATTGCATATGCATTTGCCTAGACTTAAAAATATGACTGTGTATCTGCGTATCTCCTGATAAATTGAGATTTTAAGACCATCATACCTTTTAATTTACTCTGTCGAGGGCCGCACAAAATGATGTGGAGGGCCACATTTGGCTCGCAGGCCTTGAGTTTGACACATCTGGATTAACCAAATCTCGACGCATGTCCATTTTCCACCACAAATGAACCAAACACACTTGCAAAAGGGATGGAGACGCAACAGATTCTTCTATAAATAGTCCATTGCTTGCTGGGTCTCATACTTACCCAATGCCAGGACAAGATGTTTCTGTGAAAAAAAAATCAAATCCACAAGTGATTCTGCGAACGACCCAACGCTGCTGAGTGTCAGATGGGAGAATTCATCAAATCCGTGCATATAGCCATTTCCAGTCAGAGAGAGCAGGATGATTAATAGAATGGGTCCAAACGTCTCAAATGTAGCATCTTTTTTCTGTTTGCTGATTAGAAAATACTGCATAGAGAGATGAAAACCCTCTCACCTATGCCGTTTATTTATCAAGCGTGCAGCTCCAGTCATTAATCATACGCTCATTAAGCTGTTAAGAGACAGTTTTAGAATGTGGAGGAAATATGGATACTATTGAGTTATTAACCGCATGTATCGTATTCAAGTTTTAAGCGTGTCTGAATTGGCAAAGTAGATATATTTGTAGTGGCGTAGATGGATGTATTCAAAATGTTTGAACTTCAGAGCTGCAGAATCCAACAGTTTTTTAAAAAGCAAGTGAAATCGTAATGATGTATCCTCAAACCTTTCGGCTCTATTTTCACCTCAAATTTCTCAAAGAGTTTAAAAGTTCAAAGTCAGTGAGGCTTGCCCGGCAAATCCACATTGATATATCTCTATTTTTATACAGATTGATATCAGTCTGGTCTCCACGTCCTTCGCTTCGTTGCATCTTAAGCCCGGTCAAACACAATCGTGCAATTACCGTATTTTCTAAACTGTAAGTCGCCCTGGAGTATAAGTCAAAAAATGCATAATAATGAAGAAAAAAACGCAGTTGTCAGTGTGACCGCAACAAAGATGTGAAATTATATACTCAGATGTGTCTTATATTCCTCATATAAGTCGCATCTGAGTATAAGTCGCATCCCTGGCCCAACCATGAAAAGACAAAAGTGCCACTTGTAGTCCAGAAAAATACGGTAGATTCATCTTTTTTTCAGTGACACACATGAAACGAAGGCGCTCATTGATCACCCAGGATTTGCAAATAAAATCAAATGTATCTCACCTCGGATTAAGACCTCGGAGTTTCGTACTTCGCTCATTGATTCTGTAGAAATCCACCATGTTTTTCAGCCCCATCTTTATTTTTTTCCAATATGGCGGACCATGCCTGTCCCTGATTGGCTAATCCACCTGTCAATCACGGCCATTTGAAAACAGGCAGATTCACTGATTCACACTCACATTTTCGTAAAGTATTGAAGAAGAAATGTGTATTCTTGATCCCGGGTAACAGTGAAGCTACGGCTAGACTTGTCATGATATATTGCGACACAGAAATATTGCGATAAACGATAATATTGAAACTGTTATACATAGATTTTATATTGGTTTACTGCTTTTTGTCAGTGATGTAAAATTATTGTAACAGGCCTAGCTACAGCGCTATCAACATTCTTATACTGTACATTAGCCCAATAGTTCAACAAATCCAAGATAAATCATTTCTTTCTGTATCATTTGTCATACTGCAAGTAACTGTTAAAAGTGAATAACACTCTAACACTCTCCCCCCCACCCACTCAACGATACCCTATAGTTTATATAAGTTAATAAACATCATAATTGTGCTAGAGTCTTCGGAGGACAAACAAGATGGAGTCCACTAGCGTAGCTTTAGGTCATGTCTGCGTTCAAATTATACAGTATTGACGTTCCCCGCTAGATGGAAATCAATTAGGAAGTTTTGACAAAAGTAAGTCTGAGAACGCAATGATGTGATGTGCAATGTTTCTATGGTAGCGGACTGTCAAAAACAAAACAAGATGCTAATATTATTGCTAGTACTAGTGTTAGCTTGATTAAAATGCGTGTTACTTAAGGGTCTATATTGTGCAAAATTGAGTCTTGTGAGGTTTTAGCCGTGTTTGAATGAAGCAAAACACAACTCCAGGTCTGTTTTTGAGCAGGTAACAACATTCTGACATGTTTGAGTGACACTTTATTATTAGTTTGGCCACATCTCCAAGCTCAAAATGGTCTGTTCCACCTTGTGATGTCATGAAGTGTTAGTTTTCAAGTTAACAGCTACATTTTACCTTTTGTTCAGTCGAGATTGGTAATTCTGGGCTGAAATTATCCAAATGATTCTACTGAAGGTGTATGGAGTTTAAAAACACAGTGAACTTCCTGTATTACATGACATCACAAGGTGGAACAGTGTGTTTTCTGTTGGCGAGAAGAACTCAGCCTAAATATGCAGGAGGAAACATCAGAAAATGTCATAATATGAGCCCTTTAAATTATGATGAAAGTAAAAGAAGAAATGTGTACATGATTTACAACAATTGTCATGGGAACATTATATTTTTTAATCAAATTACAGACATATTCATTTAACCCTTTCATGCATAGTGGTCACTACAGTGGACAGCTATTCAATTGTTGTTTTCTCCTATATAAGTGAGTCTGAATATCACAGTTGCACATCAGTCACTACAGTGGACGCTTATGTGTCACACAATACACTGCCACCCACTGGTGAACTTTGGCAAGAGTAAAAAAAAAATCTCTAAAACAAGATGGCCGACAGAAGAGCACATGTGCCTCGCAGGGGAGCAATTTCTGTCAATTCCTTCTATTGTAGGAGACCCTTGCAGATAAAAAAAATATGAGGACATCAAGCAACAACTAAGGAACAATATAATTGTTAAAATATCCAAGTTTTGATTTTGTGATTTGAGGAAATTGTGATTAATCATGTGTCCACTCAATTGGACATCATGCATCGCTAGCTATATTTAGACTACAATTCATAGTATTGCTGTCACTGTTATTTTTCTTTTTCTTTTTTAAAATTCACCATTTGCAGTAATGTTTTGGATGAAAATCTATTTAATTTATATTATAGCAATAATTTGTGGATATTAGTTCTAGCATGAGAGTAATTATCTTTGTCCTTGTGTTTATGTAGAGGTCAGGTGCAGATCATGCTACCAAAACCTACAGGATAGTCCAGCAAATGCCATCTGACTCAAGTGAAGATGATGTTAGTGGCAGTGATGATGAATGGCTACCAGAGAAAAGAGAATTGGCAAATGGCAGCAGTAGTGAGAGTGAAGTTGAGGATGTGGAAGGAGCAGAGGATGCTGAGGAGGTTCAGGCTGAGGAAGAAGCTGAGGGTGCTCAGGATGTCCTACCTGACAGACCTCAAGAACACAAAAAAGCAGACATGTCTAAAAAAAACCCAAAGATAATGAGTTTGAGGAAGACTTGCCTCCTTTTTAGGAGAGTGGAAGGTGAATATTGAAGGAACAAAACCAATAGATTTCTTCATGCATCTATTTCCTGAGCAGCTGATAGATGAGTGCTCAGATCAAACCTCTATGCATTGCAAAAAGGCAAAGAAAATCTGGCCATTACAAATGGTCAAATGAAGCAGTTTCTAGGGATCATTTTGGTCATGTCATACCTCAGATACCCAAGATCAAGAATGTACTGGTCATCAGAGGAAGGGTTGCGTCTTGATTGCAAATGCCATGCCACTGAATCGATTTGAGCAGATTCTGAGATACATTCACTTTGTTGATAACTTCTCAGAGGAGCAGGGAAATAGTGATAAGCTATTCAAAATCAGGCCAGTGTTGGATATACTAAAAAGAACTTTCCGTTTAGCTGTGGATCCCAAAGAATTCTGTTAACCAATTGATGAACAGATCATTCCATTCAAGGGACTTTTATCTCTGAAGCAGTGCATCCCAAAGAAACCCAAACCCTGGGGTGTGAAAGTGTGGGTTAGAGCAGGGAGCTCTGGATATATGTACAGGTTTGAAGTGTGTCAGGCTTTGGCTGGGCGTGGTGTGGTCAGTGGGTTGGGAATGGCGGCAGATGTTGTCATGCACCTTTGTGATGACATACAGCAAAAGAATCACAAGGTGTTTTTTGACAATTTCTTTTGCGCCATTCCACTTATTCAGGCTCAAATATATAAACACAATGTTAGGGAGCATACAACAACATGTTTTATAGTGTTTTCAGTTGGGTTTTTTTTATATTTGTTTTCTCAAACACATATTTCATTCATTGTTCAAATGCGCGTTGTCCACCCTAGTGGACACATCACCAACTCCTTGAAGAAGGCATGTTTGAAAAAAAATAAGATGAATATTTCTTTTGCATGCCTAAAGAGTAATAAAAACACTTTGGAAAAAAATCCTGAAGTAGCCTATCATAATTCATGCATGAAAGGGTTAATATACTGTTTAACACCTACTGTATATGCCAACATACGTAACATTTTTAAACTTTTCCCTCTTTTCCTCACTTGCGTCTACCATAAACTATAATTCAACAACATGGAACTTTGAGATTGCTATCAATACATTTTTTTCTATATAGTAAATAAAAAGTACAAGATCAACATACACTCCGCGCTTCCAAATATTTACAGAGTGGCTATAGTGTTGTATCCTAGAATCCTTCAGCAGTACACAGCTCAGACATCGCCCTCTGAAAGTTTGCTCATCTAATTTGATCTGTCGTTCCTTATTCAGATTTTCTGGTCATGTAAAAGCGAATTCACCCACCCGTCTGTCAAAATATTTAATTACTACCAGTTTTATAGTTTAAATTGGTTCGTTGCTTATGGATGGTGGCAGGGAAGTCCACAACGGGGGGGACAAAGGGGTCTGTTGTCCCGGATCCCAGGGTCTTAGCCGCCCAAATCTGAACCCTCTTCTTATTAGTTTATATTAGAAGGGGGCCCATGTGAGTTTTTTTTTTTTTTTTTTGCCCCCAGCCCCCAAATTTCTGCGGATGGCCCTGGGTGGCAGTAGTTTTGAGCTGATGTGCTGTGACTACAGGGGGGAAAGTAGCTAGATTATAAACTCATGTATGATTTATGTTGCAGTTGTTCAAGGTGATCTCTCTCGTCTTTGTTCTATATCAGTATATCCCACTACCTGCATAGATCACATCGAACATGCACGGTTTAAATTCACCTCAGCTAATGCTAACACTTCTGACTGACGTATTGAGTTTAGGCCTGTCATACTAACACATTTTGAAGTGAAATATACTGCTGAAGTAGTAGTATTCATAGTTTTTATCATAAATTTTAGATGCGGTTCCTAGCGACGTTGTACTTAGCCAGCTAGCTCGCGGCCTCATTAGTTTGATTGGCATTACTACAAAAAATGGCATTTCTTGAACCTGTGATATACATTTTTTATGGTGGTTCTAGTTTTAACAAAAGATTGCTATATTTTTGATTAAAAAGAAAAAAAATGAAATGTTTACAAGTATGTTTACCAAAACTCTTGACTGTATAGTTTTTAAAGGGCCCATTTTATACTATTTCCTGATGTTTTCTATGTTATAATGTCATTTCCTCATCACAAACATATCTGGAGTTGTGTTTTGTTCCATTCACACCCTGCATATTTAGGCTGAGTTCTTCTCTCAAACGGAAAACACTCTGTTCCACCTTGTGATGTCATCATGAGTCAAAACTGTACCCACGTGTAAATAAGTAGTATGACAGTTGGTGAGTGAGAGAAAGTGTGAGTGTTAAATGTATATTTGGGCACTGATGTAACTATTTTATGGGATTAGTGTTTTAATATACTTTGCATATTAGTAAATTGTAAAAAAGCCCAACCAGGGACGGGAGTTGAAAATTTGCTCTTGCTATAAACTCTGTATGCATCACATCAGCTGCAATGTTCATTTTGTAACTGTCTGATTGCATTGTCCCTGTCAAATAAATATATAAATAAATAAATAAATCGATGGTAATACAGGAAGTGCTCCACTGTGTTCACTTTCACTAGAACCATTTGGACGATTTCAACCCTGGAATTGTCAATCTCTACTGAACAAAAGGTAAAAGGAACTTGAAAACTACCTCTTCATGACATCACAAGGTAGAACAGAGCATTTTGCACTTTGGAGATGTAGCCAGACTAATAAAAAAATGGCTACTCAAACATGTACGACACAACTCCAGCTTTGTTTTTGAGGAGGTAACAGCATTATGACATGGCTTAAAGCTCACAAGAGTCAATTTTACGTAATATAGAGCGTTTAAAGAGCAAATGCCAGTGCGATCTTACATCTTGACCTTTTTGTAAACCACATGTACCGCACAATGGAGTGTCTCTTTTATCTCACCTCGCGCTTTAGCTGTTGTCTGCCTGGTGGACACATTCAGGGGAGCGCTAGCATGTTTAGTATTGACATTAGAGTCTACTGAGAAAACCAGGGTGGAATACCGCCGGCGACTAGGAGCCAGGCTACTTTGAACAGTCGATCATGCTCCTGCTACTTCTAAACCGGCGTGAACAAGAGCAATCGATCGGACCAGCTCGGTTCCTGTCCGAGAGAGTACCACCATGGGAACGGCTGGTGCAAATCAAAGCATGAGATATACAAAGAAAGAACAAACAAAAAAAGTTGCAGAAATTGAACTCAAGTGGCAGTTTGTTGAACGCGTTGCCAGATCGGACGCCCCTGACCTCGAGATAACATTCATTCTCTCCCAAACACACTTGCAATTCCAGTCAGCTCGCCGTGCCTTCCTTCACACAGATGCGGCGCTTTCTATGTGGTAAGGTCAGTAATGAGAATGGCTCCCAACAACTGTATCTTGCATTGAAATGAAGTTATAGTTTGCTGGCAGGAATCTTATTGCTCTGTTTATTCTCACCTCGATGCCCGTTCAGAGGCGCGCGGAGGTCGAGGAGGATACCGCTTCAATCCAGGCACGTGCTGCGGACAATTTTGGTTCATGTTAATTTGACATATTGATCAAACGTAACTAAATGGAGAAGAGAATGCCACAGGTTCCGCCTATATTGTGGAACCTTTTAAAATATCAGATTTTCTAATAGAAGTGGTACAAGTGATTAAAGTGCACTGTGTAACTTTTCTCGTGAGGGGTCAGTAACCTGTTTGCCTTCATAAAAGATGATAATGCTTTGCTTGAAATGTTCCACAGTATGGGATTCAATATGTCTTCAGTTATACACGTATGGATTCAACACAATCTATGCATTCTTAACGTTAGCAGTGCCACTTATTCAAAGATCTGTCCTGTAATTTCATCTTCTTCCGTGGAACTTTCTTGGCAAAGTAATAGCATCTCTATGGAGACGAGCAAAGTTACATATATAATGCATATTTAAAGACGACCTATTGTGCTTGTCTGCTATACAGTTATAACCTGACAGCGTGGATTGTTATAATTTGCACTATATAAAACACAATATTCATCTAAAACGACTTAATAAAAGAAACATGCCTGCTGATTTCCACGTTAGAAAAGTGCAGAATACAATGGGAGCCCTGAGCTAACTTTTACAAAGCAGAATTGTCAGAGCCGCTCATTTTAAAGGTTGCAAGAAATTGACAATATGTAAGAGCCACGGGAAGCCTTAGATAGGATACATTTAGATGCCAATATACTGTAGCGTAAACTATTATCCATTTATTAGTGCAGAAAGCCAGGCAAAAAATTATACTTTTCCAATGGTCGTTCATCAGATTTTAGTTATTCAGCATAATAAGTATAATTCAGGAATCCATTGGCAAGGGGATGGAGAACTACTGGAGACCCCTGCTCTAGAGAATAGCTGATTTTTTTTGTAGATTTGTACCAAAATGACTCCACGACTCCGCTGAATCTTACGTGTATCATCGTTTAAGAAAATGAAATTGAAGAACAAACTAAGTACAGAGTAAAGATTGCTCAAACATGCATGAATCCCTCCAAAAACAATTTCGAGAGGGTAAAATGAGAATGGGAAATAACTATAACGTAAAAACTGAAAAGTTGATTTTGCAGAATAGGTCTGCTTTACAGCTGTGTTATTGAATTTTAGATTTGGCAGACGGTGATGGTGAGATGAGTGAATTACAATGAAAACTGCAGCGAATGTTGTAGTTTCTGTTATGGTCTATTTTTCAACGTTTGTCCAAGAAAGGAACAATGTCGATATGGCGAAGAGTATGGAGGAGAGGAGGAGTATGGAGGCGAGATTTGCCCGAAAAGCATTTGCATCTAAAAATAATACTGCTGATTTGGACGGGTTCAGCCGCGTTTTACTGCGTGCCTTAGTTTACTGCATATGAGGCAGACAATCGTAATTCTGCACCTCACTGGCATATATTTAGTTTTAGAAGTAATCTGTTTGCTCAAGATTGCAGAAAAGCCTCCGTATCCCATGTCAAACAATTACAGAAGGCTTAGCGAGTGTAATATCCATAGCATATCATTTATTAATAACGCTTTAGTGCGGTTTCCAAACTCTACTAAATTCATTTAAAGGAGACGTGAAAGAAATCTACTTTTATGAGCTCGTAACCCTGTCATATGGTTAGATACAGCTATGGAGTTATATTTTGAGTGAATCATGCGTGTACTAACAAACTGTTTTGCAGTTTTCAATAGAAAGACAACAGATCTGTTTGTAATATTAAGCAGTTTTAGATCTACGTTGCAGTTTAATGCCCAAAATGTAAAATAATAATGCAGATGTTAAAATCAATCAACATAAATAAATACATTAGACATATAAGAAGCCGATACTTGTACTTATTGCTGTTTATCGGCCTTAAATCTTCACCTGAGACTGATATTTTGTTTTGGTCGACCTGCTGCCTAAGGAATACAGAATATAAAGCTTTATTTGACCACTTGAACGTGAAGAAATAACTCTACAAAACATGACCATACACCACTTTCTTATATGTTTATGGTAAAAAAGGACAATGTGTGAGTTTGTATTAAATTTAAATTACACAATTTGGGGAAAATAATCAAATTCAGCCATAGATATCACCCCTAAAACATCAGTAAAGTTTAGTTTATTGGTTTATTTTAACAGTTTATTGTGTATTTTCGCATGGACCACCAACACATTAATCCCATAAAAGATGATTTAGCTAAAGGTAGTTTCCATCTGCAGGTTACAAACGATTAAAATGCACTTCAATACTAAAGCTATCAGTTGATCTGGATTCTAAACAATCGGTATCAGCATCGACCATGAAAAAAGCCATATCGGTCTATCTCTGAAATACATACATACAGACTTTCATACATACATAATTCTAAACATATAGTGCGGTTGATGGAAGAAGATGAGACCATCGAGGGCTTCCACTGACAGCAGATGTGTGTAGGCTACTGTAAATACTGGGCTGGAGAGTGCATCGCATAGATTTCACAGCACCCCGAGGCTCGGCGTTCTTTGATCACATAGAAGGAAGACACTTTTTGATCCGAGCTCTACCTCGGACATTTAAATCAACCATCGGACTGACAGGCTGCAGAGCTGACAAAATGTTGTAATCTCCTCGCTTGGATTAGTATAGTGTTGCTATTGGTGACAGGTGCACAATGGGGAAAGTCAGTGTGACAAGATTACAGGAATAATCTGAAGGTATTTGAAGGAGTCAGACCTGTGTGGTGTGGTTCAATAGTTGAGCTGAAAATGATCTAGTTCAGGACGGAGATGGATCCTTAATGTTGGTGGAGTATCGGTAGGAGTTTCTTGCAATGACAATTAAAAGCCAATTTTTTTTTGGGGGGTAAAATAATTGAAATTTCCTAGACCTGGAGCAAAACTGAACAAAAACAGGAATAAAGTAAATCAGAACAAGTCTACATCAGGACTAAACTGGGCTTAAACCAAGACCAAACCTAGACTAGTAATGGCCAATACCAGAGATTTTTGTTTAGATCCGATACCAAGTAGTACTTTAATACTGTTTTGATGCCAATACTTCATTATTTTCACTCCAACCCCAGCTTGAACTGATCTAGACATTAAATATACGTGCAATTTTAGCCATTTTTCCATTTGTTTCATGAGGATTGATACTTTTTCGGTATTGGCGTTGGTATCTATATATCAATATTTTGGCATCAATCCACCCATCACGAACCACGAACCAGAACTGAACACACCAAATGTCGTATTGTCGGAGCATCAAATCTACTCTATTCTCTCCAAACATTACCATTCTTAAGAAATAACTTCCCAAAAAGTGTTTTATCAGGGTGAGTTTGTTCAGATGCTTTTCTTTGGCTATCACTGCTTTGGAAAACGACTAGCTCGTAGCAAGTTCATAATAATTAGTAGTACCAGAAGATGCTAGCCGGTCACTCTAATAACTGCCATTTTAGACGAGTGAAACAATGACATTATGAGCAGCAAAGGCGATGAAAACGATGCTCCTGCTCCTAATCTTGTGTGTACAGTTCGAGTGCTCTCCGGATGGCGTTCACATGTAAACATACAGCTCGGCCGCCCACTCAGTCCGGCTGGAGGTTTTGGCACACACTAGGACGACAGATCCTTTGGCATCACTGGAGAATAACAATGAGGATTTGGGGAGGGATCAGTTCCTCAGTCCTATGCCAAGCTCGTGAGGTTTATGTAAGGCAGGGCTTTAATATAGGCGTATTAGTCTTGAACAGATATAAAAATCCTGTCTAACTTTAGATTTTTGAGGCTGTGTATAGTTGTGTCAGTAAAAACAATGGGTGTTCTATTACATGGGCTTTAATTTTAGATATTTATGCGGCAATGGAGCAGATTGGTGAACAATTAAACACATAGAATGTAACTTTACGGAGGTGGAACGTTAACTGCTTTGAAAGTGAAGTTAAAACCATACTTTGGGACATTCTCCAAGGAGTTTTAGGGAATATTATGGAAGGACAACAAAAAAGAACAGCATTTCCATAGAAACAAGTAGAAGGAAGACCAATAAGTTAGGTTTGTAGAGAAGCAAGCCTGCTCAGATTAAGGTTTTCAGCGCAATAAAGAAACCAAAACCAAAAAAGACAAACAAAAAACAACCAAAAAAACACACTTTCATTTGTAATCTTTGACTTTAACCAACACAATTTAGCACTGTTAATAAATTCAATTTAAATTCAAAACTGGACACACCCAGGTTAGGATGGTTGGTATAAATAAAGTTGTGAAAAAAAGAGTGTAACTTTGAGGGACTTCTGTCTGTGATTTTTTTTTTTTTTGCCTTATAGTCATTCTCAAACACGGTTTTCTGTATTTTAGCAAAATAAGGACAGCTAGGGCATTTCTTAAAAAAAAAAAAAAAAAACTGGGACAAATCAATGGTTTTGGATAAATCTGCTGGGACATGGGACACAAGGCTCAAAACTGGGCCTGTCTCAGGTCAATAGGGACGTCCTGTATTACAGCTTGTATGTGGCCCCACCTTGCAAAGACACGACTCAGTGATCCACACAGTGTTACAACTCAAACTTACATCTATAGATGTTAAACAAAGACTTTAAATGCTCTTAAAAACACAAAATACAAGATGTTAGCATTTAGAATTAGCATTAAGTTTGCAGGCTAGCAGCTTGTAGAGTGACCAACATGCTTCTCTGAAAGGAAAAGTTGGTGAGGGACGAGGGGACGGGTAAACACGTAGGTCAACATAGAAATTGTGTGCTTTCTTTCTGGTGTATACCAAGTATATACTTTACTGAAAGATTTGTTGTTGTATGTTGTGGCTTGTAATGGCAGTCTCATGCGCATTTTTGCAAGTTGACGTGTGTGTTTTTAGCTCCTCTGCTCCTCCGCAGCTTCGCTCCCATGCACTTTGAAGCCACCCCCGTCCCGTGCCCTCCTCTTCCTCTTTGTTTTCCCCTTCACACATTTTCAAAAAAAAAGGGATCTGTCAAAACCCATCCTTTCTATTGTCTGGCTTTTTTCCAGACAACGTTTGTCTCTCTCTCTCTCTCTCTTTTTTTTTTTTTACTTTTTGGTCTGCCATGAAAATTCACTCAGGCCTGAACCCCAGAGGAACCCAGAATGCCATAACAGGTGGAGGGTTGACGTGTTGTCTTTTTGAATCATACAACTTACATTTAGTCAGCTGTTTCACGTGACCTTTGGTCCTATGGACTTGGACATCAAGGACAATTTTGATTTTCATAATTGTTACTTTGCTTGGTGGGATGTAATTCTTTCTCACAGTTTTACTGCAGAAAAAAAAGTGGTTTGTGAAGTTGGAGAAGACGAATCCCTTGATCACCCATGCACTACATCCCATCTAAACTGCAGGAAAGGTTTACACACAAGGACATTTAACTAGCAGCTGAAACATTAATTTAAGAAAACAGCCATACATATTTATTTGTCAAATTGTCCATTGTTGGCCATTGTTTACATTTTGGTTGCTAGGCAAAAATTATGGAATTACCTCCATGTACGTCAGATCTGCTCCTTAAGACCACCATAGATTTATACATTTGATCAAAATACCCCTTGTCTGACAAATCCAGAACAATATCCAGAGTATTGGTGGGGAATGTTCGGCTGAGAGGGAGAATTTGGATGACAAGTGGGAATCTGATGTGTATGTGCTGTTGAAGAAAGCCAGCAAATTTCCCGTGTACAGTCACACCTGAAAACCAAGCAAAGCTAGTGAGAACACTACACCGTGATCTTTTACACCTCTTGTAGTCAGTCCGCCTAGCCTACAACGCATTACATTTGCATTTCTTTATAGAGATTGATATCGGTCTGGTCCCTACGTCCTCTGTTGCATCTCCCGGTCCAGCGTCATCGTCCAATCAGATCTGTTTTTTTCATTAACGCATGTGAAACGAAGGCGCTCATTGGTCACCTATGATTTACAAATGAAACGACATTTATCTTACATTTCTTTCCTTTATTATTTCCAATACGGATGGACCATGCATGTCCCTGATTGGCTCATCCACCTGTCACTCACGCCCATTTGAAAACGTAGAGATTCACCATTGACTCACATCTTTATAAAGTATTGAAGTAAGTGCGTATTCCGGATCCCAGGCAAAAATCCCCCCATACTTTTTTCCTAAATGGGTTTGTTTTTGAAATGCGTGTAGTCTAAGCTGTTGTACGCACTTCTTTACGCTCGTTTGTAGTCATTTTTATCAGGGAAACTTCCAAACATAGATCGAAATAATAGTGTTGTCAACAGCCACTAAGACCATTCCCACAAGGCACCAGCGCTTGTCTTTATAGATGCAAATGTGCGTCGGAAGCTGCCTGGGATCTGACTATTTTCAACAGATGGCCTGGCTTTCAATAAGCATCTGGACATTATTAGCTAAAGTGTTTTAAAAAAGCGCGACTTCAAATGACGGAACAAGTGTAATCATTTCGAAGACATTAGACGCAATTATGTGTCCACCTACTGACCCACGGCATAATCAGCATTCTCAAGCTGTGTTCTACATGCTAAAAAGGAGAGACAAACTGTACTGGATTGCTTTAGCGAAAAGTATTCCAATATTCCAGCATACACGGGAGATAGCATTAGCATCCATTGAGATTGGAGTACAAGGAAAATCAATGGAAGGTGAAGATTAAATTTGCCCAAAGAGCCTTTAGGCAAAGTGCATCTTTTATATTCCCTTGGGCGTCTGAGTGGAGCTGGCAGGAGGTAGAAAGAGAATCGGAGCGTTATGGAAAAAGATAGACCCATGCTACAAAGGAAATACCCCCACCCCGCCATCTCACTCCTCCTCCTCTTCCATGGTTGATTGGTTAATTTGGTTAGGGACAATCGCACGTTATTGGATCATTTCTAGAGTCGGAGGTGTCCCATAGGCTGATCTATCTCCTCGTTCGGAGTAGCGGGGAGTTAGGGAGCGACCCGTTCTCGTGGATTGGGAGGGGGCGAGGATAATGATGGAAGGTCTTCTGTGGAGGAGGAGAGGTGGCCGAGCTGGCGAGATTGAACTGTTGACTTGGGGATCTTCCCACAGAGAGAAAGACTTAAAGACATTATTTGCCGCGAGATACACTAGATTGTTCGGAAGAGTTGTGGCACGTCTGACCATACTGTGACCTAGTTTGAAAGGGGAAGTTGAAGGTCTGGAGGGGTTATGGCGTATAATTGGTTCTAAAATTGGACTTGGCTTAATGTTTTGGGTTTGTTTTTGTTTTGTTTTTTGTTGTTGTTGTTTTTTTTTTTGGGGGGGGGGGGGGGGTTGTTCTTTTTCAAGTTTTACAAGTTTATTGTCGCAATTGGAGTAACGCAAAGATGTAAACTAGCTTGTGACTTTGGTTAAACTGTATAATAACTACACCTTAATTAGCCTTAATGAAGCAGGAACAAAGGCTTAATTCATAAGGAACAAAGAGTTTATTATGAATAATTAAGGCTTAGTACTGCCTTAATTAAGGATTTAGTGTTAGAAGTGGGATTGCACCGATTCAGCCTTTTCTGTTTTGATAGCAAGTGTCTGCAGATATTCGATATTAACCGATACCGATAACTCATCATTCACTATCATTGAAAGTAACTTCAGAACAGCTTTGAAAAATCACAGGAAAGACACGAAAATTGTCTTATTACATACATTTTTATACAAAAATAGGATATTGACTGAACTGACATCGACTGAACGGATATCTTAGAACCGATCAAGATGTGTAATATCGGTGTAGATATCTGATACTACTATCGTATTGGAGCATTTCTATTTAGAAGTTAGGGTTAGGACTTAGAGTTAGGACTTAGGAGTTAGAGTTAAGAACTTGAGTTAAGAACTTGAGTTAAGAACTTGAGTTAAGAACTTGAGTTAAGAACTTGAGTTAAGAACTTGAGTTAAGAACTTGAGTTAAGAACTTGAGTTAAGAACTTGAGTTAAGAACTTAACTCAAGTTCTTAACTCAAGTTCTTAACTCAAGTTCTTAACTCAAGTTCTTAACTCAAGTTCTTAACTCAAGTTCTTAACTCTAACTCCTAAGTCCTAAGAACTTGAGTTAAGAACTTGAGTTAAGTTCTTAACTCAAGTTCTTAACTCAGGAACTTGAGTTAGGAACTTGAGTTAGGAACTTGAGTTAGGAGCTAGGAGTTAGGAGCTAGGAGTTAGGAGCTAGGAGTTAGGAGCTAGGAGTTAGGAGCTAGGAGTTAGGATTAGAAGTTAGTTAGGAGTTAGGATTAGAAGTTAGGAGTTAGGATTAGACGTTAGTTAGGAGTTAGGATTAGACGTTAGTTAGGAGTTAGGATTAGACGTTAGTTAGGAGTTAGGGTATTAAGTAGCTATCAAGTCTGAATCACTTTCAGTAAACTGTTTGTCCATTATGAATGCAGTCTTTCTTTGTGTCTTATTAATGTTGTGCTGTTGTCGTTATTATAAAGTGTTGCAGTAACTTCTTACGGCTGCCCTTCCGTCTTTGTAATGGCAGTAGTACGAGTTAGTAAGTACAAGATTGTGATAGTGTTAAATGTACAACACATATTTCACCCGTGAGACACGATGCTCATTTTGGTCCAACACAAATATAAATACGCTAAAATATTAAAGGTATCTGAGAAGAAAATGGAAAACACAACAACTTGCAGTCATATTTGATACTGACTGCATGGCTGATGAACTTTAAAAACAACAAAATAATAATATAACAGAGCAGGCTTTCTTAGTTGTAGACCCAGGAGAAGACATAAACTTGTTTTATTCTAACTCGGGGCTTTCTGTGGGCAGTGGTGTGGTCCAGTGTTCTGATGGGTGTGAAGATGATCCGGCAAACGCACAATCTCCGCATGCATGGATTCCCACATTTAATTCACATCACAGTCTGAGGACATGGCCTTACTCTGCAGTGTTGTGTCTTAATGAGCTACGGCAGCCCTTTACAAGCCTGGATTTCAAAGGAGGACACTTAAAGTCGCCATTATGTCAGTGGATTTGGACAAGTTAAAGTTACTTATTTTTGTGCAGAGTGAAACTACGCAAGTCTAAAATGTAGTGGTAGTAATGAGTGGAAAAGTACCCATGTAGTAGTAGAGGTATATGTTTTGTCTGACTGGGTTATATTGACATGCATCTCCAAATCTGATCATGATCTGATTTCTACTGGATTACTCAATGTCAATGTTCATGTCATTTGAGGTGAGTAATCAGATTTCTAATTACGCAAGTTTTCGACTAGAGAAAATATGCAAAAAAGGACAAACTAATATGGTAGAGAAGAAAAAAATAATGAAGATTGAAAGTTATTTTATTCTGCGATGTGATTGGAGGATTTGCAGTGGGCGGGATTTGGGTTTGAGTGACAGAGAAGGGAGAAGGAGATGAGAGAGCAAGAGAAGGATGCATTAGGAGAAGGATAGGAGAGAGTGAGCTAGAGTGGAAACAAGTACAGGTGTGTTAGAGGGAAAGGGAGCAAGGGGATGAGACAAGGAAACAAGGGAAGGAGGCAAGGATGCATTAACTGGTGTGTATCCCCAGTGGAGCGACAGTAGCTCATAGGTCTTTCTTTGTGGTAGTAGGACATTTTTGGTTATTTTTTTCTACAATATGATGGCGTTTGAGCCTTAGAAGTTTGAATTTTGAATTAAAATTACACAAATAAATTACTTAAGTTTTGTATTCTGCTATTCATTTGTATGGCTCAACAATATTAACAATGTCGTACATTTACAATCGGTTTTGAGAATAATTCTGTGTTATGATTTGGTTTCAATATTATCATTTATCATTTATATTGACATCAGCAATACATCGTCCTTCAAAATGTGTTATCATGAGCTAGGCTTACTAGTTCAGCTGGTAGAATGTTTGCTCACTGATCCAAAGGTTGACAGTTCGAATCCTGCTCTCGTCATAAATATGGTTGGTTGAGCAGTCACACCCATGACCCACAGGTTGGCGGTGCGATTCTGTCAAAATGTTTACTTTAATAGATTAACTAACCTCAATACTGGTTAGAATGTTTTGTCCTCATCAAAAATCTGAGGTAATGTAGGACCTTTAATGCTTTCATGATCTCATCCAGGACATTTCCTTAAAATATGGGCAACAGTAGCTCAGTTGGTAGAGGGTTGTCCACTGACCCACAGGTTTTGATTCCAGCTCCCACAGATGAATGCTGTCATTGTGTCCTTGGACAACACACTTAACCCACCTCGTTCCTGGTGTCTGCGTACACTGGTGTATGAATGTGTGTGTGAATAGTTGACTGGTTCCTTGATGTAAACTGTGAATGCTTACCAGGTGTGTTTGTTGGATGGTCAGATTTCCTTTTGCGCATATAAACACACACTAAAACTCAAATTAAATTCTTCGGTTATAGGATTATTCTTGAGAGTTTTATTGACTATGTAAGTTGACCCACAAAAGTGCATTTTTCTGCATTTTTTTAGTAGTAGTTGTAGTGTAATTAGTGTAATTGTAGTATCATGAATAAAAAACACCAGCAGTAAAAGCAGACGTAGTAGTAGGCATAACAGTAATATAATTAGTAGCAGTAGCCATAGTAATTCTTAATGTCAGGGAATGCTTTAAGTGTGGTTTCAGTTTGCATACAAATCCTACACTCATAATGTTTCACTTATACATTTTCCTTTACTTTTCCCATGTGTTTGCAGCTTATTATATCTTAAATACCTCCTTACAACTCTTCATTAATGAGCTATAGAAACCAAATTGAATCAGTATATGTGAGTCAGTTTATATCGTGAATGGAGCGTGGCAGCCATTTTATTCGCTCTCCACATTTTAAAAGACTAATTGACAGTAAGCATCATTACCCTAAGCCGTGCTCGATGCTGAGAGATACGCCTCTTTTTGTGAGCTTCATTAAAGGTTATTCAACACTAGCGCTCAAAATGCTACTTATCAATCCCCCACATCATCGCGCTAAATATTTCCAACCAAGATCCTCCTCCAAAGTCGTAATTAACCAAATGAAGCATAGGCACAAGCAGTCGGCAGCGGACCTATGCGAAGTCTAGAGGTGGACATGAATCATATGCTGTTTAATGCCAACGAGATGTCATTTTTTCCCTGCGAGTGTGTGATTAGCTCAATTTGCCTCTGCCGCGTGCATAGAAACACATTGGTGGGTTGTTTTGGGAGTGCCAACATTTTTACTGTGATTTAAAGATCCCATATTACACACAATTTACTGCTTTGAGCTTTAAGCCATGTTAGAATGTTGTTTCCTCATCAAAAACATACCTGGGGTTGTGTTTTGTTTCATTCACACATGTTTGAGTAACCCTTTATTATTAGTCTGTCTACATCTCCAAAGCTCAAAATGCTCTGTTCCACCTTGTGATGTCATATCGTAGTAGTTTTCAAGTTAACAGCTACCTTTTAACTTTTATTCAGCAGAGATGAGCAATTCCAGAGCTGAAATCATCCAAAAGATTCTAGCAAAGGTTTGTGGAGTTTAAAAACACAGTGGAGCACTTCCTGTATTACCACATGACATCAGAAGGTGGAACAGTGCGTTTTCTGTTTGAGAGAAAAAAAAAACGTATCTTAAATGTGCAGGTTTTGTGAGTTAAACATGTGTGAATGAAATAAAACACAACTCTGGGTATGTTTTTGATGAGGAAACATAACATGGATCACAAAACAACATAATATGGGCCCTTTAAGAATTGAAATACACAAAAGATGGTATTTTTGAAGGATAAACCATGTAAATGAGAATAAAATCATATGATATTTATTAGGAAGAACTGGTGCAAGAAACACCAATGTTCAAATCATTTCATATTGTCAACATTTTACCAAAACAAGTACAAGTACTGTTGGAGTAGTTTTGGGTAATATGTTTTACATTCTAAGAAGTATTATGCATTATGATTTTACTCAAATAAATGTACTCGAGTAAATGTAACTAAATACTGCCCACCTCTGTCTACCTGTTGTAGGCTTGCATTTGTTTCCTCTAGGTTCAAATCTCATTGCGTAATAACTCAGCCTTCCCCAGACGCCTTTGCAACGGTTCACAGTGGGATAATGTTTGCTCAAGTTCCGCTCAATGAGATTCAGTGCTTGGGCGACGCCATTACTCTGAGCTCATTGCCGAGTCAGGTTGGGTGGGTGGGTCGGGGCTGCCTAAGAGTGGAAGCAGCCAGGCGCCACATGAGAGAAAGCACCTCTCCAGACCGATTACATGTCTGTGGAATAGCATTGCACTTCACCTCTGCCTCACTCACTAATGAAGCTGCAAGATAAATTAAACCAGAAACTCTCCCTGCTCCATCCAGTCTCCACTCTGCCTCCCGAGAGCCAATCAAAATCTCTGTGATGCCAAAGCTCAGCCAATCAGGTGTCATGCAGTGAGATGGCTTAGGGGTTTGGTAACAGCATGCATGCAACAGGTTCTCATGTTTTTAAAAGGATTCTTGTAGCAGATGAATTTCTCCCGTCAATCTGGCACTCTTCACCCCACTTATTTACCACGATTTATTCTCTTTAACTAGTCAAGTTTAGTTATCTCCCGCAAATATTGTAAAATGGGCCCTCTGTTCCAAAACGAGGCTATTGTGTCCTTACGCAAATAATGCAAGTGAATGCTAGTGATGCGCCAAAGTGTTGAAATGTCTGCGGAGCCAAAGATACAGTAAGGTTTAACAATGTTTATTACAAACAAGAGGATGTGAATACAGGTTGGAGGAGCCGGTAGTAGGTAGCTGGGTCGGAGCCTGAGGTGTTCGGACCGGTTGTGGAAAGCTGGGTCGGAGGCAGAGGTGCAAGGTGCGTCCAAGAAACGGGATCTGGCGGAAAATGAGAAACACCAACTGAGTACTATGATCATAACCACAAAAAAAAAAAAAAAAAAAAAGACTGAGCCAAGCTGAACTGTACCACGGAGGATACACTGACGATCTGACGGCGTGTGTAGGATCCTTCGTCTCTTTGTACTCCAGAGGTGGAGGTTCGATTGCTGATTGGCTGCAGATGTGTAGTGGGTGGTGCCAAGGTCTCCTCCCACCTCCAGGCACAGAAGGGAGGGGGGAAGACAGCACAGAAAACACAGACAGACTGGGATCTTGATCTTGACACTTGGTTTGTTAGAGCCAGGGAAAAGTATCACAGACAGTACTGATAGAGCTATCAAAAGTATCGAAAATCAGAAACTAATCAATACTAAAACTAACATCGAAACTAAATACTCTTTTGAGCAGGTATCGATATGAAATTATATTAAAAAAATCACATTCACAAGACAGAAAGACAGACAGGACACCTTTTTTGACCTGTATTAGAACAAGTATAAAACACATAGACTAGTATACGCCCATGGACCACTATGGAACCTACTTGGACGACTAAGAGATTACGCAGATATAAGGCCACATGGGAATAAAAAAAAAAAAAGAAAATACTAAAATTTAATGCTGAAAATCACATTCTATTGTCTAAATAAAGAGTATAGAAATATTGAGTCTATTCCCTCGCATCAAAATGGAGCTTGAAACAACACTAAATGCTGACTTCATTCTTACAAGTGTTATTGGACACTACATCAAAGCCAGTTTAATGCGATTCAAACGTGTATGTGCCAACAAAATCCATACCCAAAAAAAGATATATATTTATAACATGGTGTTGCATTCTTAACATTAATAGCCGCTCTTGCAGTTCAAAATTGATTTCTCATTAAAGCCTCTCTCATGCTTCACTGCCTCACCACCTCTGGACCCCCGCTCCCTCACAGTTTAATTCCTCTTAATCCTGTTCTTCACCTCAATACCAGAGCACAGATCACAACATATGACCTCTGACCTCAGTCCTCTGTGTTATTATTTTTCTATATCCATTTACTCATAAGCAGCCATGTTTGTTTCGACATGAATGGTCCGTGTTTTTCTCTGACTGGTTCATTCGCCTGTCAATCATGGTCAATGGACATCGCGGAAACGGGGATATGCTTTGCCTTCGTTTGTATTCTAAAAGCCTATGGTCTTGGCTGACACGAACCCTCAAGACGTAGTGATAGTATTGTCCCTTCAAGTCAAGTCAAGCCCAGTCCTGTCCAGTCCAGTCTGGCTATGCTTAAGTTGTAGGGAGTGTTAAGTGTTTTGCCCGAGGACACACTGACAACATTCATCTGTGAGAGCTGGAATCACACCGCCAACCTGTGGGTCAGTGAAAAAACACTCTTAACAACTGAGCTTCTGTCTAAAAGCCTATTGTTTTTGCTAACATGAACCCTCAAGCCATTGTGATATTGTCCATTGAAATCAATTCCAGTCCTGTCTGGCTATGCTTCCATTGTAGGGAGTATTATACCTCTAATGATGTAGGGCAAGATAGCAAGGGTTAAGCTGGCAGTGTGGGGCTGGAACAGTACAGATATTCAAGTCTTCTACCAATATCAACCACATAAACTTTCCTTTTACATTCCTTCACCACATCAATGCCAAAACCACACTCCACTGCCACGCTCTATCACCACGTACTCACAAGAACTATTCCGCACTCCTCCGCCCAATCACACGCGTTACATCTGGGTATACTTTGGCCCAGCCCCTTTGTCAGTCATGTACCATAACCAAGACAACACGTTCCTGTGTCAGCCGGAACAGGTGGACGACACCACGGAACGCACATTGGCACTAATTGCAGGCAGTCAGCGAGACGTAGCTGAAATGGAGACGACAGCTCTCGCCTGCGGAGGAAGTGGGAGCAGCCGCGGCCTGAGCCAAAGTGTTTTAAATGGATTACACCAGTGTGTCATTGCGATTACACTCTCCTCACAGGGACCGCCACCACATGAATTGTATTTTATGGCTTTACAGCACATCTTTTCTTTCCTTTTCTCAGACAACGTGAATGATTCTCCTCTCCACTGTGATCCGTGTTCGGAATGCGAGATTGTTTTTGTGCCTTTGAACTGCCTCGCAAACAGTTCATCTGATACTTATCCTTAAAGGGACACTTTCTATTCTTATCTGTTTCTCTCTGAATCCTGTTTTTGTTTGCAGGGTGTAGTTCTGTAAATTATAGCCGGTGCCTCCAAAGAAAGCTAAGTGCTCCTTCACTTGGATTTTGAGCATTTGTATTTTGCACACCTCAGACTGGGTGTTCAAAACAGTATTTTTCTGCAATTTAAATGCAAACAAATACGTTATAGTTTCATTCAGAATAGACAGTCATGGTGGAGAAACAGATTGTTGACAGATTGTTCAGTGTGATTTTGATCGATACCAAGTAATACTACGGTGAGTATTGTGATAGCGCTCCGATCCGGACGACTTTTTGCACTTTTAAGCATATCAGGTATCAGCCTTAAACCTCCAGCACGGGCCGATATTTAATTTTGGCCAAGCAGCTGCCAAAAGAACACAATTAGGTGGGAAGATGTAACTGTACAAAACGTGCCAACACAGCTCTCTTATGGATTTGAGTTAACAAAAAGGGTTGTTGGAGAGTTTGAAGTCCAATTGGATTATAAAATTTAAAAATATATATCAAAATCAGCCTCAAAAATATCGACAGAGCTATTCGCCCATCGGTTGATCTGGAGTCTAAATTGGTATCGGCATCAGCCTCGAAAAAAAAAAACCGATTGATCTCTACTACAGAGGCCATCATGTCTGATCCAAATATGTGCAGATAGATTTCAATCCTGACATTTTCTGAAAGAACCAAACACTTCTCGGTTCTTTCAAATGCACAGGTCGAGGAAAACGGTATTATTCGTATAAATGCTCATTCATGTAACAATAGCCCCAATAATATCTCAGCATCGCAAAGCAAACATCACTTCTACAAATGATATTACGTCCCCGCAGGTTCCTAATGACAGTGACATCCTTTCCCTTATCTCATGTCTGTGTATAGCCGCCGTAAGGACATACACTGCAAAGCGGGTCGGCAGTCAAACCCCAGAGTCAGTGCGCGTGAGGAAGGTTAAGTCTCAAAGGAGTCCATTAATCAGCGAGGAGCAGTGGGGTTAAACACTGGGCTCGCTCACCAGGAAGCACGTTCAACACCAACCCAACACTCAGTCACTTAACCGGAGACATTCTAGTGCCTCTCTGTAGCGGCCCCCATCAACCGCGCTCACAGCTCACTAAAGCCAGACTTGCTGTGACATGCCGCCTGAGAGCCCAAGCTACGTGGGTTGGATTACATCTGGTACGAACGCACATTTGGACATAACGCCTAGAACATTATGCACATGTAGTGTTGATGTGCATGGTCTGACAGCGATGGTGTCGGAGCCTTGCGAAAAAGATGGAGGGGTTTAAAAGAGGTGAGAAACTTAGCTTGCTTCCTTCCGAGAGCGAAATCACTTTAGCCGATGTAGGGCGTCATTTATAAAGCGTTTGCTCGTGTGCTAAACAGCTAAACGCGCTAAAAGTGGTGCAAAAACATGACGCAGTTTCTCAGGGAGACGTAGCGCAGTTTTACTCCTGTGAGCGAATAAATATGCAAAACGGGTAATTTTCGCCAACATGTGCAAACATTTGAGATGGAGAAAACGCAAATGAACTTGGAGAGACAGGTGCAAACATTTTACCGAGGATAGATGCTGAAATTTGTGCATCGATAGCGCCTCTGATAGTGATTTTAAGTAAGAACATACAAGCTAAGAACATGCTATTTTCTAAGCAGAGGGACCCTTTGGCCTTGACTCCCACAAGTCTCCACTGAACCGGAGTTTTGCACAGCAGCTGTCCATCAAACTGGGCTGTCCTACATCTTAAAGACTGTCCCATGTCCTAAAGTAGAGACTGCAGGGTGTGTTCTTCCACTTATTGTCCAAAGCAAACAGAATTCACCAGTGTGGGTAAACTTACTGTTCAAAGTTTTCATGACTCCCTGTCAGACACTCCTCGATCCAAGCACTATGCGAAAATGTCCTGAAGTAATGGCAAACGTTACTTGGCAACAACACTTCAACAATTCAGCAACTCATAGGAGCAGAGACAAGTAAACCTTTGCACTCACTGAATGCTGTCGTTTACATATCAGTCTTGCAGCAGAAATAATGCACTTAGTTTATACTCGCTCAAGGATTGTTAGAACACTTTTTTTGCAATTACGTTTAGGCTGGAAATTTTGATTTGTCTATGTAAAATCGACTTCAACCAATTTTTAACCATAGTCTTGTGTATATCGGTGTTTTTATTAGCTTAAAGTTGTATTTTGATTGATCCATTCTGCGCTCAAGGCTTGACTGCTTCGAATATTTTTGTTTCCCCTACCCCCATGTTTGCATCTCTACTTTGTGATTCTTCCAAGAAAAGAAAAAGAAAACAAGATCAAGGTTTAGATCAATATTGGGATTTACAATGGACAAAATTAGCACGATGATCTACGTATAAAATAGTTTAATACGTCATACCTGGAAAGAAAGATTTCACACTAACACGAGCATTATTGCAGTGTGACATGCTCTGGCTCATACTATGATTTAGGATAAAAAAATATATCCCGCAAAATACATTTACTCTTGTACGAAAGCTCTGATTAAACCCAGAATCATTAGTGTAGTTTTTAGTAGTAATATCTCATCCCTGCACCCTCGTGACACAGGCAAACTTGCAAAACTAATCTTTTATAACCTGTAATGAATTCACTGAGCCTACCACTTAGGAATTCCATCTAATAGTAACTTCCATTCTCTAACTGGTCACATTGTTCTCATTCACCTGGCTCCCCACTTCACCTCGCACCCCCAAATCCACCTCCACAGCCCACGGCAATGGCACAATCCCTTTCGCTCGCTCTCTCGCTACTGTTTCCTCAAGTGCCAGTGCAGGATGTAATGCTCTTAGTGGCCTTAGATCTGAAGACACTTGCTCCTCAAGCTAATCACGCCGCTAGCATGTGAAATCTGAACTGCCGTCTTAACAATAACCATTGTGCTCCGCTATTGAGCACTATACAAATGAGTGTGTGTGCCCCGTGGCCGCTGGGACGGTGAATTCTGCTGGCTTTATCACATCTTGGCCTGGCCTATTATTAATCTTGTAGACTGTATGGGATAAATTAATGCGCCGAGGGATTTGTAAGGCTATGGATATGGATTACATTGTCCACTGGTATATTTGAATTGGGCTTCCGATGTAATTGTGCTGCACTGAGATTAAATTCATGTGATAGGAGTAAAGGCCATAACAAACTGCAGTATTACAGGCCGTGTCAGTCTGAACCACTTCAGTTACTGTATGTGTGCGTGCAAAAGTAATGAATAGTTTATGAAGAATTATTTGGGTTTTATATAGGCTTTGTGGACTCGGGGGGGAGATAGTCTTCGAACCTGCTTTAACCTTTGTTCGGTGCAAGAAAGTTTCCCATAAATGCATTAAATACGCAATATAGAAAATGATTTATGAGAAACTGTTGCAATATAAACTATTATCTGAGGTCATGTATAAGAAGATATAACTCCTAATGCTGATGCCGGTTCTTGGTTAGGATAAAATGTTGGCAGATTTCACTAATATTTTCTGTAGTACAATGAATTAACTCTTGAGCTTCCAAAATGAAATAAATGTATAAAAAAGCAACGCAATCTTACGTAACCAGGGTCACATTTGGTCACATTTTTACATAGCGCTTTTCCACCTCTGTACAAAGGCTGAAGTCTTGGTTGAGTAAAGACATGTCCTCCTGATTGGTTGCTGGACTAAAAAGGCTCTCAAAACTATGACGTTGGACCCAAACTGCACTCACAAGATTACAACTGCACGGAAGTTCATGCAAAACTACTATTTATGCGGAAAAAGTATTAGGATTAAACTTGTGAAAAATATGTTTAATATGAAGTCAAACGTTTGGACACACTCTCTCATTTTTATTTTTTTTCTTGATTTTTACTGCTTTCTACATTTATATACATGCAGAAGACATCAGATATATGAAGTAAGATACACTACCAGTCAAACGTTTGATTCAGTTCTATGTATGTTTAATACCAGTCTAAAGTTTGGACACTCCCTCTCATTTATTCTCATGTTTTGTTTAGTTTTTTATTTTATTTTATTTTTTTTCTTACTTTTTACTTTTTATTCATACAGGAAATATATGAAGCGTGGTATATGGGATTATGTAGTAAAGAAAAAACCTAAATTCGACAAAGCAAAGGGTGGCTACTTTAAGGATTTGAATAAAAAAAAATATATAAAAAATATATATTCAGTAGTTATTTTTTCGATATATGTTACTTCATATATTTGATGTCTTCTGTTGGTATATAAAATGTAGAAAGCAGTGAAAAAAAAAACAAAAAAAAAAAACAACAACACTGAAACTTTTGACTGGTAGTGTATGTGAAAATGCAGATTCAATTTATTTTTCACAGGTTTAATCCTACTTTTTTCTGTAGAAATAGTACTTTTGCACAAACTCCCGTGCAGTAATAGTCTTGTGAGTGCAGTTTGGGTCTGATACATATTGATACATAATCATTTTCAGAGCCTTTGTCACGCCCCCTTTTTAGTCTTTAGTCGACCACTGAAGAGACGGTGTGTCCAAACTTGTGACTGGTTGTGTATAGATACCAAAAACACCAAAACTTCAGCGAACTCACTCACTAACTTCTCCTTTCCGCTGTTGCCCGTATAAATCCTGAATCAACCTACAAATGGTTTAGCAACATTTTGACTGTGATGCTCGTCTTGGCCTTGGCTCTCACTCATACCCAGTTTTATAGTGAATGAATAATGGTACAGTCCAAAGTAGGAAAGTCCACTCAGTCAGATGCTTGATTACTTCATCTGTCTGACAAGCTGCGGAGGACAGGGGGAGAGGTTTGGCCTTAGCTCCGGGGACACTCTGGACCCATCCGGTAAAAAGAGGGGCACTAATGGAACGCTAGACTCCACTCTACAATTTCATATGGGAAATGTAGCTCATGGTAATTGTAAAGAAGGGGCCAAATGGACGCCAGGGTCAGCACAAAGCACACAGAAATTGGACATCATTATTTGCAGGTGTTGGAATGGAGTGCTGCCCCCTGTCTGAGAGGTTAGACATAGCAGGTGTTGATGCATGTTTGATGATGTAGAGTGGCCATTTCTGAAGTCAACAGTGGTGGTACCCCTTGCATGATTCAAAAAAAAATCCCATGTGTATGCCAAGAGTAAAATACACTCTAATCACTGCTTTAGATATACAAAAAAAGAAGAAATATGAATAAATCACAACTAGAAAGCTGCTGTATGTGACGTTTCTCATCAGGGCCCTATAGCAGACTGTCCCTGTAAGGTTATTACGTTGCTTGCAATGTTACACAGTACGCAATTACGTATATTAATCCTGCATTTACTGTATTCCATTTATTTACTGCTCAAAAATACCTTAAAAATACCTTAATACCTTAAAAACATGCTTTTTTTGTTGTGAGCAAAGCTTGCCTCTCCACTGATCTCACCTGTAACTGACCTGGAATCGCCTGCTTGTTTCCACTGAGGTAAGTCTGCACGTGGAACATTCCCAGCAACAACATCTCCATGGAAACAAGCAGTTGGTGGACCCAGAAAAGTTACATAGTGCATCTTTAAAGTAGACCTATTATGCAAAATAGATTTTTCAGGGCATTTAACCATGTTGTAGTTCTTTCCCCGTCTCATTTACCCTCTCGAAGTTGTTTTTGGAGTGATTTGTGCATGTTTGAGCAAGCTTTAATTCCTTATTTTCGCCGATCAAGCCCCATGTTCACGCCCACTGTAATGTACTTACTTCATTCTTCAATTTTATTTTATTTTTTCGGTGATACGCATAGGATTCAGCAACATTGCGTAGTCATTTTGGTTCAATTATTTAAAAATCCACTTCTCGTGACCGTGATCTGCAGCTATCCATATAAGGGGCTGACATCCACAGGGCTTTTTACTGTAATGACGTTTCCAGCGACATCAGCTCCCATAGTGCACTGCAGTTTTCTAATGCAGAAGTCGGCAACCTTGTTTCTTCATTAAGTCATTTTCGATGCATATTGCAATTTAAAATGTGTAAATTATAACATAATGATCCACGGGGGTCATAGATTATAAATGTATAGCAGACACAAGCACAATAGGTGTTCTCTAAGATAAATAATACACCTGATATCCCTTTTCATTAAGGGCCCAGACTTCAGATTGGGAAACATTGTTCAAAAGAGAATGATAATCTGACTCTGACTGTCTTTAGCTTGTGGCAGTTGCTCGTTTTGCTTGCCTTACGCGCTCTTGTAATGTTTATGAACCTCCAGGGACAGTGTATAAAATATTCATTGGCGCAGTGAGGCAAAGTGCAGGCAGGCTTAATGTTGCCGTTTGAGTCCCTTACCACGATACAACTGTTTTACATATGTTTTGGTGAACGGGAGCTAAGGTGCAGGGTTACTCAATGGTTGGTGAATTATTACTAGTGTTTGTTGTTTAAATGTTGATGTTTGGATGGCTTAGTGGAGGTGCGCTGCCATGGTATACTGGCACAGTCGGGGCCGGAAGCTAATCTATTTTCCCATTTTCCCTGGCACTGACACATCCCAATGACTGGGACAGGATAGTGCTGAGCAGGGATCCAAAACCAACTACACAGAGCCATCTTCACGGCCTTGAAAATGAGAGAGGAAAAAGGGAGGGCAAATGAAAATGCAAAATTCTTTAGAAGTCGTGTGTTGGTTTGGAAGATGTTTTTTGAAACCTCTGGCATGTTAGTTATGTGATCTCGAGAGCACAATAATAACTCTCATACAGTGATTGGTGCAGGGACAAACTGCAGCAGATGGTCCTTCCAATGGCCCCCTATAGAGTTGAGCAATATGTTGTTAAAAATCAAAGTGCGCTCCAATCCTGTGCCAATATGCTCTTTTATGAGATTGTAATATTATGATTTGTTTGCCCATTTCTACTATTGGTCAACGTTTGTGTGAGAAACAGCTGGATTTAGTGAAACAACAGCCGACATTAGTTATTCTGACAATAAACTGCATGAATTGTGTGATCAAAACTGTTATCGCAGCTCAAAAAAACCAACATGTGATTTTTATTTATTTTGTTTTTTTGGATATTGTCCTCCCCTACCTCAGTTTATCCTGGTTTGGGACTAACTCCAAACACACCATTTTTGAGCACAGTATGTAAAGTGGCAACGATGCAAAACTCAGCCTATGAATATTATAATGTAAGTTCTCAGAGGCAGTATCACAGCGACTCGCGACCTGCTGAATAAAAGAACAAAAGTAGAGAAAATGCATTTTCCTGCTCAATAATAGGATTTAATGAAGGCAACAGCATCAAAGCCGGTGGCTGTCAGCTATAGGCACATGGATTATTATAATCCGCTGCTCATACATTCTGCAGGTCATTCAATCATGTGGGAGACGCACTCTTATATTAGCAATAACGCAGAGATGTCCACCATGTTCACGCTGATGCTGAGACAGTGCAAATAAAATAGGCTGGTCTTATGCAGAGATTTACTTTCCATTTGCCCTCAGCCAAAACCAAAATACAGACCAGTGCTGCATTACTCCATGTTGCTGACATCAGTGTTCTACAAATTGGATTATAATCTAGGTGCTCAGGGAAAAGAAAAATTCAAACTGGACAAAAAGTTGTAGGAGTAAAGAAGTTTCGCTGTTCATTGAAGGCGCTTCTTCAGTTCTGGTCAGATTACAGGTGGACACTGCCTTATATCTATGTGAAGGGAGGCACTAATTACACTGAAACTAACAGAATAACTAATGTAATCTTCTGCTAGATGCTCAGGTTCATTTTCGCATTGTTATTTTTAGTAGTGAACACTTTATAGACCAATCCTCACAACTTTTGCCATCACAAACACTTATTATATTTATTAGGGATGGGACCAGATCTCATGCCACGAGATCTTGCAAGATAAAATTGTGCACAGTAGAGGAAAACGATCTTTTTCCATCATGTTTTTACATTTGGATTGGACAAGAAAGGGTTAACTTGCAGAGTTATGTCACTTGAGAAGCTATAGTTCCAAAAAAGCAGTGCTATAATGAGACCAATAGGGTATTCGTCTTTGGGCATCTGTAGCGAACAGTGGGGAACAATGGGTGAGACATTAGGGTGACAGTAGCTCAGTTGGTAGAGCGTTTCCCCACTGAGCTGATGGTTGGAGGTTCAAATCCCGCTCTTAACATAAAACGTCATCAGTAGAACGGACCCACAAGTTGTGCGACGTGATTCCAGCTCTCGCAAATGAATAATGCCTCGTTGATGTTGTATCCTTGGGCCTATTTACTGGAATTTATGTCAGAATCTCATCTCCTCTCTCTCTTGTTGTGTCTCATCTCGTCCCACCCCTAATAAAATCAATCGCATATAAATACAAGGCTAAAAATACACGCAATAATCTCAGATAGACAGTGTTGTGATTAGCGTCGAGTGCAGTTTCCTTAAAGAGGAGAGATAAAAATGTGAAGCAACTCCCAGAGGAGCCCTGTATGATAATATATGCGAGAAAAAAATCTATTATGAGCACAATGACACGAGATCAATGTAGCCTCTTAGTCCCAGTGACAGGCTGAAACTAATACAGTCATTAGAGATAATGCCACCGTGATATAAATGGAAAAGGCCTTATTTTTAATGGGCCCACTGCTGCTGCGCTGAGTAAGAACAGTAATCCAAGAATAGGTTGTTCATCTTTGGGCATCTGTAGCTAACAGTGGGGAACTACGGGTGAGATCTTGGGGGCGATAGTTGCTCAGTTGGTACAGTCTTTGTCCATTGATCCGAAGGTTGGCGGTTTGAATCCTGCTCTCGACGTAACAAAATCATCGGTTAAACGGTCGGATCCAATGACCCACAGGTTGGCGATGCGATTCCAGCTTCCACTAATGAATACTGTCATTACGTCCTTGGGCAAGACGCTTAATCAACCTCAATCCTACAAACCGTGTACTCCGGTGTATGAATGAATGTGTGTGTGTGTCTGTGGGGCGGGGAATAACAGGTGAGATCTGGGGATGACAGTTGGTAGAGTGTTGAGCTGATCTAGAGGTTGGCGGTTCTGATCTAAAGGTTGGCGGTTTGAATCACTGCCTCGAAATAGAACATAAATGGTAATCAATCAATGGTGTGATTCAAGCTCCCACTAATGAATACTGTCATTGTGTCCTTGGGCAAGACACTTAACCAATGTCAACCCCAGTCTGATGTATGAATGTGTGAGTGTGCGGGGAAAACGGGTCAGATCTTGTGGTGATAGTTAGTAGAGTGTCTAAAGGTTGGCGGTTCGAATTGCTGTCTTGAAATAAAACATCAATGGTGCGATTCCAACTCCCAGGAATGAATACTGTCGTTGCACCCTTGGGCAAGACACTTAACCGACCTCAACCCCGGTGTATGAATGTGCGGGAAACAATGGGTGAGATCTTGCGGCGATAGTTGGTAGAGCATCTAAAGGTTGGTGGTTTGAATCACTGTCTCGAAATAAAACATCAATGGTAATCAAACAATGGTGCGATTCCACCTCCCACAAACCGTGTACACTGGTGTATGAATGTGTGTGTGTGAGGAGCAACGGGTGAGATCTTGGGGCGACCATTGGTGTTGCTCAAATCTAAAGGTTGGTGGTTCTGATCTACAGATTGGCGGTTCAAATCGCTGTCTCGTAATGAAACGATGGTGCGATTCCAGCTTACACGAATGCATACTGTCGTTGAGTCTTTGGGTAAAACACTTACCACACCTTACCCCCCAGTGTCTGCGTACACTGTGTATAAATGTGTGCGAGAATGGGTGAATGGTTCCTTGACGTAAATCGCTTTGAGTGCCTTGAAGGTCTATATAAAAATGTGACGACTTACCATTTACCATCTTTGAAAAACAATCCGAGAATCCATCGGTGTAGTTTCTTTGCATTGAATCATTTCTGCTGACGATCTGTGAAAGAACAGAATAAACAAAACAAAAAATGAATCGTACTGTATTGTCATATGCAGTGTCAGATTTTGTGCATTAGTCAGTTGTGAAATCTAAACAGTTGCTGAGATCTAAAAAAAAACAGCTGGGAGAAGAAAGGACTACACATTTGAGAACGCAAACAGCTGCAACGGCGCAAGCTTTTTAAGTTATATGACAAAGACAAAACACACATCTAATCAGTCATCCTGCTATTACCGCTGAATTGTGACAGTGTAGTTGTTTCGCACTATTCAAATGAGATAGTCAATTTGATTTCATTAACTGCAAGCCTTAGACAGAATGAAAAATCCTGATAATTACAGATATGACAGAATGCGCTGGGAATAGAAAATTAACTTCCAATCTGCAAACTATAAAAAACAACAACAACAAAAAAAAATTAAGTTAATAACAACGAAACAATTTAAAACGTGTAGTGCATAATTTTGTCCTTGTTTTATAAATTTTGCCAGATCTAGTGAACGATATGCAGTAGTAGTAGTTAGGGTTGTCAAAAGTATCGGAAATCAGATACTAAAACTAAAATTGAAACTACCGTGTTTTCCGGATTGTAAGTCGCACTTTTTTTCATAGTTTGGCTGGGGTGTGACTTATACTCAGATGCAATTTATGTGGGAAATATGTTTTTTTCTTCATTATTATACATTTTTTTGGCTGGTGCAACTTATTCTCCGGTGTGACTTATACTCCTGAAAATACGGTAGGTACTCATTTGAGCAGGTATCGATACTAAGAAAGTCACAACCACAGCTTTAGCACGATCTTGGCTAAACTAGTATACGCCCATGGATCACTAAGGAACCTACTTCGACAACTGAACGACGACGATTACGCACATATAAGACCAAATCACATTCTATTGCCTAAAGAAATTGCGTTTTTATTATCATTGTGGTACGGGAATCAATATTGAGTGCCAAGTCTGTCCCTTAGTATCGAAATCGAGTTTGAAATTGTAGTATTGTGACAGCATTTGTAGCCGTATACGTCTCTAAAAGCCATTCTCTTGTGAGTGGTTACTGCTGTGTGGGTTTGTCCAGCAGACAAATAGTCTCTGGCCACACAGTAAGACAATGAAAAAGCATTCTCCCAGCTCCCCTCTGTATCGCTTCAGTTACACAGCCAGCTCTCCTCGATCAATGATATCCTGCCAATGACGAAGTCTGTGTTACTGCCTTATCCCCTCCAAAACCTCCCATACAACACAATTATATACGCGCATCTATCTAGAACGGGCTTCTAAAGAGGGTGACCCCACTTGACTCTGTGCTTTCATTCACCGCCAATGAATCAGTACAATGTTAAATATCCATATGCTAGAGCGTGTCATGTAGAGCTTATAGTCAAACGGATCTGAAAGTGGTTGGAAATGGTAGTGCTAGCTAAGGCTGTTGACTAGCACCTGCTCTTTTTATATACAGGATTGTCTGGCACAATTAAGAACGAAAGAAAATGGAGCATTGTGTAATATCGTGAACACATGGTATAATTTTTATGTGAGTTAGACAGTGGTGGAACAAGTACCGTAAATTTCGGATTATAAGCCGCTACTTTTTTTCCACGCTTTGAACCCTGCGGCTTTTACAGCAGTGCGGCTTATATATGGAATTTTACTGGATAACGGACCCTGGGGGGCGCTCTCTAGCTGTAAACGTAAAAGTGAGACAGACGTGGGGAAAGATTCTGCTCTGAAGAATTCACTAGTTTTGATTTTGAACGATCATTTTGCGCATCATGAAATGGATATGATGCAGTTTTTAAGATAAAGAAACAGAAAGGAAACAGAGCAGGGGTCGGCCTTTAACACGCAAAGAGCCATTTGGACCCACTTTCCACATAAAATAAAACACTGGGAGCCGCAAATACTTTTTGACATCTAAAATGAAGATAACACTGTATAATAACAATAATGTAACGGAATAATGTAGGTTTTACTTTCACGGACAAGCCTTCTACACGTGGCAGATAAATATGGCAAAAACAACTTAAGTGCATTAAAAAAATACAACTCACCAAACCGCTGCATCATGCATCGCGCTGATTATGTGATTATGTCTACTCTACTCCGCAGTTTCTTTAAAAAAACAACAACAAAAAAACTCGTAGCGTATCGTTTAATCCCAGGTGCTTATTCTCCATGTGCCAAAGCAGTTTTGAAGGTTTCATTGCCTTATTTGCTTTTCCCGTATGTTACGCAGAGCGAACTCTGTGCGTGAGTCACCTGCAGCGACAAACCCAGATTTTAAGTAGGCATTGTCTGTTAAATTTATCTTTCTTTTTCTTGGAGGTCGTAGTCTCTTCTTCTGGCTCCTCAGTTGTCCTTTTCCCCTTTGTTAAAAAGATCTACAAAGACTTTTGTTTTGGCTCATTTTCACTCGCTTGTGGCTCTACTTTTGTGCGTCGTGTCTGATGTGTTATACGTGATACGTCACCGCGGAGACAAGAGCAGATAATATACTTGCTACTACATCAAATAGATTTCTGTGGCGATTTCCAGCAGGATTTTCATGATACATCTACGGACGAGCTTATTAGTGTGTCATTAGGGACGGGCCAAAGTTGCTCCTGACCCCTGTGCGCACAACGTCTGAAAATCAGGGCTCTTTACGCAGGACTGTGAGCTGTGTCTGTGTTAGTTCCCAAGCCACGCAGAGCCGCAGTATGAGGCGGAAAGAGGCGCATACGGCTCCGGAGCCGCGAGTTGCCGACCCCTGAAATAGAGCCACTGCACGTAAGCTCGACATCAATGAATCCAACTTGGTCAATGTAAAAAGACGACAAAAGTTTTCAGAGGAAATAAAAGCAGATTTTCCGTGTTGGTGCAGCTTTATTTTCTAAACCTGCAGATGTGTTCATCCCGTGTTGTTGTCGTGTTGGTGCCAATTTTCAGGCACAGTTTTAAAAAAAGCGTGTCGGTGCACCGTCTTTCTGTGTAAATGTCTCATGTTACAATATGAAAACCTGCGGCTTTTATTCAGGTGCGGCTTATATATGTACAAAATTGATTTTCTCTTCAAATTTAGCTGGTGCGGCTTATATCAAGGTGCGCTCTGTAGTCCGAAATTTACGGTACTCGTGTTTGATACTTAAGTAAAAGTACAGATACCGGAGCAAAAAAAAAAAAAAAAAAAGTAAAAGTATCACATAAAAAATTGACTTAAGTAAAAGTATCAAAGTACCCGTTTAAAAATGTAATGTAAAAGGTTAAAGTATTTTTCCGCAGATTTTTGGATCTAAGAAAGCTTCAAATGTATCTATTTTGATAAAGATTTATACTGAGTTTTGTTCAACATATTATTAACGCGATAAAAAATAAACCCCTCAGATGTTTCAGCAGGTGTCAAACAATAATAAAACTACTTTAAAGTTTCAGTCCTGTTCAAAAATGTAGTAGAGTAGAAAGTACAGATACCTGCTCTCAAGTGTAGTGAAGTAAAAGTCAAAAATATCCACTGTAAAATATAGATACTACTTTTACTTCATTGTCTTCCACCACTGGGATAAGATGATAGATTGCGAGGAACTCATGGTGCACACATAAATATACAAAACTTGTACTCACTGCTTCTACTTCTACTGCCAATTGTTACCACTACTGCCAATACTGCCACTAAAAAGTACTTAGGGCAGGGGTTATAAAATAAACTCAATTTCATAGAGTTATATATAACAAAGTATTGACATCAACACACTAGCAGATTTCTGACAACAAAACCAATTTAACCCAGCCTGTAGCATAGTGAAATAGTGCTAAAATATTCTTCTTCTATCTGATATATTCATAGAAAAAACAGACTTCTTTTTGTTTTTGGCTATTTCCCATTTGACATCACATAACTTGCACTTGTAGCAGATAGATAGAGCCAAACCGCCGCGAGCTTTAAGTGTAGTTTGGCAGTTGGGTGACAGATAGGAGGGAGGTGGCGGCCGCCTGGCATTGGGTCTGTTACTTAATTGGACGCTGCACCAGTCTGGCTCGTAACTTACCTGAGATTCGCATCGACACAGGTATTCTTCACTGGGTCAGGGGATAAAGCGTGTGCGAGTGTGTATTTGTCACTTCGTGGGGATTAGAATCGGTGTAGACACTCACTTTATGGGGCCTGTCTCTCTTATGGGGACGAAAGTCAATCCCCTGTGATGTAAATCAACGGTTACCTTTGTAGGGTTTAAATGATTTGGGAAAAAATATCAAATTAGATGCATTGCCTTCTGGTCAAAGTTCACATTTCAAAACCGTCTAGTAGAATTGACAAAATACATCCAAAATCATAATTTCAGAACACGTTTTTACCTGACAGTATAAAGAAGTGGACTAAGTGAGTGTGATGTCACCCATAGCATCCAGCTATCGTGCTAACAGTTATAGCGGCAAATTCTGACCGCGAGTATCACAGCAACCAAAGAGCCAATCCGGAGTGAAGCTGTGTAAGGTAACGCCTTTTTCCGCCCACACCGCTGGTTGCGCAGAGGGCAGTCGCTTAGCAACGCTGTCAATCAAACCTGTTGCTAATGCTAGCAGGAGCCACCTCGGGACAAGAAGGCAGTTGTTTTGTCTGTTATTAATGTTCATATCTTGAGTTACGGACACAATAGCAAAATAAAAGTACCACGATCATGTAGAGCAGGTTAATACGAACATTTAAAGACCAAAATGACGAGTCTGACAGCAGCATTTACGGAGAGAGGGACGACAATTTTCTAATGTAAAGTGAATTGGAGCCAGAGTCGATGGAGCCTGAAGCGCAGCCCATGATCACTTCCTATTTGGAATACAGATTAGCAGGTTAGCTATGTCCATTTATATAAACAGTCTATGGTTTGTACACATCTAAACTACAGGATTAGCCATTTTTAGCCAGAAAAAGTTCAAACTTCAAATATGGATTAAGGCACGATAAAATGGGTTGGCTTGGGGTTAGTCAAGTAGTGATTATATTAAAAAATCAACTTTTTTCCAGCTTTTACCCATGTTAGTCATTTCCTTGTCATTTACCCTCTTTGTTGTTTTTGGAGTTATTTTCCAGACGCCATATTGCCGATTAATCCCCGTTTTCACCTCCACTGACACACGCCCATTGTGACATACTTAGTAGTCATTTCAACACAGCTATCCATCGGAGGTGCTGACTCTTTGTTGTGATGACGTCAGCTCCCATCGGGCGTCGTGATTTAAAATGCGCAAATTATAACATAATGATCCACGGGTGTCATAGATTATAGTTATAGACCAGACACAAGCACAATAGGTCTTGTCTAAGGTTAGAATCACTGCCTGGGAAATGAATGAGTCAATGTAATGTGTTTGTGCGGCGTGTCCGGATGCCCCCCCCCCCCGATTAATGGCTGCCGTCTTTCACGCCACAGGAAGGGCCAGGGTGGAGCCAAGCCGTGAGAGTGGAAATTATGGTTATTTGTACACAGGAGAGCAGTGATTGGAGGAGAGGAGGGTGGGGGGGGCGGGAGGGGCGGGGTGGGGTGAGTGGTGCGGGGTACTACCGGGGGGAGAGCCGGGGCCCCTCCTGGAAAAATCAATGTTAATGACTACTGAGAGGTGCCACACACTTACTGTTCTTCCACAAGTGCTGGTATTCATAAACACAAACGCAATAAAGCTGATTAGACACGAGCTTATGTTCACGCTGGAATTCGGGATTGGCGGTTCTGGCAGCGGCGGTAGCGGCGCTTTTACGGACAGGAGGAGCAGTGGTTGATGTTGCAGTGACGTAGTATTCGATGTTATAGTAGTAGTTGTAGTGGCGTTAGATGGAAGTACTCGAAGTCTGTTGGAGATTTTTACACATGCAAGCGTCAAGATCAGTTCTGATTTCTGAAAAAAAAAAAAAATTGATGTATATTTATTAAAAAAATACATAGTAGCAGGTGTAGTAGCTGTATCAGTTAAAGTACTGTATTTTCTGGACTATAAGTCACACTTTTTTTTTTATAGTTTGGCGACTTATACTCAGATGCCACTTATATAGTAATTGATTCTTATTGTTACCAGTACAAGTTGCAGTTTAATAGTAATTTCTGCTTAACTTGTATGATCAGTGGTGGAAGAAGTACTAATAAACACACCAGAGCAAAGAAATACTCAAGTAAAAGTAAAAATATCCCGTGAAAAAATCGGCTTAACTAAAAGTATTAAAATATGCATTAACAAATCTACTTAAAGAGTGAAAAGTAACAGTATTTTACTCTGATTTTGAGATCTAATAAAGCTTTGAATATAGTGATTTTTATATATTTTATTTGTATACTTTGTTTGCATGTTAAAAATAAACTCTCAGCCTTTTTCAGCAGCTCCCAAACTATAATGAAATGAAATATACTTTTATTTTTCCATCCTGTTTAAAAATGTAGCAGAGTAGAAAGTACAGATACCTGCTCTCAAATGTAGTGAAGTAAAAGTAAAAAATATCCACTTTAAAATCGATTTAAGCTCTATGGCAGCGCTAAAACTAAACTAGAAACAGTGGGAACAGATGTTATACTTTTTAACAAGTTTAACTCACAATATTAGTTGATTACAGACTTGGAAAGCTTGCATTTCTAACTTGTTATTGCATATAGTTACTAGCCAGGCCTCCTTGCCTCTACACAAATGCATTCTGGGTAGTATTATTATTCTAACAAAAGCTTCACGATGCTAAAACAGTTCAAGAAAGCTCAAATATTGTCTTGTTATAGTGATTGTTTGAGTATTGACACCTGCTCAAATGTGTATCTAGTTTCGATATTCATTTTAGTATCAATTAGTATCTGATTTTTGATACTTTTGACGACCTGGATAATAAAAACTACACTTTTTATCTCACATCTACCAACCCTACCTGCAGTATGGAAAGCCCCTGATATAGCAGCTGACTGATGGACATCTAATTAAAACAGTATTAAGCAAGCAGCAGGGATTACTGTCTCAAGAGCTCGTGGATTCCTGTTGGACGCAGCTGTCTCATTACGCTGCTAACTACCTGTGCCTACTTTTATTCATACGCCTCTTTATTTACTCTCGGCTCAGTCTGTCTGATAAGAAAGACAGTGGCATTATTACATCGAAATTTCAAAAATGTCTGAGTTTTTTGTCATATTTCGACCTATATTTGGTTTTCTATTCAGTTTGGCTGTACGAATAATCACTGGCTAGTCGACTACTGAAATAATTGCCAGTTACAGCCCTGTGTTTATGTATTTGTGCAGAGAAGTAGAAATAATACAGCCTTGTGAGTATGTAAACGGTCCTATCGTATCCAAAATGGACTCTTGTGAGGTTTAAGTCATGTTATAATGTTGTTTTCTCATCAAAAACATACCTGGATTTGAGTTTTCTTTCATTTACACATGTTTGAGTAATCCTACATTACTAGTCTGTCTATTTCTCCAAAGCTCAAAACGGTCTGTTCCACCTTGTGATGTCATGAAGTGGTAGTTTTCAAGTTAACAGCTACTTTTGACCTTTAGTTCAGCAGAGATTGGCGATTCCAGAGCTGAAATGATCCAAATGATTCTTGTGAAGGTGTATGGAGTTTAAAAACACAGCGGAGCACTTCCTGTATTACCACATGATGACATCACAAGGCGGAACAGAGCATTTGAGAGAAGAACGCAGCCTAAATATGCAGGATTTGTGCGTTAAACATGTGTGAATGAAACAAAACACGACTCCGGGTATGTTTGTGATGAGAAAACAACATTATAACAGATCAGAAAATAGTTATGTTGTGATAGTGTTTGTGAAGTAGCAGTTGCGGTGTATAGGAAAACTAAAAGTAGCTTGCAGTAGCCTGTAGCAGTGTCAAAAGCAGCATTGGAAGTTACTAGAAATACTGGTTATATAAGAATGAAAACTAATTTTGGCAACTTCAGGCAGTTTTAAGAATTGAGGTAGGAAGAGACACGGTAAAAGAACAAGTAAAGTTAATCTCAGTGCTCACATCAGCATATCTAGATGTGTGTACTTTTGTATTGGCGAATATTCCTATGAAAGTACAATATACTTCGGACGCTTAAGCATTGTGTAATATAAGATGTCAGTTTTAAAAGTTTCAAAAGCAACAAGAGTCATTTCAGTCTTTTATTACGTATGAGTGAAATTACAGATGGGCAGAACGGAAAACACATTTTCTTGAAGCGTTCATAAATTTAATGAGAAATAAATGGTGAGCGGGGAGATTGCCAGCAGGTGGTACACAAATTCAAACAGGCCAAGAAGAAATGCTTTAATCTGTCTAAACTGGATCAAAACATCACCATTAATATAGAAGGTACAGGTAGTAGAAAATGGGGAAAAAAAAAAAAAAAATCCTGTTTGGAGTTGAGGTGGGGTGATGCGAGCTCGACCGCTGGCCTAGTTTTGCTGCTTTGCTTCAGTAATGGAGGTGGAAAAAGTGTAAAGCATCACAGATACGGCTGATTTGGCCTGAAGTGAACTGTCACCGCGAGGCACAAACAGAAAAGGGCTTCTCAGATTATTGTAATTTTAGTTTTCCAATCTGAGGAAGTATAGGCCTTTGGTGTATGTGTATGATGGGCAAAACAATCAACCGTTTTCCAGATAGAAAAATGTCTCCAGTGATGCGTCTTATATAAACACGGGCTTTTTTTAGTGGAAAATCTGCGACATGCTTTCCACAGTATGGCAGTAAACATCTATTTGCAAGGACAAGTGACTGATCAGATCTGTGGAGAGTAGAGATACTGGAAGATTTGCTACATGCTTGCTTTTATTTTATTTTAATTATTTATTTATTTATTTTTTTGTATATTTTTTCCTGGAATTTTACACAATAAACATATCTATTTGCAAGGAAACAAGCAAAGCAGGTGACACAACAAGGCCAACTTACTGATCAGATCTGTGGAGAGTAGAGCTAGTAGAAAATCTGCTGCATAATTGCTTTTATTTTTTTTATTTATTTTGTTTTAGTTTTTGTGGTTTTTTTTTTCATCTTTTCCTGGAATTTCCCACAATAAACATATCCATTTCCAAGGAAACAAGCAAAGTAGGTGACACAACCAGGTCAACTTACTGATCAGATCTGTGGAGAGTAGAGATAGATGAAATATTGGTTGGCTGATATATCGGGCCGATGTTTGCCCTTTTTAGCATATCAGCAATTGGCCATAAAGTTCTGAATGTCAGAGCAGAAAAAAACGGCTTGTATGAGCAGCAAAACATCAGTTAACAGATTTAAACTTCATCTTTTGCTGTGGATCAGACCTGGACGACTGAGGGACACACAGACACTTTAGTACAATGAGAGAACAGCACAAACGTGACTATACAGCTCTGTTAAAGATGTGGTAAAAAGGTGGCCCTACACATTAGCCCAAAAATATCGTCAGAGCTTATCGCCGTGCTGAAATTGAAGATATGTTTAATGCCATACAGTGGAACATTCCAGGAAAATCAGTAATATCAATGAAGACAAGCAGGTGGCAGACATTTTAGTGATGTTCTAGCACTGACAACAACCAACGGTGGAACGTAACAAAGTACAAATAGTAAAGTACTTAAGTAAAGTATCTGTACTTTCTACTCTTCTACATTTTTGAACATTATATTTTTTTATTGTTTAAGACCTGCCGAAACATGTTTGTAACACTTTAAGACGTTTGTAATTGAGCAAACAAAAATATACAAATAAATAGAGCAAGGAAAAAAAAAAAAAGTATTGTTTCCCATGAAAATTCAGCACAAATCTTTATCAAAATCTGAAAATCTGTGCAAAATATTTTACTCTTTAAGTACATTTTAAAAAATTGTAGTTTCATGTAATACTTTTGCTTTTACTTGAGTATTTTTTTCTATACATCCACTTAAGTAACAGAATTGAGTACTTAGCAACTGTGAAAACCTTGTGTCGCCATTTTACCAGTTGCGCAAACTTGAATAGCTCGGGTTACCACTCAAACCACTTTAACCATTTGACTTAACTCATGTTCCTGTGTTCATTGTATGCATGTTTTATCCCGACACTGTCCCTAAGTGGTCTTGCATGAACGCCACGCTCGCTGTTTAACACCGCGTATACGATTGCATTGTCAGCCCGCGGGCGCGCTCACTTAAGCTCATTAGTTATGCATAGTACAGCGTGTTGACTCCCCTTGAGGCAAATCTACAGCCTAAACAACATCATAGCCACAAACCCCCTCCCCACCTTCCCATCCAGACCGGCGCGACTCACGGCTGAGACGCCCGACTCAAAACCTGCCGGATACAAGGAGCCTTTGTGGAACGCCGACTTTTCTTTACCTTCTCCCACCCGCGGTTTTCCTCACTGATAAATCCATAAGCCGTGTTGCTCAAGTGGGTGTGAAGAATGGATGTGCCAAAGAGCCAAGTCCCAAAATATAACAAAACTATAGCATACGTGTGGTTTTGTTAGAAGGAAGCGGTTCTCACAAGCTGCCAACAATAGAGAGGTGTTTGAAAGAGTGTTACATGTCACAATCCTTTACTTAGAAGAAACTTAATGTAGTGTTGTAATATTTTTGAACCATTCTCCGAGCAAAACGCTACTTACTACGCCACTGACCTCGCCTACTGTGTATAAAATGTGGTGCGTGGATGTGTGACCAGTGTTTGAGTTTCCAAAAAAAGTGATATTAATGTCTTTCTTATTCTGTAAAGCACTTTGAATCACATTGTGTACAAATTGCGCTATACAAATAAACTTGCTTTGCCATAGAAATTTGATTAATGTTAGTTTGATGTGGCAGTAGCTCACTTGGTGTTCGTTCAAATCCCAATTTCGACATAAACATCATTATCTGAGTGGTCATGTCGCTCACAGACTGGCGTTGCACAGATGAATACTGTTAAATTAATTAATGAAATCATTTGAATTATTAATTAATCACGGGATTTATATAGCGACTTCCATTACACCCAAAGTGCTGCATTATTCATTCACTCCAGTCAGCGGTGGTTAGGTTCTATTGTCGTCACGGCCGCCCTGGGACAGACTGATGGAAGCGAGGCTGCTAATCTGTGCGATCGGACTCTCTGATCACCACCAACACACGCACACAAACCACTTTTGTACTAGACAATGTGGGTGAGGTGTCTTGCCTAAGTTCACCCTACTGTCGCATCTGTAATTCCCCACAAGTACTAACCAGTATTGCCCCTGCGAAGCTTCTGAGATCTGACGAAATCAGGTTTTTCGACAAGCTTTTATGCTATAGTGTTGTTGTGTACTTGGGCAAGACACTTAAACCTGCCTCATCCCCAGCGTCTGTGCGTATGTGTGAGGAGTTTCTTGCTCTGCGCGCCTTGAAGGTAGAAAATAGCTACATAAATGTGACCATTTACCATAGCCGTAGAAAGTAATGTGATTGAACTTTATATGAAAAATGCTAACAAAATGTAGTTACATAAAAGTTATGAGCAGTAACTTTCCAACTTAGATCACTTATTTAGAACTTAAAAGTGCCTACTCAGTCTATTCCTCAAACAGAGCACTCTCACCTTGAATAGTGATTATCATTCAGGGCAGCCATGACGGTTGTAATCATGAAAGAAATACTGTCTGGCCTTTTTCTGAGAAGCTGTTGATCATATAAATGCAGAACTCCGGAATAATCAAACTCATACCCAATCTCGCCGAGACAGAGTGCCAATTTCCACCAAGAACACTATTTCTACGAAGTCAGGGGAAGAAGAAAAGAGGCAGAATTTACACCAGCCCAAACCATAGTTCTTTGCGAGTGTGTGATAAAAGCCCCGGTATTACAAGTTTGCTCATGAAATCCTCTTCGTTTTGCCTGTAATCATGTCTTCAGTGCAAGTCTTCTTCCAACAACGTGAAGTAAACCTGAAAAATGATTTAATACGGTTGACTTTCTTATTTAAAGGGCCCATATTACACTCTTTTGTGATCTGTTATAATGTTGTTTCTTCATGAGAACTGTAGCCGGAGTAACACACAAACCCTGCATATTTAGGCTATTTTCTTCTTCAGAAAACACAGTTCCATCTTGTGATATCATGTGGTGATACAGGAAGTGCTCCACTGTGTTTTTAAACTTCATACACCTTCACTTTCAGAATCATTTGGATGATTTCCACCCTGGAAATGGCAATGGCTAATGAACTAAAGGTAAAAGGCAGCTGTTAACGTGAAAACTACCACTGCATGACATCACAAGGTGGAACAAAGTGTTTTGAGCTTTGGAGATGTAGACGGACTAAAAATAATGAAAAAAAGTATGTTTTTGAGGTAACAACATTCGAACAAGAGTCATTTTTGCGTAACATTGGACATATAAAATACACTATGCAACTTTTCTGCTACTTATCGCCATGGAGATTGCATAACGTTGCCTGGAATTTAACACAGTCCAGGCATTATAATTGTATAGCTCCGTAAAGAAAAGCAGGTGACAGCGCCAGGCCAAGACGTGACCCCTCTCGTATTAAGAATGCATGTTTTTCATTGTATTTTTGGAGTTAAATCGATAACTTCTCGACTGCGATAGACCTCTAAAAAGTTACCTAGTTCACCTTTAATGGTTCAATGGTTCGACCGTTAATAAAACATAAAGCAGGCATACAGACGATGGGTTGTTTTACAGGCAAATTTGGAGGTTTTCAACACAAAAAGCATTTAGTTTAGCATCCAAGTCAATTTTCTATGGCGATAAGACGACTTTTACCTACGTACATCCAAAACATCAGCTATTATGAGCAAATGAGGTGCAAGGATTATACAGGGTGTCCGTTAAGTCTCAATTAATAATGTATTACAAAGGCAGTTGATAAGAGATCTTAATCACACTTGTTCTATTGTACTCAGTGGTTTCCAAAGTTTTTGACCTCATTTAATACATCTCTATGTTGGCACCATTATCGCACAAAGCAAATCAAGATGGTACTGGATTTCTTGCCATGTTCGCTGTAGCAGAGCCTCATCAATGGTTCCAATCGCATTTGTTATCTTTTACTTTAGTTCCATTATGTCCTGTATGTTTGTTCAATACACGATATCTTTAATGTAGCTCCACAGAACCCTTGATACACATTGTGCCTTCTCTTGAGGAGTAACCATTTCATTCAAAACGATGTCTCTTTAATCAACAGGATGCCCGAAATACAAAAATGCAGTGTGATTAAAAAGTTTTATAACCACTGAGTACAACAAATCTAATCAATAAACACTGCCTGGCCAAAAAAAAAAAAGAAAAAAAAAAGAAGTTGCCACCAGAAAACGGTCACACTCTAATATTCGCTGTGGCATTGTTTCGATTTCGCTTCTGCAATGCCACAAGATTCATTTCCATCCAGTGTTGCATTAATTTTTCACCAAGATCTCGCATTGATGATGGTCGAGTCTGACCGCTGCACAAAGCTTCTCCAGCACATCCCAAAGATTCTCAATGGGGTTAAGGTCTGGACTCTGTGGTGGACAATCCATGTGTGAAAATGACGTCTCATGCTCCTGAACCACTCTGTCACAATTTGAGCCCAATGAATCCTGGCATTGTCATCTTGGAATATGCCCGTGCCATCAGGGAAGAACATATTCATTGATGGAATAACCTGGTCATTCAGTATATTCAGGTGTCAGCTGACCTCAGTCTTTGAGCACAGACTGTTGCTGAACCTAGACCGGACCAACTGCATCAAACACAACCTATTTGCTTAGTTAAATCCAGGTGTTTTTTTTTGTTTTGTTTTTTGTTTTGGCCAGGCAGTGTATCTTATCAAGTGGCTTTGTAATTACATTTTAAAACTGCGAAGAGACTTTATGGACACTCTGCGTAATGAGTCTGAGATAACCAAGCGAAACACAGCAGGAAAAACTGGGCCAATACACGGTTAATGAACACAACTGGCAATAGAAAACAATATGTACTTAACACTGAATCCATCATGTGAAATAAAATGGTGGAAACATTGCAGCAGTGGTGGTGTATTGTAGGAGCGTATTGTAAGTACTTGTTCATTGGTTCACATCATTCAAGCCACAGAAAATGCAACACGACCGTTTGAGTTTGAACATTCTGCTTGTTGTTTATCCGGACGTGCCCCGAATCCCAAACATTCACAAACAAACTGTCTCTTGTTCCGTGCAATTTCAAATTCCAATCTGGGAGTCGACTAAACATGACAGCACTGTTTATGCATGAAGCTAATTAAGTAATACAACTAAATTAGAAGAAATCAATAGAAGAATAAGCTGAATTCATCTGGCTCCAAATGGTTAAGGGAACGGGATGAGGGGGTTAAGGAGGAAAAAGATCCCAGCTGTCCGCCTGATCGCTAATTCACATTCAGAGACCAGGTTTACCAGCTTAAAAGCCACTATTTTTTAAACTTAAAAGCCCTAATCATCTCAATGCTGTGCACAAACATGTAACGTTTGTAAGATGAAAAATGGATAATTGAAATTCTAGTCTTTTCTGTAAAAACAAAACAAAAACAAAAACATTTGAGGCTGTTTTTTCCAACATCTTTGGACATTTAAACAGGTGGACCAACACGCTAAACATTGCACTCAAGTGTGGTTGTATATTGCAATTTGTCATGTAGAAGTAGCATAAGTAGTGAATAGATGGAGTAGAAAAAATGAAACTTAAAAACAGCACAACAGCTGTGCTGATGTAATACTTTATGCCACAGTCTGCATTATGGACACCATTTTGAGGACTTTTTGAAATGTTAAATCTATAATATTTTGTTTTGAATTGATAATTTCTGTAACGATATCACTTGAAAGTTGAGAATTAATGGATACAAAATTGACCAAAATTACAAAACTTGTTTATGTCACAGTCTGCATTATGGACGCCATTTTGAGGACTTTTGAATATTTTGTCTTGAATTCTTAATTTCTACAGCAATACCACTTGAAAGCTGAGAATTAATAGCCACAAAAGTTATATTGACTGAAATAGCAAAACTTGTTTAAGTCAGAGTCTGCATTATGGACGCCATTTTGAGGACTTTTTTTTTTTTTTTTTACTGTTGAAAATCTATAATATTCTGTTTTGAAATATTAATTTCTATACCAATATCACTTAAAAGCTGAGAATTAATAGGCAGGAAAGTTATATTGACTGAAATTACAGTACCTGTTTATTTCAGTCTGCTTTGTGGACACCATTTTGAGGACTTTTTTTTACTGTGGAAAATCTATAATATTTTGTTTTGTTTTGTTTTGTTTTGTTTTTTATTCCTACAGCTATATCATTTTAAAGCTAAGAATTAATAGGCAAAAAAGGTATATTGACCTTTTTTGCCTATTAATTCTTAGCTGACCGTGATTTCAAAACTTGCCAAAGTCTGCTTTGCGGACACCATTTTGAGGACTTTTTTTTTTTTTTTACTGTTGAAAATCTATAATATTTTGTTTTGAAATCTTAATTTCTACAGCAATATCACTTAAAATCCAATAATTAATAGGCACAAAATTGACTAAAATAGCAAAACTTGTTTGTCACCGTCTGCTTTGTGGGCGCCATTTTGAGGACTTTTTTTTTTACTGTTGAAAATCTATAATATTTTGTTTTGAATTCTTAATTTCTATAGAAATACCACTTGAAAGCTGAGAATCAATAAGCGCAGAAGTTATATCGACTGAAACGACAGTACTTCTCGGGACATGTTTGTGTGTGGGATGTTTGAACGTCAAAGCCCATCAAGCCTCAACTTATTTAGTCCAATTTGCCTCCATCTCTGCTGCTTCCTCTGTCCTAAATATTCCAGTGGAGTCTGTTATTTGGCCAGGCAGCTGTTTTTGGCAGGTTTTCGCCCCTGTCTTTTGCTGCAGCATTTTGCCCAGTGGGGAAGATCCAGCAATCCGCATAATGCCGCCATAATAGCAAGTAACAAAACATCTCATTCTCCACGTCTAATTCAGTCTGGCCCCCCGTGTGTGAACGCAAATCTACTCACAAGAAAGAATCCCATTGTGTGACTGAAAATGCTCCGGATTTAGAGACGACACTACAGGTACATGGAGGGAAATATCACTCCTAATGCGCCTCCATCTTGAGGGTTTTCTTCAAATTTCTTTTTCCTGTTGCGGAGGCCATTTTGAGGCGATTTTTTTACAGCTTAAAACTACAATATGTAACATTGTAGCTAAAAATAGACCATAATAATAATAATAATAATAATAATAATAATAATAATAATAATAATAATAATACAAATAATAATAATAATAATAATACTAATAATAATAATAATAATAATACAAATAATAATAATAATACAAATAATAATAATAATAATACAAATAATAATAATAATAATACAAATAATAATAATAATAATACAAATAATACAAATAATAATAATACAAATAATACAAATAATAATAATACAAATAATACAAATAAAAATAATACAAATAATACAAATAAAAATAAATAAATAATAAATAATAATAATAAAAAACTACAGCAAAAAAAAAAAAAAAAAAAAAAAATCACACTGATCCGGAGGTTGCTGGTTCAAACCCTGCTCTCGACATAAACATCATTGGTCAAGTGTTCACATCCGCTGGCAAACATGTTGGCAGTGTGATTCCAGTGTGTTTCCAGCTCCCACAGATGAATACTGTCATTGTGTCCTTGGGCAAGACACTTAACCCACCTTGTTCCTAGTGTCTGTGTACACTGGTGTATGAATGTGTGTGAATGGGTGAGCTGTTGCTTGATTTACAGTGCCTAGAAGGTGGAAAAGCGCTATATAAAAGTGTGACCATTTACCAAATCCATACTCTGAGCAGGCTTGCATCTCCACAAACCTAACTCTTATTTCATCTGGAGAAAGGCTTCCTCTTGCCTGTTCCTTTGGCTCAGTATGGCATTAAACTACTTATCCGTGTCAATGGGGAATGTTCCAAAGTATGGTTTTAACTTTTTATTTCAATGGAACCATGCAGGTGATGTTCCACCTCCAGAACGTCCACATTGTTCCTTTAACAGATGGAATACTTTGCTTTTTATTGTTAGTTTCTATGGCAACACTACTAACATTCCACTACGTGAAACCCATAGATAAATTACAGCCTTAAAATGAAAAAAAGTATGCTTGAAAATTGTGATATTTTTAGTTTTGGTGCGGGTTATTTGGTATGCAGACCCAGGCCCGTTGACAGAAAGTTGGGGGCCCGGGGCAAGAAGCCTCACTTGGGCCCCCCTCTAATATAAATTAATGGGAAGATGGTCCAATAGTGGGCCCCAGGGACAACAGACCCCTTTGTCCCTTCTTGTCAACTCCCCTGTATAGACCTACAGAAAAAAGTTTTGAAAGTTGTTTTTTTTTTTTTTGTTTTTTTTTTTAAATGAATGAAAAATGTGTTTATTTGAAATTTTGTACATTTTATTTCATTTTAGATCTGACTCTTACACAAAATCCAATGCAAATCCTGTAGCAGCTGTCACCGTTTTAACCCTCGTACCTGTGTGTAGAACCGTGCGAGCGTAAACCGCGCGATTTCCCCCGTATTTGAGGACATTGCATGATGAGTAAAGCCGCTGGCGTTGTAATCACAGCCTTTTATTCCCGCTCGTTCTGGATTCAGCCTGTGGGGTCTCCATTTCTTCACCTATATTACATCTCTCATTACAAAACACTAGCCCTGCTCTAAAGTCACTGGCGACGTTATGAGCTCCCCGTGCCCCTGAGCTTTGACATCATTGGCTTTTATTGGACCTCGATTGTCCATTTACATTGTGGTTTATTTGAATGGGAGCTTCTTATAACTAATCATTGTGTTTAAAGAGGCAATAATTCGTAATTGCCTAAGCTTGCCACTGGAAGATATACTGTATGTGGTTCCGGTACGCACACAAACTACTGCTTTTGTTTATAGGGTTGGATGATTACTATATCGAGGTATTGTTCCATATATGTTAGATGGAACGATACTTTTTTGAGGTCAGTATTTATCGTGGCTACTTTTTATTTGTGCTACTGGGAAATATTTGTTTTTTTTCTGTGCTACAATGGGATTTGAGCTGTAGAAGTTTGAATTATGAACTTATATGACTCATTATATACAGTTTACAGTGGTAATGGAGTAAAAGTAGTAAAGTACCATGCTTAAGTGTACATTTTAGGTATCTCTACTTGACTTTACTAAATTTTAAAGCGGATACTTTTACTTCATTTGAGAGCAGGTGTCTGTACTTTTTATTCTTTCCACACTACATTTTAGAACTGGACTGAAAACTAAACATAAAATGTATTATTATTTTTTGAGACCGGCTGAAATTGGCAAACTTGGCGCAAACTAAAATTTACAAATAAAAAACTAGGAAAAAAATATTAGTTCAGTTGTTTCTGTTGAACAAAATTAATTTGGATTTGATCTCGAAATGTGCGAAATACTTTTACCTTTTACTCTTTAAGTACATTTTAAATGGTTTCTTTAATACTTTTACGTAAGTCGATGTTTTCATGTGATACTTTTACTTTTACTTAAGTTTTTTTTTTTTTTTTACTCCAGAATCTGTACTTTTACTTAAGTAACAAAACAGTACTTCTTCCATCCCTGGCAGTTTATTGGGGAGTGTGAGTGAGACAAATGCTGCAAAAGTGACATTTATTTCTTTCTTTTACTATTATTACTTATATAATTAATAACACACATTTTTTAATATTGAACTTTTGCCATAATATTCTCTCTTAATCCACATTTCCTTGTTAATACTCGTGATCTATTTATGTATTAATAGCTGTCAAAATCTTTGCTCATCTTATCTGGTCCCAGGATACAAACTAAATACCGAATTTCAAAAGCTTTTGTTTCTACTGCTACAAAATGGGCAGTATTTCCAAAACTAACCTTTAGTCTATAATTTTTATAATTAACAGCAAACTAAATTAATAATGTCTGTTTTGTTTTAGTTCCTTGGTAACTCAGCCTTTATAATATACTATTCTTTAAAGGGCCCATATTACACTGTTTTCTGATCTGTTATAATGTTGTTTCCTCGTTAGAAACAGACCTGGAGTTGTGTTTTGCTTCATTTGCACATGTTTAACACACAAACCCTGCATATTTCGGCTGAGTTCTTCTCTCAAAACAGAAAACACTCTGCCCCACCTTGTGATGTCATCATGTGGTAATACAGGAAGTGCTCCACTGTGTTTCTGAACTCAATCCATCTTCACAAGAATCATGATTTCAGCCCTGGAACTGTCAATCTCTACTGAACTAAAGGTAAAAGTTCGCTGTTAACTTGAAAACTACCACTTCATGACATCACAAGGTGGAACAGAGTGTTTTGAGCTTTGGAGATGTACACACAAATAATAAAGTGTTGCTCAAACGTTTGTGAATGAAATAAAACACAACTCCGGGTATGTTTTTGAGGAGGTAACAGTGTTATAACATGACTTAAAGCTCACAAGAGTCAAGTTCCCATAAAATAGGGGCTTTATTGAGCCTAAATACAGCTCGAGGATCACATTCTGAGAGCGTAGTGTTAGTGTCACCGCTGTATTGTCGTCCCCTGTGGTGCCATCTGTTTCCTATGCAAAAAACTATACAGGTCGATCATGTTATATACAGTGGCCATGCTGTTTCTGTCAATCACCTCCAGACATCAGCTCAAACTTTGTTAACACTGTCACATAAAGTTCTTCCCAAGCTTTTTTTTTTTTTTTTTTCCCTAGCTCCAATTAAAGCTCACATCCAAACGCTAATGACCTGTCAAATGCGCAACCCCCAGTCACCTCCTGGCGCGACAAAGTCATGAGTCCCCCCGCGTGCACACACTAAAAGATGGTTCCTACTTTCTAGCAGTCATTTTATTGTTACTGAGCATCAGCGAAGCAAAACTTGGCTGGAGGAAGCTGGGGTAGTAGCTATTTAAAACAAAACCACATTGTCTAATATTGGTCAGACCGAGGGACCAGTCTTATATGACACCTTTTTTAAATAAACCAACACATTGCCATATATATAGTTCTTTCAATGCATTAAAGTCACACTGTGTAACCTGTGGATTCTCAAAAACCTATTTTCTCTGGAGATGTTTGTTTTGGCTAGAATGTTCCATAGTATTGCATGAATCCATCTATATATAACTACGGAGACTAGCAGGTGACATCACAAGTATATTTTTTTTATAGCAATACAAACATGTATTTTAATGTAATGTAATTGAATCAATGCAAGATAGATCAGTTTAATGCCATATTGTGGAACTTTCTAGGCAAATGACATCTCTCTCTCTCATCTGATAAAACTAGGTGGCGGAAACTGCACCAGAAAAGCTACTCAGTGCATTTACTTTTTCAATCTCAACCTGGGCACAATTCCACAAACATTCACACAGGAAAGTAACATAAGAAATATCTTGCCAAATAACACAGTATGTAGAGACTAGGAGTGCAGTAGTTGTATTAAGTGATGATAAAAAAATAAAAAATCCAAAGCAGCAGCAATTGCAACTAAAACACTTACGTAAACTTGGCAGCTGGAATGACACTAATGGCATCCTACCTCCTTGGGCAGAGTGCTCCATTAGAGCTTTTATAAGTACTTTGTAAGTATATTGTATGCATTTGGGGAGAAGCATTGTTAAGAAAACTCTCTCATGCCAGTGTTAAAGTCATTCCCGCTGTATAGGCTTATGTATTTATTCCTTATATCTGCAAATCCTTATTTCAGATACAATTAACTGCACACTTCCTGGTTTGCGACGCGGGCTCTTTAAGGGGAGGACGTTTCTGAGTGAGTGATTGCAGGCTGCCTCCGAGCTCTGCATATTCATATTAAACCTTAGCTTTTTTCATCAACTGTTTTCCATAGCCCCCTCGCATCTCATTTCACCGCCAACCTCAGATAAACTCAGCTTGTACAATAGCCCACAGATGTATGTTAAAATCAGCAATCAAACACTGTAATAAAATGCTGTGCTCAAGTGGCCATTTGCAACAACAGTGACTCAGGTGCTTCCATTTGAGAAAAACTCTGAAGACTTTTATTTTGTTCTGATGTTTTGTTTAGTTTTAAGATGTCAGGTGCATTAAAGCTGCATGTATGTAACTTTTAGCCAAAAACAGCTTGAACCCAATTCTCTTTTGCACCCCTACCCCTTCAAAATGAGGGCTAAGGACTGAAAACACAGCACTTGGAAATGGGACAGATCTCACTATGTCTTGGTTTATTTTTCAATCTGTTCTATTTATAACAAAGATGCATGAATTCATGAATATATCAAATTAATTAGGTTTTATATTATAGCCTAATGAGATTCCTTAGACTATATTATTAGATTATATATTGCATGATTGATACATATATAGGCTATTACACTTGGTCTATAGAGGCCTTAAAGGGACTATAAAGAATATTATATTAGATATTATAATCCAGCAATATGACATTTTGCAATGACAACATCCTCTAATGATTTGGTACAGTGCTGATGACGCTTGTGAACTTGGACACACTGACGCTGTAGTCATTGATACTTTGCAGCTGATGTCATCAACTTTCCCTAGGGGTGTGACGCTAACTGTAGGCTCTGATCTGTCTGAGGCTTTGTTAGGCTTTAATCTTTAGTGTTAACAATCTGTAGAGTTTTATTTTAACACAATCTTCTTGACTGAAGAACTGACTTAGCTGGAACTACAACAGGGGAGCTGATTTGTGCTGTTAAACAAATCTCTCACACATGAAATTGCAGTCACAAGTTAGCTAGCGTTAGCCAACAGGTTTTTTTTTCAGTTAGTCACTCACCTTTTTGTTGAAAATCAAACACCTAAACAGAATCGTGAACGCTTGAAATGATCTCAGGCTCCTGAAAATGTGATATTTAAATCTATTTTGTGTTTTAGTTTGAGTTTTCAGACTACTTTAAAACATGTTTCACCGTGTTTGCTAATGTGTGCATTGTGTTTCTATGGTAACTGCTGAATATTCCAACATAAAAATACATGTATAACACCCCCAGTGTTCTACATGTACAGTAAGCTTCTATCATTTTGTTAAATGAGTTAAATGACAAGACAAGACCGCGCAGCAAGTTGTTACTATCTACATCGTATATATTTAAATATTTGCTACATCTCTGCTCCTGTGTGCATCTGTGTCAGACCGCTGCTGACCTCGCACCGCTCCTGACCTCGTACCGCTGCTGACCTCGCTCAATATGGGCCCACGGCGGAGAAATCGAGGCTGTCCAAGCTCTTTCACTGAGGCCGCTGCTCTCCTCACTGCTCTCTCCGCTCTCTGCAGTTTAACAGCCAGGAGAGAGGGGCCGTGTCCCCGCACAGTGTTCTCACTTGCACCGGAGCCCGACAGTGGGAGAGGCACTCACCGCGCCTCAGCACTTTCACCTCTGAAAATCAGTTAACGACAGCAGTGATAGAATGTGTTTATTTAACCAGCGAATTTCCTTGTTTCTTCAAACTTCTGCGACCCTACCTTTTGGTTTGAACTGTGCATCTGTATTTGCTCTTTTTGAAGGGGTCTACAGCCCTTTGTCTTACTCCCTACCCCTCGCTGCTAAAGAATTGGGATACCCCTTTGTCTCTCGTGAATACACAAAATGAAGGCAAAGGGCTAAGGCAAAGACCTAAAGGGTAGAGCTGAGATTGGGCCTTACTCTGGGCAGGCTTGCATCTCCACAAACCTGACTTATTTGCTCTGGAGGAAAGATCCCCCTACTTGTTTCCATTATAATATTCCACATTATGGCATAAAACATATTTTTTGTCATGGAGAATGTTCTGATGTTTTATTTTAACTTGTCCATCGAATGAAGCAAGTGATATGCCATCTCAGGAATGGTACATACTGTAACTTTAACTAGGCTAAAATTTACCAAAGAGATAGAATAAAGTAGATACAATTATTTATCCATGTTACAGGCTGATTTCCATTTCATTCCCTGTAAAGGTGTAAAGGTGAAATCAAATGGGTTTCCATGCCAACGATTCTCACATACGGACAAGAAATGTGCTGTCCAAGGTTCTGAAATTCCCTCTTGTAAATTATTATACATGAAAATGCAGCAAAGATTAGCAAATGTTGCAGAGAGCAGTTCTAGATGGAAGCAATCAAAAAATAAATCTAAGTTTGTTTTGGATTTGTTTGGATGATGTGCGCCTTAATGCTATGCTGCTACTGTATAATATGGACATAAAAACTGCCTGAAAAGGGTGTTACATGCTGATATTGTCAGTCAGGAAACCACCCGGTGAGTGCATGTTATCTAAAGCAGGAGAAACAAAACAAATTCACACTATGATGCTGTCACTGTTACCCTGGGACACAGTCGAGTATCACATAAGTAAGCATCTACAACACCAAACAACATGGGATCTTCACTGTGCAGCCATCTCAGACGACTGAACAGGTGTCAGAAAACCTCAAACATGTCCTCAAGCATTCACATTTGGGAATTAAGAATTATTATTATTATTATTATTATTATTATTGTTATTATTATTAGTAGTATTATTAGTATTAGTATTAGTATTATTAGTATTTTTATTATTAGTATTTTTATTATTTTATTATTATTATATTTTTATTATTATTTTATTATTATTTTATTTATTTTTCAGCTGAATAGGAAGCTTAAACAAGGCATTTAATTAATGTTCTAATGGAAGATAGGTGTGGGATTTAGTACGTTTTCTTCATTCATTCTTCCCATTCCTTTTTGAGCTTAAATAAGAAAAAAAATAAAAAGTATATAAAATGTGCATTAAGTGTACTGTAACATGTGTTCACTTGTCTGGTCAAAATAAATCAATAAATTAAATGAAAAGAATATTTAGAGATAGTAAACAGAGAAACTGAGCCAAAATGCAGTCATGTCGCTGTCCATGGTGCTGAAAGGACAGCTCCGAAAAGAACTAGAGCTAAACTGACCTTATACTTTTCTATAGTAAATACTAAAGTGGAAGTGTTTTCACCTTCGATATTATGAGACTGAATTACATGTACTTAATTTTGTGTCTTGTGAACAGCAATAACCCACTTTCAAAAATTCAAATCGAAATGTCTCTGAATAACACATACTCGATTATTGTCATCGTTCTCCACAGCTCGGACCTGTAACTAAGCTTGGTGGTGTAACCTGCATGTCACCACGGAGATACAATGTCCCACAGTACAGCATTTAATGTAGGTAAATAAACTGCTCCCTGTGGAGACAAATGAAGAGTTACATAAGATTTTAGTGTTTTTCATATTGTCAAAGTCTCACCTTACTGGATCATATGACAATGTTTTGGTTCAAATTTAAGTTTTTGTGTCAGATAATATGAACATTGATGTATATATTTGGATATATACTGCACAGAAAAAGCTAGCCACTGCTAAACTAATACGCAATCACTGCACACTACTGGCTAAAATAGTTGCCCCGGTAACCCCAGATGGGAAAACTTATAGGAAAGAAGAATTTGTATTGGACAAACTGTGTCCCAAACCAATCGGCCTTTTCCTCGCTGCTCGGGGCTGGCTAAATCAGCTCTGGCGAATTGGAAACCCAAACGTGCTCAGCTCTCGCGCCGCTGGGGTCAAAGGTCGCCTCTCATTTTCACCGCGGATTCATATCTCGGTGTAAGGCCCTCGGAGATTCCCCCTCAGTCGGTTCTGCTCGGGAAGCTTTTTCTGAAGAGTTGATGTGCGCCGTTTGACCCCTCTTTCACTATGCTCCAACTCCCCTGCTCTGTCATGTGACCCCACTCAACCAATCACAGCATTTTAATATAGATACACATACAGTGTGTTAAAACTATGAGTAAGAAAAGGGTATACAGGTCCTATAAGGCATTTGGTGCTCAAAATTAATACAGTTTTGCATAGATTTAAGGAACGCTGAGGTGGCTGATGGTTCTGCTGCTGCGGTGAAGATGTGTGGAGTTAGTTTGGGACCCAATGCTGAAATTATAGGACAAAGAGAGTGAATCCATTTGAATGGCTAATGAGGTAATTGGATTAGAAACGTGACAAAGTGTAGAACAGTCTTCTTGCTAAATTTACACATTAACAATTGTACAACAAATGCTAATAATTACCCAATTTCACTGAGGGCCACATCAGCAAAATGGTTCGTCTCAAATTTGCAAAGATATAAAAAATATGTCTGTAACTGCATAACTCCTGATAAACTGACATTTTAAGACAGTCATACATAAAAATTTACCTTGTCACGGGCCACATAAAATGACATGGCGGGCCGCATTTGGCCCTCAGGCCTTGTTTTTGACACATGCGCTTTATATACCCAGTACTAGGGGAAAAAAATCAGATACAGTATACGTATAAGACCACATAGACTAGTACTAGACGCCCATGGACCACTATGGAACCTACCTGGACGACTTATACAAACTAGTATAAGACAGTAGTTTTTTTTTTTTATATATATATATATTAAATGACATTTTGTTTTCTTAATGAATGGTTTTTGTTTTTTTTTTTTTGTTTTTTTTTTTTTTTTAATCATCATGGTATCCGTATTGCATATAAAGCCTATTCCTTAGTATCGAAATCTTAGTATCTGAGAACATCATACAGTACCAAATACAACATGCAAACTAATGAATACGAAACTCAATTACTGTCCCTATGTATCTTAATGTAATATGGATGAATGGATGATTGTTTCATCTCTCCCTGTTGTGCTGAATGGACAGTTAGGACTAATCCTTCCATCCTTCTCCCCTCCCTCCATCTCATCCCTTGCTTAAATCAGACAACTCTTTATTTGTGATAGCGGATAACCTTCGCCATGCTACTTATTCGAACAAAACCTGTATTATGCGAAGGGCTCTCGACAATCCCCTCCCAGGATTAAGACGCACACGTGGCAAAAGTCTGATCCAAACAAGGAATATTTAAACGTTTCGGGGTTTTTTTTTTGCTACGTAAGTCTTCTTCCAATCTCACACGAACCCGCCCTCTCGCACCCAACGCGCTGTTTTATACATTAAACTGTAAGTAATGATCGTACTGCTAGTGTATTCTACTCAGCCATGATAAGAAAGCCTTGCGGGATCTTTGGGGTGATTTGCATTCAGAGGCGTGCGGATTAGATAGACAGCCTACAATGCAACTTTCGACTCCCTGCATCTCATTGGTATACCTACTTTTTCGTACTTATACTGTGTACTTGCTGATGTGAGGGTTTGTGAAGGTCTTACAAGAAGAAAGGGGGAACAAAGGGGACATCCGGGCTTGTAAAACTAACCTGTCATATCCCCTTTAAACAAAAAACAAAAAGTGTATTTTTAGACTATATACAATAATTGGCATATGGTTAGTTTTACTTCCTGATACGTTAGCTAGCTTACTGTTTCTCAAAGCTAACAGTCACTTTAGGAGGGGGCATCAAGGGGACATCCTGGCTTGTAAAATAAAAAATACAGTTTATATTTATTTTAGCTGTGTAGACCCTCAGTCATCCAGGTCTGACCCACAGCAAACGACAAAGTTTAAATCTGTCAACTGGACAAAACGATTTGTCCAGTTAATAATAATAATGGCTTACACTTGTAATGTGCTTTTTCAAAGCCTACACTATAGTCATTATTCATTCATTTCCACACTCCAACCACCACCTATCATTCGCACATTCACCACTTTTATACTAGGCAATGTGGGTGAAGTGTCTTGCCTACGGACACAACGACAGAACTTGGTCCGAGCGGCAAGAGCGGCAAGAGTTCGGGTTGGGGGACCAACGCTCTAACCACTGAGCCACTGTTGCCCCGCAGTTGACAGATTTAAACTTCGTTGTTTGCTATTTTTATTTTATTTTATTTTTATTTTTTTGTATTTTTAAAGGGCATATGACAGGATATACTATATACACCAAATACGGTCAGCATATGTTTACTTTTACTTCCTGATATGCTAGCTAGCTCACTGTTTCTCAAAGCTAACAATCACTTTAGGGGGGACATCATGGAGACATTATGGCTTGTAAAACTAAAAATACATTTATTTATTTATTTATTTTTACTTTTACAGGGCATGTGACAGGTTAGACTATATACACTAAATACGGTTAGCATAATTTTACTTTTACTTCCTGATCCGCTAGCTAGCTCACTGTTTCTCAAAGCTTTTATTAAAATCGTAAAACATAAAATAAACAACCTATTCAAATTCAAATGAAATAAAATAAAAAACTACCTGATTATGTTTTATATGTATTTATCATACCTCAAAATTAGCAATAGCGTTAGCATTGAGACACAAATATCTCTCTCTCTCTCTCTCTAAACATAGAAGTATCCTCAGGTGAAGTATTCATTTTATTTGTGTAGTTTTTAAACATGTTGTCAGTGACATCCACCCGCAGCTCCCTGTCCACTACTTGATCTATAAATATTTATTCATTTTGGCGTGACTCTGCGAAAGCCTGTTAGAGATAAAATTGGACAGGAAGTAATGGCGCTAACAGTGAGGTTGCTGGGCGCTATTGCTGGGTTTCAGATGACATCTCACCGCATTTTAGAGCAATAATGTTTAATACAGATGGGGGCCAGATGGGGGCAGCTAAAAAAAAAGAAAAAAAGTGGCAATATAGCGAAGTCATGTGTGCATAGTAACCATAACGTTCAACATTTGTGCATTTACCCTTTGGATATTTCATGGCAAAGTGCAGCGTAATCAACAGGAAAAACTGGCTCTTGCCCCGCCCACCTGAGAGTATGACATCATCACATTATTAAACCTGAAAACCACCCATTGCGCCTTGAGTCGTTTGGACATGGACAGCACATGCGGCATACGTAGAGGTAATTCTATAACTGTTACCAAGCAACTGTAATAAAGGCCAAGACTCATCAAATTTACACAAAAGTTATTATTATACAAATGGAAATATTGGTCTATAATGATGATGAGTATTTACCACAGATGCCATCACCAAACAAGGCAATAATAGTAATGAAAAATATAAAACAACAAATAAAAAATCGTGGAACGTGTCAAATGCTGTTTAAGTAAATGCAGTTTTAAAGGCCCGTCATGTGCAAAACAAGCTAATTCCTGTCCTCAAATGAACAGGGCCTGGAGATAATCAGACAGACAGGTGAGCGTTAAGCGCATGCCAAATGGGAGGAAATTCCGCCGCGCAGCCGTCACCATTAACTAAACAGATGTCCAAAGCAGACAACTATGTTTGAGGAGCAAAGGGAGAGGATCCAGCCAACTGAAAACACGTCTTAGTCCCTGTGCTGAAATGTGAGCACTATAGAGGGTCGTTAATAAATAAATATGTGGTATCTTTCTAGAAACACTGGGAACAACGAGGAAGTACTCCCCCGTTCACACACACATTCATACACCAGTGTACACAGACACTAGGGGGTGAGATGGGTTGAGTGTCTTGCCCAAGGACGCAACGACGGTATTCATTTGCGGGAGCTGGAATCGCACCGCCAACCTATGAGTCAATGGGTCTGAGCGCTTTATGTCGAGAGTGGCGGGATTCGAACCACCAACCTTCAGATCAAGAGTTTCAACGTGATACAGCAAAGTTTCTTAATGTTTTAATGGCTATTTTAAAGAATACAGCAGCATAACATGATATATAGAATAAAATAAATAAATAAAATAAATAAAATAAAATAAAATAATAAAATAAAATATAATAAAATATAATAAAATAATAAAATAATAAAATAAAATAATAAAATAATAAAATAATAAAATAATAAAATAAAATAATAAAATAATAAAATAAAATAAAATAGTCTGGATTGAATGATATTTTTAGAGACTGCTCGATGAAATAATTCAAGTAAAATAATTTTAAGCACTTTTTAAATTAGTTTTAAACTATGGAAAAAAAAACAAAAAACTAACAGAATAAATGATAATTATAATGTCATACTGTGAAGCATTCCAGGCAAAGCAAAAACATTTCTGTGGCTGACCTTGTAGAAAAGTTATCTAGTGTAGCTTTACGTACAAAATCATTTCCGTCTTTGTTCAATGATCCAAAGGTTGGCAGTTTGAATCTCGACATAAAACAGACCCACTACACGCACAGGTTAGCGGTGCAATTCCAGCTCCCACAGATGAATGCTGCTGTTGTGTCCTTGGGCAAGACACTTAACCCACCTCACCCCTAGTATGTGTGTACACTGGTGTATGAATGTATGTATGAATGAGTGAGTAGTTGATGTAAAGCAATTTGCGCGCCTCAAAGGTGGAAAAGCACTAGAAAAAACGTGACCATTTCCCATTTCCCATTACAATTTTAATTAATTTTGCAATAACTAATTCAATTCACAACCTCTTCTCCCCTGTTTTCTACCAAGAGTGTTTTTATTATTGGGATATGCTGACCTGTCTTGGGTAATACATTTTTCTTGCTAAACCTGCAGGACCTTTTCATACCGGCTCTAAGTACAATGAAGACATCAGGTTTTAACACCTCGTTCAAACTTACCTATAGTTTAACATTTTCTGCTCATTATCGGCAAGATCCTGTCGCTGAGGGGGACTCTTCTGAGCTGTTTAATTATAAAGGTGTGGAAATTTAATTAATCAAAGGCAAGAACAACTCCATTATTCTGACATATTTTATCGCTCGGAAAAAATAGAACTCGTTTTAGCTGAGGCCGAGCCAGAGAAAGGACTATACTCAGCAAAATACTATGCATTTTTTTTGTTCTTATACAATGTAAAAAGACTACCGGGAATCTGAATACATGAATAATGGCCGTGGTACTACAGAAACACTATGGGGTCAGAAATAGTTCAAAGTAAATGTTTTTTATTGGAAGAAGAGAAGTAGCTGAGACAGTGGTAATGTTTCTCTCAGGCTCTTAGATATTCTGTGCAATCGATACTAGTACTGCTTATACTGCAATACTCACGCTATCTCCCTACGGTAACTACTGCAACAACTACAACAACTACTAATGCAATTACTACTACAAGACCTACAACTATTACAAGAACTGCAACTACTACTACAACTATAGCAATTATTAATACAACATCTATAACAACTACTTCTACAACTACTACTAATAAAACTACTTCAACTGTTATACCTACTACTACTATGGCTACTACAACATCTACAACAACTACTACTACTGCTACTACTGCTAATGCAAGATCTACAACAACTACTACTACTGCTACTACTACTACTAATGCAAGATCTAAAACAACTACTACAACAACTATAACTACAACTACTGCTACGACTACTAATGCAACATCTACAACAACTACTACAACAACTATTACAACAACTACTGCTATGACTAGGACTACTACTAATGCAACATCTACAACAACTACTATAACTATAACTACAAAACTACAACAACAACAACTATTACTACTACTAATACAACATCTACAACAACTACTACAACTAATTATTACAACTGGCTATTTATGTTTTGATTTGTTGCATTGTGATTTTAACGTCTTTCTTATTCTGTAAAGCACTTTGAATTACGTTGTGTACGAATTGTGCTTTAGAAATAAACTTGCTTTGCCTTGTTTTGTCTACAACTACAACAACAACTACTACTACTACAACTACTATAGAAAAAGGAAAATAAAATCTGTCAGCTGGAGAAAACGTTGTAGGAGTGAATTCCTCTGTGTAATCCCTCAGTCGTCCAACTCTGATCCATAGCAAAAGCCGAAGTTAACTATCACCTCGACAAAATGTTATAAGAGTGAAGACGTTTCGGTGCTGATCTAAGCCGTTTCTTCAGTTCTGGTCAGATTACTATTGGACACTGCCTTATATCTGTCTGAAGGGAGGAGCTAACTACACCAAAACTCAAAACAACTATTGTTTACACGTTCTGTTTGTAGGCTAGGTCTGTTGTGTTGCCCTAAATGTTCGCTGTTCCCGAGTCCTACTTAGCATAGTCATTCAAGCCCCTAATGAGTGATTTCACACCTATTAGAATCCTGGCTAGTTTATACAACAACTGCTATTGCAACTACAACAACTACTAATACAACACCTATAACACTTACTTCTATACTTCTATAATTGCTACAACAATTACTAATAGTACTACGCCTACAAACCTCTGCTACTTACCATCACTACTGTACTATTACTACTACTACTACTAATACTACTGTACCTCTTTTCTGTAGAATATATTCCACCACTTTCTTTTCTCACTGGCACTACAGGAACTTCTGACCTTACAAAGTCTACTACTTCTACTTCTTCTACTTCTACCACTTCTACTTCTACATCCCCAGGTCACATGCCCAATTTAATACAGAGGTCATGTTGTTTCTACATCCATTAGAATACAAATAAAAATAAGTGAAAGAAACAAAATATTAGTTCTGCTCTACGTGTACTTACAGCTAAAAAATACCCTGTCCACCACTGACTTAGGACCCTTTCTCTTTTGGATCTTTCCTAAATTAAATGTTTCCTCATCGATCACTGCTGCCTGTGTCGGAGCTGTGTAACTTTTTACCTCCTAAAACAAAAACCTAAAAATGGGGCTTTTTGCTGATCTGCACTTTTGAACAACTTTTCATTGCAATCTGCTCGGAATGAGGACTCAGGCTGTCAGCTTGTTCCACTGGGATGTCTCCACTGACTCCCAGGAGTATATAGTTCTGGAAATAAAGTGGCTAGCTTAAGTTTTATGCACTCAGACAGACACACACACACACGTACGCACACTAACGTTTGATGGGAAAGATTCTGAGCATACTATTTGTCATGCGAATTTCATTAGTCTTGTAAAAGGTCAAATTAACAACTAGAGTGAGGAGGTTTGAGTTGTAAGTTTCCAAAAAAACTACCGGTAATTGTATGATTTTTGTCTTTGGGGATACTGCTTGTACTCAGAGATTGGTAGAGTCACTGAACGTTACTTGAGTACTAAGAAAGCTAGCTACTACTCAAGTAAGAGTAGCTTAAAGAGTAACTGTTGGGATGTAACATCTGATTTATAATTTCAAGTGAATGTAATTTGATGTACAAAACTTTACATAATGCACCAAATCTGGTATTTCAAAGGATGGACACAAAAATGAGACAAACTAAATCACATCTGAAGGAGCGGTGCAAGAAAAACAAATGTTCAAATCATTTTATATTGTCAACGTAACGCTTTTGTCACTTGTAGACTCACTTACTCACAGTGGGAAAGTGGGAAGAGAAACCACAGTACTGTTACTTCAATAAGAACGTTACTCAAGTAGGAGTAAAAGTATGCTTCTTGAAAAGTATTCTGAAAAGTACAATTTCTTTAAAATGCTACTTGCTTGCACTTTGTGTCTCTTACATGGTACTACAACTTCAACAGAAAATGACTAAATATACTTTTTATATCGTCTAGGCTCCTAGTCCAAAACATGTGCTTCGTCTTCTTCTTCTTCTTCTTGTCTAATTACTCACCTCAACCAACTTCATACTGCCATCTTCTGTCCTGGAGTGACTCTGGCGTAACTATAACCATTCAACTTCCATTATAGGAGAATATATGGAGGACTACGTTTCAACTAGCCAGCGTTATTTGGAAGTATATGCTGCAAATTTGGATAACGCAGTCCAGGGAGAGCCGACCTGAATGGACACCAGGTGCACCCCGTCCAGAAGCAGGTGCCGGACTGGCCCTCTGCCCCCAGCCCCTCCTCCTCGTCCTCCTCCTGCTCCCTACCCCTCCCCCCTGTAGAAACACTGTCTCCGCTGGTGCCCCCCCAAGTGACCCGCGCTCCCACAGCTCCGAGCCCAGAACACGCTGCACCACATACGCACACAACTTTAGCCAAGAAAGTACAACTCCTTCCAACTAATCTGCTGCAAAGGCACAAAATGTTTTTTACGCTTATTTCATGTAATACTGGAGGATAATTCTTCAGAAAGACAATTGGATTTCCTTGTTCCTTTCAGTCCATTTCCTTGCCATGTACCAGTTATCTCTATTCTCGGGGATTGTAATGAAGGTAGATGGAGGTCTAAAATTGTTAAACTGTTACAGACTATGAAAGCAGCGGAATAGACAGGGAGGGATGAAGAAGTCAATGGCCCCGGGGTTTTAGGGTCCCAGAATTGGACCTGTATCCTATTAATTTATATTAGAGGGGGACCCATGTAAGGCTTTTTGCCCCGGTCCCTTAAATGTCTGTTGACGGACCTGAATAGAAGTAAATTAGAATTGTTAAAGTTATGTTTGGTTCTAGTGCACATTTAAAACTGCAAAATATAGCAGTTTTAACATTAGCATATATGGTTTTAAGAAAATACTTGTGCAGTTTTAGGACATTTTTGGATAAAATTTTATATATAAGAAAAAATAAACACAAAAAAGCTGCACTATATAAGTGTTTTTCTAGAGGGAGGTCTGTCACCTTCTTGTTTTCATGAGGATGTTATTGTTTTGTCTGGAATGTTCCATAGATCTCTCTCTATGGCTGTGTCCGAATGTCCACCCTAGCCCTTGACCTCTTACTCACTACATGTTTGCTAAACTCTGATAAAACTTCATTTCAGTAAAAAAAATAAATACATTATCAGATTCAAATGGCACACAACTATTTATGGACTAATTATTAAATGGTGCAAGTTTTTATCAAGCTGGAAATTTAAACAGACTGGATTATTCTTGTTTTTTTTTTTTTTTATCTGAGATGTGGAAATTATTGCTCTGTTAACAGCTCGAGCTAAGATAAGCGGCGAACTCTAGCAACTTTACACGGCAACAGTTTATTTAAGAGTGTTTATTCATAATCAGTGATCAATAATGCGATAAACCAGCGCTTCTATCTGGTTTCAATCAGCCGTATTGTGTCCAGTTCAAGACCACTCACGCGCTGTTGTTTTTCTCTGGCTCTCGCAATGCACTGTGGTCTATATTGACATGCGATGTCCACTACTTTTCAAGGTGCATTGTGGTAAATTTTGAGTGCACTATTTTCTCACCAACTGGGCCTGGGCATTTGGAAGCCACTAAAAATGGCGTGACCCCTAAATAATGTGCTAGTGTGGACATACGGACACAATATTCTCACCTCTATCTCATCAAAGACAAAACAAAACTTTATTTTTTTTTTCCCCCCATCTATAGCGGGGGTGTCAGAGTCATTTTCAGAGGGCCACATCAGCAAAATGGTTGCTCTCAAAGGGCCAGATGTAAATATAAGACAGTATAAATGTAACTAAATGTAACCAAATGTAATGTAAAATAAATGTAACTATTTTTAATAATTAATTATCTTGTTAATTAACCGTTTCTGTATTTATTACTTATTCAAGTTACAAACATTGCATATGAATTTGCATAGATATAAATAATCTGTAACTTTGTCTCTCCTGATAAACTGATATTTTAAGACATACCTTTTAATTTAGCTTGACCCGGGCCACATAAAATGATGTGGCGGGCCGCATTTGGCCCACAGGCCTTGAGTTTGACACATGTAATCTATAGCATTCAAAACAGCAGTAATTTAAAACATGCAAGTTAGCTCCGTTTAATGCTGAACTGTAGAACATTTCAGACAATGCCGTAACATCTCAATGGAGACAAGCACGTTGGACCCCCTACCACATAAGTTACATAGTGCACTTTTATAACTAACAGCAAAACCCTTTAGAAAAATAGATTTCCAACTTAAATGCGATCTATTTTGAGCTTTCTTCCTCGACCTCGCCTTTACACTCTTTGACCTGCTGTTCAAACAAGTGACCATTACAACCCCCAAAAACTCCACGGGCGTCTGCTGAACAAACTCTTAGACAACAGCACAGGGAGGAGCGCGCTGGCATGTGTCTACGAGCGAACGGGGTAACAAGACCGTAACAAGAACCCAACCTGAAAGAACAAAGTTGGTGGCCGTCCAGACTCAGTGGGATATCAGTGGACCATTGGAGCTGATCTGCCCCTGAGTGCAACGTCTTCAGCTCAATTGTTAGGCCTGCCATTCGCCCCCTTTGAAGTGCGAGTGAGGGCAGAGTGAGGGAGAGGGCACGGGGAGAAGAAGGGTGCACCACAGCTGTTCTGGCAATCTGCACACACGCACACACAAAAGATAGCATGAATTCTTGACCGCACAATCTCGGATCTCCAGTCTGTTCCGTTTGACAGGCTACACATTTTGAACACATTTGGGAAAAAAGGGGGCTTAAACGGAGAAATGGTCAGAAGTTATGAATGTTTTAGAAGTATTATGGAGCTTCGGGTGGAACATAAAAAAAACAAAAAAAACAACTGTTACCACGGAAATCCGCCATGTTTGAAGCAAAGGTGTGAAATATCCATAGAGACACATGAAGCTATGCAAAATGAAACAAAAGAAACAAGATAAAACCTGCTGGCTTGACACTGCCAAATACCATAATCGGACACAGTAGACTTACTTTTGAATGGATACAAAATTTTAGTATTAAAATCTCCATATCCAATCTCCGAGACGTTAGGCTAAGTGAAAATTCTATGAGGTGTGATGACACAAAACCGAGCTATACTGCAATCACTATAAAATCAATATTCATTTTATCCAAAAGATTGAAAAATAACTTAAAAAGGCATTAACTCATAGCAAAATTGTGTGTTTATCCATCTCCATGACAACAAACCTAGCTCACATTAAAGAGGTGGTATTGTACTTATATCCATCCATTTTCTTCCGCTTTATCCGGGGCCGGGTTGTGGAGGCAGCAGCTTCAGCAAGGAAGCCCAGACTTCCCTCTCCACACACCCTTCCTCCAGCTCTTCCGGGAGAATCCTGAGGCATTCCCAGGCCAGCCGAGAGACATAGTCCCTCCAGCATGTCCTGGGTCTTTCCCGGGGCCTCCTGCCGGTGGGACATGCCCGGAACACCTCCTAGGGAGGCGTCCAGGAGGCATCCGAAATAGATGCCCGAGCCACTTCAACTGGCTCCTCTTGATGTGGAGGAGCAGTGGCTCTACTCTGAGCTCCTCACCCTATCTCTAAGGGTGCGCCCGGCCACCCTGCAGAGGAAACTAATTTCAGCTGCTTGTGTCCGTGATTTTGTCCTTTCGGTCATTACCCAAAGCTCATGACCATAGGTGAGGGTATGAGCGTAGATTGACCGGTAAATCGGGAGCTTCGCCTTTGGACTCAGCTCCTTCTTTACCACAACGGTCCAATACAGCGACCGCATCACTGCAGACGCTGCACCGATCCGCCTGTCAATCTCACGCTCCATCCATCCCTCACTTGTACTTATATGCAGTATTAATTGCGAACACATTTAGACCACCATGTTACCTTTTATTGTTCTGAAAATACATTGGTAAAACATGTCATCACATTTTTGACAAGTTTCACTTTCGTTTTTGTCACCCTGAGTCAAAAGCCCCTCCCCCATCTCAGCGCGATCACATTACAATTGCCGTTAATAAAACTACTGCACATCACATCAGGTTTGTAAAGCTGTAGTGTATTGTTTTACATCATGCTTTTGTATATTTATGGAAAATTGTCGTGTTGGAGCATGGACAAACGTAGGATTGTGGGCGGAGCTTTGGACAATTCTTAGAGCTAACGGTAAAGAGGGTTCAAATTGGGCCTGGGAGGGATCCCTAAATTATTCAAACAGGCATGATGGATGATCACTTGAGGCATGTTTTTGATGAGGGAACAACATTATAACATGGTAAAATTTCAGTTCAAGGGATTTCTGAGCAGTACAAACTCTCGAAACGAAACTGTATGTGCTGGATAGATCCATTTAATTCCGTACTGTGGAACATGCCCTGCAAATGAATATGATTTCCATGGAGACGAGCAGATGACAGACTCACAACCAGCAAAGCAATATTTTAATAAAGAAATAAAAACATGAAGTGAATGCATAATGTAATTTGTAATCTGGCCCTTAGTTAATTATGTAATATCGAACATTTCATTGAATCCATTAAGCAATAGTTTCAAAGATGCAGTTACCAAACCATATACATCGTAGGTTTTAATTAATTCTTTGATTCTTTGAGTGAGCACTTCAAATATATAATGGTTTGTATGAAGTAGTGTTCTTTTATATTGCTAATTCAAGGCCTTAGATGAGTGTTCTGTGTAACACTTTCAGGGAAGGTCTCCGAGCCTGAGCGAACTCCTTCACCAGACCCCGTCCGTCCGTCTACACTTCGACTCTTAAACGCTCTTCTGATTCACGCTGCTCGCAATATTTTTTAAGTACATCTTTTTTCTTCCTGATCCCGCCCGCCTCTTTGAAGTTCATTTTCAGACGCCCTGTGGATTACTCCGGGTGCTCGGTGGAATAGGTTAAACATGACCAGATGTGCTGTGAAGTACTACTAAATGAACTGGAGACAATTTCGGGCTTTTGCGATCCGTAGATAATTCTTCAACTTTTTAATGATGCCCCGTGGCTCCCCTGGAACGCGACACACCTACAGGCATTAGCAGCGCCGGCGCACTCAGGGAGCAGCCATCTTTGTAACAGTGAAAAGCTCATTTCCCATGCTGTTGAAGCTAAAATAGAAAAGCACTAGTTAGACTTGTCTTGCGTGTCCCTGTGCTATTGTTAGCAAGCGAAAACTTACAATGGGTTTATACGCCGTCCATCCAACTCTGTATGAGGTCTTTTGCATATGCCAACTAATGCGTGTTTCAACGATGAGTGTGCGGTGGAGGTTGTTTTCAGGGATAAAGCGCAGAGCAAAGCCATTAAAATGAGACCACCCTTAAAGTGCAGGTAAGTTTAGTTATTTTTTCACCAGTAGATGGCAGATGTGAAACTTGTTCCCCCTTCTTTTTACCTGGAAACCCTCCCCTCTCCACTCTCCTGGCCTTTCTTCAGCTTTACCTGTGCTCGCTGGTTGTCTTCTTCTGTCACGTCAAATCTGGCACACTATCAGACAGTAGTAACGTAGATAACCTCTAGTGGTGATATGTGAGAATGCACCATGTCCCTGTCAACCAGTCTAATTACAAATCCACCCAATCCATTGTTCTTGAAGTATTTTGATGTAAACAATAGAAACTTAATACTGCATTTTATTTCACATTCTACTTTTTTACATATAGATGAATCAAGACACTAACTTTTAAGCTCCAAAGTTATTAATGAACACTGTAATGTGTTTTCCTCAAACATGTTTAATGACAGCGTTGTCGAAGAGTTTAATGACATCCCTCCACTTCCGCAATATAAATGGTTTGTCAGTTGTAGCTATTTGTCAAAACAAAGTCTTCAGCAAGATACTAACCTATAAAAAACACAGGATTGCTTTCTAGCCTGTGCTGTTCAATCATTTTCGTATGTTTTCGTCATATTAATGAAATGCGGTTCAAAGTTTTATGTTTATTGAAAGTAAAACATTTTTGATGATCAGTTGCATGACCTGATCACATTATCACCTCATATTCAGAGAGGAAGTTTCATTTAAACTTTTGTTGTTAGTTTGGGAGTGTGTGGGGAGTATGTGATGTGATGTTTCCCCTTTATGGGCGCCATTATGGGGACTTTTAAAAGATGGAATGTTTAGTTTTGAATTGTAAAAGCAGTCGTAGTATCAGTAGCCGGGCCTGTCACGATAACACATTTTGAAGCATGAGATATTGCCACGGAGAAGTACTGCGATAAACAATGATATTGAAACTACTTTATGGCACTGATCTAATAACGATAATGCAAGATAATCCCAGTAAACTTTTTTTTTTTTTTTTTAAATAGACAGTATCATTCAAAAGGCCTGAAGCAATATTTAGTCACAGAAGGAACTTTTTCAACCCTCTACAGCTCAAATCTTATCGTATTACAACAAAATTACCCTAAACCTCCCCACTTGTGAAAAGAAATTGTACATTCAGTAAATTTTGAGCCCCAAAATATATTGTTTCAGCTTTCATATGCTGAACGATAGTCGATATAGTAATTGCTGTGACAGGCCTATAGGTCAATGCAGTATACAGTTGTCCCTCACTATAACACGGTTCAGCTTTTGTGGTCTCGCTGTTTCACATATTTTTTTGCGCAATTTTGCATGCTTTTTTTTTAACAGTGTATTAATGCACATTTTGTTCTGCATCCCAAATGGCTACGGGACCATTGTCAATCACTTTCCTCTGTGCTGTGTCTATTGAACAGTACAGAATGTGTTCAGACAAATTTACATAAATGTTGGATCACAGTGTGACTCTGAAGTGCTGTACGTTTGCAAGTTTTCTCGCGAACAAAACCCACAATGTCGATGAAACGTTCTGCACCGACAAAGCCGCCTACGAAGGTTTGAACTTTGAGAGTGTTTAAACAAGAGAGAAATGTGAGAAAATGTTAATGCCTGTGTGAGAAAAGTGTATAATGTGTGTGGTGAGGGGTTTTACAGCTGCAAAACATATAGAATAATTGTAAAAAATAAAGCGGATTTCGCCTACTGCGGGTTATTTTTAGAACGTGACCCCCGCGATAAACGAGGGACTACTGTACTAGTAGAAATCAGTAACAGTAATGGACTCTGAAACCTTTACTAAATGTATGGGAATTAACAGGATTCATTGCAGTAAGTAATTGACAGATCTACTATGTTACAAGTACATCTGAAATGTCAGTGTTAACTGTATTAACCTTTCAATATTTGACCAGTTCCTCAAATACATACTTAATACAGCACAGAACTTTTTTGTGCATACCAATTTCCAGTTCCTCTCCTTCCTCCAACAGCCCTGCGTCTAATCGATTGAGTTGTATTTTTCACATGACAATCCTCTGCCTCTCTGTACGACGCTCTCGCCCGCATCACATTGTTATTCCGACCAAGCCTCCCGGTGCCATCCCTGGTGTAAGCTCATGCATAATGTAATAATTGTAGCACACTTGCACATGTAAAGGCCCACAGGTTAGCATTCCTGGAGTCTTGCGCTGCTTGATAGGTCACGCAAATGGCCATGCCCGGCAATAATACCGCAAATCTATGTATATCGTTCAATTAAGTCCACAAGTGCTCCACAGCTACCACTGAGAGACTGCTAAAGAGACGTAATCGCTAGTATTCCCCGCGGCTAATACAACTGATATGGGAATTTTCTATTACGGAGATTCAGTAAGGCTGAGGTAATGTCATTGTGAAACTAGCAAACATAAAAAGCTAACACTTAAGGGATAATGGTGTAATTTGTAACAATAAAATCCTCCCAACAATGTGCGTCTACATTTATATTACAATCATGTGAAAGTCCACAATTCTTCTTGCGTCAGACCCAAGCTTGGATAAAATATTGATATTGACTGAACTAGCTCGCCTCCCCACAGATCTGATCGGTAATGCTGGATTCATGCTAACTGCGACGCGGGTTTGGTACGTACTTTTAGCGGGTTACTTGCAAATTGCCTGTTATATCAACTACAACAACTACGGTGCGTATTTGACCAAAGCAAAGCAGCTTCACGTGGGTTCAAAAAGACTCGGCTCAGGTCAGGTCAGTGTGGCAGGGTGATAGGTTAGAGGTCAGAGGTCAGAGGTCAGTGTGGCAGGGTATGTTGCTTTGAATGACTTTCTAAATCTTGCAGGTCCCAAACCGTACTGCACTTGCCGTCAGTGTACACTTGTCGTAACTTAGCCTGGTTGCGTCACCTGCTCATCTCTGTTGGAATAAGTATGTTGAATGCCATACTGTGGGACATTCAGGCAAAACGAAAACATCTGGTGGATCAAAAAAAATGCAGACAAGTGAACTCAAAAATTAACAGGGTTTATTAACAAAAAGACAAATGCTGGGTGCTGGGAGCTGGGTCGGAGGCTGAGGTGGCCTGTGGGTGTGGGTCCTGTCCAAAAATATGAAAAAAAAAAAAAAAGTAATTGGAAAACTGCAATGGGATGAACTAGGACAAGCAGTTACGATACCATGTTTGGATGAATGAGCCGAGTCTTTGTGGTGCAAAGGTTCTAGCTTGATTGGCAACGGGCTGCAGGTAAGTAGTGGGCGGAAACATTGGTGAGGGTGGTGCCAGACTCTCCGCCCAGCTCCAGGCACACAGAGACACAGAAGGGAGGGTGGAGACAGCACAGAACAAACAGGAATCCATGGAGACAAGCAAATGGCGGACCCTCCACCAGGAACATTAAGCAGTGCACCATTACTTTATGTTACATTGTGATTTTCTTTGTGAATCATCAAAGTTAGTCTAGACTGAATTCAGAGACATTTTATGACTACCTAAGCTGCACCATTTGAAAGTCATGACTCACGAGACAATTGCACTTTAATACGGAATGCCATTTACTTTGTGGTGATGCAGGAGGCTCGGTGACAGCTTTGAAAACACATCTCAACCCCGTCGCCTATTCCCGCTCCCCTGTTGTACGCTGGGATATTGGTTCTGTCTGACGCTGAATGAGAGATCCAACCATGACTTTCCCCTGTTACCAGACCTGCAGCTTCTGGCATTTATCTAGGAGCAGTCTTGGGCTCAGAGACAAGACAGAGCGCTGTGGGATGATCTCAGAGCAAAAGACATCTTCAAACACAACTGAGCCAGCAATCCAGACAGGCCCAAGGTATGGAGATAAAGATTTTTTTGTTTTGCCAATCCCCAGCACCACCCAACATAACTATTTTATGATTTTTGCCTTCACCGCATAGAGGAGAAAAGATTGGAAATATAACAAAGATCATGACCTGTTTTGAGGCATTTTATTTGAGAAGCAATACAACGCAATCTATGGGAGAGATACAAGAATTATACTGAAGGCGAACTCTAACTTTTCAGCTATCTGCCTGGAATGTTCCACTGTATGGCATTAAACTGATGCATTCATTCTATTACATGTGTTTTTCCTTGCTTTATAAATACCTCAGAAAACACACATTCTACATTACGGTGGTTTTACCTGTCAGTCTTTTGTGATGTCACCAACTACTTGAAATTGCAGAGGCCACTGAAATCAGCACAAAGTTAGTTAAAAATCATATACTTTCTAGTGTGTGTTTATAGAAATCTGAACTAAAAGGTTAAGTACATGTAGACAGGATATATTGCACATTATATTATCTAAAATTTGATATGAAATTTGATAACCATGCAAAAAAATAAATAAAATAATAAATAAGTTTAAAAAATAAACACATTTAAAAAAAATAAATACATAAATTTAGAAACTAAATTAATTAATTTAAAAAAAAGAAATAAATAAGATGATGGTTTAATGCATTACTATGGAACATTCCAGACACAAGCATATGGCAGACCCTGTACCAGAAAAGTTAGCTAGAAATCAACTAACACGGAACATTTCTTAATCATGGAAACTAAGCTGGGATAAGTTAAGCTGGCAGCTAAAGAGGATTTTGTCCATTATCGAGCCGTGGAAAAACAGCTATTTCGTTTCAAACTGTTAGCAGGAGTTCAGACTCATTTGTCACTTTCCTAACACATTCCTAATCTCAAAATGTTATACTGCAATGGGTTTTTGAGCACATTTCACAACTTTCAGGAGGCACTGCTAACAACAACTAGATTGCTAACAACACACCAGAACTACTACTTCTGAGTTTATGATCAATAAAAACCTGTTAACCTCTTCTTTTATGGCTTTATCATTTTGATCCTAATGACTGCTTTTACAATATACTGCACTGAAGAAAAATAGAGCACAGAGCTTAATGTGGATGTTAACAAAAAGACAGATTGCCGTTGTCTGTATCAAAGGTCCTATATTACTCAAAACTGACTCTTTACTCCTCTAACACTTTACTATTAGACTCCAGAGCTTAAAATGTTCTGCTCCACCTTGTGATGTCAGGAAGTGATAGTTAACAGCTACCTTTTACCTTTTAATTTGTAAGATTGGCAATTCCCGGGCTGAAATGATCTAAATGATTCTAGTGGAGGTGTGTGAAGTTTTAAAATACAGTGGAGCACTTCCTGTATTACCACATGACTTCACAAGGTGGAACAGAGTGTTTTCAGTTTGAAAGAAGAAATCAGCCCTAAAATGCAGGATTTGTGCGTTAAAAATGTGTGTATGAAACAAAACACAACTCCAGGTCTGTTTGTGATGAGGAAACTTATAACATAGATCAGAAAATAGCGTAATATGGACCTTTAAAAAGTGTTACATTTAAAACAGTGATACTTTTTGAACAATTAACATTAACACCGTAATATCTTCATGAGTTGAAACCATAGACTGTGTATATAAATGGACAGAGCTAACTCACGCTTCCCGCTCCATCGATTCCAATTCACTTTACATTGAAAAACTGTCGCCCCTCTCTCTGTAACTGCAGCTGTCAGGCTCGTCTTAAAATGTTCGTATTAACCCGCTCTACATGATCCTGGTAGTTTTAAGATGTGAACATTAATAACAGATAAATCAGGTGCTTCTTTCACCGAGGTTTCTCCCGCTAGCGTTGCTAAGCTCCCACTCCGTGCTAAACCAGCTGTGCGGGTGGAAAGGGGCGTTACCTTCAACAGCCTCGCTCTGGATTCTTTGGTTGCTATGATACTTGTGGTCGAAATTCCAAAAATGCGACTCGGCTCCAAAGTCGGCCCTATAACTGCTAGCTTCAACGCGCTTCATTTGACTGGAGCCGAACGCTATGGATGACGTCAACTACTTTATACATTCTGTTTGTAAGACTGAACAATGCACATGCAATCATAATGTTGTTGTCTAAACTTTTCAATGACAAATATGTTGATGTGCTTCTGGCAGTAAACAAGCTCGAACTTCAACTTAAATGACTCTGGCTGTTTTGTATGGAATGAGGAAATTGCAGTTTCCAAATCTTCCTGCATAATAGAAGCTGATGATACCCAGAGCGTAAATACGTCGCCGGAATACATCCTACTTGTGCATGAGTAATAACAAAATGAATGCCACTTCCAGCGCTCAATTAGTCTCTGGTTGATGTGTTCTCCATACAAGAGCAGCCTTTATTGTCAAGAATCGCTTTTGATCGTCTGGTTGACAAAAGCAACAATCCAGCTCCGGCATTCATAGTAGTAAGCACTGAAGAGATTTAAAATTCAACAGAAAATGAGAGCGAAGAATTTGCGTATAATGCATTGAAGTACAGGATGACAGGCTTACTGAATTTGTGTGAAAATGTCTGGAAGGGAGTGCGTCGGCCATCTTGTTCCCTAATGATCGGGCGTGCTATGTTAGGCCTATGGGAAATGAATTAACAAGGCACTTCCTGTTGTTTCGGCAAGAGAACTGCAGGAGAAGATCAAAAGATGGACATCGTAATAGCCAAGGACGTACCATCACGGTTATCTAGTTTGTGGATTTGGTAATTGCACAAGCTCGAGAATGAAACATCTAAACTCCTACAATCACATTTCAAATAGAGCTGCTAAACTGGGGAGAAAAAAAAAGATTTAGACGAGAGGTGGGGCGGGGTCCGGAGGTGTAAGGAACAGTGTGACTGGTCTAACAACAGTCTTGTGTGATGTCACCAACTACTGGGAATTGCAGAGGCAGCACACAGTTAGATTTAGTTGTTTTTGTCCAGAAAGCTGTAAATTTAAGTAATTTGCACTAAAGAGGCCAAAAATGACAGTAGATAATGCTATTAAAACATCATGTGTGCACAGTTTAGTAGCAAAAAAAAAAGTGGATTTAGTGTTTAGTTCCACTTTAAATGTATTTGGTAATATGATTCAGATGTTGTGATGAAAATTAGGTTAGAAAAATGGGCAGGGTAAAAGCAACCGTATTCAAGTAACAAGTTTTATTTAAGTCCAATGTAGGGATGAGTGATTTTGAAGAAAAATGAGACTCGTTGTTGTAATTTTTCAAGAAAAAAAGAAAAAAAAATGCAATTAGATCTGAAAAAAAGTACTAACTACATTGAAAAAAGCAACAAATAGGCTAAAAATCATGTACATTCCAATGCATGTTTGTAGAATTGTAAACTAAAGGGTTCGGTACATAACCACATAGACACATAAACTACATTACATTATTCAAAATTTGCCATTAAAAAAAAAAAAAAAAGCAATTCATCTTAGCCCTAGATCAAGGCCTTGCTGTGTCCTTCCATTGTAACTTAGATATTGAGTTTCGATAACCAAAAAGCCTTTTATTCTTGTAAATTACCACCAAAATCTCATCTTTAGTTTCACATTTCTTCCACCGACACTCACTTAAGTACACAGACAACCCAATCCTCCAAATTCCCTTATCCGTGACTCCTGCAGATGGAACCATATCCTAAGTACTCAACCACGGCCAATTACTGTAGACTTACTGTAAACGACAAATCCATCGCTGCTTTCGGGCACTATGCTGTTGACTCCCGCTGAGGCGACATATTTGATTTTCAGGGTGCGCGAAATAAGCTTAAGCACTCCACTTTTCTCATTTTCAATTGGACAATTTGGTGCAGCAGAAAGCAAATTATTAAAATTGTGAACCAAAAGAATCAATTTCAGTCATATCCGCTGCTTCAAACGGTGTATAAACATCTTAATGGGAAATAGTTTTGTGTGTTCCAGTAATGCTTGGATAGCAGTGCCTCCCTGTTGCTGAAAAATCACACAAATAGGCCAGACGAGGCACGTTTATTTGCACAACACAATTCATACAAGTAATTCAAAGTGCTTTACGGAATAAGATAGACATTGAAATCACAATACAAACAAATCAAAACGTAAATAATCAGCATAAAATTAACATTAACAGAGAAGAGTGCAGAATAAAAGCCCGGTCCCTGAAGTCCTCAAAGCGTGAGATGGTTCATATGGCGCTAACGTGTGTACTTTGTTGCTAGGCCATGGAGAGACTTGTACAAAATAAAACAATACGAACAAAACTGCATGCAAAATATGAAGTTCTAGATAACCTTGCATCTTGACAGCTAGCACCCTATATACTACATACAGTAATCCACCATCTTTCGCGTTCAAATGGTACGTAAGACGCTCTTTTGTATCCGACATTTCGACAGCTGACACTCCGCTTGAGTATCTGACACAAAGCACGATGTTTTATTTCCCTGTCAGATCTAGTATTGCAAAAAGGAAGTGGCAATATTGAATGGATAGGAGCCAGACATTTTCAAATTATACACTGTTGACTGCTTGTGTGACGAGTCTGTGTGTGACATATTCATTTGGGGGAGAGCTTTGCAACAATTCACAAATTACGTTTATTTTTTATCAGAATCTGGTTTCTAGAAGCAGAGATTCGGTTAGACAGACCCAGCAAACACCTGGATAACCTAATTGTCTTGACACTTTAAAGGAGCTGTTTCCAAGTGTTACATTTTCAAGGGAACACTGTATAAGGGAAAAGTGCGGTTGGTCTAACAAGTTTCCACACTTCAAACTTTGCCCGTGCAGCTCGGTGCTTGTAATTAGAAACATTGGGTTGTGATCAGGGCAGTCTTGTGTGATGTCACCAACTACCGGGAATTGCAGAGGCTATTGAAGGCCTTTTACTCCATGCAGTGTATTGTAAAAGCAGCTATTTGTGCAAAAACAAATTAGACTAAATGATATTGCGTGCACATTCTAAAAGTTATTTTGTTGGATGAGAATTGCTTTTTTACCTCGACAGCCAGAACTATACGGTTTGACAAAATGTTACAAAGATAAGTAGGTCTGGAACTGTATCCTGTGTCCCTGATTCCAGAGGGCGTGATTGACAGGCGGATTAACCAATCAGAGAGATGCATGCTTTGTTCTGGTAAAAACAAACATGGCGGTTTAGGAGTAAAAAAGGAGGAATTTCAGCAAAATCAACAATCGAGGCACTTAACTGTATCTCAGGTGAAATAAGTTATACACACCGCCTGGTCAAAAAAAATAAAAACAAAAAAAAGTCGCCATCTGGATTTAACTAAGCAAATAGGTTGGGGTTGCTGCAGTTGGTCCGGTCTAGGTTCAGCAGAATGAGGTCAGCTGACACCTGAATATACTGAATGACCAGGTTATTCCATCAATGGGTTTTTTCTTCCCTGATGGCACGGGCATATTCCAAGATGACAATGCCAGGATTCATCGACCTCAAATTGTGACAGAGTGGTTCAGGAGCATGAGACATCATTTTCACACATGGATTGTCCACCACAGAGTCCAGACCTTAACCCCATTGAGAATCTTTGGGATGTGCTGGAGAAGGCTTTGTGCAGCGAATCTTGGTGAAAAATGTATGCAACACTGGATGGAAATAAATCTTTTGACATTGCAGAAGCAAAATCGAAACAATGCCACAGCAAATGCGTGACGTAATCAAAGGTAAAGGCAGTCCAACGAAATATTGCGTGACCTTTTTTTGGTGGCGACTTCTTGTCGCCAGGCACTGTATTCATGCCCTCTTGTCCCATGTTAGGATGGAGGTTTTTCATGCTCTATGGTTCAATTCCAGACGCTTGTGGATTCGAACAGAATGTACTATGGACTGGCTGGTCACGCAAACTGCTTTGACTAGACGGACAGTTGGGACTAAGTAGGCGGGACCAACAGTACATTCTGAAACATGCTTTTCACTCATGATTCCAAATTATGTACCTACTCACTTAAACACTCCAAATTTTCTCAATATAAACCTTTCGCAGGCCCCAAAAAAAAAAAAAAAAAGAAAAAGTGATGATAAGATTATGTCAGTAGTAGCCTGTCCAAAGCTTGAATACATTACACGTCACAGCGTTAAGATTCTGTTATGTCATAAAAAATTCAACAACTATGGTGCATTGAAAATCCTTAGAAGTGAACTTTTAAAACAGTGACTCTAGTAAATGTCTGTACTTGGACTAACTCATCTCTGTAGAATTTTGATATTCTTGATAACAGACCGTGTGATCTGCTGGGGCCCGCTCCTGGCTCGACCCATTTTAAAAGAGCCAATGGGGGTCACTTAAAAGCTCCAAAGGTTGCCAGGTACCGTCACACTTTTGAGCTCACAGCAATATCTGCAGGGAGCAGCTTTTGCATGGCCTTTGTCTCCCACTCAAACTGAATATTTCATAAGTTCAGAATAGAGATGTTGGTTGCACTCTCTCTTCCACCTCGGTACCAGGGCACAACCAGAACAATGTGCACTCAAATAGGCCATGAATTTGTGCCTGGATTATGTCACGCTGATCTCACAAGATAAAAAATGAATTTCTTTATCTTGGACAATTGATTGCTTTCATTGTGGTTCACTGACTGGTTCATTTGATAATGTCAGCAGGCGGATATTAGCAATGGGATGGAATAATGGATCTTGGCCCATGGTTAATTCAGGAGTAATTTAGACATTTAATATCTGAGAAATTTGATTTACTTAATATGAAACAGAATAAAAGGTTTTTTTGAAAATTATATTTAAAGGGGTCTTATTCCATAATTTTCTGATCTATGTTACAATGTTGTTTCCTCGCGTTGTGTTTTGTTTCATTCACAAATGTTTAACACACAAACCCTGCATATTTAGGCTGAGTTCTTCTCTCAAACCGAAAACACTCTCTTCCACCTTATGATGTCATAGGATAATACAGGAAGTGCCCCATTGTGTTTTTAAACTCCAAAACAATCATTTAGATCATTTCAGCCCTGGAATTGTCAATCTCTTTGCCTGAGATCCAGAATACGCTCTTTTTTAACACTTTACGAAGATGCAAGTCTGGTTGTGATCTCAAATGGGAGTGATTAGGGATTAGCCAGTTGAGGACAGGCAAACATCACAGGGCTGAAAAACATGGCGGATTTCTGCAACATCATTGGGAGAAGCACTAAACTCTCTTAATCTGAGGTGAAATACATTTTATTTTATTTGTAAATCATAGGTGACCAATGAGCTCCTTTGTTTCACGTGTCACTGAAAAAAACGAATCTGACTGATCATGTTCGACCGGGCTTGAAACACAACGGAGGACGTGGAGACCAGACTGATATCATTCTGTATAAAAGTAGATTCTGGATTTGCCTTGAAAACTACCACTACATGACATCACAAGGTGGAAAAGAGCATTTTGAGCTTTGGAGATGTAGAATAATAATAATAAAGGATTACTCAAACATATGTGAATGAAGCAAAACACAACTCCAGGCGTTTTTTTGAGGAGGTAACAGCATTATAACATGACTTAAACCTCACCAGAATCAATTTTGTGTAATATAGGACCTTTAATTGTTCCGCGAACGATTCCAAGTTGGTGGTACTGAAGTAGTACTGAAATACGTATTTTAAAATCATAAATGTTGATTTGCATTCAATTGTAAAACAAATCTTATAGATGTTTTTATATAGCTAATCATATTTGTCATATTTAAGTTAATTCAATATATTTTTGTATTGCTCAAAAGCACAACTGTAGTCATCTCACAGAGCTTCACAAAACCGATGACACAACCACGATAATCAAACATTAACACAGTCAGCAGGTATACTTCAAAATGGAAAATACAGGACATGAAAAGTTCTGTCTTACCAGTTTTGAATAATTTAAATTCAATTGAAATTCTTTGTGTTATTGTAAAGTACAAGTTTAGACTTTTCCAACATTCTCACTCAGCGTTTCACATTTCATGACTTTTATAATATCAGGTCATTTAATGATTCCACGTGATGAAAAATAAAGTTTGTTTGCTTTAAAAGTCACCGAAATATCCTGAAACTGCAGAGAAACAGATGATGGAAACTATTGAACATTTCTACTTTTAATTTTTTCATTAGATGTATAAAAACTGAAAGAACATTATAATAAACTATATGTCCTATGAGCAACTTTAGTGATGGATTCAAGCCAGTTTCAACATAGTACTAAAATATATTCAAAATGGCCGTGGGCAAGTGAGTGTTTAGTTCCACTTTCAAATGAACTGTGATGTTATCTGGCCAACATTACAAATGAGTGATAATGAATGTAATTTCACACAAAGTGCTTGGATCAGCTGCGGCGGCCGTGCTTGGCGCTCTGACTCAGAGGTGAAAACACAGAATGTTATGGCTAAATCTTTTACTCCTTACTCTCTCGAGCATTTGTGGTGGAAGTTGAACTATACTTACAAGTTTGAACCGTAAAATTAGAGGTCGGCACATGCAGGTAGTTGTAGCAGTGTTTTTTTGTGAAGTAATAGTTGTATTAATATCAGCATTGCCCTGGGTTAGAGCAGCGCACACATTCTCCAAACTGCATTTTTGACCTTTTTGTGCAGTATTACAGACTTGGGTTTTACAGCGACGCTATTGGAGTCTATAGTTTAAAGAAGGGCTATTGTGCTTGTGTCTGCTATATAGTTAAAATCTATGACACCCGTGGCTCATTATGTTCTAATTTGCATATTTTAAATCGCAGTATTCATCTAAAACGACTTAATGACTTAGAAACAAGTGCACTGACTTCCACGTTAGAAAACTGTGGAGTCCAATGGGAGCTGACATCACCGTAAACGTCATCACAACAAAGGTCCGTGTGGCTGTGGCTGTTTAATTTTTTTTCCCATTTGTACCAAAATAACTACGTGACGCTGCTTTCTCCAATTTTATTTTAATCAATGATATGTGCAGGATTCAGAAGTACAGAGTTGTGGGCACATGCCGGTGGTGGTGGTGAAAACGGGAATATGGCATCTTGAAAATAAAATAAAGATTGCTCAAAAATGTCCGAATTGCTCCAAAAAACAACTTTGAGAGGGTAAATGAGACAGATAGTGATGGCCAACCTACTTTTGTTTTCCTAGAGATGTTTTTGCTTTGCGTATGTGTAATACAGGAAGTGCTCCACTCCGTTTTCAAACTCCATACACCTTCACTAGAATCATTTGGATGATCTGAGCCCTCATTGCCAATCTCTGCTGAACAAAAGGTAAAAGATCATCGTCAACCTGTAAACTACTGCTTCATGACGTCACAAGGTGGAACAGAGCATTTTGAGCTTTGTAGCTGTAGACAGACACAACTTCAGGTATGTTTTCGAGGAAGTAACGTTCTAACATGGCTAAAAGCTCAGAGAAGTCAAATTTGCATGATATAGGACCTTCAATGCCAAAATATGGACCAATCCAAGACAATAACATCTCCACTGAAACAAAGGTCAGCCGGAAAGTTTACATAGTTCCCTCTTTAATGAGTACAGATTTCTACCACCTCTCCTGTTTGCCCTCCTGCATAAAAACACCATGAACTGCTAGCTCCAGATATAATCCCGAGTTTGGCAGGAGAGGATCAGCGCGGCCTTGGAAAAAACTCAACAGGGACCTCAAAGATTTCGCTGTCTTTCATCTCATTCGCCCTCGTCCTTATTATAGCGGAGCCCCAATTACACGTGCATTATAATGGGCTAACAAATGGAGATATATTCCACAACTGTGAGAAAAAGTGGATTTTTTAATGAGCATTTGAGTACTAGCTAAAAAACATTACGCCGCAGGGGTGGGTGCAGCTTGCAGGTATAAAAGCCTTCAGTCTTTATTTATTGCAGCGCTCTCTCCCCAAGTGTTATCCGCCAAGCACTTTCACAGATGGGCTCCCAAATAACTCCCGATATAGATCTCGGGGAAATATCACAAATTAATTTACCACTCTGCCTCTGACATTTCTCATTCTTCATGTGGTTAAAAAAATGGACGATATCATAAAAGATCATTCAAGGTCCTGTGTGGAGAAGGTGGAATCTGTTTGCTTCTGCTCTGCGCGATAATTTGACAGTTGACAAAGTGCTGCAGGTTTCAGGGGTGAATGAGTCTATATTTCAAGTCTGTGTGAAACTTCATATATAACAGAGCGCCGGAAAGTGGGGTTGGTCTACAGGGGAGGGTGTAAGTATCTAATGGGAGTCTAGAAGCACTACCTGTTCGATCTGTTCGTTGATGGGTTTGGATAAACTTGAGAATTTTAACTGGGCATTAATTATTGTTGTATGGTGCACCCAAAAAGAGCGAGTGCATTTGGTTATGTCAATTAGTAATGCATCGAATTTACAGATTATATATTTTTATTATAATTTTAATTTCAGTATACAACAAAATTATATGGTTAAACATTTGGGGATATATTTATTTATTTTTTTATTTTTTTTATTTTTATTTTTTTATATTGACTGACTAAAATCACTTGAATTAATGGTAAATGGTCACATTTTTATAGAGCAGTCAAATCGATTTACATTAAGGAACCACTCACCCATTCACGCATCAGTGTACGCAGACACTGGGGGTGAGGTGGGCTAAGTGCCTTGCCCAAAGACACAACAGCATTCATCTGTAGGAGCTGGAATCGTACCGCCAACCTTTGTATCTGTGGATAAATACACTACCAACTGAGCCACTGTCGCATTTAAGAAAGTGTTTTGTTGATTCGAGTACATTTCACGTTACTAGCAAAGATTATCTACCAATGGAACAAGCCTTTTTGTGCTTAAAATTGAACAATACACCTTGTTACACCAAAGATAAGAAAAACTTAAAATATGAAATGAAATCTCATGTTGTTTGAATCAAGAAAGAAAGAATTTTAGCTGTCAAGTCAAATCAAGTTAAAGTTCTTCTGTCTTTGTGATGAGTGAACATTACAAAGACGTACCCACCAATGGCCCATAGTAGTTGGCTCGAGATACAGCCAGCCACGATTTCCAAACAGAGCTGGGGATAACTGAAAAAGAGAGATAAAACATAGTCGCAAACCTACATTGGCAAAAACTAACATTATAGCTTAAAATAGAACACAATTTGAATGCAGTTGGAGGCTGGCTGGAAAGATCTTTAATTGAGAAAGCTATCTGTGGCTCTTTTCTTTAGCAGAGAGCAGCCTAATGCACTCCTGATAAATAGACTTTCGCTGCTAAACTCCATCTTTGGGCGTCAATCTCTTCAGTTATCACAGGGAGTTCAAGTTGGGGAACCTTCATGGCCCTGTTGACATTTGAGACAGATCAGTTTTGACGGGTCGAGATCCCTTCAGATTCCGTGCTCGACAATGAGGTCAATCACTCAATGAAAGATTTATCTATTTGAGAATAAAGTGTTCCTTTTGCAGCTTAAACGGGATGTATGCTAAAGGCGGATGGCTGGAGAACACTTAAAATTCTCGGTATGGTGTGACAGGGCATGGATGTGTTCAGCATGCTTAGTAATGTTGGTGGACGACTATTGTAAGAGGCTTGCGAAGGTCGTTCTCGAATCCCTTTAGACTGACTTTGAACATAACGTGAGCCAAGAGGAGCAGAGGTGGTGTTTAGTGCAATTCCAAAGCCAACGTGATTCTCCCAAAATGCTGCCAAGACTCTGGAATGAGCCAAAATGCAATGGGCCTTGGGGTGAACCACGTCTAAAGCCATCCACCCTCATCCAGCTATTCTTGTAACTATCCCAACAGCAAATGCATATGGACCAAAACAGACGAATATTGTTAGCTTCAACTGACATGTTATATTATGGAAGACCAGAGAAGGAAAATTGAGTTGTTACAGTTTTTGTGTTGACAAAGAATAATTATGGGGGGATCGATACCAAATATTGCTATGTTGATCCAAAGCATTGTTTCTTATACGTAAATATTGATAGGACACTTAAAATTGCAGCTCAGTTGTTCAGTTGGTAGAGCGTTTGTCCACTTGGTGTTTCGAAATCTGCTCCTGACATAAACATCATTGGTTGAGCTGTGAGATTCACTGACCCACAGGTTGGTAGTGCGATTCCAGCTCCCAAAGATAAATGCTGTCATTGTGTCTTTATGTCCTTGGGTAAGACACTTAATCCATTTTTCGTGCGGGTGAGTGGTTCCTTGATGTAAAGCGCTTTAAGTGTCTTGAAGAATGTGACTGTTTATGAAAATAAATTGTTTACATTTTAGTTTATCTGCAAATATGTGTCATTTTTAGATCGGTTCAAACTGGCATGGAGCAAATATATCAGCAAGCAAAATTCTTTCAATGTTATTTCTATACAAAACTTGTTGGTATCGGTATCAGATCGCAATACTTGCCATAGTATCACTTGGTATTGAATCCCTAGTACAGGGATGTCAAACACATTTTACCCGAGGGCCATATCAGCAAAATGGCTTCCCTCAAAGGGCCAAATGTAATGTAAAATAAATACAACTACTTGTAACTTGTTAGTTATTTTTATTTTTTTACCATTACTTTGTAAGTAATAAATTCAGAAATTAATTGTGTGTCTCCCGATAAACTGACCTTTTAAGATAGTCATACCTTTTAATTTACCTTGTCGTGGGCCACATAAAATGACATGGCGGGCCGCATTTGGCCCACCGGCCTTGAGTTTGACACATGTGCCCTAGTATAACCCATCACTACAAAAAAAACGTATCTCAGGATTCAGTTCAACTTGTCGATATTTTTTATCTGTACTCCGTCTGAATAAACGTGTCAGATGTGTCAATGTTTCTTATGACTCAATGTATTTCATATATTTCAGAAATTCTAGTGCAATATAAATCATTTTTACTTTATATTTGATAAGGTGCTATGTCCACTCCCCCTGCAGTTAAAGTTTACAGCATAGCCCTGTTACCATAGTGATATCATATGCTTTTTGTCAATTAGCTGCTCCCTTCATGTGCCCGTAGAGTCCTCTCCAGCGCTCTCCAGTGATCTCGCTTCCAGTCAGAACACTCTTATTGAGGTCGTGTCCTATTACCATCTGTCTTTAGCTGCACCAAGACTAATCCTCCAGTTTGCTCTTTTGACCTTATTAAACACATCAAATGCACCAAGCAACGCCACACATGTATATGTTCAGATTTAGCTCAAAATGTTGCGATACGGCTTTTTGCCAGCTGTTCTTTATGTGTAACAATAGATAAAAGAGATAAAGGTTAGATTAGATAAAAGGTAGGATAGATTTCAGTAAATTAACTACTTAAATACTGTATTCTTTGAACAGAAACACGCTGAACTGGCCTGAATACATAAAACTATACCGCTATCTGACATGAAACTAGAAACAATTACTATAAAATGTTCAGCCACAAACCAGGAAGTAACTTGAAGTGTGTTGTTAGCATGCTAGTTGTTATTAGCAGTGACCTGGCCGCAAAAAACAACAACAACAAAAAAAAAAACACTGATCTGACCTATATTTGAAGGCCTATAAACTCATTACGATGAATAATTGGGATGCTATGAATAGGTTAAGAAGATGTGGAAGAAAACTGGACCACTGCAAACATGAACTCAATCTGTTTTTCACATTTTTAAGACAGTATTTGAACTAATTTAGCATACGTATGAAGCTCGGAGGAATGCAAAGATGATAGAACATTTGGTTTGAAAGATTTTTTGAGATTTTTCTTTGCGACCATCAGGAGGCAATGGATTTACCCCTAAACTAGAACACCGTCATAACACAGCAGAATGTATCCAGCCGGTAACATACGTATACATATGGATAGGTTTCTGGAAATGTCTTGATATAGTGCACAACATTCAGTAATTTAAACCTTAATCAATAAGCTAACCACTAAGGAGAGGCCAGCAGATATGCGTCACCCTATCCTGTTCAGGGTAGACCCATATGTGGAGTTACCTGTAAAAAAAAAAAATGCAACGTTCAGCTGATAATATACATCGTGGTCATATCTGGGGTTATAGTCTACTTGTCCGCAGCCCCTGGATCAAATGTGATGGATAGCGGTCGGCCGGTCCCATACTCATTTTCAGATGGAGTTGTATCTATTTCAAGCACAAATTTGAATGTCACAGAGACACGCACATCAAAGACTCCCTTTTAGATTCATTAATTCACACATGCACTACTCCCTATCAATTATAGCCCCTGATTAACATGTTTTGAAGTCGGACTCTCTCCGGCTAGGAATATTTTTCTCAGAAGACATAACTTCACAAGGATAACCCCGTTGCTCAGAGAAATTAAACTGAAAATATACTATTTTTAGTCAGGCTTACCAAGACATCAACAACAGCCTAAGATTGAATAATAGAGAGAGATAAAAACAAAACCTTCGCTCTTTCTAAACTATGCAACTTTTCTCATTGATGCTTGTTTCCATGGTTATGTTATTGTTTTCCATGAAATGTTCTAAAGTGCCACACATCCAATTGAAAGCATGCACGCTAATTGTCAATGGGGCTGTATCTCCACGGATCTGAACCGTAACTTGGCCTGATGGCGTCAAATGCTTGTCTCGTGGAAATAAATACGCTTAATGCCATACAATGAAAGATTCCAGGCAAGGCAACAACATCTCCATGGAGACGAGCAGGCAGCGTACATTCTATTTTTTTTCACAAATAAAAAAAGTCCTGCCACATTTTGACATTTTGAAAACAGCTGGAGTTAGCATAAGCGGACCGACTTTATTAGTTGCTATTGTCTTAAGCAAAACGTGACGAAGTAAGCTAATTAGCATTGTAAACACAGCGTTACTTATTCAAACACCCCCACCCTCTCCTCTCTTAGCTGTATCCAGAGAATTTTGCCTGAATTGTTAAGTCATAGACAAACATTTAGACTTATCCTGAGTAGTTTCATAAGTTCATAAATCATCATCAGACTCGTACTGTGGTCAAATTGTGTTCACACCAAGCGTTAATATTAGCATAACATTCATAATGAAAGCGTAATTTGTTTATTAACTGATTCTATATCCCAGTTGCTTTATTAGCTGCTATTGTCTTAAACAAACATGACAAAATAAGCTAGTTAGCATTGCAAACATGCCATTGACGTTACTTATTCAAATATCCCCTTCCTCTCCTCTCTCACATCTGCACCCAGATCATTTTGCCTGAATGGTTGCGTCACAGACAAACATCCGGACTTATCCTGAGTAGTTTTTAAGTTCATAAACCATCACTAGACTCATACTGTGGTTAAATTGTGTTCACACCAGACATTAGCATTAGCGTAGCATTCATATTGAAGGCTTAATTTACTTATTAGCTGATTCTTCATCCCTGTTGCTTTATTAGTTGCTATTGTCTTAAGCAAAACATGACAAAATGAGCTAGTTAGTGTGGTAAACATGGCATTGACGTTACTTATTCAAACATCCCCCTTCTGTCCTCTCTCACAGCTGCACCCACAGCCTAATTTTCCTCATCCAGCCATTTGACTTGAAAGACCCTTTGAAGAATCGTCTTTGAGCTTGTTTGTGCCTGCCGTTTGTGATGTTTATTTCTACACAGAACTGGCAAGGCTTCATATTCCTTCAAATGAAACTGATTGATGACAACTTGGGCTGTATTTTTGGATTAAGGGAACGCTACTTGAGCCAGTCGGTTGTGGAGTTCCTGTAGCATGGTTTTGCTAGTAAACATCATCGCACTTCATGAGCTCTTGTAGTAGCCATCATGATCGGGTGATTTCCGTCTGCGTCTGCACTTTCAGACTCATCCCCGTAGGCAGTGAGAGCCAGGTGGAAGTCAGTGTGGTCAATAAACACTCACTATTGCTGAGTGCTTTATTTTGCATGTTTTAGCAGCCAGACCCACTGCTGCTAAACTGAATTCAATACCAGGAAGCACAATTAGAATAGTGGAGCAGGCGCCACATCGCAGCAGTCTCCACCTTTACAGCGCAAATGTTCTCAGAGAAAAACACTATATAATCGGCATTTGGATGGATTAATATGGTGGTAAAAATTTAAATGTGTTCCCACCCTGTGATAATATGCTATTTTGATATAATTACCGTATAATGAGCCATCCATCCATTTTCTTTCACTTATCTGAGACTGGGTCGCAGGGGCAGCAGTTTAAGCAGGGATTCCCAGACTTGCCTCACCCCAGACACTTCCTTCAGCTCCTTCAATGGGACAACACATCTATGGTTCTAGTTTGCTTCATTGACGTTTGACCATTAATCCAAAGTTATCTTCTCCAAGCACGCAAAAATACTGTTTTAATTTTGCCTGAATTATTGCGTCATAGATAAACATCTCAATTTCTCCAGTCCATAAACCATCGTACTGTGGTCAAAGTCCGTTCCTTCATATATATCTGATTGTTCATTCCTGTTGCAAGAATGATTAATGTTTTCTTGAATAAAAAACACTCCCCCCCCCCCACCCAGTTCTCTTATTGGTCACCCTGAGCAAATATCCTGAGTGAGTGACAGGTGGATTCAACCAACTACAACTGCGTGTGAACTTTCAGTAGAAGCAAATTACTTTAGTTGCCTCTCCGTGGCAATATAAAGACATGCTAACATGTACATTACGTGTCCAGCCAGAACCACGCGCTCTGACAAAACTTTACGAGTGTTGTCTCCCAAGTTTCAAAGGGTGTGATTGACAGGCGGATTAACCAATCAGAGAGACACACGGTCCGTTCGTGTCAAAACAAACATGGCTACTCATATGTAAAATTTAAAAAATTTAAAAAACGGGGAAAAAACATACAGGACTGAGAAACAGCACAGATTTTTGCAGAATCAACAATCAAACTGCCAACATGTCAGGTAAAAAAAAATAATATTTAGTTCTGAATGTTACGAGAATTTTTGAGATGAGACGTCTTCTGCTTTTGAGAAACACATACAAATTAGTGACGGTGGTTGGACTAGATGTGTCACGATAACACATTTTGAAGCATGATATATTGCTCCAGAGAGATACTGCAATAAACGTTGATACTGAAACTACTTTATTCAACTGTCTCAATAACAATAAAACAAAATAATCCCAGTAAACCTTTTTTTTTTTTTTACATAAACAGTTTCATTAAAAGGCATGGGCTGCTACAGATTAAGCAATAATTAGCCGTAAAAGTCATTTATTCAACGTTCTACAGCTCAAACCTATTTTTATCATAACAAAAATACCTCAAATCTCATTTTTGCAAAGAAATTGTCCACACGAAAAATATTGTGGCCCAAAATATATTGTTCTAGCTATCGTTACTGAACCATTAGTTGATATAGTAACAGGCTGGTTAGGTTGGTTTGTTGGTCTCAAGTTAGAACAGAGGTTTTTCACCCTCTATTGTCCGGTTTTAGAGTCTTCCGCATTCGATCAGGATATAGAAGGGACTGACCGGTCAGGCAAACATTTACATGGCTTGTGATAAAAGACAAATCATGCTCTGGCTCTAACAAAATTGTGATATTTTTTTGGCTTATCCCTCCACACCTGCAGGTCTACTCTCTCCTCTGTTGTTCCTCAGATTTGAAATGCTTATCCATGAGAGTCGGCGGTCTGTAACATCGCATGCTTCTTTTGGGGCCAGTATGACAGCCCATAAGTGTTGAGCATTTCCGTGGATAGGTAGGCATCCTTCGGACCGTGACCACGCTGACATACACTGGGCGTTTCATTGAAACTTCCCAGCGAGGCAAACCACTTATTTATACAGCAGCAAGCAAAGTCGGCTGAAAAGAAGCAAGGATGTGATGCTAGCCTTTATGGAAATGTTAGCTTTTGTACAACTGCTAGCATGAATACAAAACTTGCATCAAACTGTCGAAGATTCAAAGTCTTTTTAAGAGATTTCAAGTCCAAGGTAGAAATATTTTAGTTTTGAGTCATGTTGTCACGAAAGAATAAACTTGATACTCAATACCACAATGATAACACAATTGAATGTCATTTTCAACATTACAAAATAGTACTTTCTTTTATATTACCACATGGCCTTATATCTGTGCAACCCCTCAGTCATCCAGGTAGGTTCCGTAGTGGTCCATGGGCGCATAGTAGTCTGCATCTCAAGATCATTATGAAACTGTTCAAGAAAGGTTCATTTCTGTCCTGTGAATGTGACTTTTTTAGTATCGATAGTTGGGCCAATGAGTCCCTAGGATCTAGAATTGTGTACATGTGTTTGCGTACTCTGGTGTATGAATGTGCGTATGAAGATAGAAAAAGCACCATATAAATTTGATAATCTTACCATAATTTTGGATGTTATAGCAAAGATACAAACTTCAATCATACCGACTAAATACCTCAAAACAGCAGCAGTAGCTTAATTGGTTGAATGTTTGTCCACTGAGCCGAAGGCTGGCAGTTCAAATCCCTTTCTCTTGATAAACATCATTTGAAAACATGATTGCAAGCATCATTTAGTGACGTATTCTACCTTCCTGTAAACAGCTAACGGTATATATCCATTTATAACCTTGTACGGACAGTATGTAAAATGAGTTAAGGCCTTATCGGACCAGCCTTCTATAGATAGTACCTTTCCAGGGCTATAAGTACTGGAAAAACTCCCTTGAAATGTAATGCATGCGCCTGCTGCCTGTAATCTTCATTCATCTGATCAGATAAACTTCTTTCAACGATCTTCCTTCACAATTACATCACTGATTTGACATACATCACTCCTTGGGCAAGACGTTTAACCCACCTCCCCCCCCCAGTGTCCGCCAACACTGGTGTATGAATGTGTAGGTGAATGGGGGAGTGGTTCCTTGAAGTAAAGAGCTTTGAGTGTCTAGAAGGTGGAAAAGCACTATATAAAAATGTGACAGTAAGCGTGAGTAAGGTTTTTCTCTATTTATCAGCGGAATAAAAACATCCAATAAAAAACATGCCTTTATTTTAGTCTGCTTTAGCTATAAAAAGTTACACAGTGGGGTTTTAAAGTTGTATAAACATTTACTTATATTACTTCCAAATATTTTTCTACCTCCGCCAAATTGCAGTGCGTCAACTTAGCGTAAACCTCAGTCCATATTTCTCATTCACTCGCAGCTCCATCAAATTTATAGTCTCCTCTCACAAGTGTAAACGCTTACTCTGTTTCATAAAACTCCAGTGGTACGATGCTGTAAATACTTGTATTTTACTGTCAAAGAAGTTCCTTGGGCAGCCGTGCATCACATATTACTGCTCCTCGGAACGTCGCAAGCCTCAAATCAAAATTCCCACTCCTCCAATAACCGGAGACGCTCCCTTCTTTCCCTTTCCTTTCTTCCTCGTCTCCACCTCCTCCTTTTCCTCCTCTCACCAGAAGTGTTCCTGAAGGCGAGCGATCAATAGGGCTCTCTCACTGAAAGGCTGTAAACCTGAAATAGTAGCCATGACAAGCCCTTGCAGGTAATAGGTCAGATGTATTGATCTACGTGTTCATAAGTACACATTTCAGGAGCGCTGTCTAAGAAGCGCCGTGTTCATACATCACAGGAACTGCCAAAGATTATTACACTGAACAGTACTGTGGAGAAGATTTTAAGTTGTCCAAATTTCGAAAAAAAATCTATAAACAACAAACAATAGTAGTGCTGGGGGTTTCATGGTGTATACTGTTATTTATATAAGAAACAGACTCAATACTCAATACCAATTCCAATACCACAATGATAATAAAAAAACACTCTTTATTTAAATAATAGTACCGTATTATCTGGACTATAAGTTGCTCCTGAGTATAAGTCGAACCAGCCAAAAATGCATAATAATGAAGAAAAAAACATATATTTCACATTTCGCATCTGAGTATAAGTCGCACCCCCGGCCAAACTAGGAAACAAAGTGTGACTTATAGTCCCGAAAATATAGTACTTTCTCAATATATGGATTCCAATACCACAATGATAATAAAAATAAAAAAAACTCTTTATTTAAATAATAGTACCGTATTTTCTGGACTATAAATCGCTACTGAGTATAAGTTGCACAAGCCAAAAAATGCATAATAATGAAGAAAAAAACATATTTCACATATCGCATCTGAGTATAAGTCACACCCCCGGCCAAACTAGGAAAAAAAGTGTGACTTACTCTGGAAAATACGGTACTTTCTTTTATATTCCCATGTGGCCTTATATCTGTGTACTCTCTCAGTCGTCCAGGTAGATTCCGTAGTGGTCTATGGGTGTATAGTAGTCTATATCGTTTTATACTTGTTCTGATACAACTTATCGTTCTAAAGCTATTCAGGAAAGGTTAATTTCTGTCATGTGAATATGAATTTTCAGTATCAATACCTGCTCAAATGGGTATCTGGATTCAGTACTAGTTTTAGTAAGGATTAGTATGTATTTCAAGAGTTCACCAGCAAAAACACACATCTCTATTTTGAAAAATTGCCAAAAAGTTTAGTTCTTTTCGTTACCTTCTTCTAGATATATTATCAACAACAATTATGTATAGTGGATTTTACGAGGGATGGATTATATTTTGGTAGCAGTAAAAATAGATGTGGCTTTTGGAAATATTACTACGCTGAGAGTAAACTGGAAGCGTCCGATGGCTTTTTCAAACGGCACTTATCTGTTTTTGCAAATGAACTCTTCATTTATAACTCAGGGTTTGTACAGTTTTACTTAGCTTTACTTTCTTTAGACTTTTTTGGCAAATTATTCAAGCGATATTACACATACTGTTATCTATGCCTCCAGCAAGCTTCTTCCTTATTTATTATCGCTCCGAAAGTTTAAGGCAAAACTTGAATGACTATTTCCGAAGTCCCTGTTCACTGTCGAGCAACACTTTTGTTAACCTTCTTAAAGCTTGTAAATAATACCTAAACTTCAAGACCACAGCTTCCATAGATTTTGGAAGAGAGGGGCTATTAATCATACCCAACAACTCGTGAAATCGTATTCGCCATCGAGCCGTGTGCCAGAAATGTGATGTATATGTCAGAGCCCAGCGCGCTTCACCTTTTCTGTCTGTGTGTGTGTGTGTGTGTAAGTGTGTGTGAGTGTGTATTAAACATGTTGGGGACCGCCTGCTCTCATAAAAGGCTTCGGCGACAGAGCAAACAGACATTTACAACAGGGGAGGACAGAGCATTTTAATGTCCAAGCCCGGTTCCTGTGGGAGATGTGGACCTTTCTTAGCAAACATAATAACCCGCCTCAGAGGAAAGTTAGCATTATAACAAGCCCGACTAACATTTACATTCAGGTCCAGGAAGTTGCGCCAAACTTCAGATTGGGTGAAGTTGTCGGAATAAAATTTGCATATTTCTGTCATGAAATGTTTAGGAATATTTGAAGCGTAAATCCAGTAAAACACATGCAGTATATACTCTCGAAATGATGTTTTTTGGAATCAAGTGGTCACCGGGTTGGATTGTCGCCATAGGAATTAACGATTTAACAGAATTCGGTGACTTTCGAATGGCGCAAATGGTGAAAAATCCTCAAAACAAGTGTAAGCCATTATTATTATTATTAAAATGGCAAATATAACAAGCTAGAACACATGTATTGCATTGCGAAATATGGTTGTGTGTTGACAGTTGATACCATTTCCAAGTATATTTTCATGGTGGTAGGGGAAGTTTACTTATTAATTTTTCTTCTTCGTTTGAAAATACCAAATTTAGCATGTTTGTTCTCATCAGATGTTATGTCCTGGCAGTTACTTTCAGCAGTACTTTCCTTAAATACGTTCTCTTACTTGGCTAATTTCTTGGACTTTTCCTTTATTCACCTTATTCGTGAAGTTGCCGTGGACGCCGTCTTTGCCTTTCGGGTTGTTTTACTTCGATCTTGGCAGCAAATACGTTCTATATGGACTACAGAGCCGTTTTAAAGCTTCTCAGAGAATCGGTGCAGTGTCGACTTGTTCGTCACGTGAACATTGAACATTTTACACAAATTAACCTAGTTTATATCAGATTTTAGCCGCGAAACTTTTCCCACATTCTCCATTGAAATGAATGCGATTCCCGCTTAACCGGTAGTTCCACCACAAAGCAAGCGCAGTTTATTAGCGTTTACGGAAAAAAGAAAGCCGGGTGGGCAATACTTCTACTTTAATAACTCTATTTTTCTTGAATCTAAACTGTTTTCCTACCATGTTTTGGCATTTTGTCCTCATCCTTGCAGAGGCGTTTTTGCATTTTAGCTGCATCCTTCATCAAACTCAAATTCTCTCTCTTTCCTTTCTTTCTTTTTTTCCCTCTCATCTCTTTTTCTCTTCCCCCCATTCTTTCTTCCTCTCTCCGATCCTCTGTCTGACTAATAAGGCATGCTGCGTTCATGCATGAGGGAGGTGTGACGGCTGCCTCTCTTCAGACAGACAGATAACGGGAGATGGATGTGTCACTCAAACAGGCCTGTCTCATCTCACTGTGGAGCTGTGCTTATTTAGACACACGCTTCTGCTTCTTCTTCTTCTTCTTCTTCTGCTGCTGCCGCCGCCCACCAAACTGCAAGGGGTCCGCCACCTGCCTGTCATCGCGTGTTATCGCTTAGCCTGGAATGTCTCACAGTATAGCATTAAACGTGTCTATCTCCATTGCGACGGGTTAAGACGGGGCGAGTTTATTTGTATAGCGCAAAGTCTGAGCCCATTGACGGATATACGTGTTTTTCAAGGCGTATTTGGCCAATTTATATCCCCGTAATGAATAAAAGGTTAGATCAATACCTTAGATTAATGCCTACTATGGAATATTCCAGACAGAGCTATAACCATTTAACAGAGACAAACATGTACCGCAAATTCCACCAGCTTTAATTAATCTAGTTTATACATACCAACACACACTTTATACACTTTTCTCACACAGGCATTAACATTTTGTCACATTTCTCTCTTGTTTAAACTCTCTCAAAGTTCAAAACTTCGTAGGCGCCTTTGTCAGTGCAGAACGTTTCATCGACATTGTGGGTTTTGTCGGGGAGAAAACAAATTGCAAACATACAGCACTTCAGAGTCACACTGCGATCCAACATTTATGTAAATTTGTCTGAACACATTCTGTACTGTACAAGAGACACGGCACGGACGAGACTGATGGACAATGGTCTACAGTCCAACAGCCAATCAGGACGCAGAACACAATGCAAATTCATACGCTGAAACGCAAAATTGCACTAAAAAGATCTGCGAAATAGCGAGACCACGTTATAGTGAGGGACAACTGTATAATCAAAAATATTGCACTTTGAACTTTGAATAGTGATCAAAACTCCAAAAAAGTATATAAATTACGTAAAAATCCTAGTATTAATGATATTTTATTTTATTTATTTACCTTTATTTAACCAGGAAAGTCCCACTGAGGCCCCAAAAGGGAGGAACTTATTGTCCATGTTATTAGTGGTAGGTGAAACTGAAGCACCCAGAGGTACACAGGCATAAGGAGAACATGCAAATGCCACACGGAAAGGCCTCGCAACACCCCAGAATTGAACCCAAAACCTTCTGCCTGTGGACAAAACGATACTTCGATTGTCCATTGTATCCGTGTAAGCGACGAGAACAGCGACCTCCAGCTTCAAGAATAGACAAGCAAACAGTATTATCGCCTGTGTAAAGAATCTATTGCTTACCTTTTTGTTGCGCTCAGGGTCCAGAAAATAACACTCAATTTGGAGGTCAGGACCTTAATTTGTACACCAAACCCACACACTGTTTCACCAACACGGCAAATGAACGAGATCTCTGCACTGACACGTGAAAAGCAATGATAGCATGGAGACACGAGTGAAAACACTGAAGCCATTTTGAATGTTCTCCAAAGCTTTTTGAACAAAAGCCCTAAACTGGCACGCACAGATCATTAGCGCAGAGACTGACAAGAGTTTAACAGAGGACGAGCCAAATACAAGGGCAGAGGGAGGGGAGGGAAAGACCAGTGATTCAACAGTAGCATATGAACTACTCCCTTTTGGTCGGCCGTTGTCCTGAACTAAAAATATGTTTGGTTGGAACAGTGGCATATAGTTAGCACTCAAGCAAGGAGATCCTGGGTTTTATTCCCAGACTGTGGAGAATCAGGCTGTATGAGTCTGGTTTTCTCTATCTTTATTATTAATTTAGTTTCACATATGTGGAAAAAAGGGCTGATAAATTTTCTCGTTGGCAATGAGCAATAAATCAAACAAATAAAACACTAAAGAATGATTTTATAAGCTCTTTTTGCAACTTTCAGATCCTAGAGCGGAGTTTTGTCGCCACGATAATGCTAACAACAACAACTAGCATGCTAATCACACACTTCCTTATTCTTAGCCAAACATCTTAATCATTTGACTCAATTTCATAAGCGCCTTTTACACCTTTCAGAGGCCAGATCAGATTTTTTCCATCACAGTAATGCTAACAACAACAACTAGCATGCTAATCACACACTCCCTTATTCTTAGCCAAACATCTTACTCATTTGACTCAATTTCATAAGCGCCTTTCACAGGTTTTAGAGACCAAAGAGGAGTTTTGCCATCACAGTAATGCTACCGACACCAACTAGCATACTAACCACACACCTCCTTATTCTCAGACAAGCATCCTAATCATTCAACTCAATTTTATAAGTCACTTTCACACCTTTCAGAGGCCAAATCAGATTTTTTTTCCACCACAGTAATGCTACCAACACCAACTAGCATGCTAATCATGCACTTCCTTATTTTCAGACAAGCATCCTAATCATTCGACTCGATTTTATAAGCGCCCTTCACAACTTTGAGAGATTTGAGCGAAGTTTTCCCGTCACGATAATGCCAACAACAACCAGCATGCTAACCACACACTTCCTAATTCTCAGACAAGCATCCTAATCATTCGACACAATTTTATACACGCCTTTCACAATGTTCAGAGACTCAAGCGAAGTTTTTGCTATCACGCTAATACTAACAGCAATAGTAGCATGCTAACCACGCGCTTCCTTATTCTCAGACAAGCATCCTAATCATTCAACCCGATTTTCGAAGCGCCTTTCACAACTTTCAGAGACTCGAGCGAAGTTTTGACCTCACGATGATGCTAATGACAACTAGCATGCTAACCACACACTTCCTTTTTCTCACACAACAAAACATTTTGTAATTAGATGCGGACAGTACACAGTGGACTTATTTTGGAGAGCTGCTCACAATATATCTGTACTTGTTTGCTGACATAGGCTACGTGGGGGAAAATAGATGCAGGTCACTTAATGCAAAATGTGTTTAATAAAATAATTTGTATTTGCAGTTGAGTCTTAGCTTTATGTCGCATTTTGGTGTAGATTTGCCGTTGAATATGCTGATTTACTTTTGGGTATAGCTCAAATGAATGGGTGACTCAGTTAACGAAACATCACTGTAAATTGTTGAGATGCTTTTCTTCTTGTCAGCGATGTCCCACTAAACCATCATCCGCATTTACATCTGCCACCGCCCGGCTTATGGTTGGATCCTTCCCATGATTTGCATAATTGGAGATTGTGACGACGCACTTGTTATGCGTTGACATGGCACTGCAGTGGTACGAGCAGACATGTACTGAGCGAACCGTTCCTCTTTGTGTCTGGTAGAGATGGTCGTGTTGACAAAATGGAGGTGAAATAGGACTAAAGTGTGTTACATGGCATTTCCAACATCATAAACAGGAAGTGTGGTTCTTATTTTAGTTTTTTTTTTATTTAATAATTAGTTCTGTGCACAACAGCGCCCGGCAAGCTCACTGTTAGGGTCACTACTTCCTGTCTAATTGTATTTCATGCTAAAATGAATAAATGTTTAAAGATCATGCAGTGGACAGGACGCTGTGGATGAGTGTCACTGACAATATGTTATATACAACACTACACAGATAAAATTAATACTTCAGTGGAGGACTCTTCTGTGTTTGTGTCTCAGTGCTAATGCTAATGCTAATTTTGAGGCATAATAACTATTGAAACCGCACCACAAACTGAAGTATTCTACATATGAAAAAAATTGGGTAGTGTTTATTTTAATCAATTGGAATTTTAATAGGTTGTTTAGTTTGTTTTCCAATTTTAATAAAACTGACTGTTAGCTTAGAGACATAGTGCACTAGCCTGTGTGCTGCAGTGCACAGAGCCTATTATTTCACTTTTTCTGATTATATTAATTTATAATAATAACAGTAATAAAGCCAGAGTATGAAACTTGTTTGCCAAAAAACTAAAATGAAGGCATGTTTTATTCTTCCAGTCTGGCCTGGCCGGCTATTTTACATTATAGTAAATTCAGTATTAGAAAATGTGGTCTCAGAGTGTGACGGGCTATATATTACACTTACTATATATATGCTGCTATTTGCACCGTGTCTTCACATCGCTAACATCCATGCACTCCCTCTTAGCTGGTAGTGAGCATAGTATCGTACTTGAGGCAACAATGGCCCCGTCAGATCTTTCTATTCAGGTCAGAACTCTGGTGTAATCACTGCTCCAGTGATGACCCCATCCCACTTAAAACCACTCCCCTTCAAGAGCCCCAAGGATCTAAGAAGAGATGCTAAGCTCAGCTATAGAGAGATACATGCAGAAAAAGAAATGTATTTTTACTTTTCCACATACTAATCTTTTCACCCAAAAAGGTTTTATTTTTATATATATATATATATATATATATATATATATATATATATATATATATATATATATATATTTTTTTTTTTTTTTTTTTTTTAAATAAACATACCTTATTTTTAAATAAACATACCTTATTTTTAAATAAACATACCTTGATAATATTGTTTTTCATTAGACTCGAGTCAAATGAAGCTCATCGAGGCTAGTAGTTATAGGATGAATTTGGAACCATTATTGGAATCATAGCAACCAAAGAGCCAATCCGGGAGCAGGCACTTAGCAACGCTGTCAATCAAACCTGTTGCTAACGCTAATGGGAGCGACCTCAGGGAAAGAAGGCGCCCGATTTGTCTGTTATTAAAGTTCATATCTTAAGCTACGGACACAACAGAAACATAGAAATAAAAGAATCATGTGAAGCGGATTAATACAAACATTTGAGACCAAAATGAAGCGTCTGACAGCAGCAGTTACAGAGAAGTAGGTGATAGACGTGTGATTTGGAGACGATGAAGCCGGAAGCACGCCCATGCTCACTTCCTATTTGGACTGTGGTGGCTAGCAGGTTAGCCATGGCCATTTACATATACAGTCTATGGTGTGAAGATGAGACTTTCAACACCAAGCAGTTTTTTAATCATTATTTTATTTATAGAAACAAAGACAAAAAGAACGTATTTAATCCCACCCCCACATAGTTTAGCCTACACTGTGACTAGCTCGTTTCAGCACACTCTCCCTTCGGCGGTTTGTGAATGAGAGCACAGAAGACCCTTTTATTGGTGGCGCCATGTTACATAACACTCCACTGCAGGTGCAAGTCAAGAGAGCTAGTGTGAATAACAGACAGCAGCTTGGAAGTGACCATCATCCTCTGAGTGGGAGAGACGGAGACAGAGAGAGAGGGGGCTGGGATGGAGGGAAGACGGAGACTGAGAGTGAGAAAAATGGAAAAGAGAAAGAGGAACAAGGGTGGGAGACTGAGGGTGAGAAAAATATTAAAGTTTCGTTTTGGTGACAGTTCAAAGTCCAGCGTTTTCGGAAATGTTACAGTGTACCTACCTACACAGTTTGGGAGAGGATATACAGTACAATGACACAAGCTGAAATACTGGTTGAAAAGAGTGTTTTTCGACTGATCCGAAGGTTGCCGGTTCGAATCCCGCTCTCGACATGAGCACCATAGGCATCAACGGTGAAATCCTCTGACCTACTGTACATGTTGGTGGCGTTATTCCAGCTCCCGCACATGACTGCTGTTGTTGTGTCCTTGGGCAAGACACTCAAACCTCCTCATCTGAGTGTCTGCGTACACTGGTGTGTGTAAATGCGAGTGTGAATGGGGGAGCGGTTCCCTGACGTAAACCGCTTTGAGTGCCTTGAAGGTGGAAAAGCACTATATAGCACTCAAGCAGTTATAGCCCACTAAACAACAGACTTTGGAAAGTGTAAAACATCCCCATAACCTTAAATAAATCCTATTGCTATCACCGTGACAACTACCAAAAACATTCCACTACAGTTACTATTTTTACACGTTGAAGGTGCACTGCATACGCCACCTGCTTTTATCTATGGAGATTTTATTGCTTTGTCTAAGAATTTCCACAGTGTGACATTGAACTCGCCTATCCCCATGGAGACAAAGGAATTACATCACCAGGCCAAGTTACAGGTTAAATCTGTGGAGAGGCGAGGCAGCTCACAGTGCAAATACCCTCGTTTATCGTGGGGGTTACGTTCTAAAAATAACCCGCAATAGGCAAAATCTATGAAGTAGCTTTATTTTTTTTTACAATTATTCTATATGTTTTTTGCTGTAAAACCCCTCACCACACACTTTATACACTTTTCTCACACAGGTATTAACATTTTCTCACATTTCTCTCTTGTTTAAACTCTCTCAAAGTTCAAACCTTCGTAGGCGTCTTTGTCGGTGCAGAACGTTTCATCGATATTGTGGATTTTGTCGGGGAGAAAACTTCCAAACATACAGCACTTCAGAGTCACACTGCGATCCAACATTTATGTAAATTTTCCTGAACACATTCTGTACTGTACAGAAGACACGGCACGGAGGAGACTGATGGACAATGGTCTACAGTCCAACAGCCAATCAGGACGCAGAACACAATGCATGTCCATATACTGTAAAAAAAAAAAAAAAAAAAAGGCATACTGTGGGACATGACAGGTAACGCAATCTCCATGGAGACAAGCAGGTAGTACCAGAAAAGTTAAACACTGCAGCTTACTTTCTCAAGTAAACAAAAATAAAATAAGTACTTTTTCCAGTTTGAGGCTTTAATGTAGCAAGGAAACCAACCATTCCTCATTTTTACAAATTAAAAACGGTAGGTAGAAAAACTTTCAAATGCAGTCATGTTGTAACACATCCCACAAATGTTGTACTGGCATTGGGGGGAGACAGATATAGCCATGGGGTACCTGCCTCAGTGCCACACATCCTCTGTTGCTAGCAGCTGTTCAGGGCAGCGACTTGGCAGGTAGACCTCAGCTGGGAACCCCTCCACCACCAGCACCACCAGCACCACCACCACCGCTCTCTCCTCCCTCCTCTCCCTCCCCTCCTTGTGTAAAAGATGGCCCCATTTATCTGTCCCCGCCCTCCTCCTCCTCCTCCTCCTCCTCCCCCCCGGGCTCATTCCACTATAGACGTCTTTGTCAAACATCGCCATCAAACCGCGGCAACTCCTGTCACTTTTGTTTTTCGTCTCATCAAGTTTATTTCCCTCCAAAAGCTGACGTCTACTCTTCCATTCTACCAGAGACAAGAGGGCTCACGGTAACATGACAATACGTTTGAAATAACACTCATCGTAAATGAAAAAGACAAAAACAAAAGGCAAACTGTGGATCGTCTCATAACTTTACAGTGAAATAATGTGATGCAAAAGTCAATTGTTTTACTGTAAATGACTTCGAGAGGAAAATAACATGAAGGGCATTTTTCTTTTGCGATGGAACCAACTTGGATGACTGAGGTTTTGCCTAAAGACACAACAACAGTTCAACCAATTATGTTCACGTCGAGAGTGGGATTCAAACCGCCAAGCTACAGATTAATGGATGAAACTTTTACCACGGAGATAGATTCGTTTAATGCCGTACTGTTATATTCTAGCCAAAGAAAGAAACATGAATACATTTCTACGGCGATAAGGAAATGGACACCGTTATCCAGGCCAAATAAGAGTCACGTTTGTGGAAATGCAAGCCGGCTCACTGTAAAGGAGTAATGTCTGTGTAATGTCTTGGATGAGCAGCGAAACGTCTTCCCTCCTACAACGTTTTGTCCAGTTGACAGATTTAACTTCGGCTTTTACTTAGTAAGGGAGTAATGTTTGTCTGTGGTGTTCAGTGCAATAAAACAGTTTTATATAGCGCTTTTCCACCTTCAAGGAACTGAAAGAAACACACATTCGCACACTGATGTACGCAGATGCTGGGGACGAGGACGGTATTCATCAGTGGGAGCTAGAATCGCACCGCCAACCTGTGCGTCAGTGGATCTAACCGCTCTACCGATGATGTTCATGTTGACCGAGATTCGAACCACCAACCAGTGCACAAACGCTCTTTAGATAAAACGTTACACAGTGGCTTTTAAAGACATTTCCGCATGCCCGTAGTTCAGTTTTTACCGTCTATATTTGGGTTTGATTTGCAGTGGTGTACCCATTTGTAGTGCCAGTTCCCTCCCGCGTATACCTTCGGAACCGCCCCGAGTGTGTAATACTGCTCTGCGTCTGAAATATGCCTTCAATTAGCCTGTCACATCCGCGCTCCTCACTCATCTTTTTCCATTGCCGTGAGATGAGCGCGAATCAGGCATTAGCTTCTCATCTGACAAATGTCTCCCTCCACCATTCCTCATTAGTCAAACCCATCTCTGCGAACTCCATTGTTGACCGTGCCGTCCCCGCTTAGCTGACCCACGCCCTCCCGTTTAAAGCTACATTAATTACCCGCACAGTAGCTACATAAATATTTCAACGTGCCGATATTCTTATTACGATGCTTTTGAATTTATAGACAAGAGAATAAGTAGCAGACTATGTTTTAATTTCCAGGACATGTCCAGGGAGAGAATGATGTGAATTCATTAACTCAAATTTATATGCAAGTGCTGTCAGATTGAAATAAGTGAAGACATATGGCTACTTTAGAAATGGTATTTGTTTTCTATACATCAAATATTCCCTCAACTGTTCTGGCATAACCGTCTTGAAGCTTTCTGCAAAATTGATTTTTGGCAAGGGATAGTCTGTACTTATAGCAGACCAATCAAACATTAGGAATAAATATAGTTGCATTGCCGGTAAATAAGTCTATCTCTAAGTGGGAACTTGATCCAACTGTTGATGTTCATTGCTCTGCTTCTTTGACTGGAAAAAGTACATACTGGAATCCCAAAGCAGTCTGCAACGTGAATGAAATGTGAAAGGCTTGTAATCAATCGATGACACCCGTGGATCGTTATCGTTATGTACTTTGCCAATTTTAAATCGCAATATTCACCTAAAAAGACTTAATAGAAGAACTAAGTCAGCTGCGGTGCCTGATGGGAGCTGACAAAGAGACGCTGGCTTCGATGGATAGCTGCACATCACGGTAGAGAGCAGCGGATATTTAAAAAATTGTATCAAAATGACTAGGCAGTGCTACCAAATCCTATGCATATTATCAAGTGAGGAAATAAAATTGGAAAATGAAGTGACAGTGAAAACGGGGATTGATCGGGAAGGCAAAGCGAGTTTATTTGTAAAGCACAGAATAATAAAGACATTAAAATCACAATACAACAAATCGATACATAAATAATTGCATTAAAGGAGAAAATTGCAGAATAAAACTTTTCATTCATTTTCAGAACAATTTTGAGCCTGGATTTAAACATTGTCCAAGTAGAGGCCTGTCTCACACCTTCAGGAAGACTGTTCCAGGTTTAGTTGCATAAAACTAAAGCCCTGATTCCCCATGTTTAGTCCTGACTTTGAGCACCAGCAGGAGGCCGGTCCCTGAAGTCCTCAGAGTGTGAGATGGTTCATGTGGCACTAACATGTGGGAGAGTTTAAAGTAGCGAGCGCAGAGACCTGAACACAGGACACATGTGTGAAGTACTTCCTGGTTCTAAGCAGGACCCGAGCAGCAGTGTTCTGGATGTACTGTTCTGTCTTAAGGCTCGTTTGGAGAGGCCAGTGAGCAGGACGTTACAGTAGTCTAACCTACTGGAGACAAATGCATGGATAAGTCTCTCCAAGTCTTTTTTTGACAGTAAACCTTTGATTTTTGCAATGTTTTTAGATGGTAAAAAGCTGCAAATGTTATTGATTTAATGTGGCTGTTAAAGCTCAAGTCTGAGGCAATATGGCGTCTTGAAAATAAGTGTCTCAAGAATGCTCAAACATGCACGAATCACTCTAAATACAACTTCGAGTGAGTAAATGTTGAGAGGAAGTAAGTATTGGTGCTTAAAAACTCTGAAAAGTCAATTTTGCATAATAGATCTGCTTTAAAATCAAATAGATTCAGATTTTTTGATGTTTATCTTTTTCTGGACTTTGTATTTAGATATAGTCAATAATTTGTAGCTTCTAATTATATTTTCAATTCATTGCAATACTTTTTGTCATTCAGTATGTTTGCGAAAAACTGACAAAGCACATTCCAAGTTTCAGAATTGTGTTAATTTTCAGTGGAATCAAAGCAATTTCTTGGCAGCTTTACTGGCAAATTGCTGAAATTCGTAATTATTTTTATTGTTCCACTCAACAAAAAAGCACCACCTAATTATCCAAAAGCATCCTTGTACCAAAACTACTCCTCGCATTTTGTCACATCGCACAAACTTGAACCTTATCAATCAAACCACAAGAAATCTTCTCCTCGTCTTCTGTGTTTTTACCAACATCAATTACCCATCTTCCCTCCGCTCTTCCCCCTCTCCTCAATGATGAAGAACCTTGAATTTCCTGGCGCCATTTGGACTACAAACCCACACTGATAACAGAGCTTCTGGGATCCCCGCAATCGGGCCAAGCAGGTGTTCTGCTTTGCGTCTTGGGAAGTGGAACAGAATATTGGAAGATCAGAGACGGCTTCGGATGGCACCTGGTCTCGTACGCCAAGGCCTAAACCCACCCTCCCCTCTCTGTATACACTCACCCCCACCCTGCGCAATCTGTCCCGTTCTGTCCGCTCTCGGTAGCAGGCAGACGCACCTCGGCTAGCGACTCGAACGTACCGCTAAGGCTCCCGTCTGGTGGCGAACGCAGAGATGATCAACCGCCAACCCACGCAATGCAAAGTGTCGGGTGGCGTTGCTAACTGCTAAATGCTATGTGCTGCAGTTCACACCCCAGACAGCATGACGAGTCCCTGCGTTGTCAGGGTGGAGGCGAGGGATTATGTGGGATTGGTAAATGACGTGCAGGTGCGGACATTAGAGCGGTAAATGTGAGAAACAATAGTGGGACGAGCCAGCCAAAAATATGTTCTCAGCATATGGGCAGAAAATGAAGAGTAATGAGTTAGATCAGCTGGAATGAAGGAGGAAATCAATATTTGGGTAGAGTGAGGTAGAAGATGTACTTAAAATACTACAAAGGTGTACTGTATAAAAGGACTGTCTGTAAAGTTAAAGTGAAATATTGTAGTATATTAACATTATGGGGTACTTTGCATTAAAAAAGACAGTATTACAACTGGAGGAACTGACTACAACTATAACACTACTACTACTACTACTACTACTGCTACTACACTATACCATATTCAGTGATGGGAATAATACTTTGGAAATATATATTAGTTACAGAATACTGAACACCTGAATTATAATGTATTCTGTAATGTATTCTGTTAGGTGGGACAATCAGAGTACTTTATTCTTAATACTTGGAATACTTTTACATCAGGTGGTATTACATTTTAGTGAAAAATAATCCTACATAGTATTACAAACAGCATTTGTTGCCCTGTTCGCTATGCATTAACTTATGTCTAATTAGAGAAAAACAAAAAAACACAAACACATGTACTGCAGTTTAAACCCAAAATTATATGATGAAGTACTGCCGTGTATTTCTTTTAATTTAGGAAAGTAACTGTATTCTGGGTAGCACCAAATGAAAAAGTAACTGTACCAGAAAATGGATACTCAAACTTAGTATTCAGAATGTGTATTTATGGTACGTGTAGTCAGTTACTTCCCAACACCGTCTGTAGTACTTTTACCCACTTCTAGACCCTATATAAAAAAAAGATATTTTTACCGCCCTCTTAAGTCTATGCACGTTCAGGGAGCCGCAGTACTCATGTCCTCCACTGAGCACATGAATAATAGGCATGGGAATCCCCTGGTTAATATAATGTATGAATAATTCCAGCTTGTAACCGTAGCCTGTTAGCTTAAACTCTCCCTTTGACTCTTACTAAATAAATGGACTATTAGATACTTAATTGTACATTACTTTCAATTATAATCAGAAGAAAATGGGTTGGGCAATTCATAATTAAAAACAACATCGAAATGCATTTTGGGATCATTTTAATTTAGAAGTACGATATAAGCAAAGGTGACATATCAGTTAGCAAGATTTAAATGCTTCTACAACTGATTCTGTTCCTGTAACTTTAAGTTTGCTAATCAGTGTAATAAAATGTCCTATGAGCACTATTTTGACTGAATAAATAAATATACTACAATCACTACTATTGGACTAAATGATTGTGATGTCAGCCATAGCGTTCGGCTCCAATCAAACGAAGCTCGTCGAGGCTAGCAGTTATGGGGCGAATTTGGAGCCGACTTCCGTATTTGGAATTCTGACCGTGAGTATCATAGCAACCAAAGAGCCAAGCCAGAGCGAGGCTGTTGAAGGTAACACCCCTTTCCGCCCACACCGCTGGTTTAGCAGGCAGCAGGCGCTTAGCAACGCTGTCAATCAAACCTGTTGCTAACGCTAGCGGGAATGACCTCGGGGAAAGACGACAGCTGATTTGTCTGTTATTAATGTTAATTGCTTGAGTTGCGGACACAATAGCTAAATAAAAGTGCCAGGATCACGTAGAGCGGGTCAATACGAACATTTAAGAACAAAATGACGAGTCTGGCAGCAGTCTTTGAGCTTTAGGCGCGCACATGATCACTTCCTATTTGAAACGCACCGACTAGCAGGTTAGCTACGTCCATTTATATATACAGTCTATGGGGTAAATACATTTTACATCTTACATTTATTCAATACAGTTTTTTCTTGCAACAAAATACCATGGAAAAACACGTATTTGTGTGAACGGGGTCGCCTCTCCAGAGATCTGACCCTCCATCATCACCAAAGTTACACAGTGCACTTTTAAATACCTTATCTTCCACATTTTCTATACCTGCATTCAGTGAAGGGATTTCAGTCTTTCCACCAATGGAGTACAGTCCCTCCCAAAGGATGCAAAAAAGAGAGCTGAAAAAAGCGAGATATAGTTGAGTGAGTCTTGATGAAAAAAGCATTTATATACAGAGAGAAAGATATGGGTCAAAGAGATGGGATGCGGGCCCTCGGGAAGTGCACGCGGGGAGCCAACGCAAGGCCTGGTTCAACATAAAACAAGATGGAGAACTACTTTGTGACAGTAAAAAGTAAAAACTGAATTTGAAACAATATGATAAGAAAGTACACTGGATATTGCACTGAGCTTGCATCGCTCAGTGGTGAAATAAAGATTACATTTACACCCTGGTTTTAGAGTTGTTTCAGCGACTTTATTACATTAAGTTGAATATCAGAAATAAAGTTGGAGATGATACAAACTTCTACAGCAGACTGTTTTTTTGCTAACTTTATTTATGTTTATGTGGCAGTACAGGAAATGAAGGTAGTTTTGTACTTTTATATTTAACTTAAGATGATATTTCGCTTTGGATATTCCAAAGGCGAAACGCAATTGGGGGAGTACTATGCTAAATACTTCAAGCTTTTAACAATTTTTAACCATCATTGGCTAACTCAGTGTTGTATTCTGCTTTGCATTTGAGGCGTGAGTTCTCAGAAAACATGCGTCTTCACCTGTCCGCTACCCACGCCCACAACTTTTACGCTTAAAGTGGAATCTAAACCCCTAAACTCCGCCCACAACCATATTTCAAATAGAGCTGCTAAAGAAGAGATTGAGATTGAGGAGGGAGGGGGGGCGGAGTCTAGAGGTATAAGGAACAGTGTGATTGGTCTAACAGGTATCCACATTTCAAAGTTTTTTTCCCCAAGTTTTTGTAATCAGAAATATCGGGTTTAATCAGGGCAGTCTTATGTGATGTCACCAACTACTTGAAACTGCAGAAGCCATTTAAACCAGCACAAATAGAGATTCAGGCGTTTAAAAAGTTTCCAAAAAATCACTAGCAATAGTAGATAACACTATTAAAAAAAAAACATATACGCAGTTTAGGAGTAAAAAAGTGGATTTAGGGTTTAGTTTCACTTTAAAAGACTTTTGAACAGGAAGTCAATAGACCCGTTTCTACCATAGGAATTTTAGATCAGTACCGTTGTTTACTATAAAGAAAGCGTACATTTATTTTCTAGACAAAATGGTACTCAAATCTCTTGGCTACAGGTCTTTTTCTAACCTCAAATTAGTCTATTACACCAAGAAACAACATTTACAGTTGTATCTTGGCTTGGTTTTAGTCTCACTCCAAGTCCTCCCGAAACGCATTAGGCATTTTTCTTCCACTTATTTGTTTGCCACCGTTAGCATATAGCGCTTGACTTTTAAAATGCCTTTTTGTTTTTCGTTCTCGCTCGAGCCAATCTCTCAAGTCTCCTCCAATGTCTTCCCTGACGCCCAACTGTGTCCTTGGCGAGGCGATAAAGCCACGACACATAAAGGACTATCAAGGTGAAGCTCCGGTTTCTTGGTCTTTTTTTAAACTATCACTTGTAAGGGGACAGAGCTATAGAGTCCAAATGACAGTTTGAGAAGCGTTACTATTTCCAGGTTCGTCTAAAAGGTCTGAAAAACTGTGGTGATTTGCAAGAAAGTTGAACTGGCTAATTAGCCTGGTATGCCAACTGCTCATTTAACATCATTATGACAGTTTTGCATTCATGTCTATGGACTTTTTTTCTCAAGTGCAAATAGGTATGAGTCTTAGTAGCTGGTCACAAACTTTCCACTATTCTCTCCTTGAACTAGTAAAACTAATTTGTTCAGAGTCACTACTACTATTAATACTGTTGCTATTACTACTGCTGCAGTTGTTACTACTACTACAACTGTTGCTACAACTACTACTACTGTGGCTACTATTACTACTACTAATGTTGCTACTACTACTACTTTTGCTACTATTACTACTACTACTACTACTACTCTGGCTACTATTATTACTACTAATGTTGCTACTTGTACTACTACTAATGCTGCTGCTGCTACTACTACCACTACTACTAATACTACTACTACTAATACTACTGTTGCTACTATTACTACTATTGCTACTACTACTACTACTATTATTACTACAGTTGCTACTATTACTACTGTTGCCACTACTAGTACTACTACTACTACTGCTATTACTACTGCTACTACTACTATTACTACTGTTGCTGCTACTACTACTACTACTACTACTACTACTACTACTACTACTACTACTACTACTAGTACTACTACTACTACTACTACTACTAGTACTGTTGATACTATTATTACTACTACTACTACTACTATTGCCACTACTACTATTACAACTACTACTACCACCACCACTACTACACTATATTACTTATTAGTCACTTGTCAGAACATGTAAAGGTAATGTTTCAATCATGTTCATTGAGTTTTCTGACATGACGACACCACTCTGACATATGTGTTTGTACTAAACCCCTGAGCCTCCTCGCAGCACAACAAACAGCCTTTTAAACAGATCCATTTCAGCAGTATCCATGTACTTGTTCACTCCGTCCACATACTGCCTTGTCAGTATCACAGTCATTAGCGGTGACGTAGGCTAACACCCTCGGGCGGCTGTCCTTCCTGCTACTAGAGCCTCCCCTTGTTGTAGACTCAGCACGTCGACAAGCTCCTGCGTCGCCTCTCCGCTGATCTGGTTAGTATGTATGAGAATGCGTGCTTGCGTTCTGGGGTCAACGCTAGCCAGGGGGCGCTACCTCCAGAGACCGTAAGGTTCCTGGGGGCCACCTGGCATTTGGTTCTCCTCTGTACACGGACTTGTCAAACATCGTCGCTGCTCGTAGGGACGTAAGAGCGCTAACACGGTAAGGAGAAGATCTGGAGTTTTGAAATGAACCAAATTTTAATCTTAATCACAATTACTGCATTTAATAAGTGCTACCTGAACGTACTCAAATTAATTAACTAATTCATTCAAGTATCAATTAATGTGGTTAAATAAATAAGATAAATCAGATATCACAAGCTAAACGAGGCTGCGTTTGGTTAGTACATTGATGGGAGACCGCTACGGAAATCAGCCGCCACAGTTGAAAGTCAGAGGCAAAAACTGTTGTTGTGTCCTTAGGCAAGACACTTCACCCTCATTAAATATGTTTAACGTGTGCATGAGTGTTGGTGGCAGTCAGAGGGGCTGATGGTGCAGATTTGCAGCCACAAACGAGGTTAATGATTTCAATTATGATCAAAATAGTCAAGGTCAGCTTTGAATACAGTTGTCCCTCGCTATATCGCGGTTCACCTTTCGCGGTCTCGCAGATTTTTTTAGTACAGTTTTGTATGGTTTTTTTTTATACCCTATGAACGTGCATTGTATTCTGCGTCCTCATTGGCTAAGGGACTGTAGACTTTTGTCCATCAGTCTCCTCCGTGCCGTGTCTCCTGTACAGCACAGCATGCGTTCCGCCAAATTTACGTTGCGGTGTGACTCTAAAGTGCTGTATGTTTGCAAGTTTTCTCCCCGACAAAACCCACAATGTCGATGAAACGTTCTGCATCGAAACATTTCAGAAACGCTTCGGGCTTAAAAGTGTTTCTGTGCACGGAGAGGCGCCTCTACGGATACCGCTAAAGCAGAGGCACACGCGAAAAACACATTTAAAGCGATCATCGAGGAAGTTGGATGTAATATACGAAGGTTTGAACTTTGAGAGTGTTTAAACAAGAGAGAAATGCGAGAAAATGTTAATGCCTGTGTGAGAAAAGTGTATAAAGTGTGTGGTGAGGGGTTTCACAGCTGCAAAACGTATAGAATAGTTGTAAAAAAATAAAGCTGATACTTCACGGATTTCGCCTATTGCGGGTTATTTTTAGAACGTAACCCCCGCGATAAACGAGGGACCACTGTATGTATTAAAATGTGATATTAAGGAATAAACATAAGGCAAGTGACTGCTGTGAAAAGCCATAACGAGCGGTAATTTGACATGTAGATTCTAACTAACATACACGTACCTCTCCCCCACACTTCATTTTCATTGTTTTCGATGTTGCATATGGACATTGTTCTTGCACTATAACAACATCCTGTCATAAAGTGTATAATCCTGCTACAGTTGTGTTTGAATAAGCCATTTTAGCCTGACACCTAATTGCGTTCCATTTTAAGGCTAGATTTACTGCACTAAACACGGAAGAGTCATACCAGCCATGCCAAATGTTTGACTGCTGTTCAAGACCTATTATTTTTAGTTAATACTCCTGTAATGAAAAGCTTACGGTGATTACAGTTCCTGATGACTAATTGCTCGGATTAGACGGAGGATTTGTAGATTTCTGATCCTGAATGCTTTCGAATAGGTGGTTCCAGCAGTAAAGAAAATATAGTTGTCCAACTTTGAAATAAGAAGTGGCGAGATAACATGCGACACGCCATCGATTAACACTCGTCAGATTGAAAAAGAACATTATAATGATGGGTGCTGCTGTCGCTTGTCACCAGACACAAGTGAGGAACAGCCTGCGTGCCATGGCGGCTCATAACGCACCTTATGGACACTCAGACATTACTTCAGAATTATGTACATGTAGTGGAGATTAGTGGCTTCTTTGTATCGAAATACAACAACGATCGAACGTTTAAAAGGACAATCACTATGAGCTGTATTGTCCGATAATCAGGAAGCTCGACTTAGCATGCTATTTGTTGTTAGCGTTACCATCACGGCAAGGCAAGGCATGTTTATCTGTATAGCACAATTTGTACGCAAAGTAATTGAGCAGGGGTGTCAAACTCATATTCACAGTGGGCCAAAATTAAAAACCAAGACAAATTCATGGGCCAGACTCAATTTTTATTGAAAAATTTACTGCACCTGACATGTAATGTTTAACCTTTTCATATGGAAACAAACTTGAGTTTTGCTTAAACACAAAATCTGGAACAACTCAAGCTTGATATTACAGACATTAGAAACTAAATGTGAAATAAGAAAGACATTAAAATCACAATACATCAAATCAAAACATAACTAATAATCATAAAATTAACATTAAAAGAGAAGAGTGCAGAGTAAAAACCTTTCAGTCATATGCACAGCGTTTAGAGCCTGGATTTAAACATGTCTCACATCTTCAGAAAGACTGTTCCAGATTTTAGCTGCATAAAACTGAAACGCTGATTCCCCATGTTTAGTCCTGACTCTGGGCACCAGCAGGAGGCCGGTCCCCGAGGTCCTTAGAGTGCGAGATGGTTCAGATGGCACTAACATGTCTGAGATGTAGCGGCAAAGCTCCACTCTGGTGTCTGAGAGCTGTGAAAAAGCGCTTATCTCATTGCAGTGAATAATTAGGGTGCTTGGAATCCATAGGGAAAGGGATCGGGAATAACCCTGGATGACTGCAAACCGTCTAAAATGAACTTGTTTTTTGTTTTTTCACATTTTTAAGACTGCAAAAATGAGGTACAGCGCCTTCAACCACAGGAAAACCTTTCACTGTTTTCTTTCTACGTGTGAATAACATCGAAGGCAGAAAACGAGGGCTTTTTCACATTACATGGATCAACAGTGATAAGTCCACGGCAGTCGTTTGTCTTGTGTTGAAATTTCGCTTGAGGCCTGCCTGCGTTCTTATCACATTTGGCAGTTTGTGGAATGTTTATATGCAGTTATCCTGTGGGTGCCCTTCTAACTGACAGCTGGGCGAGTCCAGAGAACCAAAACATACATCTCCGCAGAACATGTCCTCCTTTTGTGCTCGGAAAGCTTTTGCCAATGAGTTTGAGTGTAGTCCCCAGAGAACCCTGGGTTTTTAAACGTGGCTGCTGATTGATTGCATGAACACGACGCAGAGCGGATACGGACCACATTGCTGTCACATAAAGCCCGTGCTAGAGAAGTCAGTTCAATTCAGCGTGTGTTATAGAGTTTTACAAATATGTTATCGAAATAAGCTAATTGCAATGGCCTGTACTGAATGCAGAAGTCAGAGATACTGCTATTCAGAAAACACAACATATATCACGGGCCTTAAAGTGTACATACAGTAACTATCTAAGTCATTGTTTAGCCAAATTGAGTTTTCTCTCTCATTCTACTTGCCAGACCCTGCTGCATCTGTCCCTGTCAATGGTTTGTTTTTCTATTTTCCTAAAAGCCTTGACCAGTTTTGCTAGAAGGCTATAAGCTGCTAACTATTTTTTACTGCATCATTGCTTAAAACGCTTCAAAATTGCAGTTTTTAAAGTCATACATGCAGATCTCAACTTCAACCTGAAACGCTAAGTGCTAATAAAATATGCTAACAGTTGCTATAGCCCAGTCAAATGCATTTTTTGTAGGTCAAGCTAATATTTTGTCTTTGTTTAACTAAAAAAAACCTATTGTTAGAGAAACTGCACTGCTATGTTGTACTAAGGGCGCTCACACATGCAGATCTCAATTTCAACTTGAAATGCTACGTGCTAATAAAGATGCTAACAGTTGCTATGCATTTTTTTGTAGGTCAAGCTATTATTATGTCCCTGTTTAACTAAAAACCCTACAGTTAGAGGAATTGCAATGCTGTTTTCTACTGAGGTCGCTCACTGCCAGAGGTATAATACTCCCTACAACGGAAGCATAGCTACTATCACAATGTCTTGAAGGTTCATGTCTCTGGGTCCTGATGGTAACTAAACTTCTCCTGCGTTAGAACATATACCTCTTATCTCTCAGATTACTACAGGTTATTCTACAAAACCTAATAATAGTATTCTTAATTTTTTGTAATTGTCATATGCCGGATTGGGGGAGGAATCAAGATTTTCCTCTGAAGGCTTTTACAATAATTACCACTTTCAAAAATGCAAATGATAAACCAATTAAATGCTTGGAAACTTGAAAATGGTTTAATAAGGATTTTTGCATATCCATTTTCTTATATTGCTCTAGTTTGTTACAATTCTACTCACATCCGAACTAAAACATGGAGCGGTTCCAGGTACTCCATCTTTCTCTGACTGCATTCTCGCAAAATTATGCATGATGTGCAAGAAAGAACAAGCTGAATAATTTGTAAATGCTTTGTTTTCTAACAGCCCCTCAACTACAGCCCATTAGTTTTGGAGTACATCACAGCAAGCTTCAAACTGCACAAAGGGAAGCAAATTAGAGTCAATTTTGGTTATAGAAAACTTAAAATTATGTCTCAAACTAAATGGCATTTTGACACGGTGCCTTAAATGAGTTACTAAACCTGTCGGCTACTGAATAGACAAACAGCATATGGCGTACTATGAAGTCAGACTGAGCTTTAAGGGTGGGCGATATTGACAAAAATTTGTATCTTTTGATTATTTTTTTGCATCTTGATAAAGGTAGTCAGATGATATTTAACCGTGCATCAAGAATGTGTTCAAACATTCCAAGTTTCATGAATGGAACGTAACATTAACAACCAAAGTGTAGATATATCACTTTACGCCTCTGTTTGGGAGATTAGAATTTAGGCTAATTTTATCTTTAATTAGCTCTTTATGCTGTCATTTTATTTTAAAAAACAATGTACAGTTGTCCCTCGCTATATCACGGTTCACCTTTCGTGGTTTCGCAGATTTTTTTGTGCAATTTTTTTGTATTTTTAGTATATTTTTAGAACGTAAACCCCACGATAAACGAGGGACCACTGCACAACAGCGTCCAGCAACCTCACTGTTAGCGTCGCTACTTCTTGCCCAATTTGATCAGGTTGATTAGGTTTTCGCAGAGTCACGCTAAAATTAAGAAATATTAGACAAATAAAATGAAGACTTCAGCGGAGGACGGAGGTGTTTAGAGAGAGAGATGTTTGCGTCTGAGTGCTAATGCTAATGCTAATTTTGCGGCATAATAAATATTAAAACAGCGGCACAAACTGAAGTATTCAACATTTAAAAACAATTGGGTACTGTTTTTATAATTATTTGAATTTTAATAGGTTGTATATTTTACGTTTTCCAATTTTAATCAACGTGAGACAAAGTGAGCTAGCTAGCGTGTCTTTTTTGCAGCTCCAGCACAACAGTTGCAATATTATCCATTTTTGCTATATATCTTCCACCTCTTGTGCTCTACTTTAAAGAGTAAAGGTGAGCAACAATGGCGCTATATGGGACTGTACGGAGGTAATTTCCCGTAATCTTTTGCTCATTAAATACGAGTTACAAAAGCCAAAGTGTGTGATACAAGTCTATGAAGTCATTTCCTCTGAGTTCTGACGCGGGATGTTCCATACCAGGTTAGATCAATACTGTTTCACACTGCAGTAATAAAACAGCCCTATAATCATACAGTCACGTCTATATTTAACGTAATGGAGCTTCTCAAACTGAGGTGATCCATTTGAGACATGGCAGAAGGAGCAGCAATGGTAAGATATTCCAGCAAATGCCTATATTTTACCAATTTATTATGGGTTGTTATTGGACCAGTTGGAAATCAGTTGATCTACATATAGGTTTTAGTGGTGTAAGAATGGGATTAATGGGGATTAAAAAGAAAACACATCAGGAAAGGAGACAAAATTGAACCCGCAACCTCATTAGAGACATCATGTACTAACGAGATTCATTAAAAGTCCTTTGTTAACAATTATAAGGCTGAAGATTAAACCACCAGGACTAGACCAGGACTAAAGTCAATCAGGATCGAACTGGGCTCAAACCACGACGCTATTTTCTGATCTATGTTATAATGTTTCCTCATCATAAACAGACCTGGACTTGTGTTTTGTTTCATTCACACATGTTTAACACTCAAACTTTGCATATTCTTCTCTCAAATGCACTCAAAAACACTCTGTTCCACCTAGTGATGTCACGTGGTAATACAGGAAGTGCTCCACTGTGCTGTTAAACTCCATACACCTTCACTAGAATCATTTGGACAAAATCCGCCTACTTCTACTGAACAAAAGGAAAACGTAACAAACTTAACTTGTAAACTACAGCTTCATGACATCACAAGGTGGAACAGAGCATTTGAGCTTCGGAGATGTAGAAAGACTTATAATAATGATTACTCAACTCAACTCCAGGTATGTTTTTGCGGAGTATCAACATTATACCATGGTTTAAAACTCAAAACAGTCAATTTTGCATAATATAGACCCCGAAGCTCTTAAAAACGGCTACCCTGCACTGTCAATCCTTTGTAAATATTTAATCACGTTCCTTTCAAATAGTAAATAGCCTATTTTATTTTATTCTTACACCAAACAACTCCTTTACAACACTCCCCATTGATTGGAACAGATAAAAAGATTGAGTTAAATGAGCGATGTTAACATTACACCTTATGTGAGCTCATAACTAGGTTGAGTGCAGGGTGGAGCGCAGTGCTTTATAATGGAGGGCCAGTATTGATCAGCATTGGTGTAGAGGAAGGGGATCGATAGAGCTGATCCCTCTCAGTTGATCTTAAGAGAGCCGAGGTGCCAGGTGAAAAATGATCTGTTAGGAGGAGGTGGGGCCGCCTCAGTGGAGTGCATTAAGTCATTGTTCAAGGTGTTTGCTCTAGTCCACAGAGCAGGTTAACTGTTTCACTGTCCAAATCCAGTTAGCGCAAAATGTACTCTATGTGATAGCTAGCTAGCAACATTTAAAGGGCCCGTATCACGCTCTTTTCTGATCTATGTTATAATTTTGTCTCCTCATCAAAAACATACCTGGAGTTGTGTTTTGTTGGTCATGGTCACATTTTTATATAGCACTTTTCCACCTTCAAAAATACTCTGTTCCACTTTGTGATGTCATGTGGTAATACAGGAAGTGCTCCACTGTTTTGTTTTTTTTCTTCTTTTTTTTCTTAAAGTCCTTACACCTTCACTAGATTTGGATAATTTCAGCCCTGGAAATGCCAATCTCAACTGAACGAAAGGTAAAAGGTAGCTGTTAACTTGAAAACTACCAATTGCACTCCTCCTGCGGCGCAAAGTAAAAAGAACATCACCAAAAAATGGCAAAATTCTGATTGATATAGTATCTGAAATATTTAGGATGAAAAAGCTAACTTACACAATAAACATCCAAAGGAACACATTTTATTGTATTTGGAACAAGTGGATCAAGTATATAACCCCATTTTGAACACATTTTTTGTGACTTCTCCATTTCAGGTGAAAAATTATTATTTGTTTTATTATACAATGCATATACAGTGTTTGATTACACTTTGTTTTTCTTGTAAGCTTCCCAGTCCTTGTAAATAGTTTTGTTTTCCCCTTTTACTCTTTCTATATGCTAAAATGGGATGGAACTAAAAGAACATAGTTATGAAAAGCACTTTTAAGTATAAATAAGTAGTATTTTGAATAGTAATGCTGTTTCATACAGTATTTGAACTGGAAGGAATGTGTTGTGTTGGAATGTACTATGTGTGATCTTTCTAAAATAAAATTTAAAAAAAGAAGAAAACTACCACTTCATGACATCACAAGGTGGAACAGAGCATTTAGAACTTTGGAGATGTAGACAGGCTAATCATGTGTGAATGAAACAAAACACAACTCCAGGTCTGTTTTTGATTATGTGCAAAGTAGGACCTTTAAGAAGAGGGCAACATATAGTTTGCAAAAGTATATGTAGTTTTATTATTTCAAAATACATAATAAGAACAGTTCAAACCAATTGAATCACCCATGTGTTACTTACATTGACATCTGATTAAAACAGATAAATGTACGACTGTATTAATGTGTTGTTTTTGTACAGTTTAAATATGATAGAGCGATTAAATTAAACTGTTTATATTACTTATAGTCTGTCAAGAAAGGGAGGGCATCCAGCTTAACACATATATTGCCTAATTATTTCGAGGGCAACATAAATGTTTTCTGTTCTTGCGAAATTCTTCAGCAACACATTCTTAATAATTTAGTATTATAAAACGCTGATGCTGGCTAGCGCTAGGCTCAAGTAAACAGCATGCCTCCGATTCCACACGGGCTTAAGTTAAATTAAAAGAGAAAAAAAAATACACAAGAAATTCTTAAAGGAGTACACTGTTTTTGGAAAGAGCAAACTCGTGTATCTTTGACCTCACCAGATCGGTTCATGTGCGGTTCCACTTCTGCTCTCCTCATCCCAACACGGCTCGCACATCTGTCCCGGTGTGCAATCTCCTTATAAGGACGTCGCCTGGACATTAAACTGAGATTACGGTCGGCGCGGTGGCATCAGCGCTCGGATTAGTGCCTGCTCCTGTCACTTTGATTTGGCTGGAACACGCCCGCATCACACCTGGGGTATTATCAGGCTGCTGTCCACTGCACTGCTGCTCAGCGTGAGGCGTTCAGGGACACTGGGAGTTCTTATTAAGGGTGACTCTTGCCAGCATGGAGGAAATATAGTAAAATAAAATGTCACTTCAGTGCATGGCAATAGGGCTCAACAGTGACCGCCTGCTTTTCAGTTCAACAAGTCAAGTGAAATCTGTGAGTTTTACTTCAGACAGTATGTAAGCCAAAATAGATTCAAATAAAAGCTTTTTTTTTTTTTTTTTTTTTTTTTTATTTTGGTTGAAAAGCATGGAAAAATACGTGCTCTTACTTTGAGTGGGCTTGTATAACCACAATCCTGACTCTGCTGCATCTGCTCGTGTCACTGCTTTATTTTTATTTTTTTTATTTTCCCAAAAACCTTGAAAAGTTTTGTAAGAAGTCTATGGTATGATATGATGTTTTACTGCATTTCATTGCTTAAAAACATTTACCATTTTGTAACGTCATACAGCACACATGTAGACGCGCATGTACATGAAATCTCAACTTCCACTTAAAATGCTAACTGCTAATTAAACATGCTAACAGTTTCTACAGCCCAGTGGAATGCATCTTTTTTTTTAGGTTAAGCTAATTGTACCATCGTGTGCCAGCGCAGTCCTTGGTATCTTGGCCTGTGACATCAGAGGTATAATACTCCCTACAACAGAAGCATAGCCAGACTGATTTGCACTAGACTTGAATGGACAACACTAACACAATGTCTTAAGGGTAACTACACTTCTCTTGCGTTAGGACTCTTTCTTCTACAACACCTACCAATAGCATACAGTGGTCCCTCGTTTATCGCGGTGGTTACGTTCTAAAAATAATCCGCAATAGGTGAAATCTGCAAAGTAATCAGCTTACTTTTACAATTATTCTATACGTTTTGCAGCTGTGAAACCCCTCACCACACACTTTATACACTTTTCTCACACAGGCATTAACATTTTCTCACATTTCCCTCTTGTTTAAACTCTCTCAAAGTTCAAACCTTCGTAGGCGCCTTTGTCGGTGCAGAACGTTTCATCGACATTGTGGGTTTTGTCAGGGAGAAAACTTGCAAACATACAGCACTTCAGAGTCACACTGTGATCCAACATTTATGTAAATTTGTCTGAACACATTCTGTACTGTACAGGAGACACGGCACAGAGGAGACTGATGGACAATGGTCTACAGTCCCTTAGCCAATCAGGACGCAGAACACAATGCACGTTCACATGCTTTAATAAAAAAGCATGCAAAATTGCACACACAAAAAAAAAAAAAAATCCACAGAACAGCGAGACCGCAAAAGGTATTTGCTAATTTCCATATGACTGTCTCCATGGAAGTTGTGCTCCTTTGTTAATAACATTCCATAGTATGACATTGAATCAAAAAACTTGGACATTATTTGAATAAATGGTAGCAAATAAACTCTTCCCTGGCCTATCTTTAGAGTGATGGCTTATTTTCTATAAAGCTCCATCTTGCGGTCTCTACCTTCCCTCGCTTTACTAATTAAATCTAGAATCCAAGTGAAATCCTTCCATCTTTAGCACAGGCAGCAATACTTTTAACAAAAATCAGTCTTTAAGCTGTCTTCATCAATGCCCGTTCCTATTCCCCGGGCTTGCATTCTGTCAGATGATTCATTGGCACGTTGGAAGCAGTGGGAAGTCTGCGAGATTGTTAAAAAAACCTGTGGGGGAAGGACGGAGAAAAAATATGCAGGCTCCCCATCAGTATGCGATACATCAAAGTTGCGTAGATGGCTCAATGAAGCTCTCCGTAGAATGATCAAAACAACGTGCTTAAAATTCAAAAAGCTCACATTTCAGTCATGGCGGGGATGGGAATCAGACAGGGACCAATGCAAACAATCTGTGAGGGAAAAAGGTGAATGTACAGTGTCTATAAGATTCAAATGGATTCTGAATGTGTGTATCGTGACACTGACCTTGTAGTATTCCTCTTTGCGTACAAGTGCTACTACTGACTCTCATTCCTTTGCATACACAACTATTTTCACTTTTAAATTTATGCTTTTGACTTGATCAGTGGTGGAATGTAACAAAGTACACGTAGTAAAATACTGTACTTAAGTAAAAAGTTGAGGTATATGTACATTTTACAGTGGATACTTTTTACTTTTACTTCACTATATTTGAGAGCAGTATCTGTACTTTTTACTCCACTCTACATTTTTGAATCTGAGGCGGTATTCCCACTGAAAGGAGACCCCGGGGGAAGAGCCAGGACACGGTGAAGGGACTATGTATCTCGGCTGGCCTGGGAACACATTGGGGTCCCATCGGAGGAGCTGGGGGAAGTGTCTGGGGTGGGGGAAGTCTGGGAGTACCTGCTTAGACTGCTGCCCCCATGACCCAGCCCTGGATAAGTGTAAAAAATGGATGGTTGGGTATATTTTTGAGCTGGACTGAAAAGTAAAGGTGTTTTTTTATGATTATTTGAGACCTGCTGAAAAGGGTGAAGGGTTTAATTTTATGTTCGTAGTTTGAGCAAACAAAAATATGTACAAATCAAAAACTTTCTACTGAACAAATTTCTTTCAAAATCACTGCATTCGAAGCTGTATTACATCACAAAATCAGCGCAAAACACTTACTTTTTTTCTCTTTAAGTACATTTCTAAACAGGTTCTTTGCTACTTTTACTTAAGTCGATTTTTTCATGTGATACTTTTGCTTTTACTTGAGTATTTTCTACTCTGTTATTGATCGTAATTACCAGAGCATCTCAGCAGTGTGTGAACATCCTGGCTTGTGAACGTACATACATTTCTCTCATAGTGATAATGACGCTCCTGCCTGTTTTCACCCCCATTCAGCTAATGCACATTTATCAGAATTATCACATCACAAGACTGCATGTGTGAAAAAGGTAGCGGTTATTTATAGTCGTTGATGCTGCAATCGGACATACGGAGGTTTTTTGGTGTCATAGGCGAGATATGGCAAGGGTATACCATATTTACTGTTAATGATGGTACGGGACTGCACAAGATTAGCGTCCCAAGAAAGCCAACTTGACTAATAGCACAGCGAATAAGATACATTACAGCAATAGAAGGCTGCCACTTTTAAATATTTTGAGGTTTAGCTGAAGGAAAACGTCGCAAAACATATCTTGGAAGTATGTAACTGTTTAAAATCTAAATTATCGCTTTATTATAGAAACAAATCTTGTATCGGACTGAATTACACAAAATAAATAGTCCAAGCAACCTTTCTTATATGGAGATGTAACACGCAGACTCCAGTTTTTACTTTGAAACCTTTAGACGCACTCTCTCACTCCGCCTTTCGTTTCATAACAGGAGATGAATTTAAAACCCATCACTGTACTCGCTGTGAAAAAGTAGGTTGGCCGTCGCGATCTGTCAGAAGAGAACAACACTGTATGAAATGTATTTGTAAGGGACTACTTTATAGAATGCGGTTAATCATTGATACAGGGACATTTAATACAAGATCGCATGATTGTTCAAGTCTAAGGATCAGCCGTACCAGAACTGAGATGGGAAAAAAGGGCTTTTGGCTGTTTTGGTTCACAAAAATTGAGTATGATACTTCAAAGACAAGCAAAATTGGATACTTTGGTGCCACAAATAGTTAATTATTGTTGTAACAAATTTTATGCTCACACCTGTTCCTGTTTTCCATCCATCCGTTTTCTTCGTTTATCTGGGTCTGGGACGCAGGGGTCTAAGCAAGGACTCCAGACTTCGCTCACCCCAGACATTTCCTCCAGCTCTTCCGGTGGGACCCCAAGGCGTTCCCAGGCCAGCCAAGAGACATAGTCCCTTCAAGACATAGTCCCTGTTTTTAATGTTTTAAATGGACTTATACACATACATACCTACTTTTTCTGTATTTTGAACAAGGTGCCCATGAAAAAGAGTCTAAAGTGCTCTGATTGAGTCTTCCTGTATAAATAAAGATTTTTTTAAAAGTGTATATATAATGCTTTTGTTACTACTCCTATGCTACCTCAGCAAAATAGCATCTTTAGGCCAATTAAAATAAGTTTGCATTCAATTTTTGTCATATATCTTAGCAATGCTGTTAGTCACGGTGGATTTCTAAGTATATCCTTGGTTTAGTTTTTTATATTCACGCTTGCAAATACATGTGCATGGAGGGTAAAAAGGGATTTAGCAAAATAAGCAAGGAAATGAACGGTAGATTGCGGTGACGTGCCAATATGCTTATGCCATGCTGCTACAAGACGAGTCCCTTGAGAGTATTTGCGGATTTTTGTGAATGAAGCTACCTCTTTATCTATTCCGCTCAAGCTCCCCGATCGGTAAACGCTGCCCTAAGGCAAAGTCCCCGTCTACAGCTCGCCAAAAATATTCACACACACACGCGCACACATTTTTTTGAGTCGGAATGAGCAGAGTTGTGCAGGGCCGAAGGTAAAATGGCTTAAACTTGGTCATTACTTGGCGAGAATGTGTTCGATGGCCTGGGGTTAGAGACAGAGGAAGGAACCCGTGACACGCACACAAAGAGACAGTGCCCGGAATATGGTTCTCAACGAGGAAAACGATGGTAAAAAGTCCATTACACATTATAGGGATATAAACATTACACTATCCAATGAAAAAAGTTAGATTTTCAGTTTTGCAGTAAAATAAATATGAAATGGAAACAAGAAAATAGCAGAATTCAATCAGTTTTCTGTCGTAGAATAGATTGAAGTACCTCGAGATTTGTAAGAATTGATTTATCACCAGTATGGGACCCAGTAGTATTGTTTAGTGTCGGAAAGTATTGTCCAGTCGAGTCCACTCCTGTCTTTCTTAGGTGTCTACAGGAAGTACAAACCTGGCTGGCCCAAAACCTTCTAATCCTCGATGAAAAGAAAACTGAAATAGTTGTTTTTAGTCCTAAATCCCCTGCTGGCTCAAATAATGAGCTTGGTCCTCTGTCTCCCTATGTGCACGCCTCTACCAGAAATCTTGGGGTAATTTTTGACAGTTCTTTCGAGATGGACAAGCAAATCAATTCTATGATTAAAGCTAGCTTCTACCAGCTCGGAATCTTAAGTGCAGTAAAGGCCTTCCAGCAAGTGACTTTGAATGAGTTTTTCACTTTTTATATCGTCCAGATTAGACTATTGCAAGTGGCTGTACTGTGGGCTAGATCAGTCCTCTCTATAGCGCCTACAGCAGGCTCAGAATGCTACTGCACGCTTACTGACAAGGACAAGAAAGCAGGAGAACATTACCCACGTCCTAGCATCCCCCCTTTGGCTCCCCATCACAGTTGGAATTGATTTAGGATTCTGATGTTTGTCTTTAAATGCTTTTAGAGGCTCTACAGTCTTGTAAACCTGCTCTTAAGACCCATTATTTTTAGTTTTTAATACAATTTAAGCTGTACATTTGCAGTATTTTTAATATTTGTATTTATCTTATGTATATTCTGCAGTGTTTTGGTATGTTTTTACCATGTTTTGTGCCCGTGAAGTACTTTGAGCACTTGCTGTTGTTGTTAATGTGCTATAGAAATAAAATTGACTTTGATATTGACATTGTAGGGAGTATTATACCTCTGATGACACTGGCCAAGATAATATGGACTGAGCTGTCAGTGAGAATGGTACAGAATAGAGAACAATGCAATTTCAAGTATTGTTTTGTTTATTAAGACCACAAAACTGTTTATCCACTTTAATGTGCAGTGCAGTGGGTTAAACCGTTGTAAATATGCAGTTATTGCCAGTGGTGGAAGAAGTATTCAGGTTTGTAAGTAAAAGTACAGATGCTGGAGCCAAAAATACTCAAGTATAAGTAAAATTATCACATGAAAAAATCTGCTTATGTAAAAGTATTTTGAGCAGATTTTGGATCTAATAAAGTTCCAAATGTCTTGATTTTGATGCATATTTGTGTAACAGAAACAATTCATCTAAAAAAAAAAAAAAATCTATCTGTTTTTATCTGTATATTTTTATTTGCTCAAATTATGACCTTGATAAAATAAAACCCTCCGACTTTTCTGCAGATCTCAAACAATAATAAAAGTACTTAAAAGTTTCAGTCTTGTTCAGAAATGTAGTGGCGTAGAAAGCACAGCTACCTGTTCTCAAATGTGCTGAAGTAAAAGTAAAAAATATCCACTTTAAAATGGACTTAAATAATGTACAGATACCTAAAATGTATATTTAAGTACTGTACTTTACTACTTTTACTTTATGTTCCACCACTGGTTGTTACTAGCGAGGCGTTGTGGGTTTGACTCCCACCCTGTTTGCCTAATGTCCCTATCCTCTCTCTCCCCATTTCACAAAGATGCCCTAACAAATAAAGCCCGCAGGTGAGAAAATCTTTTTTAAAATGTATATACGTACATTTTGAAATAGAAAGAGAAATTATTGCTGGTGTATAAAAATGTATGTTCTTTATCTTCATTTACCTGGGTTTCAGCTTTGAGGATATATTCTTGTAATCACTGGAAATATAAATTGTAAAAGGGAGTATTTGACCTTAACTTCAGTGAAGGATTTTGAAATTCAGTTTAATATTAGCATAAATTAAAAACTCTTTGTGAACATAATCTGGTTACATTATCTTTTAAGAATCTTGCATCTGGAAATCCAAAATCTTTACCAAATCAACAAAACCAATACTGATAAAACGGTCGATGAGTTACCATGGCGATTCAACAAGAAAAAAAAGTTGAAACTGTGACATGTGGACAAAGAGCTGGTGTTCCGCACTTCACCGCGGTCGTGCTGGGCTTGTTTGTGACTCATGTTCGGGTCAGACAGGCGGCAGGCTCCCAGGCGACGGGTGCAGTCTGCCAGGTTCACTGACAGGAGCAGCAGGGACTCGCTAAAACCCCTGTGAAGTGTGCAGGCCAGGACTTGGAGACACAACATGATGTTTCTCTAAAGATATTGATCACAATTCAAGAGCGGAAAGTAGGAGACGAGAGTTGTTCTGCTTGTCACTTTGCCCCGTAGCGCTTGATGAAAAGGATTTGGTGGGAAAAATACCTCTGTGTGAGCATGGAGCTATCTCGCATTTATGTATTTATGTCGCCTGACCAGGATTTTAACGTAGGAGCTTATCGTTCTGGGCTACATGCTTAACCAATCAAACTTTTAACATGGCAAAGTGCAAGTGCCAATGAACCCAACCTTGTAATAAAATCGATGTAGTTGTTTCCCCTTCTCATTGACCAATCTCGAAGTTGTATTTGGAGTGATTCGCGCATGTTGGAGCGAGACGCCATTTTACCGATTAATCTCCAATTTTACTTTCTTAATCGATGATACGCGTAGGATTCGGGAGCGTCACGTATATTATTTTGGTACAAACAAACAAAAATTCACGTCTCGTTAGCATGATCGGCAGCTATCCATAGGAGGCACCGACAGCGACACGGGTCTTTGTTGCGATGACGTTTACGGCGACATCAGCTTCCACTGGGCACCGCGGTTTTCTAACGCAGAAGTCAGTGGACGTGTTTCTTTTAGTAAGTCGTTTTAGATGATTATTGCGATTTAAAATGTCTAAATTATAATGTAACTATACAGCAGACACAAGCACAAAAGGTCTTCTTTATAATATCATGCTAAGAAACAACAGAAAACGAAAATGAAAAAGACGAGAACTTCAAATCGATCAGTGTGGTCCTTCTAATATTAATGCTTTGCAAAGATCAAATTGCTACAGTTATACAGAGAAACTTCATTTTTCATTCCTTTTGTTATGCATTTTTATTCATAGCCTTTGACTTTAACACACTTGCCAAGTTTTATCGTATTGTTCTGATGTCTGGTCTGTAATTAGCCGCTAATGAGGATGATATGAGTAATAATTACCGAATCGGCAAAACCCTGAAACTTACATTACGCCTCTTAGAAAGGATTTTTTTAAGATGTAGCTAATCAGGAAATTTCACGTAGGCTTAAGGGAATCCCGAGAACGCCAGGGATTAAGTCAGGATTAGCAAAAGTATGAATCAATAGTTCATCCATAAGTCAACAGCAGTGTACTTTTAAACAGCCCCCGGTATTACCACATGAAATACAAGTCATCTCTAGGAAAAGTGGTGAAGAAATTGGAATTTTTTTTTTTTTTTTCCAAGTATAAATCACCAGGGCAGAGAAAACAAAAAGCTGCAAATGAAGATGATTTTGCGTCCTCATTATGAAGGCAGCTGTGCAAATTATTTCGTTTGATTCTTGGTCACAAAATAGTTTTTAATTTTGAGTGGCTGCATTTGTTATATTTTTTTAGGAAATTATTATTAAAAAGAATAAATCATTACAACTGAGAAAACAAAAAGATACAATGGAAGTTGATTTTGCATCACCATTACAAGATGCTTGGAAGGCATTTTTTTAATTTTTTTTTTCATTTGATTCTTGGACAAAAAGTCATTTTTTAAATTGTTTTATTTAACTTTTTTTTTTTTTTTTTGACTGGTGGAGCATTTTAAATTTTACCAACTCAGCATAAAAGCCTGATGCGAGATCTGGTGAGGGTCCCTGGGTAATTTCACTAGCAGGTTGCTCCAGTAGTTTTGAATGTTAGGTTATATGTCAAAGTCAAATTTCCTTAGAGGCCCTTTATCCAATTTTATGTATAAGCAGCTTTTGAGGTCAAAATACGTCCCCCGTGTAAAGTCTGCATCTAATTTGAAAGTGGTTTATTGTTCGATCAATAAGTGCACGAATAGCATGCTAATTGTTGTTAGCATTACAGTGGTCAATGGTCATTTGTCACATTTTCATATCGCGCTTTTCCACCTTCAAGGCACTCAAAGCACAGTGACAGCAAAAGTGTCTGAAAGTTCTGAACCGTGCTTATAAACTCATCATGGTGAGTAATTAGGATGCTCGGAATGCATAGGTGAGGAATAACTTTGAACCACCGCAAACCATTTCAAATGAGCTAGATTAGTTTGTCATGTTTTAAGACTGTAAAAAGGTCTTTAAGGAGTCACTTTGCCTCAACTTTGAAACTTTGCATCTGTTGATTCCGATTAGAAAACATAAAGACCAAAGAACCGTGTTTTGCTAACTACGCCAAGTCGCTGACCCAAATCAAATGATTGCCTTTCTATGGAAGATCCGGCCAAGATCCAGCCAACATCCTTCACACTAAACTCCTACTTCATTTGCAGCTTGATCTAGTTTACGCCTTTAGCAACGCGTTCTAATTCTGACTCTCTTTTTACCAACGTCTGCATGACCAAAACGAAAAGGGTCAACTGAAGAAAATGAAGAAAATTGCAATTTAAATATTCATAAGGCTCTTTTGTCTTTTTTCCTTGCAGTCGATGTCAAGGAAACAGATCACGTTATTCCCGCCGTGGATTTTGGCAATTACCTCTCATTGTAACCTCCCCATGTCCAAAGTCACCCTGGCGCTCTTGAGAGACATGCGTAACCTTAACATAATTGCGAGGTTAGAGGAGGATGCTAGGCAGATTGGATACTGCTCAAGCTGACACCAATTCACTGCGGTAGAAAAGACAAGCGCTGGCCCTCATTGTCTGCTCCGAATTAATACAAATGCTCTGGATGTGCGGTGGGAACGAGATTACATTGTATAATTGCGTGTCTCGCTTTGGCAAAATGGGGATTTGCTAAAGGAGGCAGATAGGTGGAAATGATGGTAGGTTTTATTTTTAGACATTCGAGTACTTATTTGGACGTGGGTGACAGTAGCGTTTGTCCACTGATCTGAAACTTGGCAGTTCGAATCTCGATCTTGACGTTAACATCATTCGTCAACTGGCCAGATCCCACAGGTTGGCGGTGTGTTGTGCCTTTGGGCAAGACGCTTAACCCATGGGTGAATGGGTGAGTGGTTCCTTGACGTAAAGCGCTTTGAGTGCCTTAAAGGAAGAAAAGCGCTATGCAAAAAAGTGACCATGATAATAGAAGCTTAAGTGCGATAAAAATGGATAAAAATGTGAAAAACAAAACTCATCTTTAACAATTTCCAGTCGTCTTAAGTTCACCTCACCTTCCTTATGCTTTCTGACTCGCCTAATTAAGTTATAAGCTCTCTTCACAACTTTCAGAGGCTGTCACAGTGATGCTAGCAACAACTAGGATGCTAACGGTGCACTTCCTGATCATCAGACAACTCAGCGCTTTATAATTAGATGTAAACAGTACGCAGGGGACTTATTTTGGACTGAGCAAGACAAATTTAGATCAAATACATGGAAAACAAATTGGGTACAGGCCAAAACATGCAATGATTTCCGATACAAAAGGAGGCCAGGTTTTTATAATACTAAGCGTCCATTGCGCTCCAAAGCTAATGCCTTTTTATAGGGTCATTATTTATATGTACCAGTTTGAAGAAATAAAATAAATAAATAAAAAAGGCTAGATCTGTGGATTCATAAACAATCCATTTCTATCTGTGCATTTGCATCTGACTTTTACAACATATTTGCAATTTCAGATTTTTTTTCTCCCCTTTGTTCTATTATATTTGCATACTTTCTGTTGTATTATGGCAGATTGCTGTTTGCTGAGACAGATTACAACATTAACCCTTTGAGCTTACACATTTAATGACAGGCAAGGCAATGCACGTTTATTTGTACAACACACTTCGTACACAAAGTAATTCAAAGGGCATTAAAATCACAATACAACAAATCCAAACCTAAATAATCATCATAGAATTAACATTAAAAGAGAATAGTGCAGAGTAAAAACCTTTCAGTCATATGCAAAAGCTAAACAGAACCATTTTGAGCCTGGATTTAAACATTGTCAAAGTAGAGGCTTGTCTCACATCTTCAGGAAGACTGTTCCAGGTTTTAGCTGCATAAAACTGAAACGCTGATTCCCCATGTTTAGTTCTGACTCTGGGCACCAGCAGGAGGCCGGTCCCTGAGGTCTTTAGAGTGCGAAATGGTTCATGTGGCTTTAACATGTGGGAGATGCACTTTGGTGCTGGTCCATGGAGAGACGTGTACACAAACAGAGCTGCTTTAAAGTCTATTTTCTGAGCCACAGGACACACCGTTACTACTGACCAGAACACCAAATGCAATCTAAGAGTAATATGTAAAATACTATGATAGAAATGTCTACCCAGTTGTAAGTGTCAAAGTCCACAGTTTAATTTAAAAGACTTATTTTCTAAATCTCAAACTGCACCTAACTGTGCGGTGACAGCTCTGCCGTCAGGTTTGCATAGCTGAGACAGGATCTTGGCAAACGGCGCTAGCTAACGTCCAACGCGCTGCCAGATCCGTCACACTACCATTCTGGCGCGGGCTGTTGGGAGCCTTCTCTCCAGGGGCCCTCTCTCTAACTGCCAATTACATCTTCCAATTGAATTATGCCCTTGAGTGGTATTATTAGCAGAGGCTGAGGGATCCAAAACATTTGTATTCATTAATGCTTGTTCACCGAATGATTGAATGACCAGCTAATTATCATGTGAAAAAAGCACTGCATAATGCAATTTGGATTAGCTAGATGTTGTGCTGTTTGGGGGTTTTGAACTGAATCCTGGGCTAAAATGACACCAAAACCAGAGTAGTACTTTGTGTATCTTCCATATCAAGCACACGCCAAGAAAAGATTTGAAGCTGTTCCACACACAGAGAGAGGTCTAATGCTCTCACAGTCAAAGCTCCGCCATCTTGGCCCTGGCACACTGAGTTGTGAAGGCTGCCACCCAAGAACGCATGCAAGATTTATATGTGCAAACAAGGCGAACTATTGCGTTATTTTGTTGGTTTCTAGAGCAATGGTTTCCAAGAAAAGAACATAGCCTAAGATCTTGTTTCTTTGTTTAATATGTATGGTGGTAGTGAAAGCATCTTTGTCCTTATTTTGTAATGGCCATCCGAAAAACATCTAATTATATGTGGTTCATCACTTTTTATGCTCATGGCTCAACCATTTTTCAAGGAATTTAGAAAACTGAGAGTAGTGAGATAGGTCTATAGCTCTTTGTGTCGGTCACCTTTCTTGAAGAGGGGGATTATTTTGGCTACTTTAATGTTTTCTGGGAGCACAGCCAATTGCGCAAGTTACAGATAAAGCGGTCAGCGGTTTAACAATGACATCTATGGATCTCTTGACTATAGTCTTGGTCAAAATTAAACCAGTATGTTCAGAATGGATGATCTTGGTGAAGAAAATAGATAAAATTACAACACGAATAACAAGGAACTGGAAAATGATTCCAGCTGATGGATACTGTTCTTTCTCCATAATGTCATCTCCAAATTAAAAGCCAGATTCCTAAAAAAAGACTCCTACAAACCTGATCTTCAAGGCACATTACATAACTTTTCAATTGCAGATGTTTTATAGCTAAAAAACCTATAGGAAAACATTGCTTTATTGCTTTGTGGGATCACCTGCTTATGTCCATGGGTATATAGTGACAACAGAAGCTCAGTTGGAGGGACAGTGGCTAAGTTGGTAGAGTGCTTGTCTGATCCGAAGGTTGGCGTCACGAATCCAACTCTCGACATAAACATCATTGAAACACTTAACCCACCTCGGCCCCAGTATTTGTGTACACTGGTATATGATATTTGTGCCTTGAAAGTGGAAAAACGCTGGATAAAAATATGTCCATTTACTATATTTAAGATTTTAATGCCATACTGTGAGACATTCCAGACAAAGAAGACAAGCAGGTAGCACAGCCTCCACCAAAAATGTTAAATCGTGGACTTAACGTCACTGATGTAGGGCACCTTTTAGCACTCAAGCTTGTCTTATTCTTGAGTCAGTGCAAAAGGCATTTCTTGTATTCATCTTTCCTTTAATATCAAAGGTATGAAAGGTATGTGTGAATGTTGATATTTTTTCCCACTTTTTGCTGTTTTTGACACTTCTCATTAACCCCACATCCAGACTCCCCTGTGCCCAGCCTGTCCGCCGCAGTACCCTGACGAGCTGCTCTCTCGCCGGGCTCCAGTTCTCCGGGATTGTGCATACTTTGGGGCCCTTTCATCTCTGTCCCTCCCTGACACCGGCTGTTCCAGTGCACTGAGCTATTGTTAGTGGACATGTAACTATATGGGTCATGGAGAAAGCGCGTATCTCTTATTTTCATCTTGTTGGTGATATTTATGCTGACTGCAAGGCCACCCGAGGGTGCAAAGCGATCACCTTCCACTCGCTGTGTATGCCTGCGGCTACTGGTCATCTCCAGCTGCTCTCAGGAAGTGTAAAATTAAATCCACCGCTGCATTCTGAAGTTAGATGAGTGAGAGTAGAACCGTTACATACACAACATCGCATCACAACATGTTTGCTACACTCATTTTACAACAGGATACTTTTATTGCAGTGTTTACATCTCTGATAGAGCGAGTTAGATCCACTGACCCACAGGTTGGAGGTGCGATTCCAACTCCCACAGAGGAATGCTGTTGTGTCCTTGGGCAAGACTCTTAACACACTTCACCCCCAGTGTTTGTGTACACTGGTGTATGAATATGTGTGTGAATGGGTGAGTGGTTCGTTGACAAGTGAAGTAAAAGTTAAAAAAAACAACTCACCGTAAACATAACTACAGTGAAGTACCTAAAGCGTGTACTTCTGTATAGTATTTTACTACTTTTACTTAATTTTGTTCCACCTTTGACTGTATAGCATGCGAGTATGGGAATGAGCAGAGCATGAGTATGAGTTGTTTTTTTTTTTTTTTTTGTATAGAATAGGCTCCTAAAAAGCCCCATACATGAGGTCTACTTTCACTTAATCACTCAAGTACGGTGCTGTGAACAACATAGAACAATTTCATTAAAAATTCAACAGCGGTTAGAAAATCGCATTAGGAGCATGTGTCCGTCAATCTATACAGACTGAAGGAAACTCATCAGCACCAAACACTATAGTCCTCGGTTGTGTACGGGCATGCACGCTCACCCAAGACCCCCATCACAGCCATACAAGCTAATCCACATCTTGGACCAGCTCTAGTCTTCCAGACCAGTGCAGAAGGTAATTACAAATTAGACCAGACCTTGGATCATGGAGGCGGGTAGCACATTCTCAGGCGCATCCTATCACTACCAATTCTCCCCTGGCCAAATTCAAGCTTAGGCGTGGGTGAACAATGAGCCAGCCATCCCCAGCGCGACGAGGGTAGAGTGACGGTTGCTCTAAGCCCGTGGGGAAGTGCTGTCCTTGGTGAGGGGCTTAGCGGTGAATTAGCAGCAGAGGTCACTGGGTGGGAGAGAAATGGAGGGTGTATTAAAGGTGCTGTGTGATTTCAGGGGACAATGGGCGAAACGTGGATTCTCAGTGGAGTTGGGGTTTGGGCCATGTTTGCCAATGTTGGAGCCAAAAATGACAAAAGTTTCAGCTGGTGAAGACAAAAGAGAAAAGGATAGTTTTGTTTGGTTGGGTCGAAAACAAGAATATAATATATGTATGGACTATGCAACAGAGCGTAATGTAATGTTATTCTCCTTAAGGGTACTCTATTTAAGTTTGACTTTGGAGAATCTGCTGCTACCTGTTTGTCTCTATTCTTTTTGCTTTGCATGAAATGTTCTACAGTCCGTTATGGATGAAGTACTCAATTTTGTTACTTAAGTAAAAGTACAGATACAGGTAAGACCTCAAGCTACTCAAGTAAAAGTTAAAGTATCACATGAAAAAATCTCCTTAAGTAAAATTAATCAAGTACCCTTTATAAAAATGTACTTTAAGAGTATAAAGTAGAAGTATTTCACACAGTGTTGTTAATTTGTTAATGTGTAAATGTGTTATACTTATTAAAATGATGCATATTTTGGTCAACAGTAACAATACAAATACATTTCTTCATTTTTCTTATGAGTTTTGTGTGTTTACTTTTGTTTAAAGTCAAAGTCGAAGCTTGAACTCGAAAACTTTAGTCAGGATTTTACCACGAACATGGTCAAAATAAACCCTCAAATCATATGAAGAGTACTTTTTACTTTACAGTCAGTTTAAAAAGTATTCAAAGTAAAGTACAGATACCTAAAAACTCTACGTAACTACAGTATTTTACTACTTGCACTTTGTTAAATTCCATCGTTGTCTACAGTATGGAGCGAAACACATTTATCTCCAGTTAGCGGGCAAGATTATAGCAATAGAAACACCAAGATGCGAGAGCGACAAGGCCCAATGTCTTACTGTGGAACATTTCAGGCAAAGCAATAACATCTCCATGGAAACAAGCGAGTTCTGGAACCTCCGCATGAGAAGTTACGTAGTGCACAGAGTAGGCTGTTGTTAGACGGCACCACACCGTCTTCTTACGTGGATTAATGTCGATAGTGCCCGCCGCAGACAGAAACCACAATTGGACAAGTTTACATAACGTTTTATTCTGAAGCGATGGATCTCAACAGCGCCTGAGCGTATCAAAGTGTGCATTGGGTATATTTCAAGAGGTGTGAGGAAAAAATGTACTTCAGCGTGACGTCTTTGAACAAACTCGGAGAAGCAGTTTCAACACTCGGTATATAGGCAGACAGGCAGTCACTTATAATGATTCCCATGGCAGACTGATCATATATGGGCTCGTCGCATGTGGCAGACAGCGACAGAATGTTTGCTTGAGATTGCCTTTTATTTTTCCTGTTTTTGAAGTACACACGAGCCAGTACAAACAAACAGACAGACAGACAGTACAGACATTTTCAAGGTGACCACAGCTCCCAGAGGAATCGCCAAAATGCTAAGTCGTCGACGAGCTCTTAAGATGTTCCATTTCAAGTTCTATAAAAAAAAAATAATGAGAAAAAGAAATGTACCAAAACAGGGCGTGGTGTTTTGGTGTAAATTTCGAAAACAGGACAGAATGCCAGCGATACCATGGTATGAGAAACAAAAATTACGTTTTTTTTGCCACCCCAGTTTTGAAAAATGTCAAATTTGTGCGTACACTGCTTGTTGTGTGTGTCATGTGGCTCTGGGGCATTTAAAAAAAATATAAAAAACCCAGATATATTTTCCAGTTTTCTAGTTCTAAATTAGGTCTTTGTATGTTCATCCCCCCCATTTCCCTCTCCCAGTTACCATGGAAACCCATATTTAGGATTTGCTCGGCCTGTTTAAAAAAGCTCTTATGAGTTGCCAATGTTTGAGTTCCTGGATCTGTCTTTGCACCTTATGTGTCTTCTGTTTTATTATTCATATTTATTTTTGGTAAAGTGTTTTGTTTTGTTTTTTTGTCTGTGTAAATATGCAGAAACTTTTGAAGGCAGTCAGAATAGCGTTATTATTTTGAGCCAACAAATCAAGCTTGGAGAAGAACAACAAAAATAAAATGGATTTTTATTTAGGCTGTCACAATATTGAAATTTTTGGCTTCCCACATTATCTCCGAAATTATGAATTGCCAAGTAGAAAATAGATGACCTCCTTGCATTGTGAAAATAGCTTATTGAAATATTCCTGGAAAGTAACAATTTGGGTTTATTTTTTGCCTTGTTTTTATAATTATTATTATTACCAGAATACTGAATTTACTTAATCGAGCCAGTTCTATTTTTTATTATTTCATTATTTTGTTGGTATTTTCTGTTATTGTTATTGCTTTTTTTTTTTTCTTTTGTGCATAGTCTAATCAGTTGTGTTTTGTTTCATTCACACATGCATATTTTGAGTTCTTCTCTCAAACTGAAAACACTCGCTTCCACCTTGTGATGTCATGTGGTCAAACAGGAAGTGCTCCACTGTGTTTATAAACTCCACACGCCTTTACTAGAAACATTTGGATGATTTTAGCCCTGGAATTGTCAATCTCTACTGAAAAAAGGTAAAAGGAGCTGTTAACTTGAAAACTACCCCTTCATGACATCACAAGGTGGAACAGAGAATTTTGAGCTATGGAGTTATAGACAGACTAATAATAAAGTGTTACTCAAACATGGGAATAAAACAAAACACAACTCCAGGTATGTTTTTAAGGAGGTAACAGCATTATAATAATAATAATAATATAATAATAATAATAATACATTTTATTTATATAGCGCTTTTCAAGATACTCAAAGACACTTTAACAATAAAAAAAACAAAACAACAAAAAACAAAAACAAATATACAAACATTTAAAATCAACACTCATAATAATTAAATTATTAGCATGGCTTAAAGCTCACAGTAATACACTTTTGCGCAATAAAGGAATTTTAAGCAATAATAATCATGAATTATATTAAGTGTATTTGCATGTATTGCGTATGAATATCGACGGACGTGTGTGTGCCTATGTGTATGTGTACGTACTAAAATATACCTATAAATAGGTTTTCTTTCCCACATTCATGATAGATGAGTTTTTAAATAAATAAATAAAATAATACATTAATAAATATAATAATAAATACATAAAATAATACATTAATAAAATAATAAATCAAAATAATAAAAAATAAAGTAAATAGGATTTCTGCCATCTGGTATTCTATATTTTAAGAGGGTTAGGCAAAATAAGGGTTAAACTGAATCTTTTCAACATGATTAATAAGTATGCCAACTGACCAAAGAAAATACACTAGCTAAATAATATCTACATTCTACCATGTACGTTTCCTCTTCACTACAACACTTAAACAGCCATCTGAGCTGAGTGATTTCGTCAGCATGTGTGTCTGGGGGACTGCACTAGTGTTACAGCGCTCCTCTCTATTAGATCCCATGATGTAATCCGTCTTGTGGATAATTAGCAGTGAGGGGATAGGAGCCGAGAGAGAGGGAGGTGGAGGAAATGGCATTCACGCTTACACAAGACGCCTGGATTCCTGTCCCTTGATACGAGCAGCGCTGTAATGTCGAGGAGCTTTTTAGATTTATGGTTGTAAGAATACTGCTCACTATTCTACGGTCCGGGGGTATTCTACGGGGTTGTCAAAAGTATAAAAAATCAGATACTATCGAAAGTAGATACTCATTTGTGTAGGTGTTGATAGTAAAAAGTCACATTCACAGGACAGAAATGAACCTTGAATCCTGAATTTTCTGAATTTCCTTAATTTAGACAAATTTTGAGCTGTATAAGAACAAGTATAAGACCACATAGACTAGTATACGCCCATGGACCAGTATGGAACCTACCTGGACGACTGAGGGATTACACAGATGTAACACCACATGGTAATATAGAAGAAAGTAACGTATTTTAGGGAGTATAAGTCGCTCTGGAGTATAAATCGCACCAGCCACCAGCCAAAAAAATGCATAATAATGAAGAAAAAAAAACATATTTCACATATAAATCGCATCTGAGTATAAGTCGCACCCCCAGCTAAACACGACTTATGGTCAGGAAAATACGGTACTACAATTTAATGTTGAAAATCACATTCTATTGTCTAAATAAAGAGTGTTTTTTAAATTATAATCGTAGTTTTACTTTACTAGACAAAGGGAGCAGTATGAATTTACCTAGGAAGTTCAACATATTCATACATTTCACATGGACGTTGAGGGTTGAAGCTAACTTGATAAACTGCTCCGTCTGAATCTATGTTACTCAAGTTTATTCTTACCAGATCTGAGCACAAAGAACTGATTTAGGTGGGTTCATTTGGGGCCGAACTAAATTACAGTCCAAAGCTAGCGAGCATTAGCCAAAAAAAAAAGTCAGTTCATCTCTAATGTTGTAAATCAAACATCTAAACAGGACCTTGAACGCTTGTACTGATCACAGGCTTTGACTACGCTGGGTTGGCCACAAGAGGATTCTCAATTTGTGATTTTTGTCCAAAACAAGGTCCCCTGCATTACTTAATGATACAACTATGTGTAATATGCCAACAAAAAACATCAACAAAAGGCCTAATTTAGCTAAGTCACCTTTTCTACATCGTCTTTCTTCTCGTTAGCGGCTAAATCCAGTTATCACAGTGTATCATGGCATGGCATCTTGTCAGATCAGATACAGCTCCACCTGTTGTGTGGGTGGTTTCCGCTTGTACTTTTCTGTAGCAGGACAGATCAATGCTTCTGTGTAGCCATAAAATTATACTACATACAAAATTGCAGTCTGTAAAACGTATATACACCAAGTTATGATAATAGTGGGTATTATCTGGTTTATGGGATTGAAAAGGTAGAATAAAACTTTAAGATTCCCCTGGGGTACTAGGGAAACCATGCAGAATGAATCAGACAGGATTCATACAGATTGTAATTATAGCTCCCTCACACCCCACCGTGGGTTTCTTGATTGCCCTGAAGGGAGCACGGACTCTTGAATATTGCTTAGACTCCATAGAACAAGAAAACAGATCAGTATTACGCATAACAGCTCAGAAAATGCATGCAAAAGTGCTGATGCGTGAAAGAAATAACAGTTGTTTTGCCAAAGGTATGCAACAACAGATGAATATTTTGGTCATTAACTTAGGCAATTAATGCAAGCATGATGTCAGAACAAAGTAGTAGTATTAGTAGCTCCAGGCCCGTTGACAGAAATTTGGGGGCCCGGGGCAAGAAGCCTCACATGGCCCCCCTCTAATATATATTAACAGGAAGAGTGTCCAAATCTGAGAGCCTAAGACCCTGCAGCACAGGACAACAGACCCGTTTGCCTCCTTCCCCCCTTGGACTCTCCTGAGTGGTTTTCAGAACTTGATGCTGTCTCCTAAGGTGTGAACTGTCACGTTTAGGGTAGTTCAATAGATATAACTAATAACATATACTCCATATTGCAAACAATTAGTGTTACCAGAGCTATTTGGATGAAAGGCGAAACATATTGAAACAAATCTCCCTTAAAATATCTGAATATTAAATTGCTTAGTAAATACTGACATTTCTGTAATCAATTTTCTTGCTCAAACTGTATGGGAATCATTAGCTCCACCATAGTAGAGTTGTCAAAAGTATCAAAAATCATATACTCATCAATACTAAAACGAGTACCAAAACTAGACTCAGGTGTTGATACAAAAAAAAAATCACATTCACAGGACAGAACTGAACCTTTCCTGAATAACTTTAAAATTATCTTGAAAAATTGATGCAGTCTCCTGAGGTGTGAACTGTCACATTCGGTGTAGCTCAGTGGGCATAACTAATAACATATACTTCTTACTGTAAACGACTAGTGTTATCAGAAGCCTGTCAGAACTGAAGAAGCTACTTGGATGAAAGGCAAAACATATTCTCCCTTAAAACCGTTTGTTCAGTTGAAAGAATTTGAATTTTTTCTTCTTTTCACTTATTGAATATTGAATAACTTTTCTTACTCACTTTTCTTGCTCAAACAGTAGAAGCTTAAACTTGTCTATAAAAGAGTTGTCAAAAGTATCAAATCTGATACCAATCAATACTAAATGTACTGTACTAAAAGTAGTATTGAAACTAAACACTCTTTTGAGCAAGTATCAATACTAAAAAAGTCACATTCACAGGACAGAACTGAACATTTCCTGAATAACTTTAAAATGATCTTGAAAAATTGATGCAGTCTCCTGAGGTGTGAACTGTCACATTCGGTGTAGCTCAGTGGGCATAACTAATAACATATACTTCTTACTGTAAACGACTAGTGTTATCAGAAGCCCGTCAGAACTGAAGAAGCTACTTGGATGAAAACATATTCTCTCTTAAAACCGTTTGTTCAGTTGAAAGAATTTGAAGTTTTGCTTCTTTTCACCTGTTGAATAATGAGTAACTTTTCTTACACAGTTTTCTTGCTCAAACAGTGGAAGCTTTAACTTCTTTATAGTAGAGCTGTCAAAGTATAAAAAATCCTATACTAATCAATGCTAAAAGTAGTATCAGAACTAAACACCCATTTGAGCAAGTATCAATACTAAAAAAGTCACATTCACAGGACATAAATAAACCTTTCCTGAATAGCTTTAGAAGGATCTTGAAAAATTAATGCTGTCTCCTAAGGTGTGAACTGTCAGATTTGGTGTAGCTCAGTGGGCATAACAAATAACATATACTTCTAGAACTCTGTCAGAACTGAAGAAGCTACTTGGATGAGTGGCAAAACATATTTTCCTTGAAAAAAGTTTGCCTAGTTGACAGAATTTGAAGTTGTTTTTGTTTTTCGCTTATTAATATAGACATTTCTTTGCTCAGTTTTCTTGCTCAAACTCTATGGGAAGCTTTAAAGGCCTGGACTCCAACACATCCTTAGTTTTTGAAAAAGACTCAAATGGACCATCTTGACTACCATGGACTGCACATGTGGTACTCTGCTTCGTGCACTTTGAGCCTGCTCCATCGAAAGGAGACCATCGTGGGCCAGTGGGAGTGGTCGGGAGGGAGAGGTCGTTAATCAAGACGGACAGGAGCATCACCCCGGAGATCCCATGATGCTTTGCTGCGAGCTGTGCCTCCCTCGGCCCCGATCCCTCTCTTATCATGGCACCAATTAAAGAGCGCGCTGCTCTTCTCACTGCGCAGAGGCAGCCGGCACAACCTTTTGTTCTGACGTGTGGACCACAAGCGTTTAAGGCTGCTCTTTCTGTGTTCTGTGTCACGAGAATATGGAGCCTATAGAAATAATGGGAGCGGCACAAGCGGAATGCTGGTCAAATAAATACTTTCCTTACTAAATCCCAAGTTAACCTAAAGTTCCGGAAAGCTACACGATGGAACTTTTCTGTTTGAAGGTCTGCCACATGCTTGTCTACATGGAATTGTTATTACTTTGACTGCTACGTTCCACAATACAGCATTAAACTCACCCATCTTGCATTTACTCAATTTCAGATAAGGAGTATAAGTCACACCAGCCAAAAAATTAATGAAGAAAAAAAAAAACTTTCACATAGAAATCGCATCTGAGTATAAGTCGCACCCCTGGCCAAACTATGAAAAAAAGTGCAACTTATATTCTGGAAAATATGGTAACTGTATCAAAGTGGCTTACTTCATTAGCAAAGCCCCATATTCACCTTCGCTTTGCTCTAATCATCTTTGCTCTTTTCCGTGAGCTTCTCATTGCTCAGTTGGTAGAGCGTTTATCCACTAATACAAAGGTTGGCAGTTCAAATCCTGCTCTAGAAACATCATCAGTAGAGCGATTGCGTCCATCGATACAGTTTGGCGGTGCAATTTCAGTTCCCAATACCAACCCTGGCACATAATCGATCTCAGCTTCTTGCATTTTTGGCGGATGTTGTTGCTTCAGTGGTGTTTCTTGCAACATATCGCCAACTAGTGGTTTGAGTGTTTAATACATATTAGAAAAGCTGATTACAATACGATTACTCTCTTAAATTAATATTAATGTCCATGGAATTGTTATTGCTTTGACTGCTATGTTCCACAATATAGTATTAAACTAATCTATCTTGCGTTTATTCAATTTCAGATACCTTGAAAAACATGAAATCTGTGAGTGGGTTCGTCTCTCCACAGATCTGACCTGCAACATGACGTAGTGGCGTTAGCTGCCTGTTTCCATGGAGAGCAATACGTTTAATGTCATACTGGGGAATATTCCAGGCAAAACAATAGCACCTCCATGAGGACAAGCAGCAGACCGTTCACTGAAAAGTTAGATAAGTGATGCTTGAAAGTTTTATATGAGTAACTAGGGCTGTAAAACAAAAACAAAAAAAATAGAACCTGTTTGAACATTCACAGTTTTATATTACTCTTGGTCACATGGACACATTTTTATATCGCACTTTTTCCACATTCTAGGCACTCAAAACCCTTTAAATCAAGAAACAACTCACCTATTCACACACACATTCATACAGCAGTGTTCGCAGACACTGGGGGCGTGGTGGGTCAAGTGTCTTGCCCATGGACACAACAACATTATTCATTTGTGGGAGCTGGAATCGCACCGCCAACCTGTGGATCTAACCGTTCTACCAAAGATGTTTACGTCGAGAGCACGATTCGATCCGCCGACCTATTCAAAGACCATCCCGCTAATATTAACTTTCTATTTCCATGGAATCAGCTGACGTGCCAACTCCAGAAAGTTACACGCTATTGCTTTAAGTTTATACCCAGCTTTACCCACAGCAGCCAGCCCACGAGAGCACTGAACCAACGCTGTACTGGTGAGACACAGAGGGAAAATGTGACTGGTGATGTGGGAGTGAAGGCGCCACACAATACTTGAGCAAATGCATGTGCAACAAAAGAGGAAGCAGGTGTAATCCACTCATGAATAAATATGCTCAGGGCTGCAGCCATCATTAGTGCTGTCTGGGGGAGGCAGAATACACCAGCAGTGATTTGGTGAGCACTGGGATAGGTCCTTGAGAGAGGCGTACTATTGTCAGATGGCACTTGATTCGCTACTTGTGCCTGCTAATGGTCACATCAGCTATGCTTTATTTAGAGCTGTGTTTTTGACCTGGAAACAAGGTTGTTGAATGAGTTGCTCTAAGTCTTAATGTTAACAAGAAGGAAAAGTGTTACATGGCTTGAGCTGACCTTAATTAGATACCTAGGACACCAAATAATGCTATGTTTTGTTGTTGTTGTTTTTTGCCAAATGCATTACGCAATAATTCGATAATCATCATCAGGCAAGTAGAGTTTTATACGTTGGGACAAACTCAACAAAATGTTAAACTAGTATAAACCTATTCAATCTATGCTATGATTTAAGTTGTGTTTGTAACCCATTAAACTTTCTATTAAAAAAACAAAAAAATTATATTATTTTTTTTCAAATTTAAGTTTATGTTTACAGAATATTTTCAAAAACACAGTGAGTTCCATGTATGTATTTTCCGCATAAGTATAAGTCGCACTGGAGTATAAGTCGCACTGGAGTATAAGTCGCACTGGAGTATAAGTCGCACCAGCCAAAAAATGCATAACATATATTTCACATAAATTACCTCTAGTATAACTACAAGTTGCACTCTCGGTCAAACTATGAAAAAAGTGAGACTTATAGTTCAGAAAATACGGTAACTATGTATCAAACTTTACGCTAAGTGGTTCACTTCATTAGCAACGCTCCATATTCACCTTCACTTTGTTCTAACCATATTTGCTCTTTGCTGAGAGATTCTTGTGGCTCAGTTGGTAGAGCATTTATCTACTAATACAAAGGTTGGCGATTCAAATCCTGCTCTAGAAACATCATCCTGTAGAGTGATCACGTCCACTGACCTACAGTTTGGTGTGATTTCTGTTCCCAATCCCAGCGATGGAACATACTTGACCTCAGCTTCTTGCCTTTTTGGCTGATGATTTTGTTGCTTCAGTGGCGTTTCTTGCAATGTATCGCCAACTAGTGGTTTGAGTGTTTAATACATATTCGAAAAGCCGATCACAATACAATTACGCTCTCTTAAATTAGCATTAGGTGATAAGTCTTGCTAGCCTGTCAAAGCCTAGTCTATGAAAATGTATTGTAACACTTTTTCAATTTTGCCACGCTTTTTAGGGCAGAATGATTTAGGGAAAAAAACAAAAATCACAATGCTTTTTTTTTTTTTTTTTGACAAGCTTTGCAATTTGTTTTAATAATAAGTTTCTGTTCAAAGTTCACATTCAGAACGTGTCCAGAATTGACAAAAATGCCGAAATATGAACTGACTGACTAATGCAAGAATCACATTTCAGAACATGTTTGCACAGATATAAACTACAGGGTTAGCAGTTTTTATGCAGAATAAGGCAGAAATTAGGGTACTTCAAGAACTGCAGCCTTCACGATTTTGCTAATTGTGTTCGTTCAAATTGCAATTTCGATACAGCATTGCATTCCTACTTTCTCTGACCTTGTTTCACCAAAAGCCTGACCATCGGCCCGTAGGGACATATCGAGTAACATCATGTATATTTGAGTCTGACAGTCTATAAGCACCACTCCATCCACCTGCCAGCTATCTCTCAAACTTTCTCCTTGGTGTCCAGCAGATCTGTCGTCTCTCCCTGTGTGAGTGGTCAGTTTAGATAAAGTTTGTATCGCAGACTGAGCATACCTGGTTCTGGAGTTCTCCCTATACAGAACATTTATAGCTAATTTCAGAAAACGGGACAAGAGAACATGCACATTTCTAAGCCATGACGAAGACCAGTTGATACTTGACGTGACGCCCTTTTTTGATGCTATCACTTTAAATTATTTTCTAAATTATGTGTTTTACTTGCTCCAAAACACAACTCAACTGTGCACATTTATGTATTCTATAGATTACACATAGTTTTATAATGAAGTCATGTTTCATCTCTTTGTATTTTAACAAAAACACTCAAATGTCCTGCAGTGTGATCATAAAGGTGGTAAAAAAGGAAGAATGTGCACATTGTTTAATAAAATTACATCTTTATTTCTACTTTAAATTAAAAAAGAAAAAAAAAAAGATTCAAGCGGTTTAATATTGTAATCCAGAAGGTGTCCTGTGGTGTGAAATGTGTAAAAAATCACATATTTTTAAAATAGTTGCACAAAAACTACAAGAAGCTCAGCTGTGTACGAGGAAGACGAGGAAGACGAGGAAGAGCTCTGGGGTTAAAGATTTAAACTACAGCTCAAAATTCATAATTATACTTTTCTTATTTTTGTAAGACAACTTTTCTGAAAAACTCTGAACATGCGCCAGTTTGATGTCTTGCAGTGTGACAGCTGTATTTTCTGAGAAAAAGCCATAAAATAAAAATAAATACGGTACTGCTCTTCGAAGCCGCTTCTTCATTTCTGACTGAAAAACTGAAGAAGCAGCTTGGATGAGCAGCAAAACGGCTTCACTCAAAAAACATTTTGTCCAGTTGACAGAATAGAATTTTTCTTTTACTGCGGATCACACTTGGACGACTGAGAGAGGACACAAATGTTCTTTAACATGAGACACCCACATTATTATTAAACTAGCGTGAGGGACATATTAAGTAATTTATTAGAATTTTTTAACATGGCACATTTGTAATAAAAGTCCAGTGGAGTGACAGGAGAGGTCACCCCACAGGGCAAGTTAAAATGTCTAAATTTATGTCATTTTTGTGAAAAGGCTTTCTTACAATTGTTGTAGAACTGATTGTTTTTTCAAAATCATTTTAGCTCTAAAGGCCTGTCGCACTGGAGGACAGAGAAACGGCGTTACACCACCAAACGTCAAGTCCTCTAATTCATATTAAAGCGTCTTTATTTCTTGCTATTTTGTTTGTTTGGCTTTTTCATAGCGAGCGGGACTATAATACTGCAAAGTTACATTGTGCCATTTTAATAGTAAATGCAATTAAAGCTGCACTATGTAACTTTTGTGATGGAGGAGCATCCGTACACCTGCTTGTCTCCATGCATATGTTATTGCCTAGAATGTGACACAGTATGGCATTAAACTTCTGTGGGATGCATGTTTATCAAGGCATTTTTTTAAGCAATAACACATGTAATCGAATAAGCTTAATGCCATACCGTGTAACATTCCAGATAAAGCGCAACATCTCCATAGAGACGAGCAGATAGACATACCAAAAGCGTGTCATAGGAACAACAATTATAACGCAATGAGAGACATGTCTTTATGGCTCATTTCAAATTCGTATTGCGTCGCAGTACCCGTAAACGACCACTCGGAGTGCTAGCGTCTGTAAGCGCGATGTCCCTTTAAGAGCCGCAGCAGTGGATCAGCTGTTATTGAGTGACTCCGTAATGTCCGCCCTGACCATCACACTCCCCGGAGAGCTCACTTTGTTTTCAATCATTGGATCATTACAGAGCAGGGAGGGCAGCACTCAAACGGAGCCGACGTGCGCAGACAGGGGCACGCGATTGTTTAGCGATTAAGGCGTTCGAACGGGTTAGCAGTCAATAGGGTAATTATGATAGCCGTGAGAAGCAAACGCAGCTGTTAATTAATATAAAAAAGCGAATATAAAAGTTGGTAGTTGGAAATCCGCTCTGCCAGGCTGTAGTTAATGTTCCTTTAAAGGTGTAATGTTCAGTTTTGTGTGGAGGGCTTGCCACCTGCTTGTCTCCGTGGAGATGTTATTGCTTTGATGGGAATGCTTCAAAGTATGGCATTAAACTTACCCATCATGCAGTTATTCATCACCAGTATTTATGTATTAATTGACACGTTTTATCACTTAGCGTAACTTACAGAAGCTCAGTTGATGTTGATGAGAGTTTGTCGACTGTTTTGAAGGTTGGCGGTTCGAATCCTGCTTTCAACCTAAAAAAAAAAAAAAAAAAAAAGCAGTACTGATCCACAGGTTGGCGGTGAAATTCCAGCTCCGATAGATGATTACTGTTGTTGTTGTTGTTGTTGTGTCCTTGGGCAAGACACTTAACCCACCTCGCCCCTAGTGTCTGTGTATACTAGTGTATGAACGTCTTCCGCTCGAATCCCGTTCTCGCCCTAAAAACAAAAACATCATTGGTTGAGCAGTCAGATCCACTGACTCACAGATTGGCGGTGAAATTCCAACTCCCACAGATGATGAATTGTCGTTGTGTCCTTTGGCAAGACACTTAACCCGCCTCGCCCCTAGTGTTTGTGTACGCTGGTGTATGAATGTGTTCCGCTCGAATCCCGTTCTCAACCGAAAAAAAAAAAAAAACATTGTTGGTTGAGCGGTTAGATCTACTCTAAATCCTAACTCTCACAGATGATTACTGTTGCTGTGTCCTTGGGCAAGACACTTAACCCAAATCATCCCCAGTGTCTGCGTACATTGGCGTGTGAATGGGTGAGTGGTTCCTGGATGTAAAACACTTTGACTGCCTTGAAGGTAGAAAACTGTGATATAAAAAAGTGAACATTTACCAAAATCTTTCAGTCTAACTATGAGCTGGTTTGTGTTTCCATAGACCTGACCTGTTCCTTAACTTGACCTGCTTGTTGCTAAAGAGACTAAACAGTTTATTGCTGTGCTGTGAAACATTCCAGGTAAAGCATTAACGTGATGATACAAGCAGGAGGCAGACCCTGAATGAGAAAAATTACAAGAGAACGTTGCCGATGTGGGACTGGTGAGTTTTCAATATCGATAAATTGGTATACATGGAAAAAACAAATCAGACTTTATCTTTACTTACCTCACAATTTGACCTTTTAAGAAAATCTGATCTAATCCCTGTCACTGGATCCACGAGACTGCACCATTAATCTGGATCTATTGCTCTTCTAATGGAGAAGTGCCCCATCTTCATGAAGGTAATTAGTCGAAATGTCAGACAGCGATCCACCCTCCACTGCCCCCTTCCCGCAAACGCTTTAACCACAAGGCCACATGTATCTTTGTAAGAGGGCACATCCCCGGCACCCATTCCTACAGACAATTATTCTACATTAGCTGCAGATAGCCCTCATAACTGAATTAAATATCGCCGGAGTGGCTCTACATCACCATGATTCAAACGTTATTGGTCCAGCGATTGGATTAGTAAGTAATTGAGTGAAAATGAATCAAAAAGTATTCTCCTCTGACAGATCTTCGAGGGCGAAATCGAGTCTTCGTTGTCCAAATCAAGAGGAATTATTTATAACGAAAAAGTCTACAGTGATTGCTCATGCACAAAACAAATACCAATGAGCGAATATGCCTAAACGTGTAACTAAAAGGGGAAAAAAAAGTGTATCTGTGTTGATTTTCTTCCATTGTTGTTTCATAAATATCTTAAAAAACATGCATTGTTACTATGAACGGGTCCGTCTGCATGGAGATGAATACGCTTAATGCCTTAGAGCGGAACTTTTCATGTAAACTGATTAAAGCTCAGTTGAAACGAGCTGGTGTTGGTGGTAACTGTTTGTCCACTGATTTGAAGGATGACGGTTCAAATCCCGCTCTCGACTTAAACGTCATTGGTAGAGGTTGGCGGTGGGATCCCAGCTCCCGCCGATGAATGCTGTAGTTGTGTCCTTGGGCAAGACACTTAACCCACAGCGTCTGCGTACACTGGTGTATGAATGCGTGATTGGTTTCTTAATGTAAAGCGCCGTTTACCAATCCGGTCACCAAAACCTATGAGTTTTCTGTTCCATCCGCCATCTTAACCTGCTTCCACCGTCTATATAGCGTTATAAAAAGCTGATTATTCCACAGAACCTCCATATTTTTTTCCAATACATCATGGTTAAGTTTCTCTTCATATACGTAAAAGCCAATAATGTACATTGGCAGACAGCATCGCTAATTACCACCTATACGACGCAAGAAAAAAGCATTGAAAAGCATTCTATCCATCGTTCTTGCACAACTCTTTGATGTCAAAGCCTTGAGCCTGAACTTTGACTGATGTCTCTCTCTCTCTCTCTTTTGCGCTCTCTCTTTCTCGCTGTTTCTCTCTTGCTCTTTCTCTCCCTCTCTTCTGTGGCCTTGTGAAGTGTCATTGGGGCAGAGTAGACAGTGACTTTTGAATGACAGCTAGCAGCCATGCAGGGCCAGCCGATCTGAAAGAGCCACAATCAAATGAATAATAAAAATGGGCACGAATGCGGCTAACATAGATGCATGCTCCCCCGCCACACCATAGCTTTCTTTGTTCTTTGTTCTCTATTTGTGAAAGGAACATGTACAAACTCATTAAATTGACAAAAGAGAAGATGATTTCTACCAGATTTAGCTACGCTGTAAACCCGAACAATTTAGCAGTAATAAAAAAATAAATTAAAAAAGAGGGGTACATTTTTTTTTTTTTTTTTTTTTTTTTTTTTAAGTAAGCTTATTTTTTTTAAGTGTATAGTCCTATTTTTTTTTATTACTGTAAATCTTTTTTTTTTTTTTAAGAGCCTAACTGTCACAATTATTTTTATTTTTATTTATTGATTTAATTTTATTTTTTTTTAATTTTTTTTTTACAATCAGTTTTAATTTAAAAAAACAAAAAAAAAACAGCAACATTTCTTTAAAAAAATATATTATGGACAGTTGTTTTTTTTTTTTAATAACTAATTAGTGCATGACATCATTAGCATTGATTAATTTTTAAAAAAGATACTTGTGTCTAAAATTCTAATTACATTTAAATTTTAATTGCATTACATGTTTTAAATTATGCAGAAATCTTTTTTCTTTTAATTAATTTGACCTTTCGGGTTTACATTGTACTGCTACTTTCCATGTGCAGCCCCTGGGCAGGTGAATACACATAAAAATACTAATTTCATTACAATTACATTATAAGACCTAGCTCATCATTAAAATTAGCAGCAAAACACAAAACAATATTACCATTTCCTACAGTCCATACAGATACTTTACAGTGAATATAGAACAGTACAAATTAACTACACATGTGGACACAGTTGATAATCTAAAATGTGCTTTTTCAAATTTCTAGTCAAATTATTGCGATCTACAGAGAACTTCAGACTGTCTGGAGCTAATTCCACCGTCTGATGGTTTGAAAAGAAAAGGCTGACTGAGCAAAGGCCGAGGATCTTTCTGGAGCTGCGTGATTTGGGTTCACACAGATTCAGGACAGGTCAGAGGATATTAATATTCTCAATTCCTTTCATTAGCCCTAGATACAACTTTGCACAAGCTGCATCAAGTCAGTAATCCATATCGATACGTCGCAGCTGATGTCAGTAACATTGTGCTGGTGTGATGCTAGCTGGAGGCACTGCTGGGTCTGAAGCTCGGTTTAATCTGAGCTTTGTTTGAACACAATCTGACAGTAAAGAACTGACTTAGCCGGAGCTGCAACAGGTGAGCTGATTTGTGCTGTTAAACAAGTCTCTCTCAGGTTAAATTACAGTCACAAGCTAGCTAGCGTTAGCCAACAGTTTTTCAGTTGGTCACGCTCACCTTTTATTGTAAATTGAACACCTAAACACGATCATGAACGCTCGTACCGATCACAGGCTCCTGAAAATGTGTTGTTTAAATTTTTTTTGGCAGTGTAAGCTAAGGTTTTGTTTGCATTGTGTCACCATGGTAACTGCATAGCATCCCGCCGTAGACATGCATGCTGCTTCCCTCCAACGCGATGTCACTGCAAAGTATGAATAAGTGAACGTATTCTCTGGAGTAATATTCAGAATCGTGACAAACTATTTTTATGATTTTGATGAACTAAACAGTACTGCACAGCAAAACAAATATCACCAGTGTAGTTAGATTTTTTCACAATCTCCTTCAGCACAGCTTGTTAAAAATATTTCACAATAACCTGCTTATTTTTATTTTTATTTTTTAAATAAATTTAGTTCCTGAGATTGGGGAATCAGAACAATGTCTAAATTATTCAGATTTATTTTATTTTTTGAATTCAAATTTGACTAATTTCTAACCTTGTGTTGGCCTTGTTGTGATTGCTTTGAAATGTGTTGCTTAAATCAAATTCAAAATTAAAGGGTAGAATCCCATTATAATGCTTTTAGAGAACAAAATTGTACTTGTAAAATCTACCACCCAAGATAAGCACTGACAACTTCATGTAGGATTAGCATTAGCAATTCCAAAAGTAACACTTATTTAGTCCAACAAACATAAGAGAAGTGGCCCACCTACTACTTCCCACGACTATGTACTAGTGTTTATTACAGCCTGCTACTATCTACTACTACCCACTACCTTTCTTTCTTTAACTTTATTTACACAGGAGAACCCTTGAGCACTTGGGCTCTATTTTTCATGGGGCTGTGTTTAAAATACAATAAAAGCAGAACAAACAAGTATAAATTCACATAAAACATTAAACACATGTGCAGGTGTGTGTATAAAAGTAGGTTACCACATTATTAAACTGTGATTGCGTCACCAAAGTATCCAGTTTTACTTTTCCTTGGAGTGTGTTCATTACCTAATTCAAAATTAAAGAGTAGAAAAGAGTATATATAGCACTAGTAGTATAGCACTTACAACTTGCTGTAGCTTAGCATTTCCAAAAGTAACCCTTATTTGGTATTACAACCTACTACCTACTACTACTACTACTACTACTACTACTACTACTACTACTACTACTACTACTACTACTACTACTATTACTACCACTACTACTACCACCCACTACATCCTACTACTACCTATTAGGACCTACTAATCCCTACTACTGTCTACTTATACCCACTACTACCTACTACAACTACTATACACTACTACCTATTATTACCTACTACTACCCACTGCCATCTACTACTACCCACTACTACTACTATTACTACTACCCACTACTACCTTTTACGACCTACTACTACCCACTACTACCTAAAACTACTACTAGTAGTAATAGTAGTATTATTACTTCTAGCCACTACTACCTATTGCAACATACTACTACCTACAACTACCTACTACTATCTGCTACTACCTACTACTACCTATTGCAACATACTACTATGTGCAACTACCTACAACTACCTACTACTATCTACTACTACATATTGCAACATACTACTACGTGCAACTACCTACAACTACCTACTACTATCTACTACTACGTACGACTACTACTATCCACCACTACCACTACTACTACTATCCACTACTACCTATTACAACCTACTACTATCTACTACTACCCTGTACTACCTACTACTACTACTCACTACTACCTATTATTACCTGTTACGACCTACTACTACTACTATTAGTACTACCTACTATGACCTATTACTACCTACTACTATCTACTACTACCCACTTCTAACTTAATCAAAAATAAAGAGTAGAATCCCATTTTTTCTGCTTTTTTATCAAACTAAATTTGAAAAGTGCCACCCAAACTTAGCACGTACAACGTCCTGTCGTTGAGCGTTTCCAAAAGTAACCCTTATTTGGTCCAACAAACACAAGTGAAGTGGAATGGATCTATCATATTCCCCTGTACAAGGCTTCATTTGGTCACAGGATATCAGGAAATCAATATTGCTTTTCCCAATGTCGGTGGCTGCACTAGGTGGGCCTAATTGAAATGTATGAGGCCTCCTGCTAAATGGTGTGTGCAGGCGGGAGACGAGTGATTGCAAACATATGGAACGGTTCCTTAGACAAGAGAAACATTTGTGCTGAGACAGAACAGAAGGACGAGCGGCAGAGCAGTCGATGGAGGAGGAGGAGAGAAACGAGGGATATAGTCTGTACCTGTGCGAGCATCGGAAATATCACAAACGGGTTTGTACTGTAGTGGCTTTGTTAGAGAAAGAAGAGACTGGAGGGCGGAAGGAAACAAAACATTTTTCAACTTTCTGTCTAGAGAAGTGGGACCAAACCAGGACTGGAACAGGACGAGAACCAGAAGTCTAGGTCAGGACTAGACTGAGGTCAAACGGGACCAGACCAGGACTAGAACTGGAGGTGTGAGGAGGCGGGTTAAGTGTGGGTCAAATGAGGCGTTCAATTGTGCAGTAACAGCAGTGTTAATAGAAACAGTATTGTGTAATAATGGTTGTCACTAAACAGAAGTATTAATAGTAGTAGTAATAGTTGTAGTTGTTGTAGTAGTTGTAGATAGTAGTTAGTAGTAGATAGTAGGAGGTTGTAGTAATTATTAGTAGGTTGTAATGGGTAGTAGTGGGTAGCAGTAGGAAGTAGTAGGTTGTAATATGAAGTAGTGGGTAGTAGTTACAGTAGTAATAGTGGGTAGTAGTAGGTTGTAGTGGTAGGTTTAATAGGTTATAGTAGTAGTAGGTAGGTAGTAGTGGGTAGTAGAAGGTTATTGTAGGCCGTAATAGGTAGTAGTAGGTTGTAATATGTAGTTGTGGGTAGTAGTAGGTTGTAGTAGTAATAGTGGATAGTAGTAGGTTGTTGTAGTTGTAGGTAGTAGTGGGTTGTAGTTGTAATTTCTAGTAGGTTGTGATAGTAGTGAGTAGTAGTAGGTTATAGTAGTAGTAGTAGTAGTAGTAGGTAGTTGTGGATAGTAGTAGGTTGTAGTAGTACATTGGTAGAAGTGAGTAGTAAGCTGTAGTAGGTAGTAGTAGATTGTAGTAGTAAGTTGTAGTAGGTTGTAATAGTAGTGGGTAGTAGTAGGTTGTAGGAAGCTGTAGTAGGTAGTAGTAGGTTTTAATAGGTGTTAGCGGGTAGTAGTAGATCGTAGGAAGCTGTAGTTGTGGGTAGTAGTAGGCTGTAGTAGTAGTAGTAGTTGTAGTAGGTATTAGTATTAGCGATTGGCAGATTAAGCAATTTTGTCAGCTTTAAACATTCAGTAATATGATGGAAGCTAAAACTTTAACTTTTTCAAATTCAGAATCCAGATCCTAATCCTGAATTCGACCTGGGCTAAACTAGAACCAGGACAGAACCAAAACATTCAAACTAAACCGGACCAGAACCAGAACCTGACCCGGATCAGCCTGAAACTCATAGTCTGCTTTTAACAAGACAGAAAATCCAGTATTTTGCGCCTCATCCGTCTGTGTTAGCATGTCTGCCCTTCTAATAAGCTATTGACATTTGACTTAGCGATGAGTGCGAGAATAATGACTCCCACCATGAGCGGAGAGTGGAAGTGGCATTTCCCGACCTCCTCAACAGGTGGACCGCCCCAATCACTCACTTCCAATTGGTCAGTTCAATTAGGCTTTGTCTAAGGGAGTTAATGGGAACGCGGTATTTTCGATTTATCAGCAGCAGACTGACATGAGTGAGACAACTTCATTATTATTACCATTTAAAAAAAAGCTCTAATGTAACTTTAGTGTAACCAGTTTTGATTCACTTTTAAAATGTGTTTTTTAAAGGTGCATTATGGGGTTTATAAACATCACCATGGAGATCTTGTTTGTACGGTATTACACTTTCCATCGCAGGTGTTTTTATTGCTCAAAAATACATTGAAAAAATGCGTTCTAACTGTGTGGAGGGTCGCCTTTCCCCAGATGTTACCTGTAATTTCGCCCCGCTCGTCTGTATGGAGACGGATTTGTTTAATGCTATACTCTGGAACATTTTAGTTACAGCGAAAACAAAAAAGGTCCATTAAGACAAGCTAATACTGACCGCTCCACCAGAAATACTTGATTTTGTTGCTTAGGTAAAAGTACAGATTCTGGGGCAAAAAATACTTAAGTAAAAGTATTTAAGTACCTGTTTAAAAATGTACTTAAAGAGTAAAAAGTAAAAGTATTTTGTTAAGATTTTGAGGTTTTATGAGGCTTCAAATGTAGTGATTTTAATACAGATTTGTGCCGAATTTTTCTCAACAGAAACATTTGGAATCAATAGTGTTTTCTAACTGTTTTTGTTTATATACTACTAATACTACGAACATGCCCCCCCGGCCTTACTTGCTCTCAAATGTAGTAAAATAAGTTACATTTATCCACTTTAAAATTTACAAAGTACAGATACCTAAATTTGTGTGTAATTTGTGTTTAAGTACAGAATTTTACTACTTTTACTTTGTCACATTAATTACACCACAGATGTTTAAAATATAAATTTAACTAGCAAAGTAAATTCGCTTTTTATAATATTTGGATTAACTGTGGACTATTTTGATGTTGGATTACTTTTTAAACTGCAGTTTGTCCAAATTATATTGCATCGTTACTAATGATAAGAGGAAATTTCTGTGAGAATAAATGGTAAATGGTCACATACACACACACATATTCATACACCAGTGTACGCAGACACTGGGGGCGAGGTAGGTTAAGTGTCTTGCCCAAGGATACAACAACAGCATTCATCTGTAGGAGCTGGAATCACACCGCCAACCTGCGGGTCAATGGATCTGACCGCTCAACCAATGATTTTTACGTCGAGAGCGGGATTCAAACCGCCAACCTTCAGATCCACGGTCCACTCTACGCCCAACTGAGCTACTGTTGATCATAATAGTAAAAGTAGTTGCTGTACTGCTTAAAATTACTTTGCAAATAACACTTTTCCTCAAGTTTTTATGCATTTTTAACTGACATCTTCTACTTGCGCACTTGCGTTTCCAGTATTCCACCGAACTGCCAGTATTTTCTGTTGCTCCAGTAATTAGTCAGTACCATCTTGCGTCTTGCGCGAGTGAGTCACATGCATTGGCTTCACAGCGAGTTCCAACGACACACATGTACAGACGTCAGGAAGCAGGCAGGATGTGAGAGCGCATTCGATTAGCGGGCAAAGTAGACATAATCATATGCAGCATTACGGTGTTAAAATGAAGGCATCAATTACCAAGTCAGCCGCTAAAGCATTTAAACAGCTATTAATATTCGCGTTCTGACACATAAAGTTTGTCAAACAACTCAAGAGATATGTCAAGATGTTAGTCGAGTTACTTTAAGTCCGTAGACAGTATAATGGCAGACGGTAATGCCACGTCAAAGGAAGTTATAATGGGTTTTGGCTGTATAGGAAGAAAATATCGAAGAAAAAAAGTTGAATGTTTAAGGAAGTACTAGTACTATTACTTCTATGATTACTACTACTACTATTACTGCAATGGCTACCAGTACAACCACAACTACAAGAATCAGAAAAACTACTACTACTGGTAAATGCAATCACACGTCTTCACAAACATGATTTAAGGCGGCAAACAAATGCATATCGCCCCCTAGCAGAGTGGAGTGGTATAGGCAGTATGTGTGTAACTGCAGAATACGTGACTGCTCTGTGTTGTAAACGTGTAAAATATAAGTAGACGTAGAGAATATAGGTTACTACCAATTGTACAAGTACATTTTGAGGTTTTTAAAGTATTCCGCAAAAGTGAGACTGCAAACGTAACCACACAAATGTAAAAATACCACTTTATTTGAAAGATTATACTGCAAGTGTGTGTTTTTTTTTTTTTTTTCATTTTAATCAGCTATTTTATAAACATATTTATTTATTCTATGATAAGTGATTTGCTTGATAGTCTATTTTGGCATGTTTCCAAAACTCCTGAAATTTAGACATTTTAATTAGTAATAGTTGTAGTAATCGTATAGGAAAAGGAGTAGTGGAACGTGACAAAGTAAAAGTAGTGAAGTACTGTAGTTAAGTAAAAATTTTGGTATCTGTAGTTTACTTAAATATATTTTAAACTGGATACTTTTCACTTTTACTTGACAATATTTGAGAAAATGTATCTGTACTTTCTACTCCACTACATTTTTGAACAGGACTGAAAAGTGTTTTTTATATTATTATTATTAATTTTATTTTTTATTACTATTATTGCTTGAGAAAAAATCTGTTGTTTCTGTTGAACAACATCCAGCAAAAATCTTATCAAAATCCCTAAATTTTAAGCTTCATTAGACCTCAAAATCTGCATATACTATACTTTTACTTTGTACATTTTTAAACAGGTACTTAAGCATTTTTTTTCATATGATACTTTAACTTTTACTTGAGTATTTTCTTGCTCCTGTATCTGTACTCTCACTTAAGCAACAAAACATCCTTTCTTCTTTATACTATTGTGTTATTCATCTTTGCACCTACAACTAAAATATCCCCTAATTAAAACAAACCAGATTTCCTCTTCTCCTTTTGCCCCGTGTGGGTACAGCGTCAGCCTGCCCCTCACACTCACCCACTGCTCTGCCTGTAAACAGTTTGGGAGAGCGATCCAGCCGACTGCACTATTTCATTTGTTTAAATACATCTGACATGTTCATTAAGCCACAAAGCCACCCACCCTCGCCTTCCCCCTGCCTCTGTCTCCCTCTCAATCCCCCGTCTTATGACACATTCACACTGTAATTAGCGTGCAGTTGAATCAGAGGATATCGAAGCAGAAAACGCAGGGTACGGGCGTCCTGCCAGCCAAGCTTCTTACGGCTTGCAGCACATGGCACCAGACGCTTCGGGCTACGGAAAGTCGGGCTAATAAAGATCATCTCTCCAGCTCAGGGTTTGAGGGACAACGAGGACGGCGATGTCAACACAACAGACGCGTGTAAGAGGATTAGGGCTGGTCACTGTAACAGGGAAGCCGTCAGAATGTGTTTTGAAATAATGAATGGGGAGCACAATAGCTCTTTTGTATATTTGGGTTTTTTATGTTACGGATTTTGATGTTTTTGAAAATTATGACTGAATATTGGATTGCGGACCATGGTTACTTGGTGGTCTATATATATATATCCTATAGAGTGTATTGGACTTATGTACTGTCAGTCAAATGTTTGGACACACCCTCTCATTCAGTGTTTTTGTTTTGTTTTTTTGCTACTTTTATATCTATAAGAGAGGCATTCAGTATATGAAGCAAGATATATGGAATTATGTAGCAAAGAAAAAAGTGAAATAGCTTTACTAAATAGTTTTTGATAAAGGATGACAAAGGATTATTTCACGTTTTTTCTTTACTGCATAATTCCATATATCTTACTTCATATATTTGATGTTTTCCATATGTATACAATGTAGAAAATTCACACATATTGATCCTGATCATTTATATTAGTAACTATAATCTGTAACTCGTCTATATCAATGGAAATCAGCATTTTTTTCTTTGTTAAAATTATTAACTTAACAACTGGTTAACAGCTGGTTCCATCTGTATTAAATATGTTTGGCCTATAGAATGTTGTAATGTCATGTGAAGCACACACTGGCAAAACTGTTAGTTTATTTAAGTTTAATTGTTACAGTACTAAAACTAGTACTCTCACTACTGCAATACAAAATACATTTTCAAGTGTTAATTTAACACTTGAAGAGTCTGATTTGAGTTTGTTTCCTTATCTGTAGAGCATCAAATTTACTCTAGCTTAAGAGTTAAAATATTCTGAAACACACTGGCAGAACTGTTCTAGTTTACATGGCTAAAACTAGATACTATCATCATTGCAATACGCAGTACATTTTCAGGAGTTAATTCAACACTTGAAGAGTAAAATTTTACTCTACTTCCTTGTCTGTACAGAACCAAATTTACTTTAGCTACAGAGTTAAAATATTCTGAAACACACTGGCAAAACGGTTATAGCTTACATGATTAAAACTAGATACTATCATCATTGCAATACGCAGTACATTTTCAGGAGTTAATTCAACACTTGAAGAGTAAAATTTTTGTCTATTTCCTTACCTGTACAGAATCAAATTTACTCTAGTAAACTCTAGACACTTCCTCCAGCTCCTCTGGTGAGACCCTGATGTGTCGCCAGGCCAGTTTCTTTCAACCCTGCAAACCACATGTATCCTTGAACATATTTTAAATGACCAAAATACAAAAGTATGATCAGGACAAATTGCTTTCATTCCAATCTCTTTCTTTTCTCCTTTTTCCGAGTATAATATCGTCGTTCTGCTGTGCCGGTGCCAGCTTGGTGCATTAGCCCGGCCCCTGCTCCGGCATTGGCACTGTTCCATCTGCACAGCTCCACGAGTGCTCTGATCCAGGTCCATCCCAGTAATACACCGCCACCTGGAAGTACCTCCGCACCTGGACCTAGCTTAGCGGCACATATCCCCCACCAGTGTCCACAAACAACCCCCCTGCCTTAGTCATCATATGGTGAGCGAGTGATGAGGGCTTGTTGTTGTACAGCAGGTAACCTTTAGCAAAATCGCACATAATTTCATGCTGTAAACCGTGTCTTTACTGGCAGAACAAAATAGCCACAAAGGAGGTGTGAGATCGCAACGCCGACTTAAATAGGCACAATTGCCAAAAAAATTACAAAAAACTCTGGTAAAGTTAGCGCGGTTAGCCTTATTCCAGGATGCATATAATCAGAGCTATTGGTTTGACAAAGTTGGATGAAAGAAATGGTCAGAATGAAGATAAATGTAAGGCGCAAAATGGTAAGAGTCTAGTAACCAGAAAATTGGAGGTTCAAGTTGAGTCCTTGGGCAACACACTTCACCAGCATTCACAGTTGAGTCTGGGCCCAGAATGTCAGCCATATTAGTCAGTCTGGTTCAGGGCAGCTCTGGCTTACAAATGGTTTATACAGTGGTCCCTCGCAGTCATCCTTTTGTGCAATACTTTAAACGCCTCAAAATGTACTTGCACAATTGGCAGTAACCTATATTATCTAGGTTTACGTATATTTTAAACATTTCCCACAGTTACACATGTAGTCCATCTGTGAAACCATATGTGAGGTGAAGACTGCCTGTACCACTCCACTCTGCTAGGGGGCGATATGCATTTGTTTGTGGCCTTAAATCGTGTTTTTGAAGACGTGTGATTGCGCTCATCTGTCACAAAACAATCCCTGCTGCCGTGTTTGAATAAGCTGTACGACCTGGAGACTACATGACGCTAAATACCCTTAGTGCTCACGTATACTTGATATTTTTACACATTTTATAAGCATTTTGCAGTGTTTTGTTTGCTAGCAAGATGCAATACAGTGGTCCCCGTTTATTGGGGGGGTTACGTTCTAAAAGTAACCCGCAATAGGCAAAATCCGTGAAGTATCAGCTTTATTTTTTACAATTATTATATATGTTTTGCAGGTGTAAAAACCCTCACCACACACTTTATATTCTCTCTTGTTTAAACACTCTCAAAGTTCAAACCTTCGTAGGCGTCTTTGTCGGTGCAGAACGTTTCATTGACATTGTGGGTTTTATCGAGGAGAAAAGTTGCAAACAGCAAACATACGGCACTTCAGAGTCACACTGCGATTCGAACGTTTATGTAAATTTGGCTGAACACATTCTGTACTGTACAGGAGACACGGCATGAGGAGATCGATTGACAAAAAATCCGCAAAACAGCGAGACCGCAAAAGGTGCACCGCGTTATAGCGAGGGACAACTGTATTGAACATCCACAACTTTTGGGCTGAAGATGAGCTTTGAAAACTCCCGAAAAAAGCTGTCAAATTTAAAAGTACATTATGTAACTTATCTTGCACCTTTGACCTTGTTTCCCAGTTTTCAAGAGATATTTTCTATGTTGCATTTATTTTATTGCTCAAAATTACCTTGCACAGACATACTATGAAAGTAGGCGCCCTTCCATGGATCTGACACGCAAGTCTCTCCGGTGGTGTCGCCTGCTTGTCTCCATGGAGATAGATACGCAGACCCTCCACCATAAAGAATAACTCTTTTTAAAAATCGATTTCCTTAAGTATAATCAGGGCTTTGCATCTTGAAAATATATTCTGGTTTGCAATAAAATAATAAAAATATCTTCTTTCACTATCTTTGTACGATAGGGCTGCTGGGATTAGGACAGAGTATTTTTTCTCATTTTGGCTCTGTTCATGTGCACTCAACAGTAACCCGTCCTTGTCAATGTATTTTCATTACGGCACAATCCTGCTGTTGTACAAAACCCAATCGTCTTGACCTCTGTCTCATAATTTCATTGGCCCTGATCAAATTCACCATTTATTCATTATATTTTTCTCCAGGCTTAACCCGTGTTTCCTTATCTCCTGCACTTAAACTGTGACTGGGAATCCATTTTCTGTATCATTCTGATAGATCTGCCCACAGCCAGACTACCTCACTGGATTATAAGCACATAACATTGTTTGCCTACCTCCATCTTTCCCAATTTGTATGTGAATGCAGACAGAATGAAACTGAGTGAGTTGCTTGGTCTTTTCGTGATGGCCAGTTATTGCTTTTATATGGGCTTTAATGGGCCATAAATCTTTGTTATTGTAAGAAAATGAGTAGAGCGGCTAGACAAGAGACATGTACCATTGACGTGAAGTGGAAGACGTTGTCAAAATGTGCATAGAAGTAAACATAATCCCATTTAAAAGTAATATGATTTGGTTTTATTTACTGTGGAGTTTTTGCAGAAGTACTGTTTCTTTACGATATTGTGCTGCTCCCAACTTCATAGCGATCTTCAGACAAATATCTAAGTACTTTTAATTTTTATTCTAAATATATGTTTCAGGGTTGAAGGATTTGCCATAAATCTCCTGACTCCTGGCTAGAGTTTAAATGTTGTGTCATTGGGCAAGACGCCACTCACCTCACCTCGAGTCATGTTTGGTGCTTAATGAGGCGATTGGCACAGATTGGCAGTAATTCTTCGATCCCAAGGCAGCTGTGGCTACAGAGTTGTCTTATTACCACGAACTGTGCCTGATCGGTGAATGAATAATGCAATATCTTTGGCATCGTGAATGGGATCCTTTGTACCGGTCATGGTCACTTTTTTACATAGCGCTTTTCCACCTTCAAGGCATTCAAAGCGCTTTACATCAAGGAACCACTCATCCTTGCACGAACACATTCATACACCAGTGTACGGAGACTCTGGGGGCGAGGTCGAGTGCCTTGCTAATGGACCCAACAGCAGCATTCATTTGTTGGGGCTGGAATTGCATCGCCAATTGTAAGTCAGTGGACGTTACCGCTCTACGAATGATGTTTGTATCGAGAGCAGGTTTCGAAACACCAACGTTCGGATCAGTGGACACTCAACCAACTGAGCTACCATAATGTACTCGTTATTATATACCTGCAGTCCACTGTAGAACCTAAAAAAACATAAACAGGTTTTGCAGTTAGCATAGCGAGGGCCATCGAATTTTATCCGTCCAAAATCATAGCAAAGCGTTCCGAGCCCAGACAAACACGCCCCTAGATATGAATGCTGATTGAACACAGATGGTTGGGGGTGATAGTGAGAGTGAGGGGAAGAGACAACATCAGGAACAACACACTAAAGGTCAACTGGAAGGCGAAATACAAGGGGAGAAAAAAACTAGAATGTCGTGTGAGCAGCAAATGAGGTAGCTGGGTAAACAGAGCCGAGAATGTGTGCTAATTACTAGTCCTATGGGTGGTAGTTAGTGGGGAATGTCCACTGCTCTTGTGTGCTTATGTAACTAATCAATGGCTTTAATTAGACTATTAGGTTCTACCGGGTCCCAGCGGAGCACTCTCGGGTCTTATGCTGCCGTATTGTTTAGTTTCCTGATTGCTGAGGCTATAAAGTATAGTAATTGTTGTAGTAGTTGATGGAAGATTGGAGGAATAACACACCTTTTCAACATATATTTACATCTAGTACAGGTATTGTGAAGTTTGGTGTACTTTTGCACAAAGAATAATTGTTTACAATGTTATTTCTCTGTTCAGTCCAAACGGTCATAATTACCAAAGACTTAAATGAGATTTTAACCATGTCATAATGATTTCCTCAATCATTAGCTTCCGCAGACTTTCAGTTTTGTTGATTCATACATGAGTGAGTAATGTTGTATTGGCGCTTGAAACTTTTTTGAGTGCGCCCATCACCTATTAGCACCAATGAATTTAACAACAACAACAAACTTTATTTATAAAGCGCTTTTCATACAAGAAAAATGTAACACAAAGTGCTTTACAGTGCATTAAAATCAGTCCCACCCACCAAACCCACCCAACCACCCCACAGCCAAACAACCCAACCCCAACACATCAATAAACACAACCAGACAACCCCCCCACCCCAACGCACACTCCCACCCCCCACCCCAACACATGTTAAAATACCTTTGGTTTCATTAAAATAAGTTTAAATGCCATAGGCTGGATAAAGATGAACCAGATGAGAGAGCGCCGCCAGAGGAACCATCTGCACCAGGAGCAGGGTCACCCGCAGCCACAGGACACCAGCCCAGGGCCCAGAGAAGAGATGAGGTCAAGACCAAACCTCCAGGGCCCACGAGCCAGGGCCCAGGAGCCACAGCCAACCACAGCTCCCGGTGCAGAGGGCTCCTCAGAGGAAACACTGGCAAATCTAAAATTATTAAAAATAATAAAATAAGTCAAAGCTAAACAAGTAAATAAAACATAAGTAAAACATGGATATCAACATAAACACACTAGCCAGCCTAAATAAGCCTAAATAAATAGAGAAGTAAACTAAAGTGATAAATACTAGTCAAAAGCTAGGCTAAAAAGATGGGTCTTGAGCCTGCTTTTAAAAACCTGAATGTTCTCTGCGGCCCTGAGGTCCTCCGGCAGGCTGTTCCATAGACGGGGGCCATAAAACTGGAAAGAGGCCTCTCCATGAGTGTGTGTCCTGACTTTGGGGATGACTAGGAGCCTGCATTTAGACCCTCGATCATACAAATAATGCCGTTATGAGGTGGGGTCAATCAAATCAGTTCCTCAGATTTGAACAGTTGGTCAATATACCAATTTTTGACCAATATTGAGATTGAAAAAATGTATAGTCGTCACTAAATACCTGAAAAAGCTCAAATTTGGCTTAAAAAAGGTCTTAATATGGAGCTCAACAGTGATCGTTCACCCTGCGGTTCTGTATTTCACAGAATCAGCCGCGCGATGGATATTAGTTAGCATGTAGCTGGTTAGTCTCCGCGATGCCTTTGAACTCTTAATTTTTGAATTTTTAAAAAAGTCTATAGGCAAAATGAATAGAAAATGTACTTCCTGAACCTGAGCAGGCTGACACTGTTGAGCTCATAGACTGTATAAAGAAGTGGGCTAAGGGAGTGTGAGTCACCCACAGCATTCAGCTCCAGTCAAATGAAACTCGTCGAGGCTAGCAGCTATGGGGCGAATTCGGACCCTAGTTTTATATTTGGAATTCCGACCTGCGAGAATCATAGCGACCAGAGAGCCAATCTGGAGCGAGGCTGTTGAACGTAACACCCTGGTGGCATCACTGGTTTGGCGCTTAGCAACACTGTCAATCAAACCTGTTGCTAATGCTAGAGGGAAAGACCTTGGGAAAAGTAGCAGCCTGATTCGTCTGTTATTAATGTTCATATCCTGATTTAAGGACACAATAGCGAAATGAAAATACCAGGATCATGTAGAACGGGTCAATATGAACATTTTAGCAACAAAATGACAAGTGCGACAACAGAAGTTACAGAGAGACGGCGCCCATGATCACTTCCTATTTAGAACACGGCGGCTAGCAGGTTAGCTACGTCCTTTTATATATGTACAGTCTATAGTTGAGCTCCTTGGAAAGTTGTGATTGACCCAGCCTTTAGCGTAACTAGGGCAACCTCCTCCATATCAGTAGGAGTAGTCTTCTGTGTGTGTTTTTAGCGATACAAAGATAACTACGCAGGTTTAAGACACTGATCCTCCAACTGTGCTCTGTTTGTTCCATTTATAGATCCTCCACTCACCCACTCAATCTATATTCATATATTCAGCTTTATGATAAACACACCCAATTTAATAACACCATTCTTTTCAAGTGCTGCCTATCGCCTGTTTATTCCCCTCTTCATCACAAGTCCTGGTCCTTTCTGCAATCCCAAGATGGCCTTTTTCCCAGAACTCCTATAGACCGCCTTGTAGATCCAATAACACTGCGTTTACTAAGCAAACACGCTGAAAACCACTCAGCACCTCCCATCTTCATATTCCATATTCACACCAATTCTCTGACCCTTTGGAAGTCGCCGGAATGGGAGAACGTAATGCTGGTGTTATTTTCACTATAGCTTTTATCTGGGGGTTTATATAAGCAGGTGACACGGAGCCAGCCGTTTGAGTGCTGCCTATTATCCATAAAAGAGGCGTAGACATAGGGAGTGAGGAAGAGGACGGAGGGAATTGGAAGAAATCCTAAATGGATGTGAAGAGGAAGAGGTGATGGTGCAGAGAAGCAGGCTAATCTTAGCAAGACAGCCCGCGCAGTTGGATGCTGTAATAACTTCATGCATGTTTTAGCGGAGAGGTAATGTGAAATATGTGGCCAGGGGAGATAAGAGTCCCTACAGGGAATTCAAATCTACTACATGTAAAGAGATAGTGTGGTTAATGGTGAAGAGGAATGGCACGTTTCAGTATGTAAAGCAGAATAATCTCATGTCTCGACCCTATCTCGCAGTGTTGATGATCTTATAGTTCCGGGGTAAATGTTCCCTTGAGAAAACAAAGGATCACATCGGCTACGACTAAGACAGAAATGGCTGAAATGATGACTCCTTTGGGTTGCCAGTTCCTATGATTAAAACCAGTTGGAAATAAACTCTTTCTAATCTGAACCCACACAACCTAATCCTCAATTTCTGCAGACAACCATTAATCCGTGCTAGTGCAGCCTTTGCAGCTCAGTGAGTAAATTCTGGAGGTTTTGAGCTTTCGTGTGAGGCCTGTCCATATACTAAGAATGAGTAAAACTTATATGTGTACTTTATATTCAAGTACACACTGGCAACACACTGGCAATTGTGGTTGTAGTTCACTTATAAACCAGTAGGAGCACAGGCTACATCCCCTACCTTTGACGTCTTATTTCACTGATATTCTGCAGACTTGTCCTTGCATTATACGCAGATTACCCTCATGCTAGCACCTCAAAAGGTAGAGGTCATTGCTCCTGCTTATAATTCAGCTCCTTTGACTGTCTTCTTTGTTGTTTTTCCATGTCACTTTGCGCAGTTACTGCATGTGCCCAGAGGAGTTGGTGCCACCGTAGAGAATCCGTAGAATACCTGCACTCCATTTGTACACAGAGAAATCCTCTCTAGATGTTTGATAGCGCAGAAACAATTGCTAGTTGCCGTCTTATCGCCGTAAAAAAAAAGCATGTTTAGATGTACGGTATGCTCGGCGAAGATAAACGCGCCCGCTTCTTCGCCCATACAGCTCCGTCCTTCACTATCTCTTTGTAGAACATGCTTTGCTCACAGGGGGAAATATCCACTGTCAGCGCAGAAAAATGGAGTGGAACAGATGGCATCAGAATGATTGAAACCACCTACAATGGTTCCCACAACTTTCCCGTCTCATCCTTTTCCGACATTTTCGCCATTACCTCCTTTCCAAATGGGGACATGGCTTGGAAGCGGGAGCATCGCAGTCCCCCTCCCAACGGTTGTTTGCCAACGAGAGGCTCTGGTCTCCGTGGAAGCCCCCCTGGTGCTACACAAAGTCAGCCAAGAGGAGATGAAGAGAGGGAGGAGGAGGAAGAAGAAGAAAGATGGCGGAAAATAGAATCTCTGTTCGTCGCATTTTTGGTTACAGGACACCTCTCATCATGCGGTGAATGGCATTCTTATCTTCCCACTCTAGTCTACCCTGTGATAGCGGTGACATATTTACTGGAACGGGAATGGATGGTAATTGTTGTTTTGGAGATAAGCAAAATTAGATGATTGAGTATTCGTTTACTTCCTGAATAAAAAAAAAGTTGCACTATTTGACTTTTCTGGACGTGCCATGGAAATGAAACATATTAATTTACACACATATGGCACCAACCAGGCCCAGTTACAGGTCAAATCTTTGGAGAGGCATGTTTTTTTTTTTACTTTTTTTTGCCTTTTTTAATTAAATCAACAGAGCAGTTTAATGCTATACAGTGGAACATTCTGGGCAAAGCAATAACATATGGTAAATGGTCGCATTTTCATATATAGAGCTTTTCCGTCTTCAAGGCCCTCAAAGCGCTTTACATCAAGGAATCTCTCATCTATTCTTATACCAGTGTACGCAGACACCGGAGATGATGTGCGTTAATTGTCTCGCCCAAGGAAACAACAACATTCATCTGTGGGAGCTGGAATCGCACCGCCAACCTGTATCTCACCACTCTACCAATGATGTTTATGTCGAGAGTGGGATTCAAACCGCTAACCTTCGTATCAGTGGACAAACAATCAAAATAATAGTTTAGTCTCCATTTTTTGTGCAATACTTCAACTCCAACCATGACATTTACAGGCACATTTTAACATATGTCTGATGAATTGCCATAATAATGTCTTAAAAACCGTCATCACTTTTTTTGTTTTCCAACTGTACCTGCCCGTACCTTGTAACTTTTGGTTTTTTTTGCCACTGAAACTTCTCCAACTTTTAAGTCGCACCATCCTGCATCATCCCTGTGGCACCACCTTGCTTAGTCACACCTCCAGCACCACCAAACATTGTCAAAAAGTGCCTGATGTGTCAGGTCCCACTCCATGTAAATGAGATAGTTAGCAGTTAGCAGATCAAAAGGGATGGAGAGGGAGTTTTAATAACAGGAAAGGTGTTGATTAGTGTCAGCGAGGCTACGCAACTTCCACAGAGTCGAGATTCACGCACTTGGCATGAGGCATGTGGAGGAACTTGGAAAAAAAGTTTGATGTGCAGTTTTTTTGTGGGATTTATTGTGATGTGAGCAGATTTATGATGTACAGTATGTTTAAAATTACACATTGTAAACAACTCCTGGAGTGTTAACATTTGAGAAAAACACTGAAATATGAACTGATGAGCTAATACAAGAAACACATGCAGTTTTGGAACGTTTTTCGAGGTCTAAACTACAGGTACAGGGAGAGCAGAGATAAATTATAAGTGGCAATACTCATTTTTTCCAGTTTAGCATTTTAAAAATATATATATTAAACGATTCTTAAGGTCAAAACAAGATAGCTGTGTGCCACCTGTATCTAATTATAAGGAGTTTTCAAGCCAAAGAATCAGGATGTTTGCTGTTTTTAGCCTTTCTGTGATGGCAAAGCTCCATTCTTGCCTCTAAAAATTGTGAAACGCACTCATAAACTCATTGCAGTGAATATTTAGGATGCATTAGGAACGTGAGCAATAAGTTTGAACCGCTGCAAACGGTTTAAAATGAACTAGCTGTGATTTTGATTCGATTATGACGTAGTTTGCAGCCTCGATGAAGATGTTGTTTTTAGGTGCAAGAAGACAAAAGTGAGTTGAGTGCTTCTCTGTGGTTTACCTACAGTACAGTCAGTTCTTTATGGTGGTGCGTCTTGGCATCAAAGTGCATATGGATTTGCCCCGGGGAGATCTTCGTTAATGCATAATACATAACCCCCCATTTCCGACTATAACAGCAATAATGCCTGCCTCAGAGGGTATAAAGGGGGATATCAGGTGTAGGGAGAAGTGATTACAGGGCATAAACACGACAACTGATCTGCGCTGTTGTGAAAGGTAACTGACATAAAGATGACATGAGATTGTCTGAAGAGGTTCCAGCAACAATGGTATGCTAAACCATACGGGATTAGACTGGGCGTTTAACAGCGCTATTTTTCATTTTATTTGATGAGGAATTAGTTCAGTCAGTTGGCAGTTCGAATCCTGCTCTCGACATAAGACATCATTGGTTGAGCGGTCAGGTCCACTGCCCCACAACGTGATTCCAGCTCCCACAGATGACTACTATTGTTGTGTCCATGGGCAAGACACTTAAGCCACCTTGCCCCCATTGTCGACGTACGCTGGTGTGTGAATGTGTGTGTGAATGGGTGAGTGGTTCCTTGATGTAAAGCGCTTTGAGTGCCTTGAAGGTGGAAAAGCGCGATATAAAAATGAGACCATTTACCATACAGCTCATTTAAATTATGTTAATGTGCTTAAGAAGGAGGGGGAATTGTTTTGTTTTTTTCAACCAATGACCCACTAAGAATAAAAGGGTCTAATTGATGATCTAATTCATATAAGAAAAACTGGATTCCATTATATTCCATATCTGATTATATATCCATATATAAATGTGGTGGCATGTTCAGTTGGCATTTAATGTTATTTATTTATTTAATTGATTGGGACAATGCATGTTAATGAACAGACATGATTCAACATGAACGCAACACACCGGATTATAGCCAAGTAACTGAAGTATTTAGGGTGACAGTACTTTAGGGCCAAAAGCTCATTTCTATCTGTTGTCCCAAGGGCTGGGGTCACAAAAAGGTCAAAATAAAAATTGCAAACTACACTTATTGCACAGTTCCCATAGTTGCACATCCACACATTGCACATTCCACACAATGCACATTACACTCATTGCACATTACACTCATTGCACAGTTCCCATTATTTCAGTCAGTTTGGCGACCCATTCAAGACTATTACACTCTATACCCACCCCCTTCATATAAGAAAAATGACATTTCCAGTGTTTGAAGACATTATAATTTGTAGAGGTCAACATTTATGTTTCCTTTTGTCAGGTGACCAGCCAAACCAATATATCGTCCTATGTTTTTTGTTTGTCCATTGCCTGTTCATTTCATAGACTGTATACAGTATATAAATGGATATAGCTAACCTGCTAGCACACCGCGTTACAAATAGGAGGTGAGCATGGGTGCGCTTCCGTCTCCATCAACCCTTTATATTGAAAAACTGTCGCTCCTCTCTCCGTAACGGCTGCTATCTGGCTCGTCATTTTGGTCTTAAAATGTTAGCATTAATCCGCACTACATGATCCTGGTGTTTTTATTTGACTATTTTGTCCATAAATCAAGATATGGAGATTAATAACAGATAATCAGGCGACTTCTTTCCCTGAGGTCTCTCCCGATAGCGTTAGCAACAGGTTTGATTGACAGCGTTACCTTCAGCAGCCTCACTTCGGATTGGCTCTTTGGTTGCTATGATACTCGTGGTCAGACTTCCAAATATGGAAATCGGCTCCAAATTCGCCCCATTAGCCTCGATGAGCTTCATTTGGCTTGAGACGAACGCCACGGGTAACATCACACTCAGTTAGTCCACTTCTTTATACACTTTACGGTTCTGACAGTACTTTAGAGGCAGGTAGGTAATGTCTTATTCACTAAATTAATAAAGCTAGCAAAACAAAACAGCAACTATGCAGCAGTTTGATTACTCCCCGTCGCTGTGGGTGACGTCACACTCCCTCAGTCCTCTTCTTTATAGAGTCTGCGGTTCCGACAGTACTTTAGGGGCAGATAGGTAATTTCGCATTCACTAAATTAATAAAGCTAGCAAAACAAACCCACAACGATGCAGCAGTTTGATTACTCCCGTCAGAACGAAGCTAACTGCCTAGCCACAAAGGTTGAGAATGCGTGTTAAGTGACAATGATGAGCTGTTTTGTTTTGTCTATGAGCAATCGACGTCAACCGTGGATATTCATTATTATAATAGTGCTGTATTCTCTGCCAGTATAATGTATGTAATTGTGGAGTTAATTATGTTTTAGTTTGACACTAAGCAATGTGTGTAGCATTTTAATTAGACCTCAGCGGGATTGAGCTTTTTGGTTATGTAACACTTGTCATTTATCTTCTGTAGCTGAAGCCAAGGCACAGGCAGCTGTCTCTAGAAGTAGGACTCAATAGCATCCAACAAATAAGAAATCGAGAGCTGAAGAAGTGTTTCAAGATTGGCATATATTGGTTGCTTTGCGTGTTTGAAGTAGCGGTTGGAATTTTTTATTTTTTTTTTCCATCTTCAGACTGCTCCCCAGACGCATCCCTCTTATATACACAGATGGCACAGAGGTCGAAGTACTTTAATGAATTTTTAAAGGAAGGCCGCATTGGTAATATTAAAAGACGCTCATGAGCTTAGCACGCGCTTGACACAAGGGTCCCATGCAGTTTTCTAATAAAAAACGGTCTCATATGTTAGCATTGGTGTACGTTTCATTTCTCTGTGGGGCATGCGATTGTATACGCCTTAGACAATGGTTAGGTTTATACAATTTTGCAAGTATTTTCAAGTATGAATGGAAAATAGGTAACCACAACTAGCGTATTTTCCGGAGTCGCACTGGAGTATAAGTCACATCAGCCAAAAAAGCATAATAATGAAGAAAAAAAAAACATATAATCCGGAAAATACGGTGCTTATTTTTATGTTGGACTGAAATCATAGTGAGGCTAGGTGTAGTCTGTATGATTATGTACCATTTGGGGGTTTAAAGTCTCACTCTGTAACTTTTTATAGCATTAAACATGGTGCTTTTATTGCTTATAAATGGTCATATTCTTTATATGATTGGGCTCGCCTCTTTAAACATCTGACTTGTAACTTTACTTGCTTGTTTCCATGGATACAGACATGTTCCACAGCATCGCAAAGCAATAATATCATCTTTGATACAAGCAGATGGCAGACCCTCCACTAGAAAACTTACAGAGCGTGACTTTTTATGCTAAGCTAGGATGGTTTTCGAAAATTCTACCCTCGAACTAGATTTTTCACTTTGCACACTTGACTTTAACTCCATCGTCAAATCTCCAAATTGCATGCATTCGTAATATCATGCTAATTTCTACTTTCATAATGGTAAAATCACTCATGTGGACAGTTAATTACCATCGGCAGTGTGGCAGGTGCGGTCCTGGCAGGTCAAAGGTCAGTTTTAATGATGAGGGCTACATATGGCGGGGAGCGTGTAGTCCTGCAAGTTAAAACAGGCTGAGCTTCTGCTGATCCATCTGTACTGGGGTAATGACTGCACCTGCACCTTGTATGGGCCAACGCACAGGTACTCACCCCCCCGTCCCCTCGTCCCCCCTTCTTTCTCGCTCTCTCTGTCTCTATCACCCTCTCTCTTTCTTTCAGAGCACAATTATAAAGCAATAAGTGTATCCTGTGGCAGCATTGTTTACTCATTATCACTAATTAGCTGTTGAATGCTTACAGTGTTTAGTACCGGCGTATACAGTTCATTTGAGTACATCTTACAAACGTAGTTGCCATGTAAGCAATCATTAACATATGTATTTTGGGCTAATTTGGAAAAATGAAATTCAGCATTATCAAGCAGTTTTCCCATTGGTACCTGTTCTGTGTTACTTAATCCTAACTTAAAGTGATGTGTAATTGTGAGTACGGTAATGTATTTATTCCATATGATTATTAGTACGTGTAGCAGCAGCAGCTCGTCCGCTGATCTGAAGGTTGGTGGTGCGATTCCAGCTTACCATGTCATTACGGAGCAGTATCACAGTGGTAGTAGTATGTATAGCCATTTTTTGGAGTGTGGTAGCAGTAGTGTAGTAAATGTAGTAATAGCAGTAATTGTAGTAGCAGCAGTATTATACAAATTTGAAAACATTTGTTAGACCTGCAATTCGTTATACTTCGGGCAGCTAAAATACATATGCCATCATTCTTTTGGACTAGAAGTATAACAGTAATTGAAACACTGTTGTAGTATTATCATAGGGTAGTTGTAGTACTAACTTGAGCAGTTGCATTAGTAGTAGTAGTAGTGGTAGTCCTACGATTACCATGTACAGGGGAGTTGACAGAAGGGGTGACAAAGGGGTCTGGTGTCCCTTAGTGGTTCAGTATTCAACCTTATTCCTATTAATTTACATTAGAGTGGGGCCCAAGTGAGGCTTCTTGCCCCGGGCCCCCAAATTTCTGTAGATGGGCCTGACTGTTTATAATACACATTTTAATAATTCCTTTTTATCCACATCTATAAATTGTTATATGGGCAAGAACACCATACATGCATAATTTGTTTGTAGGGCATTCTGAGCATTGAATTACTTACTGAATTACTGTAACTCTTTCTCCAGCTTCACTCACACTTGTACTTGCAGGAACCCTCTCCCGTCTCCTGCTCCTTGATTGCAGTGGCTGGCACACGACTGCCTGTAGGGCCTCCCCTCTGTTCCTGATATGGCTCATATGAAGGGACCAGGACTCGTGCTTGAAGGCTGTTTATTTTTTTTATTTTTTTGTTTTTTTTCACTTTTTCATATGATTTCTAATTTCTTTTCATCTCCTTGGGTCATAAAGGCTCCATCCAACCTTTACGATTATCTCCTCCAAGCTAGAGAACTCAGGGAGGACAATACAAGCACCGTTCTGAATAATTCCTTCACTTGATGTTTTGGGAATTTACTGTTTTGGTCCCTGAGAGATCAAGTTTGGAAGATTGGAAAATCGAAGCACAGTCCGGACATCTCGGAAATTTGATATAGGCATTTACTCAAATATGAATATCTGAGCTTACTGCTGCTTCTACTACTACTAGGATTACGTTCTACTATCACCACGATCTCTACTAGTATCATTACTACAGCCTACTACTACTACTACTACTAGTATCTTCAACCATATACTACTATTATTACACTCTTCTACAACCATTACAACCACTTACTACTAACAGCTACTACGACTACGGCTACTACAATGACTACTACTGCTACTACTACTTTGCCCTGAATCTGAAAATACTACGATTACATACAGACCAAAATCTGATTATTATCTGATTTCTGCAAGTTTACTTAATGTCTGTTATATAGTTATAATCTATGACACCGTGGATTATTGTGTTATAATTTGACCATTTTAAATCGCAATATTGATCTAAAATAAATGAATAAAAGAAACAAATCCGTCGACTTCTGCCTTAGAAAACCGCGGTGCCCAATAATAATAATAATAATAATAATAATAATAATAATAATAATAATAATAATAATAATAATAATAATAATTTGCACTAAAATGATTACGCGATGCTACCAAATCCTGTGTTTTTCACCAATTAAGAAAATATAATTGGACAACAAATTACAGAGAAGTGGGCCTATACCAAAGATGGCGAAAACTGGAGTTGATCAGCAAATTGGCGTCTTGAAAATAAGGGATTAAAGATAATCAAACTTGCACGAATCACTCCAAAAACAACTTCGGGCGAGTAAATGGTGAGGCGAGACAACTATAACACGATTAAAACCTCTGAAAAGTTGATTTTGCATAATAGGTCTGCTTTAAGTAACACAAGGGACCATGTGCAGAACAGCCTCCGTTCATCCAAAACCAACCACCATTTCCAAATCACCAATCATTTATTTGACTCATTTTTGACCCAGGGACAAACTTAGCACACGTTCCAACAACCGGGGAAGTGGCGAGAACAGAGCAGCGGCCCGTAGCTTCTGTTTTAGTGAAAAGGAGAGACAGCTGGGACAGGACGTGAACATCTGGCCATGCGATCCTCTCTTGTCACGCCTGAGAAATCCCTTTTTAAAACTGGCCCACACCGAATCTTGACAAGGCTGATGAAGTTCTCCTTAGCTGCTCTCATCACACTGTCATTCAACAATTCACACCTCAACTTGAAAGGAAAAACAAAAAAAAAATGAAAAAATGAAAGGAAAAACAGCAGTGTCTCCTTCTATCTTTGATTCGGAGGCAATCTGGCAGTGGGAGCGACTTGGGTAAACTTCGTGAGACTTGTGCAGGCAGTGAGAGCCCGAGCCATCTGTAGCCTCTGCCGACAGTTCTTTAGTCTTTGTTGGAGGAGGAAAAAGGCGGGTTTATATCAGCTCAGATGGTGCAAAATTTATAGAATACTTGGCATTCAGTGATATAAATAGAACTCTGAATATGTCTGGAAGTAAAGGAGGAAGGTAGAGGTACAGATATGGTTGCCTGGGATACAGAATACACACTTACTTCAATCGTTTATGAAGATGTGAGTCTGGTCGCCGGAGAATCTCGATGTTTTCAAATGGGCATGATTGAGAGGTGGATTCGGTCTGTCCGTATTGGAAAAAAATAAAGGGAAAAAATGGCTGAATCAATGGGCGAATCGTAGAGGAACAATGAGCTCCTTCGTTTCACACGTGTCACTGAAAAAATGGATCCGATTGGACGATCACGTTTGACCGCAACGGAGGACTTGGGGACCAGACTGATAACAATCCATATTAAAAAAAAAAACAGAGATATATTCTGGATTCAGCAGGCAACAGATATTGGTGTTTTAATGGGATAAAATACATTGTACAACTGCTATTTCTGGTTTGCTATGGCTACCACTGTGATTATAACAAGTTTTCCACTCATCCCAAGGTTGGCGGCTCAAATCCCACTCTCGAACATAAAAATCAAAATCACTGGTAGAGAAGTCAGATCCACTGTGCAGTTCCAGCTCTCACGAATGAATACGTTGTGTCGTTGTGTCCTTGGGCAAGATACTTAACCCTGCCTGCGTACACTGGTGTATGAATCTGTGAATGGGTGAGTGGTACCTTGTTGTAAAGCGCTTTGAGGTGCCTTGAAAGTGGAAAAAACGCTATCTAAACATGATCATTTACGATTAATTCGAAGGTAATTTAAGAACTAAAAAAAAGTACTTCATCCTTAGTAATCATACTCGCCATCTACAGTGTACATGTACTCGTGCAGAAGCGTCTCATCGCCGTCTGTCACTCCCAACATGTCAGCACCGTTCCCTCACTTCCCCCTCCGCTCCTCTTTTTCACACCTCTCTCTATATCAAGGCCCTCTTAGCCGCTAGCTGGAGCGTGTCCGTCCCTAGCCATTTCGTGCCATTATATGCCTCTGTACAGAAACAGCTGCTCCTATTCCACGCTGGTGAGTAGGTTAAATGGTGACATGAGGAACCGGGCCCATTTTTTGCCACGCTCCAAATTGACCGACAACACACTGTGGTCCCTCCCGGCTGCGTTCCACATCCGATCCTTTTGATTTTCAATTAGCAGTCTTGTAGTCGAGCGAACTTTCTCTCTATGCAGCGAGTGAATTTAGGTTTGAAAAAAAGTGATTCAAAAATGTGCCCAGTCTGCATAAGTAATTCATCAATGCGTACAGAGCGGAGGAAGCACCAGAGGGGGGAGTTCGCTGATATCTAAGTCAACTATTTGGGTTAACTGTCCTGGGTGTATTCCGCCTAAGGCTCATAGTTGCTGGAATAAGGTCCTGACTTCATTTGGAATTCTGTTATAAAAGTAAATCTTAAGTTTGCTCAGTCAGCCTGTAAAAGTGTAGAGAATCAAGAGAAAGCTAGTTTAAGAAGCTATTGAAATGTATGTCAGCCAGATTAAGTTAAGTTAACGGGTCCATGTGTTCTGATTATCTTGTTGATAATGTTGTTTCAACATCAAAAACAGACCTCGAGTTGGGTTTTGTTTCATTTGCACATGTTTAACACACAAACCCTGCATATTTAGGCTGAGTTATTCTCTTAAGGAGGAGCTGAAGGAAGTGTCTGGGGTGAGGGAAGTCTGGAAGTCGCTGCTTAGACTGCTGTTCCTGTGAACCAGCCTTGGATAAGCGGAAGAAAATGCATAGATGGATGGAAAACTAATTGAGAAAGTGGTGACTTAAGAGGTTTAAGTTTAGGATACATTGTTGTGCACATGGATTGAAATGAAAGGTACTTAAAGTTGTGCTATGTAACTTTTCTGGTTGGGGCTACACCGCCAGCTTGTCTCCATGGAGATGTGATTCCTCTGTGTGGAACGCTGCCACTGTGCACTATTGAAACATATCTATTTTCTATGGAGACAAGAAGGTCTGCGGAGAGGTGAGATACTATAGTTTAATCTCGTTTTCCTGATAAAGCAGTAACTGTGGAGACAAGGAAGTGGCGGGCTTCTCATCACAAATGTTACATAGTACATCTTTAACATTTTATATTGTCCTTTTTTTGTTCTGTTTGTTGCTGCAATTGATAAAACAGTTTTATTTCACTTTAGGACGTTTCCTTACTGTCTATTTGTACAGCTTGTTTTCTTATTTAGTTCTATCATGCAAAAACAAGTCATATTACGATTCCAGTGACCAGAGCAGCTGCCATTTTGCCTCAGTCCATTTTAAATGAGCTTGAGCCTGAAGGAAGGACACGTTTCCAGTACAGAATTTTAAATGCGATGAGCCTTGAGACCCTGATATCACAAGAATTCCATGCATCCACTGATAATGTGAGACAGTCTTTCTAAGGAAATATGTTTTATATGTAGCCTTGGTACTGCATGATACAAATGATTTAACAAATTTTAGTTGAGCTGATGATTGCGTGCATTCACATTTGAAGGCGTTTTAGTTGATGATGATGTAGATTTTGTTTGGTTCTGTTCTAGTCCTGGTTTAGTCCTGGCCTTGTCCTACTTTAGGTGCTTCAGTCCCTGCTTAATCCAAATTTGTGACGCATGTGTAGGTGTAATAAACCGTAGGCTGTATAAAGACATGGACTAAGGGAGTGTGACGTTACCCACAGCGTTCTGCTCCTGTCAAATGAAGCTTATCGAGGCTAGCGGTTCCACGGACAAATGTGGACCCGAGTTTTTTAGTTGTAATTACGACGGCAAGTATCATAGCAACCAAAGAGCCAATCCAGAATGAGGCTGTTGAAGATACCGCCCCTTAACACCCACAATGCTTGTTTTAGCAGGGAGCGGGCACCTAGCAACGCTGTCAATCAAACTTGTTGCCAACGCTAGCGGGAGTGACCTCTGGGAAAGAAGGCACCTCTTTGGTCTGTTACTAATGTTCATATTTTTTTATTTATGGACAAAATAGTTAAATAAAAACACCAAGATCATTTAGAGCGGGTTAATACGAACATTTTAAGACCAAAACGACGAGCTTGACAGCAGCAGTTACGGGGAAAAGGGCAACAGTTTTTCAATTGAAAGTTAATTGGAGCGCAGCGGCTAACAGGTTTGCTACGTCTATTTATATAAACAGTCTATGTACTAAACACATTTTTTATAGTATTACTTTTTTATATAAGACATCAAAATATATGTCTATTACAATGAATTTCCTTGTCAACTTGTCGAGTCCAAAACAGTGACGCGTTTTCAGACCAAACAGGTTGATGATTCCTAAAAATGCCGCGTTGTCAGTAGCAGAAATGTGGTGACTGTGATGTGATGAATAAGAGGAGTCAAGAGCGTTTGTGTCACAGAGAGTATCCCTGGGGAAAGCCGATGTCCTTGTCCCAAAAGCTGCCGTCGTCTCAGAGGAGCAAACACAGCTAGCCAAATACCCTCCAAGGACAACGCACTGTCTCTTTAAGTTTAATCTAAGTTTCCTGGACAAGGTTAAAATAGCACATTTGCTTCTGTGGGTTCCTATTAGCATCTTTTGTGGTGAAAGGACAGCTCTAAAAATGCGGGGAGAGAACATTATTTGCGTGAGAATTGAATATGGTTTTACGGTTAAAGATGGACATATTTTAGAAAACTCAGTCTGGATAAACTGTTTTCTGCGGCTGACAATTGAGTGCATTCAGAGTTTAGTCCCGATGTAGACTTGGATTGGTTCTGGTTTAATCCTGGTTTAGTCTTGGCCTTGGTCCTAGCTTAGATCCGGGTTCAGTCCATGCTTAGTCCCAATTTGTGGTACACGTGTGCAAGAGTAACATCACCCACATTAAGGCTAGAGATTATAAGGGCAAATTTGGAGCCGAGATCCATATTTGGAATTGAGACAGAGTGTATCATAGCAACCAAAGAACCAATCCAGGGCAAGGATATTGAAGGTAATGCTCTTTCCCCGCCCACACCACTACAGTAAAAGGTGGTCACATTTTTGAAAATTCAGTCAGTACAAAATCTTGATCACAAGTTTGATTTGTAACGCCTGCATTTTGTGTTACTTTTGTTGTTCTTCTGAAACGTTTTGAGTCTAACTTTGCCATACCTTTTGCCATTAACTTTGCCATACCCGGTTGACTACATTAATTACATTTTTTTTTTCTTTGCCTTGAATATTGCATTAAGACTTTCTATCTCCATGGGGACAAGCAGGTGATGTCGGCTGGCCAAGTTACAGGTCAGAACTGTGGAGAGGAGACCCACTCACACTAGGAATGCATGTTTTTCCAATAATAATAATAATAATAAGTTGTTATATGCCAAACTGTGAAACACTCCAGGATTCCAGGCAAAGCAATAACATTTCATTGAAGACAATCACCAGAAAAGTTCTATAACGCAGCATTATATTTATCGCTTGACAGAATTTTATGGGCACCTTTTAGCCAGCACAAAGTTTCTCTTTTTTCACTCCGGTGTGAGATGGTCCAATGTTTGCCTCCTCGTCTCGCAAACGCTTTAGTAATTTCTCCCAGTGCTGACCACTCCAAAAATCCCTAAATCCCTCTTGTCAATAAGGAAAAGACAACACAAGAAAAGAGTCCTCCGTTTTAGCTCTTGTCAAAAGTTTTCATATTGTTGTGGCTTCTCCATAGCATAACTAAGACCCTGAAAGGAGCTTATCTGCTTAAACCAGGAGGGCGAGAGAGGGTGAAAAGTCTCTTCTCCTCCATCTTTTTGCTGCTTCAGAGAATGGGTTTATTGAAGTCACCAGGGCTTTGCTTGTTCCCACTAGAATTTCTCCAGACCATCCTCGCCAGTCTAATCCACTTAGGCCCACGCTGCCTCTACCAGTTTTGATTGGCCAACCTTCCAAATTTGCACCGCAGGAGTGTGAAGAAATCAATAGTCCTCACTGCACTGCAAAAAAGCTGCTATTAAAAAGACCGAGTGTGATTAGATGGGGGGAAATGCAGGTAGTTTGAGCAGGCAACCTTTAGTGTGGGTTACTAGTGCTCAGGGCAAACCTTTCAGATTGCCATTTCATTTGTTGTAGATTCCTGTTTTAAGGATGACATTTGGAGGACATTTGACCCTTTTAAAACCCATGGATTTTAAAAGGACAGTTACTAGGGTTAAGGTAAGGCTTTATTGTCCCTGCATCAACATTTGACCCATTCTTAATTGCTGCTGCGGTCATCAGAATCATTGGGTTGACCGCAGTGCAGCATTCAGAAACTAGAATTTGAGCAAGGTTTGGGCTACCTAGCTAGAGCATTAGCTAATCAACAACATGCACAAACTAGCAAATGTCTTCCAAAAGCTGAGTAGTTCTTAAAAATTAACATAATCCGGCATCCAAGTTTTGGTAGTGCACAAGTAGAAAAGAGGGTTATAGGCTGAGAAAGGCGTCTTATTCAGACTGGGACTGATGCTTGAACTATACCTGACTAGACCAGGAGTGTCCAAACTTTTCTCATGAAGGGCCACATATAAAAACACAAAGCTGAGGGCTGATTGAGGGCCATAGACTGGTCTCCAATACAGTGAATACTTAAAATCTGTGTGTTTATTACAAGATAAACTGAACCACTAGATCTTTATTCATACTGACATCCTCAATGGGACACATTAAATATTTGAGATGGGCAGTAAGTAGATTTTCAGAAATATACTATAAAAAGTACTGTTTAAGGTAATATGGGCCAATTCATCCAGAAGCTTGAGGGCCAAGGAAATTGGTCTGAGGGCTGCATTTGGCCCTTGAGCCACAGTTTGGGCATGCCTGGACTAGACGATCACTAAAACAGGACTAGAACTTAACAAAACCAAGTCTACATTGAAAATATTTAAATCAATACAATGGTGAATGCAGCCTGGAGTTGTTGATGTTTGAGTTACCTTGCATTATTAGTCTGTCGACATCTCAAAATGAGCTCAAAATGTTCTGTTCCACCTTGTGATGTCATGAAGTGGTCGTTTTCAAGTCAACACCTACCTTTTAGCTTTATTTCAGTAGAGACTGACAATTCCAGGGCTGAAATTATCCAAATGATTGGAGTGAAGGTGTGGAACGGAGTGTTTTCTGTTTGAGAGACGAATTAAATTAAGCCTAAATATGCAGGGTTTGTGTTGAACTCCAAGTACGCTTTTGATGACGAAACCATTATAACATAGATCAGAGAATGCCGTAATATAAGCCCTTTAATAAAACCAAGTCTACATCGGGACTACATTTGAACCAAATCAATTCAAGCGTAAATACAGCCTTAAACCCATTTGCCAATTCATATGCCTGTCACGCACTGTAACATGATTCTATGACTATATTCATATCCGCTGGCTTCATAAACTCTTGTAGCACCAGCCAGTCCGATGCTAATGTCACCAAAACCCTAGGTGTTTTGGAATACCTCTTGAAGTCTGACATCAGTCCCCTCCCCTTCTCCCTTGGGTCCAATTTTCCTGCCGCAATCCTTCAAGGTGCTCTCAGCTGAGATCTCTGTTTTGTGACGACAGTGGCAGCGAGTGGGGGGGACACACAGAAATGGTAATGAAGGTCCCAGAGATTGAACCGCACCATCCCACTGTACCATCCCAACCCACCCTTTCTCGCTCTCTGTCTCTACTCTGAAAAAGCTTTTGTCCACACGCTCAAAGCAGATACAGTAACATTTGCACCACCCCTTCTCGATGTCCCCCGTTTGGACTTGGGTGCAGAAGAAAATGTAAATGAATTCAGAGGACAGACATCAACGGTGATAAATCATATTACTGAAAACATACAGCTCAGAAAGTGCGGTGTAAGCAACGGGCGTCATGATCCGACTGGTTCTTTTGCTCAATGTGGTGTTTTTGTCAGTCTGCAGCATTCACTTGTTTTATTGTGTATTTGCAAGAAAGCAAAACTGGGCTTTAGAGGTACACCGCCGATGAGGGACCAATTTCAGCCTAAAAAGTGTGCCGTAATGGAAAGCAAGTAAATATTTCTTCTGTTGCTAGGGAAGTTGTGAAACAGCTAGTATCAAGTTCGCGGTATGAGCGATTGAAAAGACATGACTTAATGTTGTGTGTTGTCCTGTTTTTGAAATGCTAATTTAGTGGTTGCTAAGCTCTGGCACTGATACTACTGTGGTGATATTAAATAGGGGGTATTATGCAAAATCTACTTTTTGGAGCTTTCTATCAGACTATAATGATGTTCCCTCATCAAAAATGTGCCTGAAGTGGTTTTATATGGCATCCATGCATGTTTCAGTAATTTTATGATTTCTCCCGGGCCCTATTCGAACCCTCTTTACGGTTAGCTGTGCGTTTCTTTCCAAACTTCAGCTCAGTCACGATCCCATACACGAATTTTCCATAAAAGCATGATATAAAACGATGCATTACAACTTCACAAACCTGATACTATTTGTGGTAGTATTTTCATTGGCGAAAAACACACAGATTATGATGTGACAGTGCTCTGAAGGGGGAGTTACGTAGAGTGGAGAGCCAAGGGACAGGGTTCAGAGTGTTGGAAGTGAAAATGAAAGATATCGAACATTTTAATTCAATAAAAGGTAACACTGTGATCTAAATATGTTATGTGTTAGCAGCGTAATACCGCCCCTTTAAGAGTCTTTTGCAGCTTCATAAAAGTTCAAATTATATAACAGTTGTGCTATTTTTGGACTACATATGTTATAATAGTTCTGGCTTGTTTAAGATTATGAATAGTCGTAGAGCCTACTTAGAAAGTTGGTATCTTTGTGTAAAAAAAAATCCCCCAAAAAATGTGTCACTCCAATGTTTTTGCTAATGGTTTGTTTTTTATCATCAAATTATAGCATATACTGACAAATTACGGTGAGGTGTTTAATTGTCCAACTTGCTAATCTATATGCTAATTGCTCAAATAAATGGTGACACAGTGATACACTTGCTAATGTTCTCGCTGTGAATTGATCATAACTGCTGGTGGCTAATGCTTATTCATCCAAGAAAAAGCGGTGGTTTAGCTTAGCGACGTGCACCACTCTTTCAAATGCAGCATTGCTTACAGAAACGAAAAGAAAACGGTACGTGCGTTGGTTTTGAATGAGCGCGTAAACATATTTATTCCACTGTAATGATATGCCGCGAGTAAAAGCCGGTAGTTGATCACATTTTCTGCTAACAACACCGTCGAAATCTCAAAACGCGGACAAATATTAATGCTGGTTGTGCAAACTTGGCATCCTCCTGGGAGACTATCCAAGACACTTCTATGTCCCGAGATTAATAAATGATGGCCTGTTCTTGACACAGACTATTCTTAACCTCCATTCGTACAATGCTTGGAACATCGTAATTTTTCAAAAGCGCCAGTGACAGCCAGTGCCTACACCGAACTTTAGCACACGGTATATTGTAATTTGCTAACGTTGCTTTTTTCCTTTCTCTCTTTCTCTTTCCCCCAATGCCTTGCTTACAGATGTGACCGGCGATTCTACACTAGGTAAGACTTTATTCCATTTTTCACAGCGGGTTGCATCGTCATACGTCTTGGCCAGTGAATGCATAAATATGAAAACAGCGGCGGTCGATGTACAGTAGCAGGCATGATGGTGGTATATGCAATACTGTGTAATTCTCTCCCATGGCGCTTTCCCATATGTATTTGGATGCACGTCAACTGGCCCAGAGCCATGTTCCTTCAATTTGAATTTTATTTAAATGAGAATAAAATGACAGAGGCAGCTGCAAGACTATAATGCTTGTATAAACATGCATAGGTTATTGTCTCTTCCCATAGAAATAATGTGCTTGCTGTGTATGAATGTGTACGTTGTTCATTTGGTCCACAATGAAACTGGTTGAGGTCAGTTATATATGCAGTATTAGCGAAAGAAAAATTTGATTCTGTCAGCTGAACGTAAAAAGCTTTAGCGTGAAGACGTTTTGCTGCTCATCCAAGCCACTTCTTCAGTTCTGGTCAGATTGCTGCTGGACACTGCCTTATATCTATCTCAAGGAAGGAGCTAACTACTGTACACTGAAGCCAACGCACCTATTTCTTTACAGTTTCAGTTTGTCAGCTAGGTCTTTTAAACTACAAGTGTGAACTGTGCCTGAGTCATATTTTGCATAGTCGTTCAGGCCCGTAACAATAGTAATAGCCAGTATGCTCATAAACGCAAGAGCAACCATTAAGGGCCTAAACGATTATGCAAAATATGACACAGGCACAGGGCACACTTAGTGAAGTTCAATAGACCTAGCTAACAAACAGAAACTATAATAACAGACGCGTTCGATAGATATAAGGCAGTGTCCACCAGTAATCTGACCAAAACTGAACAAGCGTTTTGTCCACTTGACAGGCTTTAATTTTTCTTTTGCTGTGGATCATACCTGCACGACGATACCTGCACGATATATGCAGTATTTGTAATTGTAACTCCATTTGTCATAGTTCTGGCAAAATCTTACATTTGGGTGACACCTTTATCAATCAGAAATCTAATCTTTGGTTTCTTCTTCTCTGTCGAACTCAACACTTTCACAATACACACCCGTTCACTATATGACCACAGTTATTTTCAACAGTATATTGCATTACTAAGGTTAAACTTTCTTTTTTTTTTTTTTTTTTTGAAGGGATACTTATGGCAATGTTGTATGTTTAGTCCATTTATTGCAGGTTATTCTCACAACTGATCCCATTCAAAGATGCACTCTGTATTTTGATTTAACATCTTAAAATTCGAGTGAATGCCGCAACATTTATGGAAATCATTTTTATTCTTTTGCCATACACTTATTTCTTGCTCTCTGCCACTGAGACCGTAAAGTACAAGAGGCATAATAGGCCGATACGCTTTGGCAAATGGGTCGCACTTGAACTCTGGCAAGACTGAGTGAAAATGGCCAAAGCTCCCCAAGGAAATGAGCAGTGTTCCATATTTTATAAGACGGCTATGAACGCTAAGCAAAGGATGCAAAGGTCAAATGAAGATGGAGGGGTCTAAAACCTGGAGCACTTGAACCTCTGAGCACCACCTGTGGCTCTAAACATCTGGCTGGTGTATTCACTGTCTCAAAACTGGGACAGAGCTGTAAGGCCATAACCATAGACAAGCTGTTTTGACAAGTCTCTACGCTAAGAATTTGTGCACATAAAATAAAAAAAAATCTTAAATAAATGATTGGAAAGTTGGTAGGGGAATAAAAATGCCACAATTTCATTTATTTCTGACAAATAAATGCTTTTTGTCATGTAGTGTTTTTGCGAGGACTGCAGTTTTAGACTGGGGGACCCGGCAAGTTTCCAATTCACGGAGGGTTCAAGGAAAAAACGGTTGGACATCACTGGTCCAGGCATCTGTTAGAAAAACAATTTATGTGGTACTTATTTTTAGTATTATTTCATTATGTATTTGATTTATTTTAGTAAGGCTAAAGCTATTGCTAAGTGAATATTTGTACGTGCTTAATTGTCAGAGATGGGTAGTACTTTGTTATACGTACCCAGTTACATTTACTTGAGCAACTGTGTACTTTCCAGAGTACTTTTCCAGCAGCATACTTTTACTCCTACTTGAGTAACATCTTTAATTGAAATAATAGTACTGTTACTTCAGTAAAAGTTGCGGTTCCTCTTCCCACTGCGAGTAAGTCTATAAGTAACAAAAGCTTTACGTTGACAATAGAAAATGATTTGAACATTTGTGTTTCTTGCACTACGCCTTCGGATATAATGTCGTTTTTCCTCATTTTTGTGTCTATCCTTTGAAAATCCAAAATTTAATGCAATATTTAATGTTTTGTCCTTCAAATTACATTCACTTCAAATAATAAATCAGATATTATGTCCCAGCAGTTACTCTCACTTGAATACTTTTTAACTTCTTGGACCCTTACTTTGTACTTCTACTTGAGTAATATTATTTTGAAGTACTTTAGTAAAAGCTGAAGCACATAACTGAAGGAACGGCTTGGATGAGAAGCGAAACGTCTTCACTCCTACAACATTTTGTCCAGTTGACAGATTTAACTTTGGCTTTTTCTATGGATCAGGCCTGGACGACTGAGGGATTACAGAGACATTTGAAGCAGTTACTTTTACTTTATTGCAGTTTTTGGCTACTCAACCCACCTCTGCTCATTCCTCATAGCTCCAAAGTTGCAGCGTTTTCTTTCTCACATTCAGAACCTACAATTTAAACCACACAGACTCATGACATCATAACATGGCGCCCAGTTCTACTCGGGTTTGTCTTTGAACACCAAACAGAAAAGTCATCTGTCCAAACCTTGATGTAGCATTCCTTGGCTATGCACTTCCTGTTCTTTTGCTCGGACAGCGTTTGGGAGCGGGCCATCTCATTGTGTAATTGAAAACGCAGCGCCATGCTTCGACACCATCGCCGTTTGGCTGCCCAGCGGAGCATCTGCAGGCAGTTCTGGTCGGCCTCTCCAGCTCTGTGAGGCTAGCCCTGGCTGACTGCTCGGAAACAGCAAACCCCTGGCTGGCTGAGAATAATAAGTACCCAGGGGAGATGGCCAGATGGACGTTTACTGTGAGCCTAGCTGGAGAGGCAGAAATCTGTCAAACAACACACCAGGAAGCAGTGGGGGAGCGGAGCAGGTTCACATGCACTATGGCAGATAAGACCGCTGCTCATTGTCAAGACTTAAAAGCTTCCCGTATCACGCCGTTATGATCACATTTTCCGACATTGAAGGTCACAAGTTTGGTTGAGATTTTAGCGATTTGCTCTGATATTCTAGAGATATTTTTGGAGAAGGGAAATATCAAGAATAACAGCGACTGACAGGTGAAGTGAAGTAAAGTGCGTTTGACAGATTCATATAGTTTTCGAAATTATTACCTGGTTTGGTGAAATAGGCAAATATCCATCATAATTTTATATCAGACAAGCGTCAATTTTTGATTTAAAGAAGAAAACCAAAAAGTTGGAAAAGTATTTGTGGTCAGTGACATTCACCTGCAGCTCCTTGTCCACCGCCTTATCTTTAAATATTTATTCATATTTATTTTAGCGTGATTCTGCAAAAACCTCATAGAGATAAAATTGGACGCGAAGTAGTGAGGTTGCCGAGCGCTACTGTGCACAGAGCCAATTTATTTTTGTGAGTCTAATCGTAACTATTGTGCAATTTAAACACATTTTTCCCTCGTTAACATTATGGTTGCTAGGAAACAATTATGGAGCTATCTCTATGTATGTCGTGTCTGCCGACCATGTAAAATCATAAACTTCTCCAAAAATTAAAAACTAGAAATGTTGAATGTTAACTTTTCATATTTTTTTTTTATTTCATTTGTATCTATTATTATTATTATTATTATTATTTTTTTTTTTTTTTTTTTTTTTTTTTTTTTTTATTTTATTTATTTTATTTTCCACCACTGGCCACGATGTGAATACTACGCAATTATTTTCAGCCCTGTCCCTGAAAAACACCACATGGGGCTGTTTCAGATCATGCTAGAAGCCCACTCAATAAACATATCTCTTTTTTTTTTTTCATCATATGTGCTTCAATACAAAGCTTTAGGAGAGGGATCGCAATAATTGGCTCATTATGTATCTGGAGGCCTAGGGGTGCATGGAGAACAGGCACCAAGAGTTCATCTCAAGATACGTAGCTCAGTGCTCAAAGTGGACTGTGTAACTTCTCAAGTGGATGGCGTCTATAGACTCTTAACTATCTTACATTTGTTTAATTACTGTCTTATTGTTAAAGAATAACCTCTAAAAGCAGAAGATACAAGTTTGATACTATGGTGTGAAACATTTCGGCGTGGTGGCTGAGTCGCTAGCATTCACGCTTCACAGTAAGGTCCCGGGTTTGCATGTTTCTCCTCGTGTTTGGATGGGTTTTTTAGCTGTGGTGCTCCCTGGTCCTGATAGGTTATCCCGGCGGTAATGAGGGAAGGGTCAAATGCAGAGGAAAAACAGGGGTACGAGGATAATAAAGTGAATTTCTATCATTCCAGGAAAAACAATGACATCTCCATAGGGACCAGCAAAGATCTCGTGACTCGACTTGGACTAAACTTGGAACTAAACCAATACTAAACGAGGATGAAACCAGGATAGAACGAGACCAAACCAAATCTAAATTAAGACTCAAACCCAATCTAAATTAAGACTCAAACCAAATCTAAATTAAGACTCAAACCAAATCTAAATTAAGACTCAAACGGGAACAGTGTACAGTATACGATCGAAGTTTGAAGAGAAGTTACGCAACGTTCAACAAGAAGTTATTCCAAAAATAACCCCCAAAATAAACCAATAAACAAACAAACAAAAACGTCTGAGCAGCTGAGTTTTAAAAAATGTTCTCGTCTTTATCCACCCTTCAGAGCGCAGGAGCCGGGCTAATAACAGATAATACAACACTTTGAAGTTTCCATCTGGGCCTCTCATGCTGCGAAACAAACTGCTCAAGAACAAAAGCCTTAACGTTCCTTTGCCTTACACTGTAAAACCAACTAGACAATTCTCCTCAGATAACTTAAGTAAAACTATTCTATTTTATACACATTTACGTCAAATAAAATAATAACTAAATAATAAAATAATAATAATAATAATAATACTATTTCAAATATAACAGACTGCACTAAGTTAATCTCATTTTGTGGTTTTAAAATGTATCTTGTCTCTTTAAAACCCGGAAAAGTCTCCAGCACATGAGCCAAAATGATTGGTGTTGAGGTTACGCCCCTTTAGCACTGTGTTCTGCGTAACGGGCTACTTTGCTAATGGCAAGTTCTTATAGAATGTGTCATAACTCCATATTATCCAACGCGCTAAGCAGACGTGTTTTCAAAATGTGTTATTTGTAGGGACAGGTTGTGCAGGGAGCATTGACAGATTTGTACTTTAAACAGATAAGATTTCATGTGTTTTCCCGACAGTCGATTGATAAATGTATCTTAAAGGTCCTATATTACACGAAATTGATTCTTGTGAGGTTTAAGTCATGTTATAATGCTGTTACCGCAACAAAAACATACAATAGTTGTGTTTGGTTTCATTGACACGTTGCTATGTTCCACCTTGAGATGTCATAAAATGGTAGTTTTCAAGTTAACAGCTACCTATTTTATGTTTAGTTCAGTAGAGATTGGCAATTCCATGACTGAAATGATCCAAATAATTCAAGTGAAGGTGTATGGAGTTTAAAAACACAGTGGAGCACTTCCTGTATTACCACATGACATCATAACACTGCAAAATACATATCTCAATGCAAAATTTTATGTGATGGAAACCAAATCAAGTCATTAAGCCGCGTACTAATAAGTGAGAGCACCCATTAGGGGCCTGAATGATTATGCTAAATATGATTCAGGTACAGTTCACACCTAATGTAGCTCAACAGACCTACCTAAAAAACAAAAACTATAAACAAATAGGTGTATTAGTTTTAGTGTAGCTAGCTCCTCCTTTCAAATACATAACACCGTGTCCACCAGCGATCTGACCAGAACTGAAGAAGAGGTTTGGATGAGCAGCGAAACGTTAACCGAATTTTTCTTTTACTATAACAAGAAGTCATGCTAATTTCTTCTCAGATTTCTATAGATTAATACATGCAATGAGTCTATATAGTTTGACTTCATGTTTTCGACCCACGCTGTGTTACATTGCATCGTATTGGCAGTTCGTTTTACCTTTAATATCCTGATGGACCGCAGTCTCCATTTCCTCTCATAATCGCTTGTAATGGAAGCAGATGATGGCGCATGTAACACAGATGTGATGCCGCGCTAATTAGAAAAGAGTGGATACTAGACCCCCCCGCGCACAGTTGAACGGGCCGATCCTGACTCAAACCGGACTGACACGAACAGATGGCGTATCTTTAACTTTATGTGGTGTCATGAGTAAACACAGTAGGTTTTGTGCGCGCCTGGGGATAGCGGCTAACAGCATATGGTGAAGAGACATTACGGGGCATCCTTTCCTTTGTTTTTTTTTACCTCGCCGTTCCATTAGCAGCTCTGTAGACAGACGCTAGCCGCATGTATTATACGACGCCGTGTTTATCTGCAAACAACAACAAATGCAAAGGAGGTTTCCAAATTGGACGGGTGTTTTAATAGAAATATAAATCAAGGTTATGGGATCACAAGCCAGCGTGGTGTTGGATGATGCCTCACGTCTGGACAGTTATAAAGGGAAGAGTGAGGGAGGGCATCTGGTTGAAACTCAATACCTACGCAATTATACAGAGTAAACATTTCAAAGTATTATTATTTGAATCGCATTTTGGACCGCCATGTGCTTTTCTCCACGGAGATACTATTGTTTGCCTGAAATGTTCCATAGAAAATAGATATATATTGTGAGCGGGGTTGCCTTTTCACAGTTCTGATCTGTAATTTGGCTATTTGCCTTTATCAATTGTGGTATAAATTTTAAATCTCATACTGTGGAACACCCCAGGTAAAGCATTAACATCTCCATGGATACGCTGATGGCTGTTGGTCCACCTGAAAAGTTAGAATACCTTTAGAAATTGTAGCGTTTCACTGTTTGCAATTGGTTTCCCTAGTCATTGGTGGATACTGAGCAAAACAAGATGCTATATACAGGGAAAAAAATATACGGAGGATGTCGCAGAGGTCAAAACTTGTGAGGGACTTGCTACTCCCTCATTTCATCACCTTTTACATTTGGTAGCAGTTTGCATTTACATACTCCCGCTGGGCTGGTGAAAACATTCCCTTCTATTTGGAGAGAGCTCTGAAGCCGATCCCAGCAGCCTCCCTGTGTCACCGAGGCTGTTTTTGCCTCTAATAACCATCTTCGTTACCATCCCAGCCCGAGCGCCCCATCTGGCCACTCCATCTCCGCACTGGAAACTAAGTGTGTTTACTGCATGACCCAAGAGTTGTGTTTGTACAGAAACTAAATGTCAATCCAAAACAGACCTTAATCTAGTAATATTATCATTAAATGCCATGTGCTCATATTTCTAATAACGAGCACACTGAGTTAAACTAAAGGTACTGCGGAGGTTTATGTTAAAGGTCATAATTACACAAAACTGACTCTTTTGAGCTTTAAGTCATGTTATAATGTTGTTACCTCCTCAAAAACATCCCTGGAGTTGTGTTTTGTTTCATTCACACATGTTTGAGTAGCCATTTATTATTAGTCTATCTGCATCTCCAAAGCTCAAAATGCTCTGTTCCACCTTGTGATGTCACGAAGCTGCAGTTTCCAAGTTAAAAGCTGCCGTTTAACTTTAGTTCAGTAGAGCTTGGTAATTCCAGGACTGAAATCATCCAAATGATTCTAGTGAAGGTCTATTTAGCTTAAAAACATACTGGAGCACTTCCTGTATTACCACGTGACATCACAAGGTGGAGCAGAGTGTTTTCAGCCTAAATATGCAGGGTTTCGGTGTTAAACGTGTGAATGAAACAAAACAAAACTCCAGGTATGTTTTTGATGAGGAAACAACATCATAACATGGATCAGAAAATAGCCTAACATGGGCTTTTTAAATGATTAAGCTACTACTCACTTAAAGGACAGTTCAGATTTTGCCGGAATTGTTGCATCATAGGTAAAATTCAGGCTTCTGTGCAGTTTTACAATCCATAAACCATCACAGGTCTTATTCTGTGGTTAAACTGAACAAATGCATGGCTGTATTTACATGGCTTAACGACTTCATTTGTTCATTTTCTCCTTGTTCATACCCATTACAAACAGCAGAGGGAGCTCCAAATTGTAGTTGTAAAGTGTGTTTTGCAAATGTAGACATTATTTTAAGTTGGAAAATGCGAAATACTTGTCCCAAGGTGACCAAAAGCACAGACAAGAATGCATTTCCACCTTCAAGCCACTCAAAGCGCTTTACATCAAGGAACTACTCACCCATTCACACACACATTCACACACCAATGTACACAGACACTGGGGGCGAGGTGGATTAAGTGTCTTGCCCAAGGACACAATGACATTTATCTGCATCAGCATTCATCTGTGGGAGCTGGAATCGCACCGCCAACCTGTGGGTTCATATTGAGATTTGAAGTTCCAACGTATTTTAGTGCGCAACTGCTTCCTGTAAATTTCAAAGTTTCCAGGTCCCATTTTGCAGCTTTTCCCTCACATTACTAAGTTAGATCAAACTTAATATTGTCAAATTCTGACGTACTAAGCCTAGATATTTTAAGTGGAGTGTGAAACCGTGCTACGTCTCAGCGTGTGTGCAGCCAGCCCCTCCAGCTTTCTCCTTCTATTGTTACTGCCTGTGTTGATGTCTCTCTAATAAGCCTCTGTAATTAGCCTGCTCTTCAAAATCATAACTTTCTTTGTGTCTCGAGGGTTGGGGCTATTAGACGAACAAAGGAAGTCAAATAAGTGACACAATAGGCCCGACTGATTTCAACAGTAGTCACAACGGAACTGTGCACAAAAATCACGTGTGTGTAGGTCTGTAGTGCGTCACCTGTCAGCTCACGGTGAAAACAACTGAAGGATAATGTTATAATCTGTTATCTAAATCATTGGGTCTTAAAGCAAAATCCACTTTTCAGAGCTTTTACCCGTGTTATAGTTGTTTCGTCTTCTCATTCATCCTGTCGAAGTTTTTTCTGGAGTGATTTGTGCCCGTTTGAGGATCTTTAACCCTTTAAGGCAGGGGTGTCGAACACATTTTACCCGAGGGCCATATCAGCAAAATGGCTTTCCTCAAAGGGCCAAATGTAATGTAAAATAAATACAACTACTTGCAACTTGTTAATTAATTTCTGAATTTATTACTTACTCAAGTTACAAGTATTGCATTTGCATTGCCATAGATGTAAAAAAAAAAAAAAATGGCTGTGTAACTGTGTCTCCGGATAAACTGACATTTTAAGATAGTCATACCTTTTAATTTAACTTGTCGTGGGCCACATAAAATGAAGTGGTGGGCCGCATTTGGCCCACGGGCCTTGAGTTTGACACATGTGCTTTAAGGACTGAGCACACTATAGACCAGTATATCTTGCAGAGACTTTCATTGTTTTTTTAGCCATAAAAATCATGTTAAAGGAAGTATCAGAATTTACTGCATTTTTTCACACAACTATCTCTATTTTACATATCCATCCTTATGTTTTCTTTGTCGCATTGACTGGGAAAATCTCTGCGGCACCTGCGCTCTGATTGGCCGTCTTCGAGGGACACCGTAAGCAGATTACCGTAATGACAGTAAAATATTTAAAGAGCCCCATGCCTCTGCTTAAGATGCCATTTGAATTTATATGATCGCACAATTGGTTGCGGAGTTACGGTAATGGAAAGTCCGCAACTGCGCTCTATCGTCGACGATGGCATCCGCCGCTATAGGGTTAAAATCCCATATTGCCGCTCAATCCCCATTTTCACCTCCACTGGCCTACGCCCACTGCTCTCTACTTACTTCGTTCTTCAATTTTATTTTCTTAATTGATTTGGATTCGACGTTAAAGGATTTGGCAGCTTTGCGTAGTCATTTTGGTGCAAATAAAAAATAAAAAAAATTCTGTTGCTTGCAAGCGTGATCTGCAGCTATCCATAGGAGGCGCCAACAGCTACACAGCTCTTTATTGTGATGACGTTCTTGTTTTACGTAGTTATACTTAATACATTATAGACCATTATAGCTCGCCTAGATTTTACAAATCCATGCTTATTTTTCTATTAATGCATCAAATAATTGTGTGATACCAGTTTAAGTAGAATAAAAATATAAAAACGAATGTACTTTTGAGTAACTTTTATGCAAGCAAACAATGAAAACAACTATCTGGCCAGCTCAGAAACACTTTAAATTATATATATGAACAATAGTCAATATTTATACAAGAGATGATGCATATTGTACTTTAGGGTTAGGGTTTTTACAGCCCTTCTTATAAAAAAATGTCAGGCGTTTATGCAGCTATGACATTGATTTATGAAAGAATATCAGAAGTTCTGCAGCTTATGAGTTTGTAATATTTGGTAAAATAAGTAACATATTTAAAGAGCCCCATTCTTCTGCTTTGAGATGCCGTTTGAATTTACATGAGAGCACAATTGGTTGCAGAGTTACGGTACTGGAAAGTCCACAACCACGTCCGCAATCAAGTCGTTTTTGATGGATTTTTCTATTTAAAATGCGCAAATTATAGTATTTCTTATGTCTTGTATAAATAGTACAAGAAAAATCCTTCAGATATGTCATTTTGCATAGAAGTTGACACTGATATATTCCCTCTAATCTGCCCCTCGTAAAACACTGAAAAATGAGCGAGAAGTGAGGAGAAAACATGAATCCCTTTGAGGCGACATCTGGCCCAGTTTGGCCCGGGCCGTCTCCTCCATCTTGGCAGCGTTCGTGGATCTGAAGACCACTGCTGCTCCATGGCCTGGGAGCTCTGAAGGTTGAGGGGCAGAGGTGACCAGTTCGCCCTATGCCATCTGTCCATCTGGCACCCGGGCACACGCTGCAGACTGGACTCGAGCGATGGACGGGGATGTTTCGTGGGTGGTCCAAACACACGACTGTGCGAGAAGCTGCTATGTGATGTATGTTTAAGATGCGTTGTAAGGTTCTACAAGGTGAAACTGAAAGGTAGTCTTAGCCAAATGTATCCCCATGTGGTAGGATATGCTTTTACCAAATAAAAGAAAAAAAAACAAACACATAAACACTGACATAGCATTAGACAGTACCAGAGCTGAACTAGAATCACGTTAAAGCGCTGTTAGTGTTGTTAAAAGCATTGAAAATCAGATACTAATCGATGCTAAATCTCGTTTCGACACTAGATACTCATTTGAACAAGTGTTGATTCTAAAAAGTCACATTCATAGGACAGAAATGAACCTTTCCTTGAGTTGTATCAGAAAAAGTATAAGACATATAGACTAATATACGCCCATGGACCACTATGAAACCTACCTGGATGGCTAACAGATTACGTAGATATGCTAAAGCCACAGTATGTAACTTTTTCACCAAAAAAAATGACTAAAATAAAATGATTATGGTTGTTTATTGCACAAAAAAAACTAAAACATATGTGTGGACTTGCATCTTCACAAACCAGACTCTTATTTGACCTAGATGAGCGCTAAATATAGTTCCTTTGGCTATAATATTCCACAGTCTGGCTATCTATTTCCATGGAGAATGTTTTAAAGTATGGGTTCAACTTTTTATCACTTTAAAGCTGCACTGTGTAACTTTGTGTACCTGGTGGAAGGTCAGCCATCTGTTTGTCTCCGGGAATGTTGCACAGTGTTGTTCATCAGTATTCCTAATGATCTCCACGGAAATAAGCAGATGATGCCACCAGGCCCCGCTCACAGTAATTATCAAGGTGGTTTCTTGCCTAAATAAATAAATTAAGTTCATTCCAGGCTAAGGAATAATGTTTCCATGGAGACAAGCTGTTCGTAGACCCCAGAAAAGTTACATAGTGCTCCTACATTTTACAAATTTCGTTCTATAGCCTAAAAATAATTCTAGATTTGTTATTGCACAATACCTCCACCGTATTGTCCCCAAACCATCCCATTCCCGTGCCCGACACTGAAATAGAAAGCTAGTAATTAGTCCTTGGTGGCCTGTCAGGGGGACAATCTAAATTTGGTAAACACGAGACGAAGCGCCCTCAACTGTCCCGCGTTATGGATTTCGTCCTATGGCCAGAAGGGACATGTCGGCCATCTTGGTGCGATCTTTTGAGTGTGACCTGTAGTGGCAGTAGAAGAGGACAAACTACGAGATAAATGTTTATAGAGAAACTGTGCGATCCATTTACCCAGTAACTGAATTAGCATACAAATACATGCATAATATAGACTACTTGAGAAGAATAGCATTGAGTTGTTATGCGTTCCATCGCTCTGTCTGCTACATTTTTACTTCTTTTTTATTATCACTCTTTTATGTTATATTCAATTTAATCTATGTATATATATTTTTAGAAGATGGTAAAGGGCCTATTAGTATCGTAATACTAATTCAGCCGCATACAGTAAGTGCAGGGACGGGAAGTGAAGTGCCCTCTGCGAGTGGGCGAGGGCCGATCATTGCCGCTTGCGGGTATAATTTTCTTTTATTACGATGTCCAAGTAAGTTTGTTGAGCAAAAGTTTAACGAAGTACTATGACACGATTTGCATTTAGGTAGAACCATTTAGAACCAAAAGTACGTTTGGTAAGTAAGGATTGTCAAAAATATCGAAAATCAGATACTAATCGACATTAAACCTACTATCGCAACTACATACTCGTTTGAACAAGTATTGATACTAGAAGAGGCACATTCACAGGATATATATAAGGCCACATGCGAATATAAAAGAAAGTACTACTGTTTAAAGCTGAAGATGACATTCTATTGTCTAAATCACATGTGTCAAACTCAAGGCCTGTGGGCCAAATGTGGCCCGCCATGTCATTTTATGTGGCCCACAACAAGGTAAATTAAAGGTATAAGTGTCTAAAATATCAGTTTATCAGGAGATACACAGTTACACAGCCATTGTTTCATATCTATGCAAATCCGTATGCAGTATTAGTAAGTTGAATAAGTAATAAATATAGAAATGGTTAATTAACTAAATTAAAAAGTAGTTATTTAGTACTTATTTTACATTACATTTGGTTACATTTATCTTACAGTTACATCTGGCCCTTTGAGAGCAACCATTTTGTTGACATGAAAATGAGTTTGACACTCTTGGTCTAAATAAAGAGTGTTTTTTAAAGAGTGTTTTTTTAAATAATCATGGTATCGGACGTGGTATTGAGTATATTAGTACGAGTCTATATGTTAGTATCGAAATCGAGTTTGAAAGTTTAGTATCGTGACAAAACCACAGCTGGCTCACTTCACTCCTCTTACCTATAAATTCGCAGTGTGATTTAGATGTTACAATCTGGTGGTGGAGATAGTTCGTAAAAAAGCCGTTGCGTCATTGTTGTGTCATTTTCTCAACGTTTTCTTTAAGCAGGTACCAATAATATATCCAAAATAAGGCTTGATAAACTCAACAAGACACTTTCCCAAGGTTAACGAGCTGGAGTGCATCAAAGTCCTCATAAAATAAAACTCCTCCTCGTTTAGGCCTGGGAAGTTTAATGACTCATTTCAGGATCAATTTACTGTGTAGAAAAGTGCCTCTCAAAACACACTCTTTAACTAAGGTATCACTTAAAACAAGACAGAGAAAGAGTGCTAATGTATTCAGCCAATCTAAAGCTAACACTGCGGCGAGGGAAGGATCTTTATTTATAAGGCAAATGTGAGAGAAACAAAATAACTGTTAGTGTTAGTGGGTTTGGGACTTGAGAAAAGGCTCGATATCAGTTTTGATAATGCAACGGCGGTCACACGTTTTTAGACAATAGAATGGAATCGTGGAATTGTGGTCTCAGAGTACTTCAGATACACATGACTATTCTAAAAGTCTTCAGGAGTAGTCTCGTTTTGTCCTATTTATGTGTTCATGTATCTGCAAAACTGACTCTCATGAGCTTTAAGTCACGTTAGAATGTTGTTAAGTTGTCAAAAACATACCTGGAGTTGTGTTTTGTTTCATTCACACGTTTGAGTAACACTTTATTATTAGTCCGTCTACGTCTGCAAAGCTCAAAACGTTCTGTTCCAACTTGTGATGTCGTGTATTGTGAACAAGGATATTCCTGTAGGGTTGCTTTGGTTTGAATCTAGTAAAATAAGAACAAATGTGAGGCAAAGATGTGTCTCTTTTAGGAATGAGACATTGGAATGATCTCAGTGATGAATTTAAGGTAATTAAAACTGTCTAAATAAAAAAAAAAAAAAAAAAAAAAACAACAACATTAATTCATTGTTACATATACATTGCTATAGGTTATATGAGCCAAGACATATTTATTTAAGTAAATGTATTTTGTAATGTTACAGTATTGTGGAGCACGTGGCTTTAGCCCAATCCTTTTTTGGTTGTAATTAATGAAGAAAATGTTTAGTTTTGTCTTAAAAAAAAAAAAAAAAATATATATATATATATATATATATATATATATATATATATATATATATATATATATATATATATATATATATATATATATATATATATATATAAAAATAATAATAATAATAATAATAATAATAATAATAAATAATGTAAACAACCAGAATAAAAATAATTTATTCATGAAGCTGTATGTAGTTTAAAAACACTGTGGAGCACTTCCTGTATTACCACATGACATCACAAGGCGGAAGACTGTTTTTTGTTTTTTTTTTTGATTGAGAGAACAATATAGCCTAAATGTGCAGGTTTTATGTGTTAAACACATGTGAATGAAACAAAACGCAACACCAGGTCTGTTTGTGATGAGAAAATAACATTACAACATATCAGAAAATAGCATAAGATGGTCTCTTTAAATGAAAAGAACAAAGGTTAGCAGCATGAACAAGACAAACTTAAGGATTTTACCACATGCGCTCAGAAAAGGACTATAACATAATTTAAAATCCAAGATGTGTGGTTGTTTTTTATGTTACAGTTACAGTGTTGTATTGCGGTACCTTTAAAAAGACACTGCTGCGGATTGGCGCTTGAATGGACTCAAAATGGCCGCTCTTTAGACGTTGTTTCTGTACATCCTGTCGACATGTGTGAACGCTGCTCCTCATCGTCAGGCCTCAATGGACAGCTTCTAAAGTGCACCTCTGAATGGGAGTTGTTTGAATGACTAGCGCAGCAGGAAAAGAGACATCAGAATGCTAACTGCGCTACAGGCGAGCTTCACTATACAGAGCCGTGTGTGTGTTTTAGGCAGGTTATGTTTATGATGCTAAGAGACAGGTGTAAAAAAAAACGCTTCTGTGATTGTGTAATTGTAGTATTTTTCTTCTCATTTAAAGCTGACTTGATTATTTTAATGTAGTTGAAATATTCATACCAAAACTTAAAGTGAAACTAAACATTAAATCAACTTTTTCTTCTACTAAACTGTATATTTGGGGTCAGGGGGTCAAGGATCAAACCTAATGACAGTTTGCTCATAAAAATGTTCTTCTGCAAAAAAAAAAAAAAAAAAAAAAAATTAGACAGGATTGGCCTCCTTCCCATCTCCCGACAGCCTTTTCAATACAAAACTAAATCAAAATGTATTCTTGCGGGCCAAATCAGAACCCCTGGAGGACCAAATTTGGCACACGGGCCCCACTTTGGCCACCCCTGTTTTTAGTCTTTTTCTGGCAATTTTAGTACACACCAGGCATATTTGCAGCTTTGGGGTCAAAAATGTATAAAATTGGTTGTGTCCTGTCTCAAGTCGCCACAGCACATTTCAAGTAGTTGGTGACATCACACAAGACTGCCCTGATCATAGATTGGTGTTTCTGATTACAAACACCTGGCTGCAAGGGTGGAATTGTGTGGATATCTGTTAGACCAATCACACTGTTCCTTATACCACCAGACTCCGCCCCCTCCTCCTGCCTCCAGGTACTGGTGGGGCGGAGTTTAGGTGTTTAGTCCCACTTTAAATATAGTTAGACAATAGTAACTGATAGAAGTAGCTTAGTTAGCAGAGGTAGCTCCCAGTAATAAAATAAAATGCTCAGTGGAGATGTTATTGTTGTGCCTGGAGTGATTCATTATATTAGTTCTGAAAAAACCTTATGCACGTATTAAATTACCACCGTTTTCTTTGCTAAAACACAATGGGAAAACATTTCAACGCTTCTTACTGTAACCGGGTTTGCCTAGAACCACAGACCTGACCTGTAACTCGGCCTGATGGTGTCACACGCTTGTTTCCATGGCGACCGATACGCGAATGTTGTGATAATGAATTAATTATGATAGAAATATTTCAGTGTGCAGTAATGATGTGACGTTTTTGAAAAAGTTGGCTATTTTGAACGGTTCCTTAACTTTAGCAGTCTCATTTTTCAAAAGAACCGAATCTTTTACTTTGTAATTGTTATGCATTTTTACGCTGATTAACGCCAAACCAACACAAGTGGGAGGTTTTTGCACAAAGAAAAGATATTGTTATTATTGTCCTGCAACATTTAATTTAGAGTATGCATAATTTGAATGGATAAACACACTCCCACTCTTACTTTGAACCGTTTTAAACACATCTGAGCCATGGTAATATCTCCCTGGGATTAGTTTGTAGATAAAATCAGTTCTTACATTGACTCCATCATATAAACGAACATAAAAAGAGCTAGTCTTTTAAACGGCTCTTTGAAACGAACTGATCCAAACGGTTCGGATCCCATAAACGAGCCAAAAATCCCATTAGTAGTCTGGAGTACTTGAACTTGAATTTACCCCAATCCAATCGCGATCATGTCTTATCGAGTAATTTCATTCTTTTTGCTGTATTGACGTCAACTAAAACAAACTGAGTAAAACCGTACATTTTAAATAGCTTTCACCAGAACGGGATTTGTTTATTCCAGACAGCTCGATGAGACAGTGAATGCATCGCGGTGGCCTGTGCATTTGCTTACGCGCCTATGCCAACAGCAGTGAAAGCATTTACAGCGGGGAGGATAATTATTGTTCTGATTGATTACAGCGATCCAGACAAAACAACAATAAGAAGGGGGTATTGAATTCATAATTGCACTGAATACATTGCGGGGGTACTGTTTCGTAGTCACAGCTATGCAAACAAGCGCCTTTGATTCTCTTTGTAAACGCATGCAAATCCTCGTCTATTTCAAACGCGAGCCACACCTGCACCGTGTTATGTTGTTACGTCAGGATTTTAAGCCAAATCATGAAATATCAACCGCTCACTTCTCTTCTTCTTCTCTTCTACAATGTTTTTTTGAAAATCCCCCCCTTTGGTTTCTTATTACAGAGTGGTATTTTTGTAGTGGTGCTATCTCTACCTGACGTTGACTTCCTTCTAAGTGCTTTCGTGTTTCTCATTAGGACTAGAGCAAAGAGCGGAATTAGCGACAGTGAATGAAAGCTAGCCCAGTCTAATAATACGGCTGATCCAATTTACCAAGAGAGGATTATGTTAATATAATCATAATACACCGAGCTCCGTTTCGGAAAGTGTCCCCAGATGTCCGCGCGCTCATTTAGCTTGCTGTCTCTTACAGTCCAGTGGTTTTAACATGGAACACATTGATCGCTGTGTTATCCGTACAACTACTACCTTTACTTTGACTACTACAACCAGAGAAATTGTGCATCTCTCCATTTTAAAATACATGTTGTAGTACAGCTGCTGGAGTGTCCAAAGTACAATTGTTTATCTAGTTTAATAGCGCAGTACGTAACTTTTTGGAGGACGGGTTTGCCATCTTGTGCTCGTATCCGTGGAGATGTGATCACTTTGCCTTGAATGTTTTTGTTGTTTTTTTGTTGGTTTTTTTCGTGATCAGGGTGGCTTTTCTGTAAATCTGACGAGCCACCTGCTCGTATCCAAAGAACTGTACTGTGGAACATTCCAGGCAAGCAGTAACAACTCCATGGAGACAAGCAGCGGGACTCCCTGCCGGAAAAGCTGGAGATGTAATCGCATAGCTTGTAATGTTCCACAGTGTGCTTTTAACCGCTCGCCCTTTTTCTCGCTTGCTAATACATTTTTACTGATCCGGGTCACTTCTCCACAGATCTAACGTGCTGCCTGCTTGTGTCCAAAGATATCACTTTAATGCTATACTATGGAACAATCCAGGCATGCAGTAACATCTCCATGGAGACAAGCAGCAGGACCCTTTACTGGAAAAGTTCTGCAGTACATCTTTAAGGACAATCAGATCTTTATAGTACCATTATCGCAAAAGAAATTTCGAAATACAAACAAAACTGCACTAAGTAACGTTTCGGAGGATGAGTTTGCAACCTGCTCGTCTCCATGGAGATGTAATCGCTTTGCCTTGAATGTTCCACAGTACGCATTTAGCCGCATGCTTTTTTTCCTTGCTCGCTAATACATTTTCACTGCAATCAGGCTCGCTTCTCCGCTTATCTGATGTGTCGCTTGTGTCCAAAGAGATCAGTTTAATGCTATACTATTTCGCCATTTGGCTTTGGCTCCAATTCACTTTCTATTGAAAAACTGTCGCTCCTTTCTTCATAATTGCTGCTGTCAGACTCGCCATTTTGGTCTTAAAATGTTCGTATTTACCCGCTCTACATGACTCTGGTGTTTGTTTGTTTTTTTATATTGCTATTGTGTCCGTAAATCAAGTTATGAACATTAATAACAGACAAATCAGGTGACTTATTTGCCTGAGGTCACTCCCGCTATCGTTAGCAACAGGTCTGATGACAGTGTTGCTAAGCGTCCGCTCCCTAAACCAGCGGTGCAGGCAGGAAGGGGCGTTACCTTTAACAGCCTCGCTCTGGATTGGCTCTCTGGTTGCTATGATACTCACGGTCAGAATTCTAAATATGGAACTCGACTCCAAATTCTCTCAGCTTCGATCAGCTTCTTTTAGCTAGACCTGAACGCTTTTGGCTAGACACACTCACTTAGTCCACTTCTTACCACAGTCTATGAGGAGGACCCTCCACCGGAAAAGTTCTCCAGTGCGCCTTTAAGGACAATCAGATTTTGTAGTACCATTATCACAAAAGGAATTTCAAATGACTTCTCCTAATTCCACTGAGACAAACAAGTCACTGAGATAAAAGATGTCTCGTTATCTCAGAACAGAAGTGATATTACTGAATGTTAGGGATTTGTTCACACCTGCGATTGGATGAGAAGCAATGAAGAATGAAACAAAACACAACTCCAGCTATGTTTTTGATGAAGTAACAGCATTATAACATGGCTTAAAGTTCACAAGAGTCAATTTTGCGTAATATAAGGCCTATAATGTGCTGCTTTATCCTTCACTCGTTCCAATCAGTCTCTTTCCTCTCTTGTCTCAACTGTTCTTAACTACTGTAACTCTGAAGTTGTTATGCGAACCAGCTCCATAATTTCTAGCCTTCTACAACACTACAACACCAGTACTCGAGGTCGGGGTCGGCCATGTCGCGTTCATCAGTGGTTTTAATGCAAATGCCAACCCAGTTATTACATTAGTTGGTTTGGTAGAGTTTAAAAAAGAAGAAGAAGAAAAAAAAAAACGTCACTGATTTTAATTGAAATTCTGAGAAAATGAGGACATGGGCGAAAGAATAACTCAACTATAATTGGCGAAACCTTCAAAATGTGATTATGCACGCAACGCTTCTTTTTTAACTTAAATAAAACACAATTTGAATCATCTACGCCCTGTTTTTGATACTGTTCTTGTGCTCTTGGGCAATATTTTGAATATATTTAGCTACAAAATACTGTATAGCTCCATTAAAATGTATTCTGAGTTGTATTCTGTTACGTGAGCCATACTTTTACATGGAGTTGCATTGTATTTTAGTGAGATAAATACTTCATAGTGATACAAACTGCTGTATTTTGTTGCTCTGTTTGTTGTGTATTCATTTATGTCCAATTAGAGAAGGGAAATTGCACACGCACACACACACGCGCACACACACACAAACATATACACACACAGAGACACGCATACACACAAACATATACACACAGAGACACACATACACACAAACATATACACACACAGAGACACACGTACACACAAACATATACACACACAGAGACACACAAATATATACACACACAGAGACACACAAATATATACACACACAGAGACACACAAATATATACACACACAGAGACACACAAATATATACACACACAGAGACACACATACACACAAACATACACACAGAGACACACCTACACACAGACATATACACACAGAGACACATACACACAAACATATACACACACAGAGACACATACACACAAACATATACACACACAGAGACACATATACACACAGAGACACACACACCCCAACATACACACACAGACACACACACAAACATATACACACACAGAGACACATACACACACAGAGACACACACACACCAACATATACACACACAGAGACACATACACACACACACATACACTGCAAGAGCTGTGTTTTATTTTTTCTCACTAATACTGTGCAGTTCAAATAAAATATGAAATGCTTAAGTGCCACTGTGTTCTCCTTTGGTTTTAGTAAAGTAACTGTATTCTGAGTACCACCAAATGAAAAACATACAGTTACTCAAAATAAGTATCTGAGTAAGTATTTGTGGTACATGTATGCAGTTACTTCTTCTGTTCTACTCACACGATCATTGTCAGATCAGCTGATGTAATGGTTCAGACATGGACCAGCTGCTGCTGCTCTGAGCGAACTCTGCGACCGCTCTTCTGGTTCAGAGCGGAATAATAATGCAACAGGCAGACACATTTGTCTCTCTGCTGCCCTTTAAAGAAGAAAGATCAGGATTTTTTTTTTTTTTACAAGTACTTAGTTTTAAAGGTCCTGTATTACACAAAATTGACTTTGGAGTTTTAAGCCATGTTATAATGCTGTTACCTCATCAGAAACAGACCTGGAGTTGTGTTTTGTTTCATTCACTCATGTGTAAGTAACGCTTTATTATTAGTCTGTCTACGTCTCCAAAGCTCAAAATGCTCTGTTCCACCTTGTGATGTCATGAAGTGGTAGTTTTTAAGTTAACAGCGAACTTTTACCTTTAGTTCAGCGGAAATTGACAACTATGTATGGAGTTTACAACACAGCAGAGCACTTCCTGTATTATCACATGACATCACGAGGTGGAAGAAAGTGTTTCCCGTTTGAGAGAAGAACTCAGCCTAAATATGCAGGGTTTGTGTGTTAAACATGTGTGAATGAAAACAGCGATAAACAGTGTAATCTGGGCCCTGTAAATGATCACTAGTAAAATTTGTAGATCATTATTTTGCATTTTCTTCATAATAAACCTCAAATAAATCTCCATCTTGTAACAGGGCATGGACGCCTAGCAATGCTGTCAATCAAACCTGTTGCTAACTGTAGCAAGAGCAACCTCTAAGAAAGAAGGCCCCTGGTTTGTCTGTTATATTTCATATATCCCCCCTCGGACACATCATGGGCGCTGCATAAACAAGCGTGAGTTAGTTTAATCCTATAGAGTTAGTTTAACCCTATAACCCCTATAACCCTATAGGATCCTATTGTCGCTGATAGAGCGCACTTTCCAGCAGCGTGACTCCGCGCCCAGTCGTGCTCTCATTCAAATTCAAACAGCGTCTCAAAGCGTAAACACGGGGCTATCTAAATATTTTACCGTCATTACGGTAATCTGCCTCTGTTGTCCCTAGAAGGTGACGAATGAGAGCGTGGTGCTGCGGGGATTTTCCCAGTCATTTATTTGATGCGTAAAAGAAAAAATACGGATGGATGTGTAAAATAGAAGTAGATGTGTAAAAAATGCAGTAAATTCTGATACTTCGTTTAACATGATTTTTATGGCTATAAAAAAAGACAAAACCGTAATCAACATGATTAGTTGTCGCTTTCAAACGAAAAATGCTATTTTACTCCTGGCTGTCAGAAGCTACTGCCCGGACTATTCATCCCTCACTGATTCTATTCAGAGCAGTAATCATCATACAAGTAATTATGAACATGTAAGAAGTTCAATTGTGTTCTGCAGTATTATCTCATGACATTGTGCAAGGTACATCAAAATGCACTGTACATGTAAGAATTCATAATACATTTACAAATAAATATATGTTTAACATTTTTGTATTAGGTGGTAGATCAGACACGATCATTTTAAAAGTAGCTCACATACTGAAAAAGTCTGAGCACCCCTGATTTATACAGTATATACAGTCCATGATAAAGACCTATAATCTCTCCACTTTGGCTATTTTGAGTAAGAACTGCAAACATGGCGCCTGCAAAGTGAACGCCATTTGACATGCAGACGGTGCTATGACACTGAACAAAAACAAGATGCCGTTACAGCTATTAAAACACCAGCGCTAATTCACAACCGGGAAAGAACAATACGTCCGACAGTACATACAATACCATTACTCATCACAGAGGCCGGTGCCATAAACACGCCATCATTACACATCATCATGTCTGCGCAACTTTTCTTCCTTCACTTTTGTTCTTTGGAGAAAAAAAAATCCTTTCTAACACATCACAAGAATAGCAAAGGCAACATCTTTAAATTTAGACTGGCAAATGACGCCCCTGAACTTGTGATGAACACTAATTAACAACCTTTCAGCTTGAGAAAACACGCGGTCTGCCTCTTCACACATGGCAGCGCCCGGTCCCTGCCTCTCGCTGCTGCTGCTGGAGACTGGAGACGAAGGCATTTAAGAAGTAATGTTCAGTTTGGTTCATGAACTGCACTACTTAGACCCCCGTGTGCCCATTGACGAAATTAGCAATAGCAGCGTGATGTGTTTGGTAAATATTTATGGCCCAAAGCTGAGGCGAATTTTCAGTAGCTTGTGTGAATCCGAAGAAATCTGACGTGTTTATAGCTTAATGGTAAATGCGGGAAGCTATTAATTTGACAATGCATCAGCTGTGGTATTTGCTTTATGTGTTTAAAGAGAAAAAAGGTACTATGGATGTCATTTTTTATTAAATTTTAGCATTTTTTATCCATGAATAGAGATACAAACCTTATAATTAGGGGTTTGACCATAGACTGTTTATATAAATGGACATAGCTAACTTGCTAGCCACCGCGTTCCAAATACGAAGTGAGCATGGACACCGACTCTGGCTCCAATTCACTTTCTATCGAAAAACTATCGTCCCTCTTCATAACTCCTGTCGTCAGCCTCGTCATTTTGGTCATGTGATCCTGGTGTTTTATTTCGCCATTTTGTCTGTAAATCAAGATAGGGACATTTTTTATAGTATATTTCTCATGCCGCAAAATCGATATGGCAAATGATTAGGATTATTGCGTTTTTCAGCTTAAAAACGTTTTGTTTCCAGATTCTATACTGAGGACTACAGACAACCACAAGTAAAAGAAGGCAAGGCAAGGCAAGGCAAGTTTATTTGTATAGCACAATTCGTACACAAGGTAATTCAAAGTGCTTTACAGAATAAGAAAGACATTAAAATCACACAAATCAAACATAAATAATCACAAATAATCATCATAAAATCAACATTAAAAGAGAAGAGTGCAGAATAAAAACCTGTCAGTCATATGCACAGCTAAACAGAACTGTTTTGAGTCTGGATTTAAACATTGTCAAAGTAGAGGCCTGTCTCACATCTTCAGGAAGACTGTTCCAAGTTTTAGCTGCATAAAATTTAAACGCTGATCCCCCATGTTTAGTCCTGACTCTGGGCACCAGCAGGAGGCCGATCCCTGAAGTCCTCAAATTGCGAGATGGTTCATATGGCACTAACATGTCGGAGATATACTTTGGACTTAGGCCATGGAGAGACTTATACACAAGCAGAGCTGCTTTAAAGTCTATTCTTTGAGCTACAGGAAGCCAGTGCAGAGACCTGAGCACAGGACTTATGTGCTCATACTTCCTGGTTCTAGTCAGGACCCGAGCAGCAGCATTCTGGATGTACTGCAGCTGTGTTAAGGCTCGTTTGGAGAGGCCAGTGAGCACGCCGTTACAGTAGTCTAACCTACTGGAGACAAATGCATGGATAAGTCTCTCTAAGTCTGGCTTTGACAGTATACCTTTGATTTTTGCAATGTTTTTTAGGTGGTAAAAAGCTGCAGATGTTATTGATTTGATGTGGCTGTTAAAGTTCAAGTCTGAGTCCATTATTACCCCTAGATTTCTAGCCTGATTTGAAGGTTTTAGAGAGAGAGACTGGAGGTGACTGCTGACACTTTCTCTATGTTTCTGTGGGCCAAAGATGATAACTTCAGTCTTGTCTGAGTTTAGCTGGAGAAAGTTGTTTTGCATCCACACACTGATCTGTTGGATGCAGTGGCAGAGTGAATCCACTGGTCCATATTCACCTGCTGCTAGTGAGACATAGATCTGAGTGTCATCTGCATAGTTGTGGTAAGACACATTATTGCTGCGTATTAACTGGCCTAATGGCAGCATGTAGAGATTGAACAGCAGGGGTCCCAGGATTGAACCCTGGGGCACCCCACAGGTCAGGGACATTTTATCTGATATACATTTTCCAATTTCAACAAAGTACTCCCTGTTTTCTAAATAGGACTTGAACCAGTTTAGTGCCGTACCAGAGATGCCCACCCAGTCCTCCAGTCTCTGTAAGAGGATCCCATGATCAACAGTGTCAAAAGCAGCACTCAGATCTAACAGGATCAAGACTGAGACTTTGCCTGCATCAGTGTTCAGGCGGATGTCATTTGTCACCTTGATAAGAGCAGTCTCAGTGCTGTGGTAGGGTCTAAAACCTGATTGGAAAACATCAAAGGAGTTGTTCATTTCAAGGAAGTTAATAAGCTGTTGGTAAACAACTTTTTCAAGGACTTTGCCTAAAAATGGCAGATTTGAGATTGGTCGATAATTGTTCAATATTGTGGCATCAAGACTGCTCTTCTTTAGGAGAGGCTTGATAACCGCAGTTTTCAAAGCACTTGGGAATGTTCCAGATTGAAGTGACATATTAACTATGTGAGTGAGTGGTGACAGCAAACTGTTGAGCACAGACTTTAAAAATTTAGTGGGTAGCACATCGAGAAGAACACATTAGAATGGATTATGACTGCGTATTAAGGGCGGCAGAGGCTCAGTGGTTAAAGCAGTGGTCCCCCAACCCAAAAAAAAACCCAGAGGATTGATTCCCGCTCAGGTCAAGTTCTGTTGTTGTGTCCTTAGTAATTTGTGCATCTTGAAGAAGTTGTGTGAGTGATTGGTCGTGGTTGGAGAGGCTGATGGCGCAGACTGGCAGCCTTGTTTTTTTTTTTTATAATGAGCTTAGTAGGTAAAGCCGGTATCTCTGGCCTAGTTTAAGTACATTTTTTGAATACTCAAATTCAGTTCACTTTGAAGTTCTACGTGCTTCTCACAGAGGTAGAGAAACCCTGATTTGAAACTGTCCAAGGCAATTTTATAACACAATTCGTACACAAGGTAATTCAAAGTGCTTTACAGATTAAGAAAGACATTAAGATCACAATATAAATAAATCAAAACATAAATACTCACAAATAATTACCATAAAATTAACATTAAAGCGAGGAAAGCATAGAACAAAAACCTTTCAGTCATATGCACAGATAAACAGAATCGTTTTGAGCCTGGATTAAACATAGTCAAACTAGAGGCCTGTCTCACATCTTCAGGAAGACTGTTCCAGGTTTTTAGCTGCAGAAAACTGAAACACTGATTCTCCATGTTTAGTCCTGACTCTGGGCACCAGCAGGAGGCCGATCCCTGAAGTCCTCAGAGTGTGAGATGGTTCATGTGGCTCTAAGATGTGGGAGATGTTCTTTGGTGCTGGTCCATGGAGAGACTTGTTTTTGTTAAAGTTTAGCTGCTTTAAAGTCTATTCTATGAGCCACAGGAGCCAGTGCAGAGACATGAGCACAGGACACGTGTGAAGTACTTCCTGGTTCTAGTCAGGACCTGAGCAGCAGTGTTCTGGATGTACTGTAGCCATTTTAACGCTCGTTTGGACAGGCCAGTGAACAGGACGTTACAGTAGTCTAACCTACTGGAGACAAATGCATGGATAAGTCTTTCTGGTCTGGTTTTGACAGTATACTTTTGATTTTTGCAGTGTTTTTTAGATGGTAAAAAGCTGCAGATGTTATTAATTTGATGTGGCTGTTAATGTTCACGTCTGAGTCCATTATTACTTCTAGCCTGATTTGAAGGTTGTAGAGCGAGAGAGAGACTGGAGGTGTCCATGATTGTGCTTGAACCTGACAGATCCATGTGTGATATGGACATGTTGCAGCAGCAGCGGTCAGTCGATACCAGGACGTCTCATAACCTCAGCTCGCACGCTACTGTAACGGGCAAACAGGTAAGCACAAGTGTTCAGACGGATGACGTAGAACTGCAACGGTAATATCAGCCTAGCATCATGTATAGGATTTATATAGGATGTGAGAGTTTGTTTTACTCCATATATGACCAGTTTGAACCGCTGTATAAGCTCCAATGATCCATGATCCATTGCACAAAGCATCTCTGAACTGTTCAAAAACGATAATATGAAATAAGGTCTTTTAAAGCAGAACAAACAGCGATCACAGGGTGTTAGTGCGTCTGAACCAAAAGATCACCTGTTCTAGTTTCATTTCTTGCCCTAGATTTTCAGTCAGTGCGCAAGGGAACAGTAGTTTGCCCTGAGAGTTTTTCCAGGTGTGCCTTAGAAAAAAAAATCCACTTTGAGATAACTAAATCACATAGATATTTTTCGTAATAATTGGCCGTTTTGGAGTGTCCCGAGAACCAGAAAAGACACAAAATGTCCGCTATTACAAAATCCCCATAGCCTGACACAGTGACGTGGGCATTATTTACAGTTTTTCTTACCCATTTTTTGCTCAAATTGGCGTAATTCGATAATGTTTTAGTGGATGGTGTGGAGCAGCAAAAGAGGGACCCAAAAGAAGAAGAAAAAAACAGAACAAAACACAGCTATACATTATGAATTCACATTTCTGCAGTCTCTTTGTATTGCTGTCTTCCTCGATCGATATGAAGATGAAGTTGGTCCTGCTCTATATTTTGTGTGGGAAAATACAGTATTGGAAAACTGTAATAGTCTCAGACCTTTGTAATAATTTATTTGAGGAATCACTTTCAATATGCAGTATTCTATTGTTTTTTATGGCTTTATTTACAATTCTGAATTTAATGAGCAAATACTGGAAGCTGAAGCCAACATCTCGTGCCTACTGGCTATTGTCTTCTCTTCTGTCCCTTGTCCCTCTTCGGTGCCTCTTCTGCCCGCCGTCCCTTTTTTGTCCTGTCTCCTCTTCTGCCTCTCTTCCGTCCCCTGTCCCTCTTCTATCCCCTGTCTCTTCTCTGTCCTCTGTCCCTCTTCTGTCTCTCCTCTGCCCTTCTTCTATCCCCTGTTCCTCTTTTCTCCTCCTCTGTCTCCCTTCTGTTCCCTGTCCCTCCTCTGTCCCCTTTCTGTCCCTTGTCCCTGCTCTGTCCCTCTTCCGTCCCCTCCTCTTCTGCCCCCTTGTCCTTCCTCCATCCCCTGTCCCTCCTATGGCCTCCTTCTGTCCCTTTTTTGTCCCTCTTCTGTCCCATCCCTCCTCTCTCCCCATCTCTCTTCTGTCTCCTCCTCTGTCCCCCGTTCCTCTTCTGTCCCCCTCTGTCTCCTGCCCCTCCTATGTCTCCTCTACTGTCCCTGTCCCTACTCTGTCTCTTCCTCTGGCCCCTGTCCATCCTCTGTCTCTTCCTCTGTTACCTGTCCTCCCTCTGTCCCCATCCCTCTTCTGTCCCTTATCCCGGTTCTGTCTCCTCCTCTGTCCCTGTCCTTCTTCTGTCCCCCTCTGTCTCCTCTACTGTCCCTGTCCCTCTTCTGTCCCCTGTCCCTCCTCTGCCTCTTCCTCTGTCCCCTGTCCCTCCGTTTCTCTTCCTCTGTCCCCTGTACCTCTGCTTTTTCTTCCTCTGTCGCCTGTCCCTCCGCTTTCTCTTCCTCTCTGTCCCCTGTCCCTCCTCTGTCACCTGTCCCCCCTCTGTCCCCATCCCTCTTCTGTCCCTTATCCTGCTTCTGTCTCCTCCTCTGTCCCTGTCCTTCTTCTGTCCCCCTCTATCTCCTCTACTGTCCCTCTTCTGTCCCCTGTCCCTCCTCTGCCTCTTCCTCTGTCCCTCCGCTTTCTCTTCCTCTGTCCCCTGTACCTCTGCTTTTTCTTCCTCTGTCGCCTGTCCCTCCGCTTTCTCTTCCTCTCTGTCCCCTGTCCCTCCTCTGTCACCTGTCCCCCCTCTGTCCCCATCCCTCTTCTGTCCCTTATCCTGCTTCTGTCTCCTCCTCTGTCCCTGTCCTTCTTCTGTCCCCCTCTATCTCCTCTACTGTCCCTCTTCTGTCCCCTGTCCCTCCTCTGCCTCTTCCTCTGTCCCTCCGCTTTCTCTTCCTCTGTCCCCTGTACCTCTGCTTTTTCTTCCTCTGTCGCCTGTCCCTCCGCTTTCTCTTCCTCTCTGTCCCCTGTCCCTCCTCTGTCACCTGTCCCCCCTCTGTCCCCATCCCTCTTCTGTCCCTTATCCTGCTTCTGTCTCCTCCTCTGTCCCTGTCCTTCTTCTGTCCCCCTCTATCTCCTCTACTGTCCCTCTTCTGTCCCCTGTCCCTCCTCTGCCTCTTCCTCTGTCCCTCCGCTTTCTCTTCCTCTGTCCCCTGTACCTCTGCTTTTTCTTCCTCTGTCGCCTGTCCCTCCGCTTTCTCTTCCTCTCTGTCCCCTGTCCCTCCTCTGTCACCTGTCCCCCCTCTGTCCCCATCCCTCTTCTGTCCCTTATCCTGCTTCTGTCTCCTCCTCTGTCCCTGTCCTTCTTCTGTCCCCCTCTATCTCCTCTACTGTCCCTCTTCTGTCCCCTGTCCCTCCTCTGCCTCTTCCTCTGTCCCTCCGCTTTCTCTTCCTCTGTCCCCTGTACCTCTGCTTTTTCTTCCTCTGTCCCCTGTCCCTCCACTTTCTCTTCCTTCTGTCCCCTGTCCCTCCTCTGTCCCGTGTCCCACCTCTGTCACCTGTGCCCCCCTGTCCCTCTTCTATCCCCTGTTCCTCCTCTGTCCCTTGTGCCTCCTCTGTCTCCTCCTCTGTCCCCTGTCCCTCCTCTGTGTTGTATAGGAGGATGTAAAGATGTGAGTGCCGTCTCTGTGGCACATTATTCAGTGAAACGAGTCTTCCAGTGCCTCATCTGAAGCTGACTTTAAAAGGTTTGTGTGCACGATTGTGCGTTCTCCGCGGGTTTCATTGCGTACCCCTTCTACCACGTCTTCTTAGATTCTCTTTCTTGCCCGAGTCTTCTAACTTCTAACTAAAAATACAACAAGCTAGGGAGTCTTTCAAACGCAAATGTAAATATGTATTTTTTTTTTTTAGACTTTAGGAAAGAAACCTTGTAATTCTAATACAAATACAACAGGGCCTTATAAAGTACAACATGTTTTGGCACATTTTGGCTCAGCATTGGTCACCGGAGGACATTTGTGTTTGTGTCTAATGCTAACGTTAATGCTAATTTTGAGTCATAATAAATATCAAAAACACCACAAACAAATATTCTATACATGCAAATATGTGGGTAGCCTTTATTTGGATTTAATGTTCCACAGCATGGCATTAAACTTTCAATTCAAATTTATTTCTATAGTGTTTAAAGAACTTCAGATGACCAAAGTGCATCACATAAGTCTTCTGTCCCCTGTCCCTCTTCCGTCCCTTGTCGCTCTTCTTTCCCCTGTCCCTCTTGTCTTCTGTCTCTCTTCTGTCCCCTGTTCCTCTTCCGTCCCGTCGCTCTTCTATCCCTTGTCCCTCATCTGTCCCCTGTCCCTCTTCCGTCTCCTGTCCCTCTTCTGTCTCCCGTCCCTCTTCCGTCCCCAATCCCTCTTCCATCCCTTGTCGCTCTTCTATCCCCTGTCCCTCTTGTCTTCTGTCTCTCTTCTGTCCCCTGTTCCTCTTCTGTCCTGTCGCTCTTCTATCCCTTGTCCCTCGTCTGTCCTCTGTCCCTCTTCTGTCCCCTTTCGCTCTTCTATCCCCTGTCCCTCCTCTGTCCCCTGTCCTTCTTCCATCCCCTGTCCCTCTTCTGTCCCCTGCCCCTCTTCCTTTCCTGTCACTCTTCTATCCCCTCTTCTGTCCTCTGTCCCTCTTCCGTCCCTTGTCGCTCTTCTATCCCCTCTTCTGTCCTCTGTCCCTCTTCCGTCCCATGTCCCTCTTTTGTCCCCCTCTGTCGACCATCCCTCCTCTCTCTCCCTTCTATTCCCTGTCCCTCCTCTGTCCCCTTTCTGTCCGGTCCCTCCTCTGTCTTTCCAAATTGCAAGCTGTGAGTGGTGTTGCCTCTTCACAGATCTGACATGGAACTTTGCCGAGCGGCTTTACGAGGTCGTCTCCATGGCGATCAACACATTTTACGCCATTGTACCAATCCAAGCAAAGCAAAAGCAACATCTTCACGGAGACAAGACGTAAACCTCTACCAAGTGCTAGCGATAGTAGCTCGGTTGATCCGAAGGTCGACGGTTCGAATCCCGCTCTCGACGTAAACATCACTGGTTGAGCGTTCATCTCTACTGACGCAGAGGTTGGCGAAGCGATTCCATCTGCCACAGAGGAACGGAAAACTCTTAAAACTATGACGATTTACCAAAAAAATTGAGTTACATAGATCAATACATTTTATTCCACATTGTACCATTCCAAAGCAAAGCGAAAACAACATCTCCACGGAGACCAGTGTATGGCACAACCTCTACCAAAGAAAATAAAGTTAATTCAGGCCTTTAAAGTTAGTTCCCATGAGAACAGAAATCGCCGAAGTCGTTTTTACACCTCCGTTTGTTAGTGCCGTATAATGCGTAGTGCTATAAGAATCCATCGCATTATTGGTACATTTCTTCCAGGCAATGTAATCCGATGTCGAGGCTATTTACAAAATGCCACCCAGTCACACTATTATTATTATTCCCTGATTAAATTCTTGTCCGGGGAAAAAGAAAAACACTCCACAGCTTCAGTGCTCCGGCTCTATTAAAAAGATTGAGTAGCCATGTTTAACGCAATCTAATGGATGTGTGAAGTAATCCTGGCTATTAATGTGTAATGTATAATTGAATGTTCTACATGGCCAAACTTGTTTACAAGAATAATTGATGTTTCGGGAGGTCACAGTTTGCTTGTAGCACAGGCCGGGACAGAGGGAGGGAGCGAGAGAGAGACGGCGTGTACAGATTGACTGGATCGTGGTTCTCGGAGGTGAATAGGTTACGCCGCAGATGTTAGGACTAATTATCACATCGGAAGACCGGGTGAGATTTGATGAGCACTTAAAAGCTCGTGGCAGACCCATGTTTTCGCCGTAAACTGCTGTCCAAAAACATCGAGGGACTTAGTGCAGGCTTAATGAATTTTACTCTTCGGACCGGAGGCGAAAAGGTGGGGTGAATTTCAAAAAGAAGTCAGCTTGGAAGTGGTGTGTCTTTGTTGTATGTGTGAAGACGTTTTTTCTTAGTGTAACAACAAAACAAAAATTGAATACCATCCATCCATTAATTTTCTTCAGCGTATCCTGGGCCAGGTTGTGGGGGCAGCGGTCTAAGCAGGAACTCCCAGAGAAGTCCTCCAGTTCCTCCGGTGGGACCCCAAGGCGTTCCCAGGCCAGCCAAAAGACATAGTTCTGGGTCTTCTTCTTCTTCTCCCTGTGGGACATGCAATGGATCATGCCAATATAAATGAACACATGGATAAATAAACAGAACAGGGGTAGCGCCAGACATTTTTGGTTGTAGGGGCTATGGGGGTGCCAAGTTCTTCAATAGGACGCACACTTAACATGTTAATTTAGAGCCTTTTTTCGACACAAACCCCAACCTCCACCCTGTACTATGTTTGAGTCGCTGTTTTAAACCAGTTTAAATGTAACCAGCCTCTGTAGGTATTAATAAAAACCTCACATAGAATTTATTTTTTTCAATTTTAGTCTCATTTTGAACACTGTAGTTGCTATTTGTACATTTTTCGTCGATATGTGCTATGAAAATTGGGCAAAAATCTTTGGAGGAGCATTCTAGGGGAGGCTAGTGCCCCCTCAAGCCTCCCCGCTGGTGCTGCCCCTGAAACAAAATAATTAAATGAATAGATATGCCTTATGTAAGCTGTAAAAAATCAAATTAAAAAATGAGCACTTTGCAATTTAGATTAGCACTTGGTTTGGTCTCGGTGTTGGCTAGGATACCTCTAAAAACGCATTTACGACTCTCAAGCATCAATAGTAAGACTTCAAATTGTTATTCAAATCAAGGAATTAATTACTGTTTAAAAGTCACTTTTGCTTCATCTTTCCGTAGCACGTGTCAGCACCGTTTGAAATGAGGACTGAAAAAGGACAATTTGCGATTTTTCTGACGCGCAGTGAAATCCCGAGTAGATTTCCTTTAACAGTGTTTTAATATGCTCGTTTTACTATCAAGATTCAAAGTGCACGTTTTCAGGAGTAGCATCATGTGAAAAAGACTGAAATATAAACTGTAAGAATCCTAGACACTTTAGAACAGAGATCTCTAACCTGTAGCTTAGGAAATACCAGTAGTTTTCCGTTTTCTTACAAGTAGCTCGCCATGGGATTTCTAAAGTACACGGTTTGTGCTGAAAAAGTCATTTCGATGCCTAATTTTGTGCACTAATAAATGGATAATGGTTTATGTTTTATAGGCATCTAAGCGTACCCCATCGTGGGATTTCCATGGCTCTTATATTTACTCGATTACTTGTGACTGCTAAAATTAGTAGCTCTGTGGCATTTTCATTTAGTAAAGATGGCTAACCAGAGGGAAAACGGTTGAAGACCCTGATTTTAGAACATTTAAGAGATCTAAATTACAACGTTATACAGTATATGGTAAGATAGAATACATTTGTTTGCTAAAGTTGCTGAATAATTGCCTTGTGTGTACATTTCAAACTATGCTCAATTATGAAGCCTTAATGGTTCTGTATGTAACTTTCTAGAGGTGGCATTACCATGGAAACTGAACATTAAAACCACACTTTACAACATTCTCCACCGAGATATATAGATAGCTATGTTTTATGTCATATAGTGGAATATTATTGCCAATGGAACAACATTTCCGTGGAAACAAGAAGGTTGAAGCCCTCCTTCAAGCCAAATATGAGTCAGGTTTGTGGAGATCCAAGCTCACTCAGAGTAAGGACGCATGTTTTTCTAAGTTCAGTGCAATAAACGCAACCAAAATGAAACGAAAACGCAAAACAAAACATGCTTTTATGTCTTTTTTTTGGCTAAAAGGTCACATACAATAGCTTTAATTAGCATCCACGCTGTTCACGAATCAAGGATACTCCATCTCGGCCCTTTGGTTCTTTTCGTCTTTTGAGTTTCGCCTATAGGATTGCGATCGTTTGTGGAGTTGCATTGTAATGTGAGGCTGTGAGGTTGTGTAGCAGTGCCTGGATGATGCTAGCTTTGTGCGCCTCCTCTCTGTCCTGTGTGTGTGTGTGTGTGTGTGCGTGTTTCCTTTCCTTCTGCAGGAGTTGCTTTGCGTGTTTACCTGAAAAGACCAGCAGGGTGGGACTGAGGTGGAGAGTGCATTCTCATGGTCCAACGCGCATTAGACACAGCGCCGGTCTCTGGAGTCTGCCTTTCAATCTTCCCAGCTCAGACCTGTCTACACATGTGCTGCCTGTCTACTGTAAATGTGTTAGCTTCATACACACTTTCTCAAATAGCTTTTTTCCTCTTGGTGTTTTGGAGTCTCGCTTACCGCACACACAAAACAAGTCAATAATCTTCCATTGACAACTGCAAACTCTACAACCAGAAAGCCAAATAAGACAGCAGCTCAGTTGGTAGCACGTTTTTCCATCGGTCGAGTGCTCAGATCCTTTCGCAGATTCCAGCGTCCGTACGTGAATGCCGTCGTCGTGTAATCGTCAAGACACTTAACCCACCTCGTCCCCAGCGTCTGCGTACACTTGTGTATATGAACGGGTGAGCGGTTCCTTGATGTAAAGCGCTGTAAAGTGCCTTGAACGTGGAAAATCGCTATATAAAAATGTCACCACCGATGTAAAGGTTAATGCAAGAATAAGTCTGGAGGATTTGACAATAAAAATCTATTTGTGATCTGATATCCTTGACAATCAACTATTATCCCACTCACTCCTATTGGTCCTTTTGTTAAGTCTATGTAACGCCTTCGTGGGTGAGGTGGTTTTAATCAATCACAGTAACTATTCTGCCTCCATTAGTGTTTATGAACTAGTTTCACAGATATTGAACGACTTCTCTAATAACGTCCAAGAAGCCTCTCGCTGTATTAGACATTTAATGGAGTGGATTTTTGTAAAACTGCAACGCACAAGAAAATACATGCACATTACAATCATGCTCCACAACACATATAGCAGCTTATTAAAATACAGCATGTGCACAAGACCAGCCCAAAAGTAGCTATAACTCGTGGAACGTATCCAAAACCGGCGATTAGCATCATCCTAATCTTGTCGTAACGGGTGAGTGTAGCGGACCAAAGGATGCAGACTCGGGGCAGATTTACAGTGTTTGTTGTAGAAAAGGGACAAGGTACAAACAGTGGGTGATCCGGAGGTGAGCAGGTGAGCAGGAACACAGGAAACACAGGGACCGAGGACATGAAGGGACGACAGGAAGACAGGCAGACCAGACGGGCGTAGGGCAGAACGGGCAGGAGACATCCAGGGCCGGAGCACAACAGGTACACGGGAACACACAGGAATGCGGGAACACACAGGAATGCGGGAACACACAGGAATGCGGGAACACACAGGAATGCAGTGACACAACGATGATCTCGCGCTGAGTCTCTTCTCCCAGCTCCTTTTATGCACAGCAGGTGTGTTGATTGCGCTGATGGGCTGCAGGTGCGCGCAGGAGGAGCCAGGAGCCCAGCCCAGATCTGGCAGGTGAGGGAGGGAAAGAGCAGGACAGGAGTAAAACCAGGAGCGGACAGTGCGGATCATGACAAATCTAAACGTAAAACTCCATAGACACGTGAGCTCCGCTAGCGTCATTCACTTGAGCGCAAATATACACCGCAAATTAACCCAAAGTGCCCCAGATGAGTCCACAGAGTGAGCCAACGTGTTATAAAGACACAACACTCACAGACAGATATCTACACGGGGTCAAACGACAATCCAGTGAAGAATAATCGAACTGTTGAAGTCTGAAACAAAACGGCAGCTACGGAAACTCTGAATGGACAAAATGGACACACATGAACTCAATACCGAAAATATTTGTGTCCACTGTGGGCAGAGCAGTAGTAACGTTTGAACTCTCAGTCTCAGAAGCAAAACGTGACTTTAGTTACTTCTTAAAGGGCCCATATTACGCAAATTTCTGATCTATGTTATAATGTTGTTTCCTCATCAAAAACCTGGAGTTGTATTTTGTTTCATTCACACACGTCTAACGCTCAAACCCTGCAAATTTAGGCTGAGTTCTTCTCTTCTCAAACAGAAAACACTCTGTTCCACCTTGTGATGTCATGTCGTAATACAGGAAGTGCTCCATACACATTCACTAGAATCATTTAGATAATTTAAAGTAGCTGAAAACTACTGGTACATGACATCACAAGGTGGAACAGAGCAGACACTGGGGGCAAGGTAGGTTAAGTGTCTTGCCCAAGGACACGACAACAGGAAGCTGGAAAAGTAGATCTGACTGCTTAACCAACGATGTTTAGGTCAAGAACAGGATTTGAACTACCAAACGTCAACACTCTACCTGCTGAGCTACTGTTTATCACGACATAAAGCTCACGAGAGTCAGTTTTGTGTAATGTAGGACCTTTAAAGACACTAAAAGTAAGAAAGAATAAAAAAATGTACATGAGTTTTGATAACATCCAAGCTCTCTGAAACTGCGATACGAATATTTTAGCGTATCACCTTCCCTGTGCAAAGACTTTTTCTCCGCTTGATCCCGGGAAGCCTTTATCTCAACTTGCAACTGGAGCTGGTCAGTTAGAGAGCGGGATGTCTATACAAAAAAAAGAAAACAAAACAAATGCATGCACTGAGATCATGGTCTAATATAATGAGGGCTAACCACTCTGCCACTCTTTCATTTGATTTGCACCGACTTTAAATTGTGTTTGAAGTCACTGGCTGCTTTAAGCTGATGTATAGGTCTTATTGAACTTGAATAAATAAAGGATCAAGATTAGTCAGCTCCTTCCACCACCAGGAGGATGTGCCCAGAATGTGAAGAGTGCATTAGTGGGAACAAAGCATCCTGTTTTCTGCATTATTCAGGCGTACTGGACATTTTAGCATACGCCTGGGTGATATAGCAATATAATTATCACACTTTTTTGTCCCTATATTGTCAACTGCGTGATTTCGAATGATTTTATTTTTTTATTAAGCCTTTAAATAAGAGCCAACTTGTTTATATCTCCAAAATATGAACTCTTCACATTAGGGTTGTCAAAAGTATAGAGAATCTAGTACTAACTGATGCTAACACTAGTATCGAAGCTAGATACTCGTTTGAGCAGGTATCGGCACTAAAAAAGTTATGTTCAGAGGACAGAAATGAACCGTTCGTGACTGAGGGATTACGCAAATATAAGATGGTAATGTGAAAAACGTACTTTGATTTAAAAGCTGAAAATCACATTTTATTCAAGTCTAAAGAAATATTTTTATCATTGTGGTATCAGAATCGGTATCAAGTATCAAGTCTATTCCTTAGTATCGAAATTGAGTGTGAAATTTGTGCATTAGTGGGAACAAACTATCCTGTTTTCTGCATTATTCAGGCGTACTGGACACTTTAGCATACGCCTGGGTGATATAGCAATACAATTATCACACTTTTTTGTCCCTATACTATCAACTGTGATTGCCTATTTTGACTTTAAGTTAGAGACAACATGTTTATACTTAAAAAAAAGTAGTACAGAGTAGTAAAAAAGTACAGAGAATCCAATACTATCTGATGCTAAAACTAGTATCGAAACTAGATACTCATTTGAGCAGGTATCGGCACTAAAAAATCACATTCAGAGGACAGAAATGAACCTTTCGTGAATAGTTTTAGAATGATATTGAGATGTAACAATTATAAGACACCTAGACTAGTATATGCCCACTATATGGACCACTATGGAACCTACTGGACGACTGAGGGATTACACAGATATATGGGAAGGGAAAAAGAAAGTACTACTATGTAATGTGGAAAACAAGAGTATATTGTCTAAAAAAAGTGTATTTTTAAAAATTATTATTATTATTATTGTGAAATCTGAATCAAGTATCAAGTCTATTCCTTTGTATCGAAACTGAATTTGACATTTTTGTATCATGACGACACAACTTCATGTGCTTCTACTGACAAATGATTAGCTGTATTGACTCACGTTTTTACATCGCGCTTTTCCACCTTCAAGTCGCTCAAAACGCTTTACATCAAGGAACCACTCACCCATTCACCCACACATTCATACACCGCGTACGCAGACAATCTATAGTAATGTAGTAGTAGTCGTAGAAGTAGTATTTGTAATTGCAGTACATTCTTTCCCAATATAACGCTGTTGGTTTTTATCTTTTGCTGTGGGGCTTTATCGAACTACAGGAGCATAGTTCAAGTGCGTTCTTGTAAACCTATTGATTGTTGCCAGATTGAAGTTATAGCAGAGATAAAAATACATGTCAAAGTAAACATGCACCAATCTCGAGCTTGACGTCTTCTTTGTCCAGAAATTTCATCATCTGTTTAGCCTCCCCTGGATCAAAGCGTCCCGTGAGTAATATCTCAAACCATTGACCTTCCCATCCCTCAAAGAGACACAGGGCGGACTGATCGATTCCCCCGGTGGCCTTGGTGCTAATCTGCCAAAAGGGGGCAACGAGAGGTGATGGTATTTCACTGTTCAATCGGCAATTACCCCTCAGAATAAACACATTTAAGATGACAGCTGACCTTTGACCCCAGAGCAGATCACAAGATTGTTTCAGTGGTTGTTTGTTACATGGATTACAGGCCGCAGTCAATCAAAGGCGAGTTATTGATCCTTTGCAGTGAAATCATGGTGGGGGTGTGTTATGTGTTTGCCCATGGCGGAATGCTCAGCGGTTACCATGGTGACGCAATGCACACATTTGCAGTAACTACCAAAAGAGTGTTAAGATTGTCTGAAAACTATAGAAAAAATACAAAATGGGTTTAAACAACACGTTTTCAAGAGCCTGTGAGCAATAAGAGTATCCATCACCCCATTTAGGTGTTTGATTTTCTCCAAAAAAATAAAAATAAAAAAATGATGACTGTTGGCTAATGCTAGCTAGCTTGTGACTGTAATCTAACTAAGCTTCAACTAAATCAGTTCTTTATGGTCAGATTGTGTTGAAATGAAGCTCAGATTAAAGTCTAACTTCAGTAACAGCTTCAGACACAGCAGTGGATTTAGCTAGCATCACTTCCCCAGGGAATGTTGATGACTTCAGCTGCAAAGTATCAGTTCTGAATTATTTCGTATATATATTTAAAATCATGATTCATTTACTGTATTGAAGGTGTATTTTCTGGCGGAGGACCCCAACAGGTGCTTGTCCCGATTGAACCTTGTTATTATGTTCCACAATATGGCATTAAACGTATCTATCTCCATGGAGACAATCAGGTAACACCATCATGTCAAATCCCGGATAAGATAACAACAACAGCTGTAATTATATAAATGTTAGTTAGACATGCTTAATGCCATATTGTGGAGCATTCTGGGAAAATTAATAATATCTCCATGGAGACAAGCAAGTGGACCTTCCTCCAAAAAAGTTACACGGCACACTTATGACTTACACCTAAATGAATACAACATTAACTGCAGTAATATAACCTACATTTTTACTCATGGGATGAACATGTTTTGTAAAGAAATACTATTTAGAATGTTCCTAAAACATTCTATTTTTTTTTTTGTTAGTTAAATGAGTACCAAATATATCTTTTTAGTGAATTACTGAACGACATTAGTAGTAGTTGCAGTGAAAAATAGTAATAGTCATAAAAACCACATTATTTTCCCGATTCCATCATCCATCCCACCACACTCGTTTGTAAAATCCTTGTTTATCCTGCGCACCTCACCATCAGTGACTTCACAACAACTTTTGAACAATACAACCACAAAGATCCGCGTTTGAAATTCTTCTCCTTTTTAGCCAAACTTTAATCAAAACTAGTGCCGTTGCTCAAGGACACTCCAGCAGGCCAGACACTTGGATCCAATCTCTTGTCTATTACGAGTGATGGACATTCTCACTAACCACATTTCCACTCCTGGCATTTCCACTGGATTCTTCCGAAGTGACAGCTGAGCTACAATTTAGTTACCAGCTTTACACCTCCGGCCCTTGTTTTTGAGAGCGGCCATTTTGGGATTTGGCATCGCAGATAAAGCTCAGATGGGCAGCTGCTTGTCTGTAAACACTATAGAATCCTGCCCATTTGAAAGCTAAAGGGACAGCAACATGCACTTAGCCGATCCCAAGACGGCGAGTTCTATTTCCTTAGCTCTTATCTGAAGTGACAAGAAGTTTTCCCTTCCTCATGCGCCTGGAGCTCTTCCTAAATTATCTCCCAGCGTTCTAATGCCACAAGCAATCCTGGTGTCCCTGATGCCCTCCCGAGTGCTAAAAATATGCTAAATAGCGGCTCTTGGCATAGCAACCGTGTGTGTGTCTGGAAGAACTTGAACGTTTGTGTAATGGTATTAGACGAAATGAACCACATGTTTTGCAGGATTTTGTGTCGTTTTGTAGCCGGTGAATTAAGAATTGTTGTGCTATAGCGTCAATAATCGATAGAGTGGTGCATTGGTGTGTCCTTGGGCAAAACACTTCACCCTTCTTGTCTCCAGTTTCGAAATCCACTAATGTATGAACGAGAGTGTGTTTGTGAAAGTGAATGCTGGGCGACTATAGACTGTATAAAGAAGTGGACTAAGTGTGCGAAGTCACTTGACGTTGAAGTGAAGCTCGTCGAGGGGCATTTATGAGGCGAATTTGGAGCCGAGTTCCATATTTGGAATTCTGATCGTCATTGGATCTTGATTTATTGACAAAATATCTAAATGAAAAGCAGCATGGATTAATACGAACATTTTAAGACCAAAATGACGAGTCTGACAGTAGCAGTTATGGAAAGAGGGTTGACAGTTTTTCAATAGAAAGTGAACATCTGCTATTGTCTAGGATTTAGAACCACTTTATTCATGGTTTAAGACTTGTTCCTACTTAACCTGGTGTAGATTTGGTAAATTAATGGGTTTTTAGTGTTGGTTTAGCTTCTACTAGCATAGTCCGGTTTAAAACAAACATGGTTCACTTTTTCTTAGCATAACTGTTCATTTCATTTGCAAAATATTCTCTCAGTTTGGTGAATTGCTGCTGTAGTAAAATAATTACCTACACCAGTGAGCCTTGGTGATGAGCGGGTGTGGAGAGAATGCAAAATGACAGAACCTGGACCTGACATGCTAATGAGCCACTGATTGGCTTCAGTAATGTTTGCAGTTTTGCCCGTCTAATCCTCTCCAAACCTACCGTAAAGAACTCACCATCTGCACCTAGCTCTACACTCCAGATATGCACCATGGAGTCATACAAATACAGAGGTAGAATTTACATAGCGTGCTTAACGTAACTTGGTCCTGATGTAGACTTGGTTCGGATCTCTTTTAGTCTTGATTCAGGCCAGGTCTAGTCAGGCTGTCTCTTTAGTTTTGGATTTAGTCCCAGTTTGTGCACAAGTGTGAATGCATCCTAAGATCACCGGTTCAAATTCAGTTTTCTGCAATAGTGAAGGTGGCAAAGTGGTCGGATCCAGTAGCCCATACAGCTTCCACCAGTACGTACTATTCTTGTGTCCTTAGGCAAGACACTTAGCCTGCTTTGGCTGTGTACACTACAGTGTGAATGGGTATGTGGTTCCTTGATGTTAATCGCTTAGAATGCCCACTGGAGGTAGAAGAAGTTCTATATAAATATGATGTCTGTGGAATCCCTCAGTCGTCCAGGTCTGATCCACAGCAAAAGAAAAATAAAATCGGTCAACTGGACAAATCGTTACAGTGAAGATGTTTTGTTGCTCGTCCAAGCCGTTTCTTCAGTTCTGGTCAGTTTACTGGTGGACACTGCCTTATATCTGTATGAAGGGAGGAGCCAACTACATTGATACTCAACACAACTATTGTTTACAGTTTCTATTTGTAGGCTAGGTCTATTGTACCCTAAGTGTGCGCTGTGTCTGAGTCCTACATAGCATAATTCAAGCCTCTAATGAGTGATTTCACACCTGTTAGCATCCTGGCCATCCCTATTGTTCTCTTTGTTCTGCTTTGGGTCTCAGGATAGTTATAGATCTGGGATAGATGCATCTTTCCGAACCATACATAAATATGACTTTCTATTACTTCCACAATTTTACAGGCTTAGTAAATACACAGTTATACTTTAAGTTCTGTAAAATATGGATATTTTTCACACTCATTGTTCTGTAACTTCACAAAAGTTCAGTTGACCATTTGTACGTGCGGAAAAGTTTGGCTTTGAGAACAGAATGAGCCAACCTCAGCAATAACTCCTTATGCACCATCTCTGCCTTTTGTTCCAGCTAGGCTCCAACTGGCCCTATTTTCCTCCGCTCAATTAAACTGGCTATTAATTGTGAAAAAGCCGCGGGGAACCTAAGTCACTTGAATTGAATTCATTAGTCAAGCTTTTCATTTTATTGTCAGTAAATGCAAAAACAGCACACGATTGAAATATTTTTGTTCTCCACAACAAAGAACGCTCACCCTCAGCTGCCCGTCTCAGGCTGGATTACTCCCATATAATGAACCCGGAAAGGCGTGTTCCTGCTAAATCAATAGAGATGAGCTACTTTAAAACTCAACTTTGAGCTTTTGATGATCAACACTGCTATAGTGAACTAAGGCTTTGGGCCATAAAAGCAGCACTATACATTTAATCATATCTTCATTTTGATCTTTGTGGCGTTCAACTTTTCAATTGCATTCTATGGTCACAGCTGATTAAGCAGGTGGTTTTGTAGTTCTGACAAAAGTTACACTGGATGCACTCTTTGTAGTAACAGTAGCTCAGTTGGTAGAGTGTCCACTGATTGGTTGGCAGTTTGAATCCCACTCTCGACATAAACATCATTGGTTGAGGGGTCAGGTCCACTGACCCACGGTTTCCAACTCCGACAGAAGAATGCTCTTGTTGTGTCCTTAGGCAAGACACTTAACCCACCTTGTCCCTAGTGTCTGCGTACACTGGTGTGTGAATGCATGAGTGGTTCCTTGATGTAAAGTGCTTTGAGTGCCTTAAAGGTGGAAAATATATATATTTTTTTTAATTGTGTTTACATTGTCAGCAGTTTTTGTCATGGAGAACTTGCGTATTTTAGTTACAGTATAATACAAAGTCTATGTAATCTTTAGGCTCCATAACAAGAAGTCTGAATTCTGTCGACTGGACAAAGTGAGTGAAAGAATCGGAGTGAATATATTTTGTCACTGTTCCAAGAAGCTTCAACAGTTCTTAAACAGCTTTGGTAAGAGACTGGCTAAAATCTGTCTCTGAAGAGAGAAGTTAACTTTTCTTTTGTTATATTATGAGCAGTTATTCATGTAACTGTTTTGCTTTAGCATACTATTTTTTTATCCTCATTTGACTCTTGTAATGTATTGGAAATGCAAGCTATTTCTACAGCATAATTCATACACAGAGTAATTTAAAGTCCTTTACAGAATAAGAAAGACATTAAAATGACAATACAACAAATCAAAACATAAATAATAATCATAAAAAGAGAAGAGTGCAGAATATAAACCTTTCAGTCATATGCACAGCTAAACAGAACTGTTTTGAGCCTGAATTTAAACATTGTCAAAGTAGTAGTAGTAGTAGTAGTAGTAGTAGTAGTAGTAGTAGTAGTAGTAGTAGTAGTAGTAGTAGTAGTAGTAGTAGGTTGTTCTAAGCTGTTTCAGCTGCATGAAACTGAAACACTGATTCCTCATGTTTAGTCTTGACTCTGGGCACCAGCAGGAGGCTGGTCCCTGAAGTCCTCAGAGTGTGAGATGGTTCATATGGCTCTAACATGTGGGCGATGTACTTTGATGCTAGGCCATGCAGAGACTTGTTCACAAGCAGAGCTACTCTATTCTCTGAGCCACAGGAGCCAGTGTTGACCCTGGTTGGATTCACTTTGCTGTGTGGCATTCACCATTACAGCTGTATCATGAATTACGTTGTCTTTTGAATTTACAGCTCAGATTATTTTGACTGTGCAGTTTGTACATTTTAATTAAGGAGAATCAATAAATCTTAGGGTTTATGACTATAGAAAGCGTTTGATATGCACCCATACTGATCCATATGTGCAAACCTGAACATCATATACACGTCAAGTAGCATAGCAGTTCATCTTACGGCATCTTTAGGGCTCTAGGTCGCAGAATACTATGAAAGTATGCTGTGTATGTTTATTAAAATGTAAAGAAATGATTCCTTGGAACGATTTATGTCCTGTGAACTCGATCAAAGCTACTCAGAATTTGAATATTCCCTGCCACGGGCTTGCTTTTGCCAATGCTGCCTTCAGTCGTCAAAGCCTACTTTCAAGTCCGCATAGCACCACGATATATCTTTCTATGAGCAACTTCAAGCCGTCACTGTCACTTACTGGCCCATAATAACATGCATATACCACTCCTTGTTAACAGCTGTCTCATTTCTTCTAAGCACCGGATGAATAAGATTTGAAGCAAAAAATAGGATTCTTGGCTCTTCTAATTGGCAGGTTTGCGAGCATGCCGCGAGAATAAGGCTGGGAAAATAGTTAGCACGCCAAACTGTAAGACAAGATGACACCGGAAAGGAAATCCCCAACGGTCTTCTATCATACCTTAATGCGGCTTTAAATGCTGAACAAATGATGTAATCTGTAGCACTGAAGCCTATGTTGCCATGGAAATAAATGATACAGTAGAAGTTATCATTAACGTATAGATTAAAGCATATTCGGAGCGGCTTTTGCTGAGTGTTTGATCTGAATGTTGATGGTTCAAATCCTGCTATCGACATACATATCAATGGTTGAGCGGTCAGATCCAGTGGCCCACAGTTTGGCGCCGCGATTCTTGCTCCCACAGATGAATATTGTCGTTATATTCTTGAGCAAGACACTTCCCTCCCCTCACGTCCGGTGTCTGCGTACACTGGTGTATGAATATGTGCTTCAATGGGTGAGTAATTCCTTGATGTAAACCGCTTTGACTGCCTTGAATGTGGAAAAGCGCTGTATAAAAATGTGACCGTTTACTGTTTAACGCACAGACAAAAGGATATTTGTGAAGGATCTTTTGAGTGATTGTTACATAAGATGTGTTGCAATCCCATAGGAGTAAAATATATTAGACACATTACAGCAGTGAAGAAGGTGTGGAAAAGGATACGATAGACAAAAGGAAGGAAGGTGAGACAAAAGGAAGGAATCTTTAGGGTTGCTATTATTGAATTTTAAAATGGCGCTGTGTAACTTTCTGGGGAGCGATCCATTATGTGCTTATTTCAATGGAGATGTTAGTGCTTTTCCTGGATTATTTCATGCTAGGGTTGTAAACTTGTCCATGAAACGAGCTGATGGAACCATTTCAGGAAGTTACTGGTCATTACGAAACCAAAGAAACGTTGGTGTTACGAACTTTGCAAGTACGCTACCATTAGTAACAAGGTAAAGATTTGGTCTGATTTGAACTGTGAGCCTGAACAACACTTTGAGAGTCATTTTTTTTTCAGTAAAACTTCAGTTTTCAATAGATATCTGCATTTTAACAATGCTTTTCCCAGCTGCCTTATCCGAATGAACTATTTTTGGCCTGTAAAGTGCTGTGACGTCTCCTGAAACCTAGCAATGCATTTCTAAAGAATCTAATCGAACAGTCTGCAGTTACAGTACGTTCTGGACACTTTTCTTGTCATGTAAAATGTTAAGCTGTTAAACCACTGGCAGTAAACATGATAACCCACTCAAGAGTTCATTTAAAAGCACGCTAGCAATAATACGTTAAAGTTCAAGTGCTTCAGCGTGATGGACAGCGAACGGAAAGAACATGGGGTTAACATTGGCTAAGTGCTGAGGTAAACATCATGAGCGACACCTACATACACTATAGTCTGTGTGTATAAAGCCAAGATGGAGGAGAAGTGACGGAGGCGCGGAGACGGAGAGGATAGGTGATAGAATATTAAGGCGTGGGGTGGTGCCGGGGGACTTAGCAGCGCATGGCAGCGGTTGAGACGAAGGCTGAACTCGGAATGGATATTAGAGGAAAGAGAGCTCTCCACTTGGCGTTGATGTAAAGGAGGAGTGAGGTGAAAGGAATTGCGGGAAAGAAAAAAATAAGTAGGCAGAATGTGCAGAAGAGAGATAGGCGTTCTCACTGGCCCCTCTGGGAACAGCTCAGCGGAAGGAGGACAGGTGCGATACCGGGATGGAGTGCAGAGTGGTGAAAGTGTGGTAAGAGAATGGAGAGATGTAAGTGAAGAGGTGCGTTTGAGAAGGAGACGAGAAGCTAACACGTATATCTTTGACAGTGCAGACAGAACAGGTGTTTTTGTATCAGTGTTTGTGGTAGTGGTCAGAGTGGAAGTAAAAACGGGAAACGCCAGAGACTTCGGATAACTGGGGTAGTCAGACGACGCAAAAAAAGGTTTGATTGTTGACGACTGACATATTCGTGGTTACATGCACATGAAAGAAAGGATACATCTAAAAGACCTGCTGTTCATTGATTCATTTAGCGATTTTTAGAACATGTGATAGTAGTGACATTTGGAAGTAAATTTGTTAACCCTCAATCATTTACATTTCATCTTTAATCTTTGTATTTATTAGATTAATTTGCCTTTTTGCCATATAAACAAAATGATTTCACATGTTATAGAAATAAAGCCTCTAACAGCAAGTTTTTGATCAATTCATGTTACTAAATGTTATAATTACATTTGATACACAGGTGTATAACATTATCTCAATAGTCTCTACTCCAGAAATCAGATAACACTCAGATTTTCTTTGTGAACAGCGCCAGTGTTGAAAATGAGTCACCTCTATCATGCAGGTGACTCATTTTCAACTCATTTTCAAACTGGACACAAAAAGAAAATGCAGGCAAACCTAAGTGTTCAACAGAAAGTGTCCTTCAAACAGGTAATAAACAACTTAGGAACAAATCTTATTTAATATCAACTAAAATCTCTTTCACTATAGAGAATGTCCAATCAGAAAACAGATGAAATACACTCAGAAACAGGTCCTTCAGACAGGGATTAAAGCAGATTCAGAATCAAGACTGAATGAACAGAGCGAGTATATATAGGTTAACCTGGGCTGAAGGAAATGAATGGTAGCTGCAGGGGAAAAAATAACAAAATAAGGGTCGTGACAAGCTGGGAAATGAAACTAGACAGGGGATAAACATGAGAACAACACGCAGAACTGTCACACCATCTTACTACAATGTATGTTTACCCAAATGGCATAAGCAGTAATGATATTATAGTGTAGTATGAACCAGGGTGACCAAATACAAACCAGAGCCGTGTCCTGCATTTCACCATCAGCAGCGAAAACCTAAACTTCATCAGCAAACGTATCAAGCTCTCAGCAGCAGCCACTGTCTTCTCACCACTTCCACTCATTTAGTGTCCACCGCGGTATTAGGGCAAGTGTTATAGAAGAGGCTGTGTGAAGTGAAATGACTCAAACTCACCTCCGCTCTGGCTCTTTGAACGCTGGTGGTCTGTGGCCGACTCGTGGTTTCTCCCCCTTTACTTAGTTTTATCGCAGGCCGAGTCGTGCCATCAAGTCCTCTGTTTATTCCGAAGTGATCCTCAAGTTTAGAAAAGTTCCCCCCACGCTTATGCATATTAACAAGCCGCTTATATGTGAAAATTCTGACAACACATAGACGCAAACTGCTCAAACGGCTCCAGTCCAATGTTACATTTAGGAATAGTCCACAGCAGGCATGCCCAAACTGTGGCCCGGGGGCTAAATGCAGCCCTCATACTATTTTTTCTTGGCCCTCAAGCTTCCAGGTGAATTGGCCCATATTACCTTAAACTACTACTTTTTACGGTATATTTCTGAAAATCTACTTTAACAAGCCCATTTCAAAGATTTAATGTGTCCCACTGAGGATGTAAGCGTGAATAAAGGTCTAGTGGTTCAGTCTAACTTGTAATTTTAATGCAGATTTGTTTTTTTATATGTGGCCCTTAATGAGAAAAGTCTGGACACCTCTGGTCTACAGGTTTCTGATTTTGGGTAAAAAAAAAAAAAAAGGCCAAAATTCAGCAGAATACAAGAATAAAGGTGTCTTGTTCAAACGGGCAGTGAAGAAGCAATGAAAAAAAAGAGAAATATATACATGCATACGTGTTTTTCCAACAAGATGTCCTTCATTTTCACGGAAACGTCCCACGGAAACGAAAGGTGCTGTAACACATTTGGTTGATTTCCATCTGGTCATCCTGGTACAAACTGTTGTGGTATAAGTCCTTATTGTAAAGGTTAACAGACATTGATCATTGAGTTTTTGTAGCAGCCAGATTGGACGTTGTAAAAGAAACAGTCGCTGTAATTGCAATTAAAGCCTTATCAGTTAGCTTAGCCGTTATTACCGACACTATTTGCAGATAAGAAGCTACTTGCAGGTGTAGAAGTGCTCAAAACACTAAATACTGAACAGCTGGACTGGATGGCGGTTTGAACAATGGTACACGTAGTTGTAATACGCCTAATAGTAGTAGAAACAATAAGTATTTGTCGTTTTTTGAAGCACATTCGTTGATTTCCGTGTTAGAAAACTGCGGTGGGAGCTAATGGGAGCTAACGTTGCTGTAAAAGTCATCGCAACCAGGAGCGTTTGAGTCATAGTCGCAGAAGATGTTTCAACAACCCCTTCAAATAAGCCTACGTCCAACTTGTGCCCGTCAAAAATCTTGAATTATCAATACAAATTTGAAATGAACATTAGCATAGGGGACGGAAAACTCCAAAGATATTCTCGCTATCTTGTGTTTGTCAGTTATTAACACTCCAACCATTCCAACCTCTAATTAATGCAGATAGCCAAATGCCAGAGCTGATGAAACGGAGCGATGAGGGATTAGCCAAAATAACAAATGCTAGCACCATGATTAGCTGGGGAGACGCATATCTTTTACTTTTGCCTGTGCTTCTCTCTCTTGCTTAACGAACGCTTTCTCCCCCGTCTGCCATGTTGGCCCTGTTCTTTCCCAGCGTTCCTCCCCTTGTGGTTGTCCTAATTCCATTCTGATAGATGGAGGGAAAAGGGGGATAGCTCATTAAAATGGCTTTTGCTGATTGTGCGGCTAGCGGTGTGAGAGAGCGGGAGAGACAGTCTGGTCAAAAGTATCCCAGGGGTAAAAGGAAGGTGTTGTTTTGGGGGGGGGGTTGCCATAACAACGCCTTGGCAGCTCATCAAGTGATATGGCAAGGGAGCGAATTGGGAAAACAAACAAAATGGCCGCTTGTGTCGAGCTCATGAGCGATATGCTTAGAACGGACTCGTAGCAGGAGAATTCGCAGGGCTGTGTCTTGACTTTTTTTCACTGGGGTGGTCCAAGGGTGCCACCGTTTAAGGTTTTAAGCAAAAGTTGAACTGAAAATGTGTTTTAATGGATAAATAAGCCCAATATGACATCAGGAGTGGCACCAAGGCGCTTTGAAGTACTGCTATTCTCCACTAGTATCATTGATTGTTTATTCATTTATTTATTTATGGATTTATTAATTTGGCTCTTTTATGGGACTGAAATCTTTTGGATCCATTCATTTCAAAGAGCCGCTCAAAAGATTGGCTCTTTTACTATTTATTCATTGTCAGAAATCATTATTATCTACAAACTAAACACAAAGAGAAATGGCCAAGACTCAGATGTGTTTAAAATGGTTCAAACTGAGAGTGGGAGTATGTCTACCCAGCTAAATAAAACATTGCTTTACAATGATAATAATAAAAAAAACAAACTAATTATTAAAATGTCTAATATGTTTTTTTGTGCACAAAGCTCTCTCTTGTGTTGTCTGCTCTGCTTTTGTGCTGATTCTTGTGTTGATTCAGTGTCAATCGAAATATAAATGCATTCCAAATTTGAAAGAAAAAGATTTGGTTCTTTTAAATAAATGAGATCCGGTTCAAACTTTTTAAAAGAAGCTGAGTTAGTAATTTTGAATTTAGAATGTTTAGTAGTGATACAGTATATAGATGTATTGCTTGTATAAACAATATTTATAAAGGAGACTGCCTGAATACCTCACGCATTTGTTGAACTTCGATATGAGAAGTTTTAACACAAAATCTGATAATTGTCTGTGTCTAAAAACTGGCCGCACTAAAACTGAAATGGAAAAAAAAAAGCTTTTGGTTGTTTTGCTTCTCAAAAATTGAATATATTTCAAGAATACATAAAACTGAATACACTGGTGCCACTAATGCACTTTAATAATTTGGTGATAAACATTTATAATCACACCTGCTCCTGTTTTTAATGTTTTAAATGGACACATGCAGTTATTTTTGTTTTGTATTTTGAACAGGGCGCCCATGAAAAAGAGAAATAACGATAAATGTAATAGCTGTGTTCACTTGTATAGTAGCAGCAGTAATTGTAGTAGTAGTAGTAGTAATAGTAGAAGTATTATAGGCGTAATAGAGTAATCTAGTGTAGTTTAATTTATGAAAATGTTGGTAACAGCACTTATTCCACCTTTGCTTATCTGGGGCATTTTTACGTCCTGCTTTGGCTTCATGAGTGAAACATCTTGGCAAAACAAACAAAATGGCCGCCTGTACACACCTGCATTAGTGAGGAAATGAGAGTGGAGTTTTCCGATGCTGTTTGCTTCATGTCTCGGAGACAAAGCTGAACAGGAGCTATTGGAGGAGCATAAACAGAACAGACAGCTCAATGATGCACCGGGCTCTCCGTCCTGCAGGCACATCCTCCGACAAACCAACGCTAACCAAACCATGCACACGTGTCCACTGTGAATAACACACTGCGATGCTTAAGGAGCCAAGGAAAGGCAGAGAGAGATATCTGCGGAGAGGAGGAATATTAGCACAAGAGCCTTTTGGGATTTAGTCAGCTGTGGTCAACTAAAACGATTGAAGGCGAAGAACGATTTTTTTTTAAACACGCTGTCTGTTGAAAAATGAACAAATACATAAGTAACTATTGGTACTGCTACAACTATAACATTCAAATATAAGGATAAATACATAAATTAAATCTCAGTTATAAATCAGTATTTGGTTAATGCATTGACGGTATATATCACATGTGTCAAACTCAAGGCCCGCGGGCCAAATGTGGCCCTCCACATCATTTTATGTGGCCCTCGACAGGGTAAATTAAAAGGTATGATAGTCTTAAAATCTAAATTTATCAGGAGATACACAGTTACACAGCCATATTTTTACATCTCGGTAAATGCATATGCAATATTTGTAACTTGTAATAAATACAGAAACATTAATTAACAACTTTAAAAATTAGTTAGATTTATTTTACATTTGGCCCTTTGAGAGCAGCCATTTTGGTGATGTGGCCCTCGGTGAAAATATGTTTGACACCTCTGGTATATATAAATGGACATACCTAAATTGCTAGCTGTCATGTGCCAAATAGGAAGCTCCAATTCACTTTCTATTGAAAAACTGGAAACTGTCGCCCCTCTTTCTGTAACTGCTGCTGTCAGACTCGTCATTTTGGTCTTAAAATGTTTGTATTAACCCACTTTACATGATTCTGGTATTTTTATTATGTCTGAAAATTAAAATGAGATGATTAATAACAGACAAATTAGCTACCTTCTTTCCCCGAGGCTGCTCCCACAAGCGTTAGCAACAGTACTGATTGACAGCGTTGCTAAGCACCTGTTCCCCTGCCCAACCAACAGTGCGGGCAGGAAGGGGCGTTACCTTCAACAGCTTCACTCCAGATTGGCTCTTTGGTTGCTACGATACTCACAGTTCGAATTGCAAATGTGAAACTCGGCTGCAAATTCACCGCTATAACTGCTAGCATCGATTAGCTTCATTAGACTGGAGCCGAACGCCGTGGGTGACGTCACACTCCCTTAGTCCACTACTTTATACAGTCACTTTATAATCCTTTCAGTTCTGCCATAAAGTACATATGGTGATCTGCTTCAAAAAAAAAAGTCTTTAATGAGCTAGCTGCAAAGTTAGAATTGTCTCCATTCTCTTTTTCATTAAAACTGCTTTTTTGAAGTGAGAATTCAAAGATGAAATAATAAAGCGGACCAGAAAAACACTATATATACTGTATTTGTGATGCATTAAGGCTTAAAGAGCTAATATGACTTTCAAATGGCATATCATCTCCGCTTATGTATATGTATTATATCTATCTGTTTGTCAATGGCACCCACATAGAAAAGTAGGGCATTAGTCATCCATGTGAAAGTGCTGATGCAGAGTATAACTTGTTAGTCTTTGCTTGTTACATTATCCATGGAAAACTGCCAGAGCATCTCAGATTACGCAAGTTAACTCTCATATTAAACATCTAAAAATGCACTGATTTAACCTGCTCTGGCCCAGATACTGTATAAAGACGTGGACTAACCCAGTGTGACGTCACTCATAGCGATCGGCTCCAGTCAAATGACGCACATCGAGGCTAGCGGTTATAGGGAATGTGGAGACGAGTCACATATGTGGAATTCTGACTGCGAGTATCGTAGCAACCAAAGAGCCAATCCAAAACCAGGCTGTTGAAGGTAACGCCCCTTCTCACCCGAACGCTGTCACTCAAACCTGTTGCTAACGCTAGTGGGAGCAATTTCGGTGAATGGCGGCACCTGATTGGTTTATTAATGTTCACTTCTAGACAAAATAGTGAAATAAAACTACGAAGATCATGTAGAGTGGGTTAATACAAACATTTTAAGACCAAAATGACAAGTCTGACAGCAGCAGTTACAAAGAGGAGCAACAGTATTTCAATAGAAAATGAACTGGAGCCAAATGAGCGCTCATGCTCACCCCCGATTTGGTAAGCGACTGCTAGCGTGTTGGCTACATCCATTTATATATACAGTCTATGCTCTGATTTGAATTAACACAAAATAAGAGTTGTTTCTTGACTGTTGCTATGTGGTCTTATAACTGATCATGACCAGCACTTTCCATCTTTAATAATGCGCTAATGTGGACTAATATTAATATATATCAACCAAAAATTTCAATTCTGTCAACTAGACAAAAGACCTAGCTAACAAATAGAAACTGCAAACAAATAGGTGTCAGTTTCAGTGTAGTTAACGCCTCACTTCAGATAGATATAAGGCAATGTCCACTAGTAAACTGACCAGAACTGAAGCAGGATGAGCAAAATTTGTCCAGTTGAAAAAACACAGACATCAAATGAATATAGTTTCGATAATATTAATAAGTATCTGAATATCGATTTGAGAGGAAACTTGATTTTTCAACAAAAAAGTCTGTTAGAATAGCTATGCAGTACAGTTCTGGGAAAGCATGCCGTTAACTTTCAACCCCTGGAAATGACAGAAAAGAAACCAGAGCTTCAAATTCTCAAGTCAAACACAAAATATTCCAAATGTGTCCTATTTACAAAGGCTGCCGCGCTCCTCTCCCACTGCCATCACATGTTTGTTTTGTGTTATAAAAAGAGGCGGCAGCAGCTCTGGAGACTGCATCCACACACATGCACAGCCAAGTGGAGCCTTTTCAAATGACTGTAAACATTTGCATTAAATCGTATTCAAACTGCAGAAAGTTTGGACACGGGAAATACAGTTTGATTGGTAAAGTTTGGGATTCTCAAAACGGTTGGTGCTGCAAACCTCCTCATCTCTCTACACTACGTTCAAGTTTTTGCTCATTTGGTCCGAGCTGTGATGAAACCACATTTGTCACTTTTATTGCATCACTTCTTGTGAGGCTGTCCATCTCCTGCTTCTACAAATGGCATTGCTTTGCCTTGAATATTCCAAAGTACGGCTTTAAACTTATCTATCTGTATTTTAGTTGTTTTGCTGCTCAAAAATGCCTTAAAACAAATGCGTTCTGTGAGCAAACTCGGTTTTCCACAGCTTCCTGTTTATCTTGATGGGGCTTGATACATTTAATGCCATACTGTGGAACACTCTAAGCAAAGAAGTAACATCTCCATGCAGGCGAGGTGCCAGATCATCCATCAAAAATCGTTCATGGAAAGGGTTTGCATCTGTAAGGCAAAAAAAAGAACATTTTTACTTCTGGGTGAAACACATTTATAAACTTGCTGAGATATGAACTCTAAATTATAATAATTATTGTTTTCAATTTTATTTTTCATTAAATTGTCCAAACTAAGGCTGCAGACAGAACAGGCTTGCAAAACGAGAGATATGAAGTAAGTCGGTAGCTTCTTATGGTAATCGGTGTAGTTTGAATACTGGATGCATAGAATCTTTAATCATCCAAGTGGTATTTGAAAGCAGTATTAGTAGCAGTTGTAGTAGTAGTTGTTGTTGTTGTAGTAGCATTTTTTCTTGTTGTCATGTCGTTTTGTCAGTTTGCTGTTTTCCCTAATACCATAAACTGCACATTTGTACTTCTCGTACTTTGTATACTTGGGGGGATCCTTAAAGTACACAGCTATCTCCTCGTAGCAGACAGCAGCAGGAGAGAGTGGAGGCACAGTAATTGTTTGAAGTTAGCCCTGTGGACATGTTTAGAGATTTGTCACATACTTCCACCTCTCTAAGTCCTGTACACAAGGTGAGGGCAGGAGGTCTTTATTTACGCTTGACTCTGGTGGTAAAGAGAGACAAAAAGGAGACATTGCCTTCAAGTGAAATCTTTACCACACAGCTTCAAGATAAATGTAAATTTTTTGGAACTGCTCTAAGGAGAACAGTTACAACATTACTACAAAAGCGTGACTGTATTGAAAGTAAAATTCCGTAAAGATATAGCACAAATTTAGGTTACATATTGTACTACAGACTATTACTTCTACTGTCATTCAAACTTCTATGGGAACTACTATAAAAGTCCACTACTGTTGCTGATCCTTCACTTGCTAATGCTACCATGTTTTTAGCACGTGCAAATTCTAATACTTCATCCATAACTGCCAACGTATTGAACTTATTCCTTATAGTTTCATTGTATGTAATCTATGGGTCCTCTTTATTTGAAGGAGTTACTGCAGCCTTATACTCCACCCAGAGCCTTTTCTGTGACAGCGCTCAGACTATGGAACAGCGCCCTCTGCTTGTCACATCCTCTCATTATTTAACGCAGTTTAAGACTAGAGTGTAAACCCACCTCTTCTCCCTGGCATTTAATACTAGCTAGACAGGATATCTGGGTGTTTTACTGTTCTTTTCCTATGTATCGTGCACTTTGGTCAGCTGAAGTTGTTTGAAAAAGTGCTCTATAAATAAACTTGAACGGAACTGAGTTATTCCAGAAGTTGCTGTGGGTGCCACCATTATCATTGTTTTTTTTTATTATTTTGCATGGGGCTACCGATCCTGACAGCAAATAAGTTCTATAGAGACTACAGAGTCGTTTTAAAGCCACCCAGAGAATCAGTGCAGTCTTGATTTTTTTTTTTTACACAAATCAACATACTTTATATCATTTTTAGCAGCGAAACTTTGCCCAAATTCCCCACTGAAACGTCAAAAGTGTCCGAGGTGGAATAAGGTCTACAGAAGTCAAAGAGTAAAACTACTTTTCCCCCTGTACATGTCTGATTTCCTTCATTCTAAACAAGTCATAACTCCACAAAGAACTCTCATAGGTCATTGGCGCACATTTATATGAGAAAAAATATGTTGGCTCTTTTAAAAATAATAATCTTATCCTTATTTTGCCTTTGCCTTATTGTTGAGAGGAGCGTTTGTCTCTAAATTAGTCCCGTGAATTGAATACTTTTTCCCCAGTAGTTAATTAAAGCCGCTCTCTCTTTGTCACATTATTAACGCGAGTCCGCTGAGACCCATCCAAACCTCGAGTGGTGAAAATGACTTGGAGACGAGGAGATGGAGGAGAGAATGAGAGCGACGGACACAAGAGGCGGTAGAACGCAGTGAGGACTATCGGAGAAGTAAAGTGTGATTCAGCCGTACTTAGTCATCTGATTCATACATAAGAGTACTCCTTTGCTCTAGTACTTTTAATACACCGTCTAGTATTTTGACGCATATACTTAGACTCACTATACTACATTTCAACATTTCACTGAGAAACAAAAAACAGTTCTGGTACTATATGTTAATACTTCTGTAATTAGTCTTAATTAATAATGAACAAATACATAATCCATGATGAACAACTAGTTTATTAAGAATGAGTCAGGATTGGTAACTCATTAAAAAGGTTAGGGCTATAGGGTATTGAGTAGTTGTTAAGCCTGACTCATTCTTGATAAAATAGTTATTATGTTAGCTTTAGGCTGAAGTGTAATTATTATAAAGTTTGAGGCAAGTTTTAATACTGGAGCTCATGACCTTCCTATATCCATTCACTTTTACACATTTATATTAACACATATTGCTTGAGTACTGCATTCTCGGTGTAAAAGTACTGTATTTTCCGGACTATAATTCGCTCCTTAAAGTTAAACTACAAACAAAAACTAACGAAAGAAGGCTCAGCTAGTACAAAACTTGTGTAAGAGTCAAACACAAAAGATCAAATTTCTCAGTCTCAGTCGTAAATCTGAGTTATGCTGGTCACAAAATTTACAAGGTTTCAAAGTTCAGAGTAACACAAGTGACATGCTGTTCAGACACAGAATCCAGCAGCCGGGAGTGACAGGGGCGGGTCCTTTTAAAGACGTGCTGCTGCAGGTGGAAGGTCACGATTGGCCAGGCTCTTTTGATTGTTGCTCCAATCACACGAAGGGCCCTGCTGTCAATCAGCTGCCAGCTGGAGGAACTCACCAGAGGAGGTCCGGAGAGAGACAGTAGGGACAACACACACAACTGTAAGAGGAGCTGGAGGCCTAGGGCAGTAACAGTCGCACAATGGGGGAAATTACAGTGTTACAACATAAAGTTCAAGAGCAGCATCCCATCAAAAACAAGGTAAATAACTATAAAATATAAATCTAAAGCAACAGCTGTAAGAATACAACATATGTACTACAAGTGGCTCTGACTATGATACGTACAGCAACATATGAACAGGCTAATTAAAGAGAAGATAAAGTGACTGGGGTGAATTGTAATGATTCACGTGATGTTACAGTTGTGCACATGATTACGACAGGTGGATATCACATGGACAGGGCTAACACTGTTCATCGTACAACCTGACAGCACTAGCGTCTCCAGACCAGACATCTGTGCTGTGAGTCCAGTCTAGTTTGATAGATGGATAGATACTTTATCAATCCTAAGGGAAATTGCAAGTGCAGTCCGTTTCTCACATTCCGACTTTCAGATAAACAGCCAGGTATGTGAGTTCACTCTTTCAGTGTCTCTTTCCTGGATGTTGACTGGTGAGGGGGACAGAGTGGTGTTTGCAGAAGTCCACCACCATCTTCTTAGTCTTCTCCGTCTTGATGAGTTGGTTCTGCTGACACTAGTCCACAAAGTCCTGCGTTAGACCTCTGTACTCTACGTTGTTGTTGTTGTTGTTGTCTGCGATGAGACCGATGCTGGCAGAGTTGTCGTAGAACTTCTGCAGGACACAGCGGGTCCGTGTTGCGTCTGTGTTCACCTGCCCAGTGACTGCAGATGGAAAGTATCAGCAGCTAAATCTGGTGCAAATCATCTTTTCTTTTGTAAGAGTAATAGATTTGTGCATGGTCCCTGACAAGCAAAGAAGAAAGAAAGAGGAAGAGCGCGAGGATGGTCCCCTGGTGCCTCGACACAGCAGGTCAGGAGGTCAGACACACTCTCACAAACTGGGGCCGGTTTGTGAAGTAGTCTAAGATCCACTCAGCCGGGTCACAGTCCACAACAGCTCTCTCCAGCTTGTCCCTCAGGAGAAGCTCGATGAAGGCGCTGGAGAAGTCAAAGAAC